>NC_141686.1:347169038-347838142 GCF_964263255.1 Lissotriton vulgaris
AGGGGAGGGGAGGGGAGGGGAGGGGAGAGCGGGGCTATGGGGGCTGGAGTGACAGGAGGAGGCGAGAGGGAAGGACGGGGGAGAGGAGATCAAGGTGAGGGGTGAGGGGGGCTGGACCTGAGGGTGAGAGGAGGAGAAGGAGACAGGGGCTGAGGGGGAGAAGGGGCTGAGGGAGAGAAGGGGCTGAGGGAGAGAAGGGGCTGAGGGAGAGAAGGGGCTGAGGGTGAGAGGGGATGAGGGGTCAGAGGGGCTGAGGGTGAGAGAGACTGAGGGTGAGATGGGATGAGGGGAGAAAGGGGCTGAGGGGAGAGAGGGGCTGAGGGGTGAGAGGGACTGAGGGTGAGAGGGGAGAGAGGGGATGAGGGGAGAGAGGGGGTGAGAAGGGGAGAGGGGCTGAGGGGAGAGAGGGGCTGAGGGGAGAGAGGGGCTGAGGGGTGAGAGGGGCTGAGGGTGAGAGGGGAGAGAGGGGATGAGGGGAGAGGGGGTGAGAAGGGGAGAGGGGCTGAGGGGAGAGAGGGGCTGAGGGGTGAGAGGGACTGAGGGAGAGAGGGGATGAGGGGAGAAAGGGGGTGAGAAGGGGAGGGGCTGAGGGGAGAGAGGGGCTGAGGGGAGAGAGGGGCTGAGGGGTGAGAGGGGCTGAGGGTGAGAGGGGAGAGAGGGGATGAGGGGAGAGGGGGTGAGAAGGGGAGAGGGGCTGAGGGGAGAGAGGGGCTGAGGGGTGAGAGGGACTGAGGGTGAGAGGGGAGAGAGGGGATGAGGGGAGAGAGGGGGTGAGAAGGGGAGAGGGGCTGAGGGGAGAGAGGGGCTGAGGGGAGAGAGGGGCTGAGGGGTGAGAGGGGCTGAGGGTGAGAGGGGAGAGAGGGGATGAGGGGAGAGGGGGTGAGAAGGGGAGAGGGGCTGAGGGGAGAGAGGGGCTGAGGGGTGAGAGGGACTGAGGGAGAGAGGGGATGAGGGGAGAGAGGGGGTGAGAAGGGGAGGGGCTGAGGGGAGAGAGGGGCTGAGGGGAGAGAGGGGCTGAGGGGAGAAAGGGGCTGAGGGGTGAGAGGGGCTGAGGCAGGCCCGGCTCCAGGAATTTTTATTTGGGTGGGCCAATGGTGCATTAGGGTGGGCCACTGCGGCACTCGCGGCCGGCATGACTTGCGGGGCAAGGGAGACGGGGCAGGGGGTTCACGCGGGGTGGGGGCACGCGGGGTGGTGTTTAATTTAATAATTATTATTATTAAAAAATATACCTTACCTTTCCGTTGGATGGGACCCACGTCTTCTCGGCTCCTACTCTCCTGCCTCTGGTAGGAACAAGATGCAGGCAGCCTGGCTCCCTCCCCAAAGCCAAACACAACGCTGCAAGCAGTGTTGTGATTGGTCGGGACACCGCCCAGCCAGGGCCTTATGTGGAGGCCATGTTCTCTATGCAGGCTGCATTGCAGCCAATGCAGCCTCTATGGAGAAAGACAGAGTGGGCATGACTAGTTTGGGCAGCCCCAGATGGCTGACCAAACAGTCTGTGCACTCATGACCTGACAGCTAATTAAATAAACAAAAACCAAAAGGGCATGACAGGGACGGCTTTAGCACTAATGCGGAAGTCTTGTTTGGCGCCCCACCAATGACCTCTTCATCCGTAGATACCATTACTACCACCCTTCAACAGTGCCCTTCATCCCTCTGTAGCCCCTTTCTCATATGCATTTCATTTGTTGTATAGCGCTACTCATATCAGTGTAGTGTGTCACAGTACTTCACATCACACACACATTATACAGAGATAATGAATGATGCAAGTAGGTAAATCAGTCTATAGGGAATGTCGCATAAGCCAATGAGGATTAGAAAGTGTAGGACTCGTGTCATCCATACTGGTGGGCAATATATTCTAAGAGGGTATGGTCTGGTGAAGCACAAACTCAGGATTTAAAGCATACCCTAATGGTTGGTGGGCTGGCTATACTAATAAAAATGTATATCTGCCCAAGCTAACTCTTTTTAGCAACATTAGAATAATGAAAGATTGAGGAAGTTCTAGCTATATCTCAACACAAACAAAATGTGAAGTTCTAACTAAACCATTCAGGTTTGTATGCAGCTCTTTGATGACAGTTCATAGGTCACTGTTCTATGTTAGGATTGTAACTTCTGAGCTGCAAGTAAAACAAGAATCACTATGACAAAGACAGTAACCCACTGAGCTATCCACAAAATACAGTTGATCTGCATTTCAAAACTACTAACAAAGGATTGCTCTCCAGCAGGATCAGTAATCATCAGTTATCTGGACATTTTTATTGTTGCCTTGCATCCATGGTCAATATAATGATAACAAGCATTTACAATGCAATAGGTCTCGGGATAATTAAATTTGAGCTATTGGCATTGCTAAATATTGCAACACCAATTGCAACAAAAGTCAATAAATTGTAGGTGTTAGAAATGGGATCCCTGGCTGGCCAGGGCTTGCGCCAAAGTCAGTCAGAGACCACCACTCCTAAGTCAGGGCAAGGGAGTTACACGCCAAGATAACCCCAGCTCACCCTCTAGGTAACGTGGCGCGAGCAGCAAGGCTAAACTTGGAGGCGATTTGAGTTAAGTATTTGCGCACGCACCCCAGCAACAACACCCAAGGCCCACCACAAAGGAAACTCCACACAAGGTTATGTAAAAATAGCCTTTGTATTACACCAAAACACATTAGATAAAAACACACACTTTACAATGTGCCAGGGGCACGGGCAGAATTTACAGGGGATATTTACAAGACAGGGCCACCTGGACCACTGTCAGGAATCAGCACTTTTAGAAGTAACACTTTTTAGAAATAGCACTTAGAATGTAAAATTACATTAGCACAAAATAGCACACAACCAGTAATCACTGGTAACCAGGTGAGCACCACCTATGCAACCCTCACTACCTTAGGAGATTACACTAGGGAACCTGGGCCTCGCTAGTACCACCTGTACTAGCAAGAAGGAAACCACCTAAGTATCGCTATACCTGTAGGGGTGTAAGAACATAACACATGATGCATCAACAATACATTCAGAGGTGCAGAAAATGAACAATTGCGCCAAACTCACGTAAGTCACCACCTGTGACTGTCCCTAGGCCCTCTGGCCTTGTTGGGGCTAGGACGCCCTGTGTCCAATGTCAGGGGGCCTAAACGTGGCAGTTGCCCACAAAGTGCTGGGCAACTGGGTCTCCTCTGGGCTCCTAAAAGGAACAATAGCGCCAAAATGATGGGGGGAGCCTTGCAGGCTCTAAAGCAACCAGCCAGGCCCCCAGGAGCCCCTCGTGGGCTTCCAGTGAACAAATGCCCCTGAGCCTCCCTGGGCTCGCAAAGCAAAGAAATGCCACCTGGATGGGGGAGTCCCTCTCTAGGGACTCTAAGGAAAAATATGCCCAGTGGAGCCTCGTGGGCTCTGTTTCTCAAATGTCCCCCAAGAGCCTTGCAGGCTCTAAAGAAGAATGCAGCCGCCGTTGGAGCCTCTCCGGGCTCAAAGAAGGAATGCCCCCGGGGCCCCACTCACCGGCTTCCTCCTGGCGGGCGGGGCGCTCCTCCTCACACGGGAGCCTCGCTCCCTGCAGCACTTCTCTGGCGATCGCTCTGGGGCCGCGGGCGGGGCTCCTCTCGCTCTCCTGGGCTCTCCTGCCCTGGGGAACCTCGCGCCCAGCCTCACTTCTTCTCGCTGCACGTCCTGGTACCAGAGCGCAGGGTGGGCTCCTGTCGACTTCCGGTTGTCCCAGCTGTTCCGCCTGACTTCCGGTTCGGGGCCGCCAATGGCAGCGCGGCCCTGGGGGTGTGGAAGCGGGACTTCCGGGTCGCCGTAGGCAGCGCGGCGGCCCGGCCGGGTTCCTGGGCTGCGGCGGTGATTTCCACACGGGGTGAGCTCCCGATAATTTAAATAAGGTGAGGTGGGCTCTCGCTATGGCCACGAAAATAGCGGCACGGTCCCTGGCGAGGTGGGCACTCGCCAGGGGCTTCCAAATCAGCAAATTAGGCGGGCACACGCCGGGTGGGCACCGGCTGTAGCAGGCAAAGCGCTCCCAAGCGCTACAGCCCGAATAAAGCGCTGTTAGGCGCTAGAAGGAAAACGAAGCGCTCCCCGGCGCTAGAAGTAATAAAAAGGTCCAGCAAAGTCTTTCCAAGGGGCAGGGGGCAAGGCTGGGCCCAGAGCCAGCTCACTGGGTCTCCAGGCAGGGAGACAGCCCAAGTGCCGGTCCTCTGGCCCAGCAGCAGCAACAGCAGCCCCCTCAGGATCCTGGAACAAGAACAACCTCTGTGGGGACACAGCCCCATTTTTATACACCAAATCCTTTGTTCTGGCACAGGGTGGGGGCAGACCCAGTCGCAGCTGGTCCTTGAGTACCCTTGATGGCCCAACCACCCCTTTCTTTCACTGGCAGGGCTAGGGTCATCAGTCACACCACAGGGGAGCGGAGCCAGCATTGTGTGGGGAAAACCCAGCCCATCCAGGACACAGGTACACTCCTCCCACACATCACTCATGCTAATCTCCCACTCACCACCGGGCCAGACCCATCCAGACTGCTGGAGCCAGGCTCACCAGCCTGCTCCAGCCAATCACACGCCAGGCATATTTTACACTAATATGCCAACTCCTGGAAATGGCATTTCTACATATGACACACTCATGCAACACACACCATTGCGAAGCATTCACTCTCATGAGTGCGCACATATCAAATTCGAACCTGTACACCCCACGCACCAGGAACTACCAGGGACACATACATTCCCCATGCATTCCTATGGGAGGGCAGGCCTATCTCATCACATGCACTCAGAGTGCGCACGCACTTTCCACTGGGACAGAGTGAAAGTGCGCAGAACCCAAAAAATCACCATCACCAGGTCACCATTACAAGCAAAAAGTCTAGGGGTGAACCTGCCATAAGGGCCAAGTCCAACAGTAGGCCAAAAAAATGTGTATGTATTTTTGTAGCAATGTTGGCATGCTGCGCTTTAGATGAATATGTTTAAAAGTAAAGTGTGCCATACTGCGATTGCTACAATAGTTAATTGTGGATGCGTTAATGTGTGCACTAACGGCTGGTGGTGTGTGTGCCTGTAGAAATTGTGCACTGATGGCTGGTAGTGTGTGTGTGCCTGGTGAAAACGTGCAGTGACGTCTGGTGGTGTGTGTTCCTGGTGGAAGCGTGCACTGACGGCTGGTGGTGTGTGTACCTGGTGGAAGTGTGTACTGCTGGCTGGTGGAAGTGTGCCTGGTGGAAGCGTGCACTGTCGGCTGGTGGTGTGTGTGCCTGGTGGAAGCGTGCACTGAGGTGTGGTGATGTTTGTGCCCGGTGAAAGCGTGCACTGGCGGCTGGTGGTGTTTGTGCCCGGTGAAAGCGTGCACTGACAACTGGTGGTGTGTATGTCTGGTGATAGTGTGCAGTGACGGATAGTGGTGTGTGCCTGGTGAAAGTGTGCACTGACGGCTGAAGGAGTGTTCCTGCTGAAAACGTGCACCTCCTACAGCATCACTCAACCCCCAACGCCTACATCACCACTCAATCCCCACCGCGTACAGCACCGCTCAACTCCCAACGCCTACAGCACTGCTCAACCCCCAGCGCGTACAGCACCACTCAACCTGCAACGCCTACATCACCACTCAACCCGCAATGCCTACAGCGTCACTCAATCTTCACCGCGTACAGCACCACTCAACCCACAACGCCTACATCACCACTCAACCCGCAATGCCTACAGCGTCACTCAATCTTCACCGCGTACAGCACCACTCAACCCACAACGCCTACATCACCACTAAACTCGCAAAGCCTACAGCGTCACTCAATCCTCACCGCGTACAGCACCACTCAACCCACAACGCCTACATCACCACTCAACCCGCAATGCCTACAGCGCCACTCAATCCCCACCGCGTACAGCACCACTCAACCCACAAACGTCTGAATGCAGGGTCTCTTCCCGTGTACCCTCTCAACTCACCTGAAAGGACATCTGCATGTAAACCGAGGCCAAGTTGGCTGAGGTATGGGGACTAAGGCGCCCATTTTGCAAAGACTTCCCATACCCTTTGGTAAAAACAACCATCCCAGATGTGTTACTGGGTACCTGGAGGTACCTCTGTGTGTGAGTTCAAGGAGGGGGTCTAATGTGATTTCATTTATGGAATAACTTGAAGCATCATGATGACAAAAAAATATTTTTTTTTTAGAGGCAATGTAAGGTTGTTGAGTTTTAAAACGTGTACTTTTAATGGTCATTAAAAAATGTCTGCAATAGGTACAGTCTGGTTAGCTGTTACTGCTGCTAAAGCACGTGTTTTATCTGATACAGGGCTGCTGGAATTATGCGATTCTGCATCTGTGACATTTTTCACATAATTATGTATTTGCCACATAATCCACCACGTGCAGTATAACATGCAGATTTAAAAAACAATTGAAGCTCAAATGGATCAAAAGTTACTACAAAACATGGTGACGTGTTTGCGCGCATTGGAAGCCCTTTTCAAAGGGTAACTTGCCAACTTTCAGTAGCTTATTTCTGCATTTGGCTGTTAAATTGGTACTAATGGGGTGAAATCTTTACCCAGACAGTTCTACCAAGTAAAAACAATACAAAATGATTAACTTATACTAGTAAACAATGTGCTGCATTATACTGCATAATTTGTCTATGGTGCTCCCCTTCCACATAATTCCATTGGCCCTGATCACATAATCATTGTGTGGCAACCTATGTTATACAGTGTTTATTACAATTCTAGAATAATGCCCTACATATTCACATTGCTTTCTGTTACATGCTGGGACCGCAAAACTATATAAATACACGTCACTATTATGCCCTGCGCCATCCTGGATTCAATTTTGTGACTGTTCTCATACAGACATCTTCGGGTATCACATTAACCAAGTTGCATGATGTGTGTCCCATCAATTAGTTTAATGTGCATTTATTTAACACCTCTTTACTCACTTGTAGGCGTGAGCATTATTTTAAGTGCAATTGCCCGAACGTGAAAATACAACAAAATACTTATCAAATATTGTGTTGTTTTTAGCAAAGCTGTTGACTTTAAATGAAGACTGCATAGAAATGAAAAAATAAAAAAAAGTTGCTCTTCCAGGCCATCTTCATTCTTCAGTACTTAAAGAGGCATTTGCACCCTCCTGTTTGGGTGGGCCTGGCCCACCCGGCCCACCCTCTAGAACCGGGCCTGGGCTGAGGATGAGAGGGACTGAGGGTAAGAGGGGAGAGAGGGGATGAGGGGAGAGAGGGGATGAGGGGAGAGAGGGGATGAGGGGAGAGAGGGGGTGAGAGGGGAGAGAGGGATGAGGGGAGAGAGGCTGAGGGGTGAGAGGGGCTGAGGGGTGAGAAGGGCTGAGGGGTGAGAAGGGGCTGAGGAGTGAGAAGGGGCTGAGGAGTGAGAAGGGGCTGAGGAGTGAGAAGGGGCTGAGGAGTGAGAAGGGGCTGAGGAGTGAGAAGGGGCTGAGGGGAGAGAGGGGCTGAGGGTAGAGAGGGGCTGAGGGGGGCTGAGAGAGAGGGGCTGAGGGGGAGAGGGGCTGAGAGTGAGACAGGCTTAGAGTGAGAGGGGCTGAGGAGGGAGAGGGGCTGAGGGTAGAGAGGGGCTGAGGGTAGAGAGGGGCTGAGGGTAGAGAGGGGGTGAGGAGTGAGAAGGGGCTGAGGGGAGAGAGGGGCTGAGGGGGGCTGAGGGTAGAGAGGGGCTGAGGGTAGAGAGGGGCTGAGGATAGAGAGGGGCTGAGGATAGAGAGGGGCTGAGGAGTGAGAAGGGGCTGAGGGGAGAGAGGGGCTGAGGGTAGAGAGGGGCTGAAGGGGGCTGAGAGAGAGAGGGGCTGAGGAGGGAGAGGGGCTGAGGGGTGAGAGGGAGGGACGGGGAGAGGAGATCAAGGTGAGGGGTGAGGGGGGCTGGACCTGAGGGTGAGAGGAGGAGGAGAAGGAGACAGGGGCTGAGGGAGAGAAGGGGCTGAGGGAGAGAAGGGGCTGAGGGAGAGAAGGGGCTGAGGGTGAGAGGGGCTGAGGGTGAGAGGGGCTGAGGGGTGAGGAGGGGCTGAGGAGGGAGAGGGGCTGAGGGGTGAGAGGTGCTGGACCTGAGGGCGAGAGGGGCCGAGGGCGAGAGGGGCTGAGGGGTGAGAGGGGCTGAGGGGTGAGAGTTCTGAGGGGTGAGAGGGGCTGAGGGGTGAGAGGGGCTGAGGGGTGAGAGGGGCTGAGGGGTGAGAGGGGCTGAGGAGTGAGAAGGGGCTGAGGAGTGAGAAGGGGCTGAGGAGTGAGAAGGGGCTGAGGGGAGAGAGGGGCTGAGGGTAGAGAGGGGCTGAGGGGGGCTGAGAGAGAGGGGCTGAGGGGGAGAGGGGCTGAGGGTAGAGAGGGGCTGAGGGTAGAGAGGGGCTGAGGAGTGAGAAGGGGCTGAGGGGAGAGAGGGGCTGAGGGGAGAGAGGGGCTGAGGGTAGAGAGGGGCTGAGGGGGGCTGAGAGAGAGGGGCTGAGAGAGAGAGGGGCTGAGAGAGAGAGGGGCTGAGACAGGCTTAGAGTGAGAGGGGCTGAGGGGTGAGAGGGGCTGAGGGGTGAGAGGGGCTGAGGGTAGAGAGGGGCTGAGGGTAGAGAGGGGCTGAGGATAGAGAGGGGCTGAGGAGTGAAAAGGGGCTGAGGGGAGAGATGGGGCTGAGGGTAGAGAGGGGCTAAAGGGGGCTGAGAGAGAGAGGGGCTGAGGGGGAGAGGGGCTGAGAGTGAGACAGGCTTAGAGTGAGAGGGGCTGAGGAGGGAGAGGGGCTGAGGGGTGAGAGGGAGGGACGGGGAGAGAAGATCAAGGTGAGGGGTGAGGGGGGCTGGACCTGAGGGTGAGAGGAGGAGGAGGAGAAGGAGACAGGGGCTGAGGGAGAGAAGGGGCTGAGGGAGAGAAGGGGCTGAGGGTGAGAGGGGCTGAGGGTGAGAGGGGCTGAGGGGTGAGGAGGGCCTGAGGAGGGAGAGGGGCTGAGGGGTGAGAGGGGCTGGACCTGAGGGCGATAGGGGCTGAGGGTGAGAACCGCTGAGGGGAGAGAGGGGCTGAGGGGTGAGAGGGGCTGAGGGTGAGAGGGGCTGAGGGTGAGAGGGGCTGAGGGTGAGAGGGACTGAGGGTGAGAGGGACTGAGGGGAGAAAGGGGATGAGGGGAGAAAGGGGATGAGGGGTGAGAGGGGCTGAGGGGTGAGAGGGGCTGAGGATGAGAGGGACTGAGGGTGAGAGGGGCTGAGGATGAGAGGGACTGAGGGTGAGAGGGGAGAGAGGGGATGAGGGGAGAGAGGGGATGAGGGGTGAGAGGGGCTGAGGGGAGAGGGGCTGAGGGGTGAGAGGGGCTGAGGACTGAGAAGGGGCTGAGGGTAGAGAGGGGCTGAGGGTGGAGAGGGGCTGAGGGTGGAGAGGGGCTGAGGGTAGAGAGGGGCTGAGGGTAGAGAGGGGCTGAGGGTAGAGAGGGGCTGAGGATGAGAGGGGCTGAGGATGAGAGGGGGAGAGAGGGGCTGAGGGTAGAGAGGGGCTGAGGGTGAGAAGGGCTGAGGGGGATGAGGGGAGAGAGGGGCTGAGGGGGATGAGGGGAGAGAGGGGCTGAGGGGTGAGAGTGGCTGATGAGTGAGAAGGGGCTGAGGAGTGAGAAGGGGCTGAGGGGTGAGAGGGGGTGAGAGGGGCTGAGGGGTGAGAGGGGCTGAGGGGAGAGAGGGGCTGAGGAGTGAGAAGGGGCTGAGGGGAGAGGGGCTGAGGGGAGAGAGGGGCTGAGGGGAGAGGGGGGCTGAGGGGAGAGGGGGCTGAGGGGAGAGAGGGGCTGAGGGGAGAGAGGGGCTGAGGGGAGAGAGGGGCTGAGGAGTGAGAAGGGGCTGAGGAGTGAGAAGGGGCTGAGGGGAGAGAGGGGCTGAGGGGAGAGAGGGGCTGAGGAGTGAGGAGGGGAGAGAGGGGCTGAGGGTAGAGAGGGGCTGAGCGGGAGAGGGGCTGAGAGTGAGACAAGCTTAGAGTGAGAGGGGCTGAGGAGGGAGAGGGGCTGAGGGGTGAGAGGGAGGGACGGGGAGAGGAGATCAAGGTGAAGGGTGAGGGGGGCTGGACCTGAGGGTGAGAGGAGGAGGAGAAGGAGACAGGGGCTGAGGGAGAGAAGGGGCTGAGGGGGAGAAGGGGCTGAGGGGGGCTGAGGGTGAGAGGGGCTGAGAGTGAGAGGGGCTGAGGGTGAGAGGGGCTGAGGGTGAGAGGGGCTGAGGGTGAGAGAGGCTGAGGGTGAGAGGGGCTGAGGGTGAGAGGGGCTGAGGGTGAGGAGGGGCTGAGGGGTGAGGAGGGGCTGAGGAGGGAGAGGGGCTGAGGAGGGAGATGGGTGAGAGGGGCTGGACCTGAGGGCGAGAGGGGCTGAGGGCGAGAAGGGATGAGGGGAGAGAGGGGATGAGGGGAGAGAGGGGCTGAGGGGTGAGAGGGGCTGAGGGGTGAGAGGGGCTGAGGGGTGAGAGGGGCTGAGGGGTGAGAGGGGCTGAGGGGAGAGAGGGGCTGAGGAGTGAGAAGGGGCTGAGGGGAGAGAGGGGCTGAGGGGAGAGAGGGGCTGAGGGGAGAGAGGGGCTGAGGGGAGAGAGGGGCTGAGGGGAGAGAGGGGCTGAGGGTAGAGAGGGGCTGAGGGGGGCTGAGAGAGAGAGGGGCTGAGGATGAGAGGGGCTGAGGATGAGAGGGGCTGAGGATGAGAGGGACTGAGGGTGAAAGGGGAGAGAGGGGATGAGGGGAGAGAGGGGATGAGGGGTTAGGGGCTGAGGACTGAGAAGGGGCTGAGGGTAGAGAGGGGCTGAGGAGTGAGAAGGGGCTGAAGGGTGAGAGGGGCTGAGGGGTGAGAGGGGCTGAGGGGTGAGAGGGGCTGAGGGGAGAGAGGGGCTGAGGGGAGAGAGGGGCTGAGGGGTGAGAGGGGCTGAGGGGTGAGAGGGGCTGAGGGGTGAGAGGGGCTGAGGGTAGAGAGGGGCTGAGGGTAGAGAGGGGCTGAGGGTAGAGAGGGGCTGAGGGTAGAGAGGGGCTGAGGATGAGAGGGGCTGAGGATGAGAGGGGCTGAGGATGAGAGGGGCTGAGGATGAGAGGGGCTGAGGATGAGAGGGGCTGAGGATGAGAGGGACTGAGGGTGAAAGGGGAGAGAGGGGATGAGGGGAGAGAGGGGATGAGGGGTTAGGGGCTGAGGACTGAGAAGGGGCTGAGGGTAGAGAGGGGCTGAGGAGTGAGAAGGGGCTGAAGGGTGAGAGGGGCTGAGGGGTGAGAGGGGCTGAGGGGAGAGAGGGGCTGAGGGGTGAGAGGGGCTGAGGGGTGAGAGGGGCTGAGGGGTGAGAGGGGCTGAGGGGTGAGAGGGGCTGAGGGGTGAGAGGGGCTGAGGAGTGAGAAGGGGCTGAGGGTAGAGAGGGGCTGAGGGTAGAGAGGGGCTGAGGGGGGCTGAGGGGTGAGAGGGGCTGAGGGGTGAGAGGGGCTGAGGAGTGAGAGGGGCTGAGGAGTGAGAAGGGGCTGAGGAGTGAGAAGGGGCTGAGGAGTGAGAAGGGGCTGAGGGGAGAGAGGGGCTGAGGGTAGAGAGGGGCTGAGGGGGGCTGAGAGAGAGGGGCTGAGGGGGAGAGGGGCTGAGGGTAGAGAGGGGCTGAGGAGTGAGAAGGGGCTGAGGGGAGAGAGGGGCTGAGGGTAGAGAGGGGCTGAGGGGGGCTGAGAGAGAGAGGGGCTGAGAGAGAGAGGGGCTGAGACAGGCTTAGAGTGAGAGGGGCTGAGGGGTGAGAGGGGCTGAGGGTAGAGAGGGGCTGAGGGTAGAGAGGGGCTGAGGAGTGAAAAGGGGCTGAGGAGTGAAAAGGGGCTGAGGGGAGAGATGGGGCTGAGGGTAGAGAGGGGCTAAAGGGGGCTGAGAGAGAGAGGGGCTGAGGGGGAGAGGGGCTGAGAGTGAGGCAGGCTTAGAGTGAGAGGGGCTGAGGAGGGAGAGGGGCTGAGGGGTGAGAGGGAGGGACGGGGAGAGAAGATCAAGGTGAGGGGTGAGGGGGGCTGGACCTGAGGGTGAGAGGAGGAGGAGGAGAAGGAGACAGGGGCTGAGGGAGAGAAGGGGCTGAGGGAGAGAAGGGGCTGAGGGTGAGAGGGGCTGAGGGTGAGAGGGGCTGAGGGTGAGAGGGGCTGAGGGGTGAGGAGGGCCTGAGGAGGGAGAGGGGCTGAGGGGTGAGAGGGGCTGGACCTGAGGGCGATAGGGGCTGAGGGTGAGAACCGCTGAGGGGAGAGAGGGGCTGAGGGGTGAGAGGGGCTGAGGGGTGAGAGGGGCTGAGGGTGAGAGAGGGTGAGAGGGGCTGAGGGTGAGAGGGGCTGAGGGTGAGAGGGGCTGAGGGTGAGAGGGACTGAGGGGAGAAAGGGGATGAGGGGAGAAAGGGGATGAGGGGTGAGAGGGGCTGAGGGGTGAGAGGGGCTGAGGGGTGAGAGGGGCTGAGGATGAGAGGGACTGAGGGTGAGAGGGGCTGAGGATGAGAGGGACTGAGGGTGAGAGGGGAGAGAGGGGATGAGGGGAGAGAGGGGATGAGGGGTGAGAGGGGCTGAGGGGAGAGGGGCTGAGGGGTGAGAGGGGCTGAGGACTGAGAATGGGGCTGAGGGTAGAGAGGGGCTGAGGGTGGAGAGGGGCTGAGGGTGGAGAGGGGCTGAGGGTGGAGAGGGGCTGAGGGTGGAGAGGGGCTGAGGGTGGAGAGGGGCTGAGGGTAGAGAGGGGCTGAGGATGAGAGGGGCTGAGGATGAGAGGGGGAGAGAGGGGCTGAGGGTAGAGAGGGGCTGAGGGTGAGAAGGGCTGAGGGGGATGAGGGGCGAGAGGGGCTGAGGAGTGAGAAGGGGCTGAGGAGTGAGAAGGGGCTGAGGAGTGAGAAGGGGCTGAGGGGAGAGAGGGGCTGAGGGGAGAGAGGGGCTGAGGAGTGAGGAGGGGAGAGAGGGGCTGAGGGTAGAGAGGGGCTGAGCGGGAGAGGGGCTGAGAGTGAGACAAGCTTAGAGTGAGGGGCTGAGGAGGGAGAGGGGCTGAGGGGTGAGAGGGAGGGACGGGGAGAGGAGATCAAGGTGAAGGGTGAGGGGGGCTGGACCTGAGGGTGAGAGGAGGAGGAGAAGGAGACAGGGGCTGAGGGAGAGAAGGGGCTGAGGGGGAGAAGGGGCTGAGGGGGGCTGAGGGTGAGAGGGGCTGAGGGTGAGAGGGGCTGAGGGTGAGAGGGGCTGAGGGTGAGAGGGGCTGAGGGTGAGAGGGGCTGAGGGTGAGAGGGGCTGAGGGTGAGGAGGGGCTGAGGGGTGAGGAGGGGCTGAGGAGGGAGAGGGGCTGAGGAGGGAGATGGGTGAGAGGGGCTGGACCTGAGGGCGAGAGGGGCTGAGGGCGAGAAGGGATGAGGGGAGAGAGGGGATGAGGGGAGAGAGGGGCTGAGGGGTGAGAGGGGCTGAGGGGTGAGAGGGGCTGAGGGGTGAGAGGGGCTGAGGGGTGAGAGGGGCTGAGGGGTGAGAGGGGCTGAGGGGAGAGAGGGGCTGAGGAGTGAGAAGGGGCTGAGGGGAGAGAGGGGCTGAGGGGAGAGAGGGGCTGAGGGGAGAGAGGGGCTGAGGGGAGAGAGGGGCTGAGGGGAGAGAGGGGCTGAGGGGGGCTGAGAGAGAGAGGGGCTGAGGATGAGAGGGGCTGAGGATGAGAGGGACTGAGGGTGAAAGGGGAGAGAGGGGATGAGGGGAGAGAGGGGATGAGGGGTTAGGGGCTGAGGACTGAGAAGGGGCTGAGGGTAGAGAGGGGCTGAGGAGTGAGAAGGGGCTGAAGGGTGAGAGGGGCTGAGGGGTGAGAGGGGCTGAGGGGTGAGAGGGGCTGAGGGGTGAGAGGGGCTGAGGGGAGAGAGGGGCTGAGGGGTGAGAGGGGCTGAGGGGTGAGAGGGGCTGAGGGGTGAGAGGGGCTGAGGGTAGAGAGGGGCTGAGGGTAGAGAGGGGCTGAGGATGAGAGGGGCTGAGGATGAGAGGGGCTGAGGATGAGAGGGGCTGAGGATGAGAGGGACTGAGGGTGAAAGGGGAGAGAGGGGATGAGGGGAGAGAGGGGATGAGGGGTTAGGGGCTGAGGACTGAGAAGGGGCTGAGGGTAGAGAGGGGCTGAGGAGTGAGAAGGGGCTGAAGGGTGAGAGGGGCTGAGGGGTGAGAGGGGCTGAGGGGAGAGAGGGGCTGAGGGGTGAGAGGGGCTGAGGGGTGAGAGGGGCTGAGGGGTGAGAGGGGCTGAGGGGTGAGAGGGGCTGAGGGGTGAGAGGGGCTGAGGAGTGAGAAGGGGCTGAGGGTAGAGAGGGGCTGAGGGTAGAGAGGTGAGAGGGGCTGAGGAGTGAGAGGGGCTGAGGGTAGAGAGGGGCTGAGGGTAGAGAGGGGCTGAGGATGAGAGGGGCTGAGGATGAGAGGGGCTGAGGATGAGAGGGGCTGAGGATGAGAGGGACTGAGGGTGAAAGGGGAGAGAGGGGATGAGGGGAGAGAGGGGATGAGGGGTTAGGGGCTGAGGACTGAGAAGGGGCTGAGGGTAGAGAGGGGCTGAGGAGTGAGAAGGGGCTGAAGGGTGAGAGGGGCTGAGGGGTGAGAGGGGCTGAGGGGAGAGAGGGGCTGAGGGTAGAGAGGGGCTGAGGGGGGCTGAGAGAGAGGGGCTGAGGGGGAGAGGGGCTGAGGGTAGAGAGGGGCTGAGGGGGGCTGAGAGAGAGAGGGGCTGAGAGAGAGAGGGGCTGAGACAGGCTTAGAGTGAGAGGGGCTGAGGGGTGAGAGGGGCTGAGGGTAGAGAGGGGCTGAGGGTAGAGAGGGGCTGAGGATAGAGAGGGGCTGAGGAGTGAAAAGGGGCTGAGGGGAGAGATGGGGCTGAGGGTAGAGAGGGGCTAAAGGGGGCTGAGAGAGAGAGGGGCTGAGGGGGAGAGGGGCTGAGAGTGAGACAGGCTTAGAGTGAGAGGGGCTGAGGAGGGAGAGGGGCTGAGGGGTGAGAGGGAGGGACGGGGAGAGAAGATCAAGGTGAGGGGTGAGGGGGGCTGGACCTGAGGGTGAGAGGAGGAGGAGGAGAAGGAGACAGGGGCTGAGGGAGAGAAGGGGCTGAGGGAGAGAAGGGGCTGAGGGTGAGAGGGGCTGAGGGTGAGAGGGGCTGAGGGGTGAGGAGGGCCTGAGGAGGGAGAGGGGCTGAGGGGTGAGAGGGGCTGGACCTGAGGGCGATAGGGGCTGAGGGTGAGAACCGCTGAGGGGAGAGAGGGGCTGAGGGGTGAGAGGGGCTGAGGGGTGAGAGGGGCTGAGGGTGAGAGGGGCTGAGGGTGAGAGGGGCTGAGGGTGAGAGGGACTGAGGGTGAGAGGGACTGAGGGGAGAAAGGGGATGAGGGGAGAAAGGGGATGAGGGGTGAGAGGGGCTGAGGGGTGAGAGGGGCTGAGGATGAGAGGGACTGAGGGTGAGAGGGGCTGAGGATGAGAGGGACTGAGGGTGAGAGGGGAGAGAGGGGATGAGGGGTGAGAGGGGCTGAGGGGAGAGGGGCTGAGGGGTGAGAGGGGCTGAGGACTGAGAAGGGGCTGAGGGTAGAGAGGGGCTGAGGGTGGAGAGGGGCTGAGGGTGGAGAGGGGCTGAGGGTGGAGAGGGGCTGAGGGTAGAGAGGGGCTGAGGGTAGAGAGGGGCTGAGGGTAGAGAGGGGCTGAGGGTAGAGAGGGGCTGAGGATGAGAGGGGCTGAGGATGAGAGGGGGAGAGAGGGGCTGAGGGTAGAGAGGGGCTGAGGGTGAGAAGGGCTGAGGGGGATGAGGGGAGAGAGGGGCTGAGGGGGATGAGGGGAGAGAGGGGCTGAGGGGTGAGAGTGGCTGATGAGTGAGAAGGGGCTGAGGAGTGAGAAGGGGCTGAGGGGTGAGAGGGGGTGAGAGGGGCTGAGGGGAGAGAGGGGCTGAGGAGTGAGAAGGGGCTGAGGGGAGAGGGGCTGAGGGGAGAGAGGGGCTGAGGGGAGAGGGGGGCTGAGGGGAGAGAGGGGCTGAGGGGAGAGAGGGGCTGAGGGGAGAGAGGGGCTGAGGAGTGAGAAGGGGCTGAGGAGTGAGAAGGGGCTGAGGAGTGAGAAGGGGCTGAGGGGAGAGAGGGGCTGAGGGGAGAGAGGGGCTGAGGAGTGAGGAGGGGAGAGAGGGGCTGAGGGTAGAGAGGGGCTGAGCGGGAGAGGGGCTGAGAGTGAGACAAGCTTAGAGTGAGGGGCTGAGGAGGGAGAGGGGCTGAGGGGTGAGAGGGAGGGACGGGGAGAGGAGATCAAGGTGAAGGGTGAGGGGGGCTGGACCTGAGGGTGAGAGGAGGAGGAGAAGGAGACAGGGGCTGAGGGAGAGAAGGGGCTGAGGGGGAGAAGGGGCTGAGGGGGGCTGAGGGTGAGAGGGGCTGAGAGTGAGAGGGGCTGAGGGTGAGAGGGGCTGAGGGTGAGAGGGGCTGAGGGTGAGAGGGGCTGAGGGTGAGAGGGGCTGAGGGTGAGAGGGGCTGAGGGTGAGAGAGGCTGAGGGTGAGAGGGGCTGAGGGTGAGAGGGGCTGAGGGGTGAGGAGGGGCTGAGGGGTGAGGAGGGGCTGAGGAGGGAGAGGGGCTGAGGAGGGAGATGGGTGAGAGGGGCTGGACCTGAGGGCGAGAGGGGCTGAGGGCGAGAAGGGATGAGGGGAGAGAGGGGATGAGGGGAGAGAGGGGCTGAGGGGTGAGAGGGGCTGAGGGGTGAGAGGGGCTGAGGGGTGAGAGGGGCTGAGGGGAGAGAGGGGCTGAGGGGAGAGAGGGGCTGAGGAGTGAGAAGGGGCTGAGGGGAGAGAGGGGCTGAGGGGAGAGAGGGGCTGAGGGGAGAGAGGGGCTGAGGGTAGAGAGGGGCTGAGGGGGGCTGAGAGAGAGAGGGGCTGAGGATGAGAGGGGCTGAGGATGAGAGGGACTGAGGGTGAAAGGGGAGAGAGGGGATGAGGGGAGAGAGGGGATGAGGGGTTAGGGGCTGAGGACTGAGAAGGGGCTGAGGGTAGAGAGGGGCTGAGGAGTGAGAAGGGGCTGAAGGGTGAGAGGGGCTGAGGGGTGAGAGGGGCTGAGGGGTGAGAGGGGCTGAGGGGAGAGAGGGGCTGAGGGGTGAGAGGGGCTGAGGGGTGAGAGGGGCTGAGGGTAGAGAGGGGCTGAGGGTAGAGAGGGGCTGAGGGTAGAGAGGGGCTGAGGATGAGAGGGGCTGAGGATGAGAGGGGCTGAGGATGAGAGGGGCTGAGGATGAGAGGGGCTGAGGATGAGAGGGACTGAGGGTGAAAGGGGAGAGAGGGGATGAGGGGAGAGAGGGGATGAGGGGTTAGGGGCTGAGGACTGAGAAGGGGCTGAGGGTAGAGAGGGGCTGAGGAGTGAGAAGGGGCTGAAGGGTGAGAGGGGCTGAGGGGTGAGAGGGGCTGAGGGGTGAGAGGGGCTGAGGGGTGAGAGGGGCTGAGGGGTGAGAGGGGCTGAGGGGTGAGAGGGGCTGAGGGGTGAGAGGGGCTGAGGGGTGAGAGGGGCTGAGGAGTGAGAAGGGGCTGAGGGTAGAGAGGGGCTGAGGGTAGAGAGGGGCTGAGGGGGGCTGAGGGGTGAGAGGGGCTGAGGGGTGAGAGGGGCTGAGGGGTGAGAGGGGCTGAGGAGTGAGAGGGGCTGAGGAGTGAGAGGGGCTGAGGAGTGAGAGGGGCTGAGGAGTGAGAAGGGGCTGAGGAGTGAGAAGGGGCTGAGGGAGAGAGGGGCTGAGGGTAGAGAGGGGCTGAGGGGGGCTGAGAGAGAGGGGCTGAGGGGGAGAGGGGCTGAGGGTAGAGAGGGGCTGAGGGTAGAGAGGGGCTGAGGAGTGAGAAGGGGCTGAGGGGAGAGAGGGGCTGAGGGTAGAGAGGGGCTGAGGGGGCTGAGAGAGAGAGGGGCTGAGAGAGAGAGGGGCTGAGACAGGCTTAGAGTGAGAGGGGCTGAGGGGTGAGAGGGGCTGAGGGTAGAGAGGGGCTGAGGGTAGAGAGGGGCTGAGGGTAGAGAGGGGCTGAGGGTAGAGAGGGGCTGAGGGTAGAGAGGGGCAGAGGATAGAGAGGGGCTGAGGAGTGAGAAGGGGCTGAGGGGAGAGATGGGGCTGAGGGTAGAGAGGGGCTGAAGGGGGCTGAGAGAGAGAGGGGCTGAGGGGGAGAGGGGCTGAGAGTGAGACAGGCTTATAGTGAGAGGGGCTGAGGAGGGAGAGGGGCTGAGGGGTGAGAGGGAGGGACGGGGAGAGAAGATCAAGGTGAGGGGTGAGGGGGGCTGGACCTGAGGGTGAGAGGAGGAGGAGGAGAAGGAGACAGGGGCTGAGGGAGAGAAGGGGCTGAGGGAGAGAAGGGGCTGAGGGAGAGAAGGGACTGAGGGTGAGAGGGGCTGAGGGTGAGAGGGGCTGAGGGGTGAGGAGGGCCTGAGGAGGGAGAGGGGTTGAGGGGTGAGAGGGGCTGGACCTGAGGGCGATAGGGGCTGAGGGTGAGAAGCGCTGAGGGGAGAGAGGGGCTGAGGGGTGAGAGGGGCTGAGGGTGAGAGGGGCTGAGGGTGAGAGGGGCTGAGGGTGAGAGGGGCTGAGGGTGAGAGGGACTGAGGGTGAGAGGGACTGAGGGTGAGAGGGACTGAGGGTGAGAGGGACTGAGGGGAGAAAGGGGATGAGGGGTGAGAGGGGCTGAGGGGTGAGAGGGGCTGAGGATGAGAGGGACTGAGGGTGAGAGGGGCTGAGGATGAGAGGGACTGAGGGTGAGAGGGGAGAGAGGGGATGAGGGGAGAGGGGATGAGGGGTGAGAGGGGCTGAGGGGAGAGGGGCTGAGGGGTGAGAGGGGCTGAGGGGTGAGAGGGGCTGAGGGTAGAGAGGGGCTGAGGGTGGAGAGGGGCTGAGGGTGGAGAGGGGCTGAGGGTAGAGAGGGGCTGAGGGTAGAGAGGGGCTGAGGATGAGAGGGGCTGAGGATGAGAGGGGCTGAGGATGAGAGGGGCTGAGGATGAGAGGGGCTGAGGATGAGAGGGGCTGAGGATGAGAGGGGCTGAGGATGAGAGGGGCTGAGGATGAGAGGGGCTGAGGATGAGAGGGGCTGAGGGTGAGAGGGGCTGAGGGTGAGAGGGGCTGAGGGTGAGAGGGGGAGAGAGGGGCTGAGGGTAGAGAGGGGCTGAGGGTGAGAAGGGCTGAGGGGGATGAGGGGAGAGAGGGGCTGAGGGGTGAGAGTGGCTGATGAGTGAGAAGGGGCTGAGGAGTGAGAAGGGGCTGAGGGGTGAGAGGGGCTGAGGGGTGAGAGGGGCTGAGGGGAGAGAGGGGCTGAGGAGTGAGAAGGGGCTGAGGGGAGAGAGGGGCTGAGGGGAGAGAGGGGCTGAGGGGAGAGAGGGGCTGAGGGGAGAGAGGGGCTGAGGGGAGAGAGGGGCTGAGGAGAGAGAGGGGCTGAGGAGTGAGAAGGGGCTGAGGAGTGAGAAGGGGCTGAGGAGTGAGAAGGGGCTGAGGGGAGAGAGGGGCTGAGGGGAGAGAGGGGCTGAGGGGAGAGAGGGGCTGAGGAGTGAGGAGGGGAGAGAGGGGCTGAGGGTAGAGAGGGGCTGAGCGGGAGAGGGGCTGAGAGTGAGACAGGCTTAGAGTGAGAGGGGCTGAGGAGGGAGAGGGGCTGAGGGGTGAGAGGGAGGGACGGGGAGAGGAGATCAAGGTGAAGGGTGAGGGGGGCTGGACCTGAGGGTGAGAGGAGGAGGAGAAGGAGACAGGGGCTGAGGGAGAGAAGGGGCTGAGGGAGAGAAGGGGCTGAGGGGGAGAAGGGGCTGAGGGGGAGAAGGGGCTGAGGGGGGCTGAGGGTGAGAGGGGCTGAGAGTGAGAGGGGCTGAGGGTGAGAGGGGCTGAGGGTGAGAGGGGCTGAGGGTGAGAGGGGCTGAGGGTGAGAGGGGCTGAGGGTGAGAGGGGCTGAGGGTGAGAGGGGCTGAGGGGTGAGGAGGGGCTGAGGAGGGAGAGGGTCTGAGGAGGGAGATGGGTGAGAGGGGCTGGACCTGAGGGCGAGAGGGGCTGAGGGCGAGAAGGGATGAGGGGAGAGAGGGGCTGAGGGGAGAGAGGGGCTGAGGGGAGAGAGGGGCTGAGGGGTGAGAGGGGCTGAGGGGTGAGAGGGGCTGAGGGGTGAGAGGGGCTGAGGGGTGAGAGGGGCTGAGGGGTGAGAGGGGCTGAGGGGAGAGAGGGGCTGAGGGGAGAGAGGGGCTGAGGGTAGAGAGGGGCTGAGGGGGGCTGAGAGAGAGAGGGGCTGAGGATGAGAGGGGCTGAGGGTGAAAGGGGAGAGAGGGGATGAGGGGAGAGAGGGGATGAGGGGTAAGGGGCTGAGGACTGAGAAGGGGCTGAGGGTAGAGAGGGGCTGAGGAGTGAGAAGGGGCTGAAGGGTGAGAAGGGGCTGAGGGGTGAGAGGGGCTGAGGGGAGAGAGGGGCTGAGGGGAGAGAGGGGCTGAGGGGAGAGAGGGGCTGAGGGGTGAGAGGGGCTGAGGGGTGAGAGGGGCTGAGGGGTGAGAGGGGCTGAGGGGTGAGAGGGGCTGAGGGTAGAGAGGGGCTGAGGGGGGCTGAGAGAGAGAGGGGCTGAGGATGAGAGGGGCTGAGGATGAGAGGGACTGAGGGTGAAAGGGGAGAGAGGGGATGAGGGGAGAGAGGGGATGAGGGGTTAGGGGCTGAGGACTGAGAAGGGGCTGAGGGTAGAGAGGGGCTGAGGAGTGAGAAGGGGCTGAAGGGTGAGAAGGGGCTGAGGGGAGAGAGGGGCTGAGGGGTGAGAGGGGCTGAGGGGTGAGAGGGGCTGAGGGGTGAGAGGGGCTGAGGGGTGAGAGGGGCTGAGGAGTGAGAAGGGGCTGAGGGTAGAGAGGGGCTGAGGGGGGCTGAGAGAGAGAGGGGCTGAGGGGGAGAGGGGCTGAGGAGGGAGATGGGTGAGAGGGGCTGGACCTGAGGGCGAGAGGGTCTGAGGGCAAGAAGGGATGAGGGGAGAGAGGGGCTGAGGGGTGAGAGGGGCTGAGGGGGAGAGGGGCTGAGGGGGAGAGGGGCTGAGAGAGAGAGGGGCTGAGGGGGAGAGGGGCTGAGGAGGGAGAGGGGCTGAGGGGTGAGAGGGAGGGACGGGGAGAGGAGATCAAGGTGAGGGGTGAGGGGGGCTGGACCTGAGGGTGAGAGGAGGAGAAGGAGACAGGGGCTGAGGGAGAGAAGGGGCTGAGGGGGGGAAGGGGCTGAGGGGGGCTGAGGGAGAGAGGGGCTGAGGGTGAGAGGGGCTGAGGGTGAGAGGGGCTGAGGGTGAGAGGGGCTGAGGGTGAGGAGGGGCTGAGGGTGAGGAGGGGCTGAGGGTGAGGAGGGGCTGAGGGGTGAGGAGGGGCTGAGGGGTGAGGAGGGGCTGAGGGGTGAGAGGGGCTGGACCTGAGGGTGAGAGGGGCTGAGGGTGAGAGGGGCTGAGAGTGAGAGGGGCTGAGGGTGAGGAGGGGCTGAGGGTGAGGAGGGGCTGAGGGGTGAGAGGGGCTGGACCTGAGGGTGAGGAGGGGCTGAGGGTGAGAAGGGCTGAGGGGATGAGGGGAGAGGGGCTGAGGGTGAGAGGGACTGAGGGGTGAGAGGGACTGAGGGGTGAGAGGGACTGAGGGGTGAGAGGGACTGAGGGGTGAGAGGGACTGAGGGGTGAGAGGGACTGAGGGGTGAGAGGGACTGAGGGGAGAGAGGGACTGAGGGGTGAGAGGGGCTGAGGGGTGAGAGGGGCTGAGGGGTGAGAGGGGCTGAGGGGTGAGAGGGGCGAGAGGGGCTGAGGGGTGAGGGGCTGAGGGGTGAGAGGGGCTGAGGGGTGAGAGGGGCTGAGGGGTGAGAGGGGCTGAGGGTGAGAGGGGCTGAGGGTGAGAGGGGCTGAGGGTGAGAGGGGCTGAGGGTGAGAGGGGCTGAGGGTGAGAGGGGCTGAGGGTGAGAGGGGCTGAGGGTGAGAGGGACTGAGGGTGAGAGGGGAGAGAGGAGATGAGGGGTGAGAGGGGCTGAGGGGTGAGAGGGGCTGAGGGTGAGAGGGACTGAGGGTGAGAGGGGCTGAGGGGAGAGGGGCTGAGGGGTGAGAGGGGCTGAGGAGTGAGAAGGGGCTGAGGGGAGAGAGGGGCTGAGGGGAGAGAGGGGCTGAGGGGTGAGAGGGGCTGAGGGGTGAGAAGGAGCTGAGGGGAGAGAAGGAGCTGAGGGGAGAGAAGGAGCTGAGGGGAGAGAAGGGGCTGAGGGGAGAGAGGGGCTGAGGGGAGAGAGGGGCTGAGGGGCGAGAGGGGCTGAGGGGCGAGAGGGGCTGAGGGGCGAGAGGGGCAGAGGGGCGAGAGGGGCTGAGGGGTGAGAGGGGCTGAGGGGGGAGAAGGGGCTGAGGGGAGAGAAGGGGCTGAGGGGAGAGAGGGGCTGAGGGGAGAGAGGGGCTGAGGGGAGAGAGGGGCTGAGGGGAGAGAGGGGCTGAGGGGCGAGAGGGGCTGAGGGGAGAGAGGGGCAGAGGGGAGAGAGGGGCTGAGCGGAGAGATGGGCTGAGGATGAGAGGCTACTGGCTGCCATTGACCGGGTGGTCACACATGCCCAGTCGGGTGGACCCACCATCCGCAGGTGAGCCGTCTTCTCCACCTTTTCCCAAGGGGAGCTCTCCAGGTCATTCCCTAGCAAACAGTCTACAGGCATGGCAGTTCTCACAACAACCTGCAGAGTTCCAGAGACCCCCCCCCCACCACTCAAAGGGAACCTGAGCCATTGGACATTGACTCTCTGAGTTGTCAGCATTGATACCCTACAGTAGGCATGGGGTACAACCTGCTCTTGAGACACCAGGTGCCTCTGGACTGCAGTCACACTGGCTCCTGTGTCTCTAGGAGCCTCTACTTTCTTTCCATTGACGGTCACTACTTGACCATATTTCTTAGTGTTAGAGGGTAAATAGTTTTCTGGGGCCATCTCGCTGTCTCCTAAAGAGACTAGGGTCATCTGAACAGGATTCCCATCCCCTTGGACGGCTACTTCCTCCCCAAAATTAACACTAGCTATTTGCTTGGGGGGAGCAGAAGTGGGTGCGGGTTTTCCAAACATGCAACACTTAGGATCAGTGGCAATGTGACCCTGGTCACCACACCTGAAACAGGCGATGGGCCCTCTCTGAACACGTTTACCTGTCGGGGCCCGGGTCGGTCTCGGGGGTGTGGGAGGCTGAGAACCTTTCCCTTGGTTTCCTTGGGGATTACTTTGGGGGCCTTTTTGGAACCCTTTCTGTTTACCCCTGTCCCCCCCACTCTTTGACTGGGGACCCTGCCCACCTTTGGCTGAGTCTCCCACTGGAACCTTGTGGACCCTGGTGCTGAGTCAGTGGTCCGCCTTCTCAGCGAGCTTCCTCGGGTTGGACAACTTGCTATCGATCGGGTGCTGGCGGAGCTCAGGAAAACAATTACTGGACAAGTGTTCCCATGCCATTAAATCAAGATGCCCTTGAAAATTATCCACTTTGCTACCCTTCACCCAACCATGCAGTGCTCTGCAGAAAAAGGTTACATACTCCACATACGTACTCCCAGGAATCTTAGTACAACGCCTGAACCTCTGTCTATACATTTCAGGAGTTGAAATGAAATGAAATGAAAAATTCCACTTATATAGCGCATAACTACCCGGAGGCCTCGCAGCGCTAATTATTGATTACTGTGTAGGGCTGCGGGCAGAGTTAGTACGCTTTTGAGAACAGGTAGGTTTTTAAGTCTCTCCTAAATGACATCAGGTTGTCGTTCTGTCTGAGGGGTAGGGGCAATGAACTCCATGCCTTCGCCGCTAAGCAAGTGAATGAACGGCCACCCCAACGGGCTTTCTTGATTTTTGCCGTAGTTGCCAGATGCAGAGAAGCCGAGCGAAGAGTTCTAGGCGGCACATAAGGCGATACCAGGGGGTGCAGCACTGCCGGGCCAGTTTGATGAAAAGATTTGTGCAGAGTGCACATGGCCTTAAACAGTGTCTGGCAGCAACTGGGAGCCAATGAAGCTCTTTTAGGGCAGTTCTCGCTGACCGCCAGCGAGGGATGTTAAACAGTAAGCGCGCGGCACAGTTTTGAGTGACTTGGAGTTTTTTTGTCACTGTTGCCGGAGCCCCTAGATATAAAACATTTCCATAATCCAGGCGAGAGAGTATCAGGGCCTGTACCATGACCCTTCTCGCCTGGAATGGAAGTAGGGGGAGCACTTTCCTGAGCATTTTCATCAGCCCCACGCAAACAGAGCCTGTTTTAGTGGCTTGGACCGAGAAATCCAGTGCTCTATCCAGCCAGATTCCTAAGCTCTTTATCTGGTCTTTTGGGGGAGGAGGAGCACCGAGACACGAAGGCCAATTCAGCGACAGGGAGGTAGGAGAGGGGTTACCTAGTAACATTATCTCGGTCTTCTCCCCATTGAGTTTGAGATGGGAGAGTTGCATCCACTCAGCAACAGCCTCTAGACACGGGCCCAGGGTGTTAGACGAACCCTCCTTGTGGTCCAAAGAGACCACAAGTTGGGTATGGTCAGCGTAGGTGACAATCCGTACACCGAAAGGGAGAACTATCTTCTCTAGAGGCTGCATATAAACATTAAATAGTGTGGGGCTCAGGGAGGAGCCCTGAGGAACCCCACAGCTGAGCGGATGCTTGGATGAAACCACCTCGCCTTCAAATACCTAGAAAAAGCGTGCCTCTAAAAAAGAGGTCAGCCACTTCAGGGCCGCGCCCGACACCCCCATGCCCTTCAAACGGTGTAGTAATGTGGCATGGTTAACAGTGTCGAACGCGGCACTGAGGTCCAGCAGTATGATGGCAGTTTTTCCACCTTGGTCCATTATTGTTCTGGCAGCCTCTGTGACCGCCAGGAGGGCGGTCTCAGTGCCATGCTGAGGACGGAACCCTGTTTGGGAGACCTGTAGAAGTTTATTGGACTCCAAGTAGTCCCCTAATGTTTTGTTGATATGTCTCTCCAGCAGCTTACTCATCCACGGAAGCAGCGAGATAGGGCGGAAATTGGATAAGTTGTTGGAATCCAAGTTCGGCTTTTTCAGCAAATCCCTAACCAACGCACACTTCCACGTAGAAGGGACAGAGTTGGAGGTAACAGAGGTATTCAGAACCTCCAGCATAGACGGGCGAATGGCGTCCATTGCTTTCACTAGGGTCTGGGGCGGGGCTGGGTCATTAGGTGATCCTGAGGTGACCTTCTGGACCAAAGTATCGAAGGTATTGGAATCCAGGAGCGGAAACATGACCAGAGAGCATGGCACATGCGAGTCTGAGTCCGAGACAGAGGAGGAGGATATGCCATTGCCATTTATCGCAAGTTGGGAGTAAATGGCCTGAATCTTCTGAGAGAAGAAGGTGGCAAGATCCTCACAGCGGGCCTGTAAACCCTCTGATGGTGGTCCTTCATATGGAGGGGATATCAAAGATTTTGCAATTTTAAAAATTTCCCTCGGGGAGTTGGCTGCCATACTAATTTTGGTTTCATAAAAGTCAGCCTGGGCAAGTTTTATCTGGCTCTTATAGTGCCTTATAGCTGATCTGTACTCTGAACTCTTAAGTTGAGAGCGGTCTTTCCTCCATGCTCTCTCTGCTTTCCGGCAGGCTTGTTTCAACAGCCTAAGGGCAGGAGAGTACCATGGAGCGACTTTAGGTCTTTTTATTGTTTGCAGAGAACACTTCGGGAGGACTAAATCAAGTGTGCTAGAAATCCAATTGTGGAAATTAAGAACTGCTAGAACAGGATTCGTCGTTTTCCGGGGCGGCTGTTCAGAGAGGGCCTGTTCCCATGTGGGAAGCGAAAGAGCATTCCATTTCCTACCCCAATGCCTGGCATGAATTTGACCAGTAATAGGAGTATTAATAGACCATGTGAGGGGGACTAAGAAGTGGTCCGACCAAGGCAGTGGCACCGGCGTTTCCACTGAGAGCTTATCTAAGTTGCTAAAGATATGATCCAAAAGATGACCCCTGTTATGTGTCGCTTGAAACCCCTTTTGAGTCAGGTCGATAGCCTGAAGGTTTAAACGAAGATTGTTGGCAGCGGCATCAAGAGGGTTGTCTAAATGCAAATTTAGGTCACCTAACAAAGTGAAGTTGGCTGAGGTAAGCACAGAATTGGCGACTAAGTCTGTTATGTCGGAAATGAAGTCGCCGGGAGAGCCCGGTGGTCGATAGACTAAGATTCCAGAGAAGGTGCTTGTGGAGGAAAGATATAAAGAAAAGTATAAGCTTTCACATGTTAAAGAGTTTGAGGAAGTAACACGACAGCTGTAGATGTCCTTATAAATGATAGCCAGTCCCCCACCCCTGCCTAACTGGCGATCAAGGCGTTTAATGGTATAGCCTTGGGGGATGGCCCAAACTACAGTAGGATCGTTTTGGAGCTGCAGCCAAGTCTCAGTTAAGAAAAGGGCATCTGGATTGTATTCCTCAATCAATAGTGCCAGTTCTATATGATGTTTAGGGAGAGAGCGACAATTAAGAAGCAGCATTTTTATATTATGTGAAGACTGATGTTTACTGGCTTGTGTCCCTATGTTCAGAGAGAGTAAGCTCCAATTACAGGATTTGCAGCGTATATTAGTCGGGTAAGGAGGGACAGAAATCATGCAACAATGATTGGAAGTGGGTCGTAGAGCGTGCAACGAAGAAGCACTGTAAGAAATGCGCGAACCTACCATGGTGCCTGGCCACGAAGCCTGAAGCGTCTGAACGCGGACTGGCGCAGACTGGCTTCTCTTTGGCGCCTCTTCGGCGCGTCTGAGGTGCTCCCGCTGCGCGTTACCGCTGCGCTGGGGGTGGAGGCTTATAAAGATTAGGAGGTGTGGGGAGACTAGACCGTCGCCCTTGGTAAAATGTCCACCCACCAAGGAGCGATCCGGCAGCACTAGCGCTTTCCTCCCTCCACACAAACAGCCTAAGATCGCTGCGGTGGACCGGGGAGTAGCGCTAGCAATTACAGTGATTCAATTATTCAAAATAAAGTGCTCAACAATTTTTAAAAGATTCTGTTATTTAAAAGTTGCAGTGTTATTATATTAAAACACAATGTTAAAACACTCGTCCCAATGCGTTACTAGTACACCCGTTAGCGCGATGAGGTTTGTAGTCAATCTCTCGAGCGCTAGGAGTCCCGCCCTTTTATAGTCAGGGAGGTGCGGGGAGACTAGGCCGTCGCCCTTGGTAAAATGTCCACCCACCAAGGAGCGAACCAGGAGTTAACCCAAACCTGGTCATTAAGGCATCTTTCATGTGAGAATAAGAATTGTATACTTCAGAGGGTAAGTCTAGCAGTGTGTCCCGCCCTTCGCTAAGGAACCGCCCTCACAACCCCGCTCCCCAATCTCTCTCAGGTACCCGGTGGGAGGACATAGCTACCTCATAGGCTCTGAACCCCTGCCCTATGTCATCCCCTTAAAGTATTCCTTTACCACATCCTTAGGCATGTACACCCTTGACTCTAACTGCACCGGCGTTGTGCTGCCACCAGAGGGAGTTGTTTCCAAACTTTTCGCTTTCAGCTCCAACACCTTCACTCTCATGTCATGCTCCATCTGGAGCTTCTTTTCTTCCATTGCCAATCTTTGTTTCTCCATTTCCATGTGTCCATTTAATTTTGCCATCTCCACTTCATGTGCCCGGTTTGTTGCCCTGTCTGCCAGCTCCTCTGACGACCGGACTCTGCCGAAATCCACAATGCCTTCTGGTAGTTTCACTACCACCGCATTCTGTGGCTCCCTTGACTCCTTCCAGGCTCTCAGCGCCTTGATGTATTAGGCTTTCTTTTTGCATCCTGTTAGGGCACCTCTGAACTTCTGACAGTATCTTCTCAACTGCTCTACTGTGTAGCCCTCCAGTCCGCTGTGTTCCCAATCTACTTCATCAATCCCAGAGATTATGGAGGGTGCCTCGTGGGCTCTGTACAATGCTGTGCCTTGGTTGGAGTCCCGCTCGGGGGACTCAAGATACACAAATGCCCCCTTGAGCCTCTTGGGCTCTAAAACAAATATGCCCCACACATTGGAGCCTCTCGTGGGCTCGGGAAAGGACTGCGGGACAACGTGGGAGCGGCCCGCTGCCAGCCGGGGCCGCTCTACCATCAACAATGCCCCCACGCTCGATGGAGTCCCGCTCTGGGGACTCGAGAAGACAATGGACCCTAGGAGCTTCGGGGCTCCAAATTACAAATTCCCCCTGAGCCTCTTTCTCGCTTTGGAGCCACCGGGCTCTGAAAAGAAATATGCCCCCTCTCCCCTTAGTACTAGGGAGCTTCGTGGGAGCGGCACACTGCCAGTCGGGGCCGCTCGGTGATCGGTGCGAGGATCCCCGCACCTCCCCGAACCCAACAGCCTGGATCTTCACTCACCGGGTCTCTGCTGGTGGGGTAGAGCGGCGCGACTCCTCTCACTGCGGCGGGGGCAGGCACCGACAATGTGCTTCGGGCCCCCTCTGCCCCGCCTCTACTGCTGCTGCCCGTCACGGGCTCTTCTCCTTGATCTCGCCGGCACTTTTCAACCTGACACCGGAGCGCGGGGTGGGCTCCCGTTGACATCTGGTTTTTGGAGGCAGTACTTCCGGGTCACCTCGGGCAGCACGGTGGCCCCTCCAGGCACTGCAGGCTGGGGGATAAATCAACCGAGGGGTATGCTCCCTCGAGTCCAAAAAAACACAGCAGCAGCGGGGTAGACCCCGCGAAAACACTCACAAGAGGGGTGGGCACCTGTGTTAAAAACGGCAATCTTGCTGGGAAAATGCTGGGTGGGCACCGGCTTGGAAATGCAACCAAGGGGGATCTTCCCACACGCTGGGGGATCCCTTAGGGCAGGGATCACCGCTCCAGCGGTGCGAATGCGCTATTTCCAGCAGGGGGAGGCTATCTCTTCCCAGGGGCTGGCAGGCAGGGATCCCCACAGTCCAGGAAAGTCTCTAGGAAGGAAAAAGCAAGAGGGGGCAAAGGCTGGGCCCAGGGACCAGCTCACTGGGCCCTCCAGGCAGGAAGGCAGTCCTAGTGGCGGTCCTCCTGGCGCCCAGCAGCAGCAGGCCCCCTCCAGTCCGGAAGGAACAGAGAACATTTTTCAAGAGGTCACAGCCTCTTCTTATACACAGGATTCCTTTTTTCTTAGGTGCAGGGTAAAGGTAAAACCAGATGCAACTGGTTTTGGAGCACTTTGTTCTACTCAGCCACCCTTTCCATTTACTGGCCAGGCTAGGGACATTAGACGCACCACAGGGGGCGGAGCCAGCATTGTGTGGAGCCTATTCAGGTCCCAGGTGCACTCCTCCCCAGCCATCAACATGCAGATCTCCCATTCACCCCTGGGGCAGACCAATCCTGACTCCTGGAGCCTGTCACACCAGCCAGCTCCAGCCAATCACAAGCCAGCCAGTCATTTTACCTTTTATACACAGACAGGCCAACTTCTAGAAGTGGCACTTCCACACTAGACACAATCACGCCGCACACATCATCGCGCAGCATTCAATCACACGAGTCTGCACATACCAAACTCGCAACTGCACTCCCCACGCATCAGGAACTAACATGGACACATACATTCCCTATGCATTCCTATGGGAGGTCAGACCAATCTCACCACATGCACGCACTTTACCCTGGGACACAGTGGTAAAGTGCGCAGAAACCAAAAATCACTATCACCAGGTCACCATTAAAAAGCAAAAAGTTTAGGGGTGAACCTGCCAGAAGGGCCAAGTCCAACATTGAGGATGGATTATTTTGAAGGCGTGTGGTCCAATGTTGGAGTTAGAGCGAGTAGAGCGGATGGACAGCAGTGTTTCTATAGGTTTGACCTATAATAACAGTCAGAAGCCCAATGAATCCGAGGAGAATGAGGGGATGTCCAGAAGGTGCCAGTGGCATGGAATCCGAAGATGGGCAGTGACGGTGCCCACGGCCATCGGCAATGACATTTGAGAAGGATGCTAAGAGGCTTTAGACAGAGAGGAAGAGCGATAG
Source organism: Lissotriton vulgaris (assembly GCF_964263255.1). NCBI lineage: Eukaryota > Metazoa > Chordata > Amphibia > Caudata > Salamandridae > Lissotriton > Lissotriton vulgaris. The sequence continues at coordinate 347,198,902 of NC_141686.1, forward strand.
GGCAAAAGGTAGGGTCAAGGATGAATATATATCACTTCAATACATTGAATTATCAAGAGACATGTCAATGTAGCATCGCCTGGCAGGATGACCGTGGTGTGAACAAGCATTCCATAGGACAGTATCAATCGTATTGAGATAGTTGACATTCTAGCACCACAGTCCTGCAGAGTGAATGAGACTTTCAATAGGACCTTCAAGAAGAAACCTTTAATTACAAGTCTTACAGCTGACAGATTGACTACGCAGGCCCCCAGAGAGTTATTTACATTTGAGGGGTCCTGCAACACCACAACCCACTCCAGTAAGCACAAGCACAACTCTAGGTGTGGATCGAAGTGCACTGAGAAGCCAAGAGTGACATGTTGTAGTAGAAATCTCAAGTGAATGATGCAGGGGGATACTGGGATAGAGGCTGTGACGTCTACCCTGTATGCTCTTCTCTCCCCAGCAAGAGGGGCCAATTTTTCACTCCAGGATGGTTTTTCCAGAGTACTATTCATCTGATTGTGTGCCCCTCAGGCCTGTCTGATGGATTATGATGTGCACCAGCTGAAAAGAAGCTGAGCGTGTAATGTGAGACTCAAGGCGGTAATAGCTGACCAGAGTGAGACGGTGGAGTGTGCAGTGTGAGTGTCATGGCTGCAGTGACTGATGGGAGCGGAGAGACTGTGAATCAGCTCTGATGAGACTGGACGACTGTGAAAAGAAGGGTCTGAGAGGTCAGACACTTATAGTGACGTTATAACAAATATTACAGCATTTGGGTTGAGTTTTATTGATCTGACCATGTGTTTAGTAACCCATTTCTCTTGTTGTTGCAGATGCTATATGGAGTCTTAGAATTTACTCTCATTGCTCATAGATATGATGTGGAAGTGGACACCACGCTGAAGTGATGACATTGGTGCAAGAGCAGGAGATCTCCATGCTTCCCCGCTGCGTGACACTCCAGGTGTGACATCCTGAAGAAGGGCACTTCTGAAAAGAGAGAGGATACTGAACGGATGCTATCGGATCAGACTCGGGGACGCTTCAGAGACTATCAGTGTTTCCATCACTAGAAGGCCACAAGAAGATGCAACCCTTTCAGCTGGACCCTCTTTCGCATCCCTTCGGTCCACACCAGACGGAGATGCAACTAGAGCTTGAGAGTGACCTGGAAGCCTTCCTGTCCGCGTTTGAGCGTGTGGCTGAGGAATCGCTATGGCCTCGAAAGGACTGGCCCAGGCATCTGGCTCCGCTGTTTTCAGGGAAGCTCCAGGCCATGATCCAAGCGTTGCCACCACATGTTACTGAGGACTATGATGAGTTTAAGGAAGCGATCCTCGAGCATGTAGGCGCGAGTGAGGACAGATATCGTAAGAAGTTCCGCAGCCTTGCATTCACCGCAGGAGCACGACCTCAAACGGTGGCCCATCAGCTCAACACCTTGGGTCGGAAGTGGCTCAAACCTGGGATCAGGAGTCCTGATGATATTGTGGAGCTAATAATAGTGGAGCAATTCATCCAGATCCTGCCGGACGGTGCCGGGCAGTGGCTAAGCCGTCGCCCTCTCTCATCCCTTGATGCCACCGTTCAGCTGATTGAGGAGTACTTTATGGGAGAAGCTCTCGGATGTGAGGAAGATAGCTCAAATGTGAGGACATCAGCCCACAAGCCCCAGCACCTACTTGAGGGTATGTGAATTTTTTGGTGATGTCTTTCTGCTGCTTGGTGGTGTCTCTTGTTTGATCTGCTTGAACATAGTGCACATCAGAACCTTTGTGGTTCTTTCTTCTGCCTGATGCTCTTTTTCTTCTGCTTTCTCCAGTTTTTGTCCTTGTGACACTGTCTCTCCTGTTTGATACTCTTTCTGCTGCTTGACTCTTGTGTTCTCCTCTTCATGCCCTCTTCTGCCTGTTACTGCTTGATGGTTTCTCTTCTGCAGGATATCTTTCTCTTCCCTGATGCTTTCTCTGCAGACGAATGCTTCTTGATATGTGATGTTCTCTTCCTGTCAACTGCATGTTGCTCTTTCTGCTTTCTCTAATACATGATGGTTTATTTCCTTCTTGATGCTTTCTTTTTGCACTTGTTGCTATCTCTTTGTGCGGGGTATTCTCCTCCTTCTCTTATGGTCTATTCTTGCAAGATGCTCTTTGTCTAGCACTTGATGCTCCTTATCGGTCTGTACTGGTAGTTTCTGTATTTTTCCATCCCATTCCCTAATTCTTTCATGTGCACAGAATGGTATCTCTTCCCTCCAGGGAGAGGAGTTGGCCTAACGGCTAGCGGATCAACCTTGAATCTGATGAACTGGGTTAGAGTCTCGGCAATGACACTGAACATACTGTGATTCTGGGCATTTCACTTAATCTCCCCTTGCCTAACAAAAAATGAATGTATCCTCATATAACCCAGCCATGATCCATGATTTCTCGGTCTGGGTGAGGTCCGTGTCCTCCCATATATTTAGCAGGCATAGTTTCGGGGTTGCCATCAATTTCTCCCCCCTCCCGCACTCTCCATTTGCTCAGCGACAGCCTTCCAATATATTTGGGTGACTGGACACTCCCAGATGGAATGGTAGAAAGTCCCTTGCTGACGACACTGTCGGAGGCAGTAACAATCAACCCTCCTGCCCATCTTAACCAAGACCCTGCAGCAAGATAGACTCGGTGCAGATTCTTTAACTGTGCCAGTCGCATGGGGATGGCCACCTCCCGAGGGTGGGCCAAGGTGCCCCGCCAATCATCCTCTTTCAGCTCATCCAAATCTGCCTCCCAATGTTTCCCTAAGTGCATTAAAAGATCCGGGCAGTTATTTATTAATTCATTATATGTGCGGGATATGGCCTTCCTAACCATGGCGTCAAGTATAAACCTGTCCTCCAGTTGGTGGGCCTCAAGAAGTGGACCACCCCCCAGCACTGTGGTTTTAAGCGCATGGATGATCTGTAGATATCTAAATGTTTCAGATTGTGCAAGGTCATATTCCCTCTGTTGATCCGCAAAGGTGGCCAGTCCCTTGGAATTTCACATGTCCCCCACCGTTGAAATACCAATCGGGTCCCATTTATCGAAATCGTAAAAAGTGCTCAAACGCCCAATTGCTCAGGTTCCCAGGTGGGATTGCATGTGTAATTTTGTTATGCCAGTCCTGTTTTTTATTGACAGTATGCCAAGTTTCAATGGTGTGTGCTGTCGGTCCGTGAGACCCAATTCCCTGGGGTTTGTGTATAGTTATTTGTTGTATCCACCATGCCCCATGAGCCACTAGTCTGTACGGAGACTCGGGTCTCCCCGGTCCCCGTGAGCCCAACTGTTACCCACCACTAGTTGAGGTGCCTGGTAATGTAGCCGAAGGTCAGGGAGCGCAATTTCCCCATCATACCACCCCGCCGATAGTTTCTGCATCTCAATGCGTGGTACCTGGACGTTCCATAGCTAGGTGCATACAGCAGCATCAATACCAGAGAAGTAGGAGTCTGGAATCTTAATAGGAGTGTTATGCAAATCATAGAGAAAGCGAGGCAATGCCAACATTTTGAAGAGGGCGGCTCGTCCCAGAAGGGTCAAAGGAAGGGAACGCCAGCGTTTTACGTCCGAGTGGAAACGCATCAACTGTCCTTGCAAATTAGTTCAATAAAAACAGGTTTGGTCTGTCGTTCTAAAGATTCCTATATATCGGAAGCCTTCTAGTGCCACGGGGATATCATAGTCCCTTGGTACACGCTTGGACGGGCCTTGCAGTGGGTATAGTTGTGACTTAGACCAATTTATTGTGTACCCGTAATGCTCGCCAAATATATGGAAGATGTGAAGAATACGATGAAGGGTAGACACTGGAGAGGCCATATATAACAGTATATCGTCCGCATAAAGCAAAATTCTATCCTCATGACTGGCAGTTCATTTAAGTCCACGAATCAGAGGGTCTCCTCTCACCCAGACTGCCAGTGGTTCCAGCACTAAGGCACCCCTGTCGAGTTCCCCAGCCTAGTTGGAATTGCCGGGATGTATGTGGGTTCACCACTACTTGAGCGATCGGGCTAGTGTACAATAGTTTGATGCATTTAGTAAACTTGGGCCCGAAGCCCATTCATTCCAGAAATGCAAACCTAAAGTTCCATTTGATGGTATCAAAGGTCATTTTGGCATCGAGGAACATCAGAGCCACTTCTTCCCTAATTGTATACTGCCTCCCCAGCACCCTATGCAGGCGTTGCAAATTTAAGGCGGTATTCCGGCCAGGCATAAAAGCTGACTGGTCCGGGTGTATCAGCCCAGCGATCAGAGGGATGAGTCTATTGGCCAACAATTTCACAAGAATCTTAACTTCTACCGTAAGGAGAGAGAGGGGTCTGAATGCCTTACAATCATTAGTTGGTTTGCCCGGTTTGTGAATAACTACGATTGAGGCCAACCGGATCTCCTCTGGCAGCAGCCCTCTCTCATTACTCTCAAGATACATCTGGCAGAGATAGGGAGTTAACTTTGAAGCCATTGGCCTAAAGAGCTCAATTGGGAGTTTGTTAGGTCCCATGGCCTTGCTCGAGCAGATATCCGGGATGGCTTGCTGGATTTCCTCCTCTGTAGGTTCCCCCTCAAGGGAGTCTTTGTCCTCTTGCGATAGGCAGGTGACTTTGATTGTGATGTGAAGTTCCCGCGCTGCCAGTAACGAGACCGTCCGGGCAGATGTGTGAACCGAGTCAAAGTAGGTGGCGAATGTCTCTGCAATCTGTCGGGGTTCAGTGATTTCTTCCCCGGTGGGCCCTTGTAACTGATGTACCCATCTCAATGCCTCCAATAATTTACATGTTCTCGCCCATGCCCAAGCCACCTCTCTGCAGAGCTGTTAGTAATCCAGTATCTTAACCTCTAGTGACTGCTGCTCCACCTGGTCAGGGGACCGCGCAAATGTTTTTTCCCCTTGTATGATATCTTTCTCAAGTTGGACTATGCGTTTCGTCAGTTTCGTATTGCGGCTTACCATTAAAGCAAGGGCTCTTCCCTTTATAACCTCCCCAAATGCACCCTAAAGGACTTGGGATGAAGTGACCGAGCCAGTGTTTTCTTTCAAATATAATTTGGTGTCTTTGATTAACGCCGCCTTGATATGGGGTAGTCGGAGTGCCCACAGATTTATAGTCGGGGTCGGCACCTTGGTTGGGGGCCCACCGCCATCGTGGTCAAGACAGGAGAGTGATCTGAAATTCCATGTGCAAGGCAGCGGGCCTCACTAAAGACGGGCAGATCCTCAGCGTGAGTAAGCATGTAATCTATTTGCGATTGGCTGTTATGGGCCACGGAGTGAAAGGTGAATTGTGTGGTCGTGGGGTTAAGTTGTCCCCATATGTCAACAAAGCCCTGGGTTGATAGGAATTCGGCCAATTTGGACCCAGAAGTTGGATCTCTACGTGGGGGCAGTCTAGCTAATGAACCATCTACTGTCAGATTAAAGTCTTCTCCGATTACTCGTGTGCCAATTGGGAGGTCAAGAATACATTTACTGAGGTCTTGCAGGGTAGACTGTCTCAATGCAGAAGGATATAGACTGAAAGCACGTTGAGTGTTCTCCCCTCCCAGGAACCAGACACCGCAACAAACGTTCCCTGTTCGTCAGTCCATGTTTTCTTAACCATGTAGAGGCAATTTCTCTGCAGGAGTATCCCTGGCCCACAGGAGCCTGAGGTAAACTCCGCGTGTTCAATCAATTGATAACCCCATCTGTTTAGGGCCTCACACGTATTACCAATAAGGTAGGTCTCTTGCAAAAGTGCCATATCGGAAGCCTGTCTCTTTAGATATTGGAGGACGATTCCTTGCGTCAGTTTGTCCCCAAGCCCATTTACGTTCCATGTGAGGAACCTAAATTCCGTGCTTGATCCCAATAGTGGAAATACGAGTGTGAAGCGTGTATGTCAGTAATGCAACACCCTTTCCCCAGGAGTCACGGTGATAATTCAATTTGCGATGGCACATATTGTAAATTTGCCCTGACATTAACCCTAGAGCGCTGTGTGAAAGCAGACAGAAACAACCCTCCCCACGTACCATTATTAGGTCGCCAACCACCCAGATATTGGTATCAAACGTCATTTTTGACTTCTATCAATGTTGCATCGCTGTGCTACACACAAACTACAAACTATCCAACTCCCCCTCTCTGCCTCCCTACATAATGGAATCCAGTGACCCGCTTCCACAACAGTGCAGAGTGCCCGTCGTCCTCCCAACCCTGAAGTGGAGGAAACGTAGGCTCAACCCGTCCCTCCCCTCCCATCTCCAGATAAGCTACAAGAATCTGTATATACGGTGGAATGTACTCATCACCGTCCCAGACAGCGGTTCTCCAGTTCATCTGTCCTGTTGGCCGGGTCATACTAGACACCAATGTGTTGATAGGTCAATGCCGATCACCCAGCTCACCTCAGGCCCCCTTATAGTGAGGCGGCACAGTGTATACCCCGAGATGGTTATCAACACCTCAAGTCTGAGTACAGGTTACTGGAGTGGTTTCAGGGACCACCTGTGTAGGTTCACCAAATTGCAGACAGATTCTTGTTGTTCTACTTCTCTGGCCCTTAATGGTCCTGCCGATCCGGTCTTCCTTTCGCACATACTCTCCACCAGCCAGCGAGCCAGTCCATTGCTTTTGCGGGGTCCGTGAAGAACCAGCTTTTTCCATCTGCTTCTACACGCAGTTTCACAGGAAACATCATACCTCATTTGATTTCCTGCTCCCTGAGGGCCTTTTTTCTGAACTTTGGTGGTGAAATCCAGAAAAAATGTTTTAATACTATTTTCAAATTTAAGGGGGAGGGCACACCGAGCAGTCTGTAAGTGTGGTAATGGTTAGAATTAGATGATGCAGTCATGATGCAGTGGAATTGCGTCAATGTGAATGTTCCAATTTATACCAGTATTTGGTGGGCTTTCTGATGGTTGCTGTACTTAACTTGTATTGAATAAAAGATACTTTAACTCAATTTTGAGTGGATTACTACATATTTTGGCGACGAGGACCTGGGCAGAGGACAGGTAGACACTCAACCATGGATGGAAGTGTGACTCTCCGTATATCGAGGTGGTTATTATCGGTCTTAGAATACAATTTTGTGGTTGAATATGTGCGAGGGAATAGAAATGTTATTGCAGATTGTCTCTCTAGGATGCCTGTAGAGGATGATGCTTATGTGTACATTTTGGAAGATTCTGTGGTAAATATTGACAGTGAATTCGCTGTTAATCAGGAAGAGTGGAGAGAAGCTTTGGAGTTGGATGTGGAATACAAGAAAGTGAAAGAACTGATTATGAATTCTTGGGATGGATCTAGTGAAGAAATGGTACATGAACAATTTATAACTGTTAAGGATGAACTTAGTTTGCAAGGTGACAAAATTTTAAGAAGAAATAGCATAGTTCCACCAATGTTGTTGACATCAAAATTGTTGAAAATTGTACATGAGGGACACCTAGGTAGGAGTCAGACTAAGCGTAGACTATGAGAATTTTATTGGTGGCCAGAAATGGACAAGAATTTGGAAGATCTTGTGTGTGATTGTCATGCTTGTAGCAATAGTGATAAAGTGAAGATTACAAAGGAACCTACGTTGAGATGTGTGGAATTGCCCATGAAACCTTGGGAGAAATTAGCCTTGGATGTTTTGGGTCCGATTGACAAATTGGGTAGCAATAACCGGTTTTTATTGGTGTTGGTTGATTATCATAGCAAGTGATTTACTTGCAAATCTGTTGGGCAAATTTGCACTGGAAACGTGATAGCATTTTTGAAGGAAGTTTTCTTGGAAGAAGGGGTACCCAAAACTCTTATAACTGATAATGGTGTTCAGTTAGTTTCGTCAGATATGACTAGTTTTCTTTTAAGTTTGGGTATTAGTCATGAGAAAGTGGCTTTGTTCCGTCTGCAGGCTAACGGACTTGTAGAAAGGGTTAACAGAATGATAATGGATTCTATTCAGCTTTCTTTGGCTAATGGATTATCTTGGAGAGATGAGTTGCGAAGGATGATGTGGGGTCACAGAGTTACTTCACATTCAGTTACTGGAGTTTCTCCTTTTGTGGCCTTGAAGGGAAGAGAACCAGGTACTAAGGAGTCTCCAATGTGGTTGAAGGAAAAAAATCAAGTTTGGGTTGATAGAGAAAGGATGAGATCGAGAGTTATTGATTGTCAGTGGCGCAATAAGATGGAATTTGATAGTAGGAGACGTGTTAAGAATGTAATCTTTGAAGAAGGTGATTGGGTTGTTGTGAGGAAGTTTGGTTTTGTAATAAAGGGGGAAAGTAAGTTTTCTCAGCCACATAAAGTTGTTTCTGTCAAAGGCTCTGTGGTTGAACTAGATGATGGGAAGAAATGGAGTTTTGGTAGTTTGTGTAAAGTATCTCATTTGGAATATGTTTTTATATGCAATGTAAATTGTGAATGTTTTCCATTTGTAAACTAATTTATGCATTGTATCTTGCAAAGAAAGGAAAACAAAATTCGTTATATTTTCTAATGTTTCTTATTTTTCTTTCTTTTAGCTTCCATAGGGGGGAAGATATGTGGTAATGGTTAGAATTAGATGATGCAGTCATGATGCAGTGGAATTGCGTCAATGTGAATGTTCCAATTTATACCAGTATTTGGTGGGCTAGCTGATGGTTGCTGTACTTAACTTGTACTGAATAAAAGATACTTTAACTCAATTTTGAGTGGATTACTACAGTAAGATATGATCCCGATCTCAAAAATTGAACACTCTCGCCAGGCAGGTAGTGGGGGCGCCCCTGGCAGGGGCTTATCCCCTGGGATACGATGAGCTGTCTCAATCGAGAAGTAGTTGGAAAGGTGCTCAGGCTGCAGGTGTTTGACCACCAAGTTCTCCACAACGAGATCTACTGTTGGCTTCTCTGCCCTCTCCGGCTCTAGATGCGAGCATTGTTACGCTGTGACCTTCCTTCATAATCATCAAGTTGGGTCACAAGGGAATCAGTTTGTTGTTGTAATTCCGCTAAAGTGGATGCATCGGCGACAAGCTTTTTTGTGACATCCTCCACTTCCTTCACTCGAGAGTCCATTTAACGTAGGTCTGCTCTGAGGAGGGATATGTCCGTAGCAACGGAGTCAATATGATTCCCCAGTGATGTACATACGTACGCCATTGATGGCCGCGAGGACGTCCTGGGGCGTGGGTGGTTCCTGTTCACTCGCCCCCCGTTGGGTGTCCAGCTCTGAGCCTGGAAGAGGCTGTCCTCCCTCCTGTGCCTTCTGTAGTGTGAATGTATTGATTTTCTGTTGGTGCGTATTGCGACTTCCCTTGTTCGTCGCCATCCTAAGTAAGTTTGCGGAATTCACGACCAGGGGTGTCCACCACCGCCTACCGTAGTAAAAACCAGGTGGCCTGTCGGTTCTCCCCCTCCCTCATAACTACAGTTTCCCGCTAGAGTCCCCCTAGATCAGGTGCAGAGTGTGGTTGCGCCAATGCAGTTATTTGTGTCTACCCAAAAGGGCAATAACACTGGTCACTTAGATACTAGGGCACCAGTTGTATGGAGTCTAGGTAGGCAGCACTTTCCCCCCCCCGAAACCCCCCCCCCCCGACAGGATCCGGAGCCTACCTCAAGGTCTACACCGATTCTGCGAAAACAGATCCACGCTAATGCTCTGTATCTTCATGGATAACGTTTTCAGTACCATGCACGTTCCTGCAGGTCAGGTTACATGAACCTGGTGGCAATATGTTGTACCCTTGGTCCTCCAAGTGCCTCCAGGCTAGCAATCATGGGTCACCTCCCACTACAATCTCACCAAAGGGACCCCAGTACAAGGCCCCGGGTCAGGGGAGAACTCTGAGACTAGGTGGCTGGAGGTGTAAATGAGATGTATCACAGGGTCACCATATCCTTTGTCTCTCGCGGTGGCGGTCCCAAATGCAGCGGCCTGCAGGCAGAGTGAATGATTCAAGGGCCAGCCCGCCCTTTATAGTCCACATCGAGCCCCGCGACAGGGGTGTTATCGGCACTAACGATGGGTGCCACCAGGATCCAACTGGCAACATGATAGGCACATGTGCATAGATAGTCGAGAAGGCCCCCCCCCCGACTGGAGGCCGTGCGCTCCGACATAAGCGCCGGATTTTCGCTAGCCCCGCACCCAGACCCACCTCCACATGTCCGGGTACATAGACCGCGCAAGTCCGCGGCTTCTCTGTCGTGTCAGGCTGCGGCAAGCGACCATCGTCTCCGACAGTTCTATAGGAAAGTTTTGATCAATATCACTTCCCAATGCTGTTTAAGCATTTTGTAGAATGCCATTGTGACGCAGTGAGACTACATTCTAGCTGAGGCACAACCCCGCTACCTCTGATAGCAGGTTACACCGCTGTGTATTAGGTGGTGATATTAATCTCAGTCAAGGGGTGCTGTGTGGTCCTGTGTGTTGCTAATGGTATTCAGTTGCTGGTTGCCGTTTAGAGGTGGGGGGTCTTGGGGATTTGGGAATACTCATCAAAGAGATTGTTTTCAAGGTTCTCTTGAAGGTGAAGAGACAATTCTGTGCCCTTATGGGCCTTAAGTGTCCCTTTATCATTAGGATTTGGGGGGAGGGTGTGTGTGTGTGTGTGTGTTTGTGTTTCATATGTATCAAATTGGCTGAAGGATGTCTGGTGTTGCCGACCACAGATATACACACTCTATAAATTTAGGGAAACTTTCCACTGGTAGTCCATGATACAGTCAACAAAGACCCACACTGAATGAAAAAGGGGGCAAGAAGAGAGAAAAAGAGAGAGAAATACTCCTGTAGGCTGTTTTTTGAAAATTCAGACTGAATTACCAGGGCATACTCCTTCATGTCCCAAACTATAGTTGGTCAAGAGTACACGAGTTTATGAAGTTTTACATAGTATAGGGTAAATGTGATACTGAAGGAAAGGAATTCAAGACTTATTCAGTGCAAGCAGGTGATACACTTTCTGTAGCCCCTGGCTGTACAGTGAGTCCCACTCAGGTGGGAGAATAAGATGGAAAGCCAGTAGAGCACTAGGAAGGAGGAGGTCTGGAAAAAGAGAAACAAACTGACACGAGGATGACAAAGCAGCTAATAGAACAACAATGAGATGAGGAATCCTGGAAACTGAGGGGAACCAAGTAGGGGAAAAACAACAAAGGTGAAGGGAAGAGAAACAGAGTGTGCACTATAACGAGTTGAGAGGCTTCAGCACAACCGATGTTGCTGGACAAGGGAGCTCGCTGCAAGTTGGGTCTTTATATCTTGTGCCCTTATTGACCATGAAATGTATCTGAAAATGATGGTCCTATAGTGGCTGGAATTGCGTACCCGACTCTGGGAAATGTGGGTTTATAGCATGGGTGGATAAAGATTGTTTTTGTAAGGCCTGGATGTTTGCAACTTAATTTTGTTCAAAGAAGTTAGTCACAAGACCTGTTTTGATTCCTCTTACGGTCCTCAATGCAGAAGGATGTTAAACTACACCTTAGATTGTTTTCTTCTGTCATATATTTGGTATGCTTTGGGTACAAACTCTGAGCATTTGAAACGGTGCACTCAGAAGGCAGCTCGCAAACATTCTCCCACCGCCTGGACGCTACTTGGACAGCTTCTTACTTACAGCCGTCGGCGTCACATGAACCGCGGCCCTTCTAGCATTAACTGGCATTTGACAATGTTACAAGAAATACTGATCGTGTTTTTCCGACAATGACTAAGGGACCATTATGTTTACTCTGAACATTATGAACCAACTGCAACTTTACACACTGAAAAAAGAGATGCTGGATGCATGTGTGTAAAATGTGTGTGTCTTGTAAAGCGCACTGCTACCCGGAGGCGTCCTGGCGCTATAGACCACTGGGGAACCCGTCCTGGCTTTCCCTGTGAGATGTTCCCTCCTGGGTATCTCCAAGGTGAAGCCAGGCATCCCCGGCGTTTGTGGGGGGCCTTTGTGGAGATGAGGCAAGCTAATGCCCAGAGTTGCCGAGTGTGATCTCTGGTTAGAGTAGGCACCGAGGCGAGAATTATCGAGCCCGCTGACCCTGGTTCACGACCCTGACGCGTCGGGAATTGAACCCTGGTCCCCGGCCATCCTCTGCTTCCGGGTCTGCCGCCTCTAACCAGTGAGCCACACCACTCCATAAAATGCTGCAACAGCCCTCGTACTAGGTCCTCGACGTGTTTGGGGAACAAGACTTTCTTGTCGAGGAATGAGAAGTAGACTCTTCAGGCCTTCCAACAGAGCAAGGCGTGATCAGCCAGAGGTCGTCTCCAATGCCTCTAAGGAGAAGCGTGAAAACGTTGACCCTCTGGCTCTGAAACCTTCGGGCCTACACACCAAGATCATGCCTAGAGCCGCAAGTCCAACACCAGCACTCAAGGGCCAGGTAACAAAGCCTCGATCTCCGATGGACACCCCAGCTGAGGAGTAGCACTGCTCGCGAGAGAGTCGGACATTGGGCCTCAAGCCATGCCTCAAGAAGTAGCGACTCCTCCACCGGCCTCCTGTAAACCCTGAGAGCACCTTTGATGTCAAGCTAGCCTATGCTGTAGGGTTTAGAGGCATGCAGTGTGTTAACTCTGCCACAATGCTGACGCGTTGATGTTCCTCCTTCCAGCCATGGTCGAAGTGATGAGCTCTACCGAAACCTTCTGCTGGGCCAGCATCAAAAAGCGCCAAAAGCTCCTTTGCTGTTGAGGTCGGAGGTTACAGAGGCCGCTATTCTTCTGCAGCTGCCTCAGATCACCGAAGCCAAGTAGAGCTCTCTGTTTATACATTCCGACTCTGTCATGATCCTCATCAAGGCGCCTCCAGGTGAGCCTCCACATATGGTTTTGAGCATCCCCAAGAAGCACTCGCTCACATTTGCGGAGCAGCGAGCTTTCCAGGTAGCCATGCCTCCCCGATAATGTTAGTGATAGAGGCACAAGCCCAAACTACTATTCCAAGACACTCTCCTCCCCTATCACCATGACTCCATGGCCACCATCTCCTGAATCCCCGTAGACATCAGTCCATACATATTCAGACCCAAGCAGTCTCTATTAGCCACTTGACACCTTCGGCAAGCCTCTAGGTCTGGGGTGGGGAGGGGGGGGGGGGCTGAGTTGGACATTGCTGGTACTGACTACAAGTTACCCAGCACCATAAGGCGGACTTACATGTCCTACAAGAAGGGAATGATTTCCTCATTGTAACCCTTTCTAAAGCCAAAAGGATAGTTATGTTTCTCCCCATGATAAAGTACATGTTAAAGACTGCTGCAGGCATCTTTAAACAAGCATTGACATAGCCAATTGGTCTCGCCTTTGGGACCTTATAAGTTTTTAGCCATGCAACAGTTGATGTTGTTGCACAAAGGATGTTGTGCTGCATAACTAAATACTTACACGGTCCCAAAAGAGAGACCTATTGGATATGCCAATGCTCTTTTTTTTTTTTTCTTTTCTGATGATGATTGCTTTGCTGTGGGAGTCAATGTGCTGAGGTAGTTATTTGCCACATAATGAAGTGAAGAAAAGAAAAACAAAAGTAACGTACAAATTACTTACGCCAGTGTAATTTCCATCTCCTGGCCGAAGCCAAAAAAAAACACTTGTCTACAATGTATTTATTTAATTGTGGTGTTTTCAACAGCGCTGCATGGTTATCTTGCGGCTGCTTCAAACTAGCTTTTGCAATTAAAACTAATCCATGCAAATCAGAATTATTTAATAACATTCTTCCTATTTATATTTCCTTTGTGCGCGGGCTGCCATTGCATTCCTGTCAAATGTTTGCACAATTTGTGGAAGTCTTCAGTAAGGAGGTACCACTGGATCCGCTAGTGAAATTCCTGAACTTGAAACACAGGCTGCCGTTGCTGCGCTGGCACGAGGCTGGAATGCCTGTTTAATCTCACTGTACTGGGGTTGCCAGCGGTGCCGAGGCACCCAATCATAAGGGAGAACTGCCCTCCACCGAGAGGTAGCTAGTAGATGGAGGCCAAATGGGCTGTAGATGGGATTAAAACCAATGGGAAGCAGGGACAGCCTGTACGACCTGCCAATCAACAACAGGTTTACAACCAGCGCAAGTTTGTGTTTGCATGGGACCAGGTAGTGCAGGCATCCAGGCTGCTTGCAGCTAGTGACAGTGTGTCAGCTGACAGCTCAGTGGCCGGTGACAGAGTCGGTTGGTGGTGCAGAAATGGGTCCGGTGGGGGTGGGTGGGGGGTGTTCTTGTGTTCGAACGATGGGGTCATATTGGTGTCCTCGAGACAGAGGGCTTGGAGACAGGTGGGGATCTGGACTCAAGGGGAGGGGAGGGTGGGGCAGACGATAAGACACAGGGAGGTAGAGACGAATAGCAACAATAGGATTGCGGTGGGGGCCGGTGACAGCACAGGGACGTAAGGGTCTGAGGGTGGAGACATCTGGAACAGACGTGGTGGTGGGACCAGGACTTGGTTTTATCTTTGGTTACAGTCCAAGGACAGAGGTGTGAGTTGGAAGGCAGCCATGGGGTTCCAGGGATAGATTTGGGCGGAGTGCCCAGACGGAGTCCTAGAGCCTGAAAGGGGCATGAGAGGGGACCGCTGGCAGCACACGGGCAGAGCATCCCATCTAGAGGAGATGGTGACACCCGAGGACGGTAGGACAAACCCCTTCCGTGCTCTCCTGTTTTGCTTGTGAGACCCCTGATGCCAACCTTGAGCTACCTTGTATGTTTGCTTGGTCTCACTGCGCTTCTGGGTGAGTGAGTGCTCCTTAGGATTCTAGCTCAGTGACCTGAATTGCCTCTAGCCGTTTGTTTTGTGAGCTAACTGTGTTGGACACTGGATACGGCTGCGGGTCACCGCACACCCGACCTTTCCATAGTCAAGGCGATTACCTTTTAAAGCCATACCTCTGGATTCAGAATGTAGTGTTGCCGTCTATAGTACGGGCAAATGCTGCGTTTAGCAGGTGGCTTTGCGCCAAGGATCGTGCCACACTCCAAAACGAGCGATTGGTGTCCCTGCCAATGACTTACATATGTCTTTCTTCGTAAGACCACCCTACATCTATCTCAAGTGGCAATAAAACCACTGCCGCTAAATTTTTATTAGTTGCCTTCCCGAATTCTTTGGGGTAACCTAATAAGATATGTAGTGACTGTTTCTGATAGATTTTACCGGAATATGTACAGAGACTGAGGAGAAAGCAAGGGAATCGCCAAACGTGCACGGGTTGCCATTCCAAGCAATGCAACGTGTGCACGTTTTTGGGCCACTAACTAAATCGATTCCTAAAGGTCTCCTCCTATGCAGCGCATTCTCGCTTCGTAGCCGAGACCTAAAAACTGGTAAAGGCTAAAGTTAACACTCCAAGGGTGGAGAAAATGTTGAAGGCCTCACTCACTGGCCCACTCTGCACCTGGGGCCTGATGTTTGAAGGTGGAGGGGAAGGGCGTTCCAGGATTTTACTGCGAGTTGGGAGAAAGATCGTCCTTTGGTGCAGCAGATGTGCGGTGTCTGTGTGAGGGCGAGGTGAGCGGAGCAGAGGTTTCTGGCTGGCTGGTAGAAGTTCAGGCAGTGGTTCATGTATGTCGGCCCTTGGTCATGGACGGCTTTGTAGGTGTGGGTCAGAAGCTTGAATTTGCATCTTATCTGGATGGGGAGCAAGTGGAGCTCAGGTGCTGGGTGATGTTAGTCCTTTTGGGCAGGTTGAGGATCAGTCTGGCTGCTGCATTCTGGATCGTCTGGAGACTTCTCACGAGTTCGCTAGTGGGGCCTGCGTAGAGCTCGTTGGCATAGTCCAGACGACTTGTGATGAGGGCATGCGTCATTGTTTTCCTGGTGCTGATGGGAAGCCATTTGAAGATTCTGCACAACATGAAGAGAGTGTAGAAAAAAGCTGAGGCGACCTGCCGTTTCATGGAGACTTCGCTGTCCAGGATGATGCTGAGGTTACGTGCTTGGTTTTTTTGGAGTGGGAGTAGGGCCGAATTCCGCTGGCCACCAGGAGCCATTCCAGAGGGCGGTGTTGCTGCCGAAAATTAGCGCTTCGGTCTTGTTCATGTTGAACTTCAGTTATCATTCATCTAGACTGAGACGTTCTACAAGCAGTTGTGGAATTTGGTTTTCGTCATGGTGGGGTCTGCTGAGAGAGTGGGGACGAGCTGGGTGCGTCGGCGTAGGAAATGATGTTGATGTCATGGGTTCTAACAATGTTTTCTAGCGCCTTCATGTATATGTTGAGGTGGGATTGAGCGATGAACTTGCGGGACACTGCAGATGGTGCTCATAGACTTATGTGAACGGTGGGATATGGATTATCTGGGTGCGTCGTATAAGGAAAGATGCAATCCATCTAAGAGCATTACCTTTGAATCCGATCTGGTGCAGTCGGTTGTGGAAAATGTGATAGGTGACGAAGGCTATAGAGAAGTTGAAAAGGATCAGGGCGGCTGATTCACCTCGGTCAATTAAGTGTTGATGTTGTCTGTTGCAGCGATCAAGGCCATCTCGGTGATGTGGTCATCTCTGAATCTTGATTGTGAGGGGTCTAGTGGTTTGCTTCTTCCAGGTGTTCGGTGAGCTGATGGTTGATGACCTTCTCCAGTACTTTGGTTGAAAATGGGAGCAGCAAGTTTGGGTGGTAGTTCTTGAGGTTGCTGGAGTCTGCAGAGGGTTTCTTGAGGAGGGGATCTGACCTCTGCATGTTTCCAGCCATCGGGGAAGGTGGGTGTGGCGTTGGAGGCATTGAGGATGATGGTGAGCTGGTGGCTGATCACGTCACCTAAGAGTTGAAGAGTCGGTGGGGGCTCGCCTTGGTGGGCGCTCCTGGGTTGATTGAGTTCATTAGGATGTAGTGTTAGACGAGGTCTGTGGGTTGGGGCTCGAATTTCTGTATAGGGTGGCTATATTGTTGTGGAAATAGACGCAAAGTTCCAGTCATGATGAGATCAAGTTTTCATTGGCTGATGGGCAGGTGAATTCTCTGACAATGGCAAAGAATTCCTTGGTCAAGGTTGGTGCTGGCCACGATGCATTGTGTCAGGGCCTCCTGTTTTCCAACTTTGAGTTGGTGGTGGTAGTTATTGAGGGCTCGCTTGAAGGTGGCTCGATCAGTGTTGTTTCTGCTGAGGCTCCTTCATTTTTCCAGTTGTTAAGAATCTGAGCTTCGCCACGCTAAGTTCTGGGGCGTTTAGGTTGGCTCGTTTGGTGGGTCCGTGTGTCCTGGCTGGTTTGGTGGGGTGACTTTGTCGGCGGCGCTGGTGATCCAGGCATTAAAGATCTCTACTGCCCACTTCAGGTTGGTGAGGACGTCGAGCTGCGTGACGCTGAGGGCTTTGGTCCAATGGGGCTGAGTGACCTTGGTCCAGCTGCGGAAGGGGACGCTCTGACGGTTAGGGTTGGTGCGGGGGATTCAGCGATGAAGTGTGCGATGGAAAGGTTGGACCAGGTGAGTTCCATGGTGTGGCTGTATCTGATTCTGTTGCTAGACGTGAAGATGGGGGTCCAGTGTCTGTTTTATATCTGCTGCGTGAGGCCGATGTTTTTCTTTCATTCCAGGAGGTTGCTAAAGTTGGTGTCTGTGGGGTCATCTAGGTGGAAATTGAGGTACCCCAGGAAGACATCGTGTTTGGATTTGATGGGAGAGGGGTGATGAATTCTGTGATGGTGTTGCTGGGACCGGTTCATTATCCTTGGGGACTTTATGCAAGGTTGATGGTGGTTTTGTCATCGGCGTAGAGTTGGAAGTTCAGGTGATCCATGATTGACGTGGTTTCATCTTTGGTGGGTGTGCAGAGGATTGATTCTTTGTGTACGATGGCGATGCAACCTACATGACTGTTGGTGCATGTTAGAAATTGGAGTCTATAATTGGCAGAGGTATGCACCTTTGTCCAAGTCGGGACCCTTCTTTCTAATCAGGGTAAGGGAGTTACGCACTTTGGATAACCTCTGCCCACTTGCTTGGTAGCTCCCAAAGACAATGTGTAAAGTATTTGTACGCAAACTCACAGTAACACAGTGAAAACACCACAAATGAACACCACACCAGTTTAGAAAAGTAAAGTATCTTTATGTATACTAAACAAGACCAAAACCTCAAAAATTCCACATACAATTATCATACTATGACCTTTAGAGCAGTTATTTCACAAATAACACTTGTAGAAACTAATAGATCCACCTGGGGCTAATACGACGTTGTGACAGGCATACATCCAAAGTACGGAGCTGACCTCGATGTGCACGGCGTTAGGCACGGAGTTACATGGACCCCCAAACAACAGTACCTTAGAAACGAAGTCAGTAGACTGTGCACGGCATAGTGGAGGTGAGGCGTCTGTGTTGAGGCAAAGCCAGTTCCCTGGTTACCAAGGGGAGGTGAGGCGTCGAATCCAGGACAGGGGAAGTTAGGCGGTGTCGGCGGTTAGACGTAGGTTCTGGTGAGGCGATGCAAGATGAAGAGCTAGTGAGGTCACCCTCGTTGGTTATTGGCTCCGCAATAACTTGATCCTGGGGGTGACGGCGTCAATCAATCAATCCCTGTACTTGTAAAGTGCGCTACTTACCCATAAGGGTCTCAAGGCGCTGAGGGGAGGGGCGGAGGATGCTGCTACTGCTCGAAGATCCAGGTCTTGAGGAGCCTTCTGAAGGCGAGAAGGTCTTGGGTCTCCCGTATGTGGGTAGGGAGGGTGTTCCAGATCTTGGCGGCAAGGTAGGAGAAGGATCTGCCGCCGTAGGTCATTCGTTGGATGCGGGGGACAGCTGCGAGGGCGAGGCTGGCGGAGCGGAGCTGGCGGGTGGGGTGTGGAAGCTGAGTCTGCTGTTCAGGTAGGCTGGTCCTGCGTTGTGGAGTGCTTTGTGTGTGTGGGTGAGGAGCTTGAAGGTGATCCTCTTGTCAACGGAGAGTCAGTGTAGGTCTCTCAGGTGGGGGGTGATGTGGCTGCGGCAGGGGACATTGACGTTTTGGATGCGTTTTTGTCGTTGTAAGTGTTTGGCTGGGATTCCTACGTACAGTGCGTTGCCGTAGTCCAGTCTGCTGCTGACGAGGGCCTGCGTCACCGTTCTTCTTGTTTTGGTGGGGATCCACTTGTAGATCCTGCGGAGCATGCAGAGGATGTTGTAGCAGGAGGAGGAGAAGACGGTGTTGACTTGCTTCAACATGGAGAGGGAGGAGTCGAGGATGAATCCTAGGTTGCGTGCATGGTCGGTGGGTGTTGGTGCTGTTCCCAGTGTGGTCAGCCACCAGGAGTTGTCCCAGGCTGAGGGGTGGGTCCGAGGATGAGGACCTCCATCTTGTCTGAGTTGAGCTTGACGGCTGCTCCTCATCCAGTCGGCGACGGCCTTCATTCCCTCGTGGAGGTTGGTTTTGACAGTGTGTGAGTCCTTGGTGAGGGATAAGATGAGCTGGGAGTCATCGGCGTAGGAGAGGATGTTGAGGTCGTGATGGCGGGCCACTTGTGCGAGGGGGACCATGTAGACGATCAACAGCGTCGGGCTTGGGGATGAGCCCTGGGGACGCCGCAGATGGTGTCGGTGGCTTCGGATCGGAAGGGTGGGAGGCTCTGGGTTGTTCTGGGGGGGAAGGACGTGGTCCAGTCCAGAGCCTTCTCTTGGATTCTGGCTTCTAGGAGGCGTGTCTTTAGAGTGCGATGGCAGACCGTGTCGAAGGTGGCTGACAGGTCCAGGAGGATAAGGGCTGATGTTTCGCCGTTGTCTAGTTGGCGCCTGATGTGGTCTGTGGCGGCGATGAGGGCAGTCTCGGTGCTGTGGTTTTGTCTGAATCCGGACTGGGACAGGTCCAAGATGTTGTTGTCTTCCAGGTGGTGGGCTAGTTGCATGTTGACGATTTTTTCGATGACCTTTGCCGGGAACGGGAACAGGGAGATGGGCCGGAAGTTCTTGAGGTCCTTGGGGTCCGCTTTGGGCTTCTTGAGGAGGGCGTTGATTTCGGCGTGCTTCCAGCTTTCCGGGGATGTCGCTGTGTCGAAGGAGATGTTGATGACCTTCCGTAGTTGGGGTGCGATGGCAGCGTCTGCTTTGTTGAATACGTGGTGTGGGCATGGGTCAGACGGATATCCTGAGTTGATGGAGTTCATGACCTTGCGTGTCTCGTTGTCGTTGGACCACGAGGTCAGGTGATTGGCGCTGGTGGTGTTCACGGGGGGGGGGGGCTGTCTGGCGCAGTCGGGGCAGCCGTGGTGTTTAAGCTGTCATGGATGTCAGCGATCTTGCGGTGGAAGAAGACGGCTAGTGAGTCGCACAGTTGTTGTGAGGGCGGGATGTCGTTGGCGTTGTCGCTGGGGTTGGAGAGTTCTTTTACAATGCTGAAGATCTCTTTGCTGTCGTGTGCGTTGTTATCCAAGCGGTCTCTGAAGAAGGATCTTTTGGCTAATCTGAAGAGGTGGTGGTGTCTGCGGGTTGCGTCCTTGTGGGCTGCGTGGTTGTCTGGTGTGAGTTCGTGGAGCCATGTCTTCTAGAGTTTCCGGCATGCGCCTTTGGAGTCTTGCGTGTTCTGGCGTCGTGAAGGCCGATAACTGCAGGCGTTGAAGGGCGTCTGAGCTGCGGTACAGGTAGGGCCGGGGCGGTGCGTCGTGGACTGTGCGAGCTGTGCCTCTGGCCTCGGTGCAAGTTGCGTCACTGGTGGTGTCAAAGTTATTTTTCTTTCTTTGCAGCACCAACCACACAATTCTACAGGCTCGAGCTGGATTCGGAACACTTTTGAATGCAAGAGTCGATAGAGGTGTCCAGGTCCTGCTCAGTGGGTTGCAGGTGAATTCTTTGTGGTGCTGAGACTTCAGAATAGGAGGCCAGCATACACAGGCCCTTGGAGATTCTTCTTCAAGCAGGTTCACAGCAAAGTTCTAGTCTTTGTCCTCTCTTTGGCAGAAGCAGCAACTGCAGGCCAACTCAACAAAGCACACACAGCAAAGGGGTAGTACTCCTCCTTACAGCTCTCCAGCTGTTCTCCTTGGCAGAGGGTCCTCTTGAGTCCAGAAGTAATCTAATTCTCTGGGGTTTAAGGTCCAATACTTATACCCCATTTTCTCTTTGTTCTCGTTGTGACAGAGGACTCTGAGCCCATTCCAAAACAGTTCTGTCGTCTCTGGTGCTCCATGACCACAGGAGGTGGAGACCTCATTGTGCAAAGGAGACACAGCCTATTCAGGTGCAAGTGAAATTGCTCCCACCACTCTAAATGCAGCCAAGGTCTATTCAGCCCAGCTATGAGTCACTAGGAAAGGCAGCCCACACCTCAACCCCCTTTGTGGCTGTCAACACTGAATGCACATCCCCAGCTCCGGTCACTTCAAAACCAGACAGGCAGAAAGTGCCTACTTTCTAAAAGCCTTCTATTGATTGGGCAATCCGAAACACCGTTGTGGGCTTGGGTAACATCATCTCTTACCTGGTAAAGGTGCCTACAAGGGATTTTGTTTTGATTTATAGAAATAGCATTTTATAATATCAGTTCTGAGTGCCCCAAACTGGGAACTCAAGTATATGTATAAAGATACATTTGTATGATCAAACATGAATGATCAAATATAGCAAGTGGATGTATTCTTTTTCTGTATAGAAATGTATAATCAAATTAATCAAGTTCAAGGGTACAAAGCAATATTCACATAAACAGAAGTGACAGAGATTGACAATCTTGAACTGAAAAAATATCTGCTTGTCACTAATGTACAATACCCATTTCTAATACCTATTTACAAAAATAAATTCTTCCTATTCATTAGGTAAAGAATTATGTACAACGATATTGTTTCATGGATGAAAGCGGGTATGCCGGTCGAAGTTTCAGCCATCTTGTGTTATACATCTAAAAGACCATCTACAGGACATAACGATTCTTGTGTAGAGAGAAGGCCCTTTTTTAGCAGAATTAGTCTGGTTTAGACTTTAAATTAATTGGTCCAAGATAAATCTATAAAATGTATAAACGGTTCCCTGCGTTTTTGTTTTGGAATCCTCTTGCTCAATCAAACATGTGACAGGTTCAGCATTAGGTTCTCCAGGTCTCAACTTGCTTTCCAAATCCCAGAAGGATTCAACACTGAGCTTGATTATTTTGGGGGGAGAGAGCCAAATCACCTACCTGCTTGGCGCTGCCACGCCGCCACCGCCAGGAGTCATTTTTGGGGCAAACAGGCGCCAGGATACAAGCCGCCACCGCCGAGAGTCATTTTCCGGCAGGACTACACGCGCCGCCGCTCCGGGACTTCAATTTCCGGCAGCCTACGCGGCGGCGCGCTCACCAACGACGCGAGGGTGCCTGGAGGCGCACAAAAGAGCCTCAGTTACCCGCTCCGCGGGACGCCCGGGGCTAAGCCCGGGCAAAGGGCGGGCCCTCTGAGGCCCTCCGAGCCCTGCTCGATTACGTTTAGCCCAAGGACATCGAGACTTCATAACTGTAAGTTGGCTAATTATTGAAGCTACCCACCACTGTGAGCCTGTAAGATATTGATATATTGAGATTGGGTTTGGTAACTGGCTGAAACCTCCACTTGCTTTACTGTTGGACATCTATTAGGCCTGCCATGAACTGCCCAGAGACCAGAAGCATGGCAGCTGCGGGAGTAAAGAAACTGACTGGTACCCTAGATTACTTTATTGTCCGCACTCATGCCCTAATTGACGAAGGGATTATATTGATGGACAGAAGGGTGTCCCAAGATTTAGCCATGGCAAAGCACTCTTCTTTAGGTCATATTGCGCAAGCTTGTACTCCTAATAGTCTATCCGCTCCAAACACACGTGTAATGGTACACAAGGACGGGGGCTGTGATGTACCAGCCTCACAGGAAGGACTGGAGGCAACCCCCAATCTTTCCTTATTGGTGGAAAGTGGCCCGGCCGCTAACGAGACGGAAACTACAGCTAGTACCTTAAATGAAAGGGGCAGGAAAGAGGGGGCAATCCCTAAACAAAAGTGCAATAAACAAAAGCCCATTAAAACTACAACCCGAAAAGGGAAAAAAGCCCAGACTGGTAAAAATCACGATCCAATTCAGCTGGATCCGATTTCTTTGAATATGAGCGCCAATTTAGATGCTCATACTCATATTAAGGACAATACGGGTGGGCCTCAGGCAAACGTGGGCATAACATTAAGTCTGCCAGACGAAACTGTCTTAGATAGCAGCTTGGAGGGAATTATGGAACTAAGCGGGGAAGTTGATAACCAAGCTAGAGGGAGTGAGGACAGTAGTAGCCTAATCATGGTCAATAATAACATCCTTGAAATGCTAAAAATTCTCTTAGAACCAATTGAGGTTAGGCTACGACGTTTGGAATCCATACTGAATAATATCCATAAAGATATTAGTGCCCCTAGCTTTAATTTGAACAATAAAGTTCCACAAAAAAAAACGATTACGAATAGGCCACCTACAGCTGCTAAAAGCGTCCCTACCACTAATCTACCTCCAAAACCCTCCACTAACCTACCTCCAAAGCCCACCACTAATCTACCTCCAAATCCCATACCAACACCTAAAAACCCAACCACAACTGACAAAGTAGCGCCACTCACACAAACTCCCAAATTACAACAGGACAAAGACAACTTAGAAAAAAGGGAGTTGCGTAGAAACATACACCTACCCCCAGAAGCTGCACCATATGTTGTGGTTCTCACCGGAGTCCCTCAACCGGATGCCAAATCAAATGAAAATAACGGAGGACTTGTCAATAAAACAATACATTGGCTGAATGATAACTACCCTCTTCCCCCAGCCTTCAAAAGTAACATCCTGATGGTTGAAAGGGCTCCATGGGTGGGGTATAATAATAAAAAAAGGACACACGGTGATTGCGTGGTGATAACATTTGAGAACCCACGCACCGCTGAATTTATCACAACGAGGCCCCCAAGAAACTATGGTCTGTCCCTTGTGGCTAGGGCTTTATCCTACTTCTACCCTGAGGGTGAACACCCGGATAATAGGTCGAGTTGGACCAGGGATAATCGACATCAAGGTGGTAATAATGGTCAGGTTTTTGAAAACAACTACCATAATACACAGTGGAATGGGAGGTATGATGATGGCTGGAATGTTGTGAAACATAGAGGAAGGCCTCCTTATTTTCGCCCACAAGGTTATGACCCAGGATGGTCAGGCAATCTGCAATTTCCTCCAATCTTTCCGTGTTACAATCGGTTTGATTGTTTGGAAGCGGTGGATTGACTCCCCAAGATCAAGGAAGATGCCCCGACGACTAATAAACCTGTGGACTTGGGTCTGATAAACTGTTCGGGGTGCGAAGAAACCCCAGAAACACGAGTGGGGGATGAGATTATACAAAGGAGCGAGGTCAGACAAGCTGGTGTCACTGTAGACATTTTACCCGCAGAAAAAGATTATTGCAAGGTGGTCTTTTGGAACGTGGCAGGGTTAAAACAGAAGATCCCCAATCCAACTTGGGACGATGCCATTACCGACGTGGGTATATTAGCCCTTCAAGAACCCTGGGCCACCACGCCGATACATCTTAATGGCTATAAAACTTACTTTACCCACGCGGTGGGAGGAGTACACGGAAGACCCAAGGGCGGGGTGACTGTATATATATCCAATCTCCTAGTTTATGACAGAATCTCTTTTTCCCCTGGATCCAGTTACTATCAAAAAATAGTGATAGATACAAGGAAGGGTCCAAAGATGGTTCTTTTTAACTTTTACAATAACTGTTTAGATAGCATGATTAAGGATGTACTTGCTAAACTAACTTCAGACATGCAATACGAACTTGATATGAGTAAAAGGGGCGAAGTTATGTTATTATGGGGGGGTGATTTTAATTGCACTCTTTGTAAAAAGGGCCAGAAGGGTATTTGTGGTTTAATGCTAGAACAAGATATCAACCTGACGCATTTTGAACATACCCTACTAGGTGATTTATTAAATGAGATGATTTTTAATTTTGATTTTGGGTTTTCAAATGAGTTAGCACACCACACAACGCCATTTACTCCAACCTTTATTGGGCGGGGGCCTCATCTATTATTGATTTTAGTTTATGTACGCAAAGCTCCGCGAATAGACTGACTAGCGCGAATATCATGGACTTACCATTGAGTGACCACCTCCCACAGGTATTAAAAATGGAGAACCTATTTGTTGTAACCGATAACAGAGAATGTCCCAACCAAATGGTCCAGGATGTGAAGCTGGGTACCCAAAATGGCTATAACCTTAAATGGAGTAGAGTGGTTCCGGATGATTTTCTGTTTAAAATATTGAGTAAGTGCACGAGTAGTTTCTCGATCTGTTTAGATGATTATACGGAGAGTAGCGAAATAATAACCCATTTTAATATCATCTCTACTACAATTAAGGAAGCACTGTGGGTTGCTAGGAAAAATTCCCTAAAGTCCAATAGGAAATGGTTTGATAAAAAGTGCACCAAAGCCTTAACAAAGCTCAGATATGCTATCCATAAAAGACCACGGGATGTAATCCTAATTAGAATTGCAAGGAGGGATTATAATGTAGCATTGAAGGACAGGAAGTCCTTGATAAAAAGGGAAGCATGGGACAACTTATGTGCGGCGTCACAATCAAAGGATCCGGCTGCTTTCTGGAGGGTCATTAACACTCCCCTCCTACACGAACAAAAAGCACGTATGGAAATCGCCGTTACAGAAGATGAGTGGGTGGCTCATTTTTCTTCCCTCTATAAGGTTGTGGATTCAACCTCTGACACAGGCCAGGACGCAGTGCTGCTAAATTTAGATACATCTAGAACCCTGGTAGTAACACTTCCTGAAGTTATTGCAAGCTTGAAGGCGACTAAGGGGGATAAGGCGGCTGGACCAGACGGTATACCAGCTGACCTCTATAAGGCTAACATCGAACTATGGGGGCCACTGCTAGTCCAGCTCTTTAATGCCGCTTTGGCAAATAGTGCAATTCCCACTTGGTTTACATCGGTCATAGTCCCTATTTTTAAGAAAGGTGACAGGCTAAGTTGCAATTGCTATAGACCAATTTCCCTATTGGACTCTTCCATAAAAATTTTGGGGAGAGTGATTTTAGCTAAATTGCAAAGCTGGGCTGAAGATACTGGGGTGTTAAGCGATTTTCAATTTGGGTTCCAAAAGGGTTTAGGGACCATAGAGCAAGGATTGAATCTGTTCACCTTGCAACAGAAGTATATAAAGGTCAAAAAACAACGTCTATACCTCACATTTGTTGATTTATCATCAGCTTTTGACTGTGTGTCACATATTAAACTGTGGTCAATTATGGCCGAACTGGGGGTAGACAATGCCATTATATGCTTTCTGAGAGATCTATATTCCGGGGCCACCGCAAGTGTCAGATATGGGAAAAATGGTGAATGCAGCAGACAATTCGGGATTGGTCGGGGTGTGCGCCAAGGGTGCGTTCTTGCCCCCTTTTTATTTTTGTTATATATAAATGGAATGGAGAAGCACCTCGTGCAGGAGGGCAGGGACATGCCTATGGTGGGAGGTAGGCCTGTCCCTGCCCTGATGTACGCTGATGATGCTGTTTTGATGGCACGCACCCCAATGGCTTTACAAACTTTGGTCACATCCTTTAACAGTTTTATGCTTGATTTAGATCTGAAAATCAATTGTTCTAAAACTCTGTCTATGTATTGTGGGTCAAGAACAAGCAAGCATCTGAAGCCAATTTTTATAAACTCCAATCCCTTAGAAAGGACCCCCACCTTCCCATATCTGGGGATATTGTTTCATGAAAGTGGCTCATGGACTACTGCAATCCATGCTAGATCTGTTATTTTCTAAAACTATTATGCCCTAAAATGCTTTATGAGAAAATTAGGAAAAAAACCCATAAAGGAGATTTTAACTGTTTATAACGCGACTTGTTTATCTGTAGTTTCCTACGGTGCAGGATTGTGGGGTTACTCAAATATCAGTTCAATTCAAATCATGGAAAATAAGTTTTTATGCCACATTCTGTCCGTGCCCGAAAGTACTGCAACGATGATATGCCATGCTGAATTGGGAATACCTTACGTTACTGATACTATTAAAATTCAGCCAATCCTTCTTTGGCATAGGGTTTGGACAAATGATGAATGTGTTGTTAATCGGGCTATTTTAAAGGATATTTTAGCATTGGACAATATCAATGACTTTAAATGGATATGCTATGTCAGAAACTTTTTTGAAAAATTAAGTTGCCCCCAATACTTTGAGGACCCACAATCAATGGCATACATATCTAGAAGAGACTTGAAAAATCTGTGTATGTCTTACCTCAGGGAAAAAAGACATATAGAGGAGGCGAGAAAAAAGACTGTTTCTGCCCACCAGGACATTTTATGCGGAGAGAAATTGCAGCCATATTTATCATTGTACATGTCCAATCATGAACGCTTCCTTTTGACCCGATTTAGATTTAATACTGTTTTTAGGACATTATCCTTCCCCGTGATGAATTGCTGGTCGAAGGATTTATGTCTTTGTCCATGTGATGATGTATCCCAACAATCCGATATACATATACTTTTTTTCTGTAAATTTTATACCTTTTTCCGAAGGAAACTCATCATCCCTATCCTCAAAGATTTAAATGTATATAGATGTCGCCTAGCGTTTTTAGAGTGCCAGAAAATGGAAACTGTTTTTATGGTAGCCTCAATTGCTGAATTTCTAAAATTAGTTTTTAAGTGTCGCAAATCAATGCAAATGGATTAATTTTTTATATTGTGTATATATGAACTTAATTTTGTAGTTTTCTTTTTCTTTCTTCCTTTGTGATTTTAAAAATGTTTACTTGACCCCTTGTAAATTGTACCTTTCATGCTACTTTTATGGTTATTTTGCTTTTATAACCGAATAAAGTACTTTTGAATTTGAATTTTTGATTATTTTGATTATAAATTTGTATACAGAAAAAGAATACACCCTCTCTCTATATTTGATTCATTTATTTTTGATCACAGAAATGTATCCTTATTCTTTTATTTGAGTTCACTGTTTTGGGTAATAAGAAGTGATATTATAAATTGCTCTTTCTATACATCAAAACAAAATCCCTTGTAGGCTCCTTTACCAGATGAAAAATACTTTCTAAAGGTGGCATTTTCAAACATACAATTTAAAAACCATCTTCCTAAAAAGACGTGTTATTCAAAATCTAAGTTCAGAGAGCCTAAACTTTATTTCTCCATCTTGTCCCACTTGAAAGTTATACTTGTAAGATGTTCCAAAGCAATTCCCATGTTAGTCCATGGGATATATGGCCTTTCAATAATGAAAAACGAAATTGACAATATTTCACTATAAGGACACGTGACATACACCAATACTTGTCCTACGTTTTACATACACTGCACGCTGCCCATGGGAGTACTTTGGGCCTACCTGAGGAATGCCTTACATTTAGGAATAGGGAAGGTTTTGACCTAGCAAGTGGGTGCACTTGCAAGGGCGACATGGTAGTTTAAAACTGCGTGCGCAGACACTGGAGTGGCAGGTCTGAGATACTTTTCCAGGGCTACTCATGTGGACGGCACAATCAGTAGCATTTGATTTACAGGCCCTGGGTACACTTGGGACTTACCAGTAAATCAAAAGTGCAAATCCATGATAACCAATCATAATAACAATTTACAGAGAGCATATGCACTTTAGCACTGATCAGCAGTGGTAAAGTGCCCAGAGTCCTAAAGCCAACAAAAACAGGTCAGGTAAAATAGGAGGACGAAGCAAAAGCAACTTTGGAATAACCCTGCAAAAAGGCCATTTCCAACAGTGCGGTTGCGGTGTTTGATCTTGTATCAGTTGGGGGTTGCACTTGCGATGTCTGGGGCCGATGAGGGGGTGAGTCAGATTTTTATGATGAAGGTCTTGTGGGGGGTAAAGGGTGTCCTAGAATTCGGTGGCGTGTTTGCACAGTGATCTGGCGTTGATCAGAAAGCATCTGAATTGTTGCGGGGGAGGTCTTGGCCGGCAGGGACATTGTGGAACAGGTTTCCATGAGGGCAGTCGGTATTGTGGTGGCAGTGAACTGGCTGCAGAGGCAGGTAACCAGTGCTGCTGTGGAGTGGGGTAATGCGGGCAGCACTTGTTGTGTCCGGAGTCCAGGGCACAGAGATATGTGGCGGATTATCTGTGGGGGACCGGAGGGCCAGGGCTCCTGGCTCTGGTCACAGTCCAGGCATGGGAGGGCGCAGACGGGCTTGCCTTTGGCGCACCTGTGGCGCGCCCACCGCAGACTTCAATAAATTGGTCATGACAGAGAACCTGGAGAGGCGGGAAGGCGGTAAAGGCGATTTGGTGAAATGAAGAGGGCGCAGGCTGTTGGAGGCGAGAGCTCAGGGCCTGGGCTTGCACACCACTAGTACCTCTGCTTTGTAGTATATGAACAACACTCCCCTTTCAAAGTGCTGACCTGTGGAATCACTACAGCTCCAAGGATGTCCAAATATTGCCTTGCTGTCGTGGGAGTGCATCTGCACATAAATGCCATTCAAGTCTTGGACGAATGGCTGATCAAGAACAGCAGCAACCAGCAATCCCTGGCACACACTCAGACAGTGGTGACCCTACTCAACAGTCTAGGGTTCATCATCAGTCCCTAAGTCCCACATCCAGCCTTTCTTAGGTTCCATTATAAACGCTGTTGTATGGAAAGCATGCCCCCAACAAGCAGAGGGTGATGGCATTCCAACAGCTTCTGCCCCTTTTTCAGACGGGATGTCCTCTGACTGTAATGCAGCTGTTACACTAGATGGCAAATGTGCCTACTCCAGGAGTGCTGGCGCGACAATGGTCGCAAAAGCAGGGATATGTAGAGGAGTCTAGTACAGGTTAAGGCCCATGCTCAGCCCTCACTGCAATGGTGAAAAGCCATCATCATCAAAATCGTTGTATTCGACTAACAAGTCATGAAAGCACATACAAATAAAAACAGATATATTAAAATAAGTTCTCAATACAAAATTAAGATCAAGTTAAAATCTAAAATCAATACATTTATACAAAATACAGACAGTGCTATCTTTTGCAAGACCATTTGGATGAGAAAACCTTCAGCTGTAGTGTGCCAGGTCTAAATTGAAAGTAAAGTTTCCGATCCAAAGGCTTTGTAATTTGGTCCCAGTATGACTTGGGGATGGTTTGATTTTTAAAAAGAGCCCCATGAGGGAAGATGGATCATATAATTTAAATTCATCTTGTGCGACCATTTCCCTTGAAGTCTCTTTAAGAATGTTTTTTGAGGGCATGACTAAGTGGAGGGGAGATCCCACAAGTGTGAAAGACCCATTTTATAATACACGTCTCCCAGATCTCGCAGCCATCTTATTTTATGGAATTGATATGAGTTAATAACATCCCTTAAACCCTCAGTATGTACAAACAATTCCTACGTTAACCATAGTCATCGACAATATAGGATCGGGTGGAGCCTAGCATGATCCTTTAATGCTTTCCTACCCAAATCATACCTTACAGGGAGGGTGGGTGAGCTCTGTGGGAGGCTCGTTATTGCACGTATAAACGCGTTCTCTGCTAATGTGAGCTGGTTTGCATTTTCTAATCCCCACAGCTCAGCCCCATAGAGAACTGAGCTCACCACTTTGCAGTCATAAATGGCTGATTAGCTTAGTCCGTGAGGTTTTGATTTCTTTTCTAAGGGTGCCCGCTAACTGTCGGTGCTTAAATACCACATCTTCAATTTGAAGCTTCCACCTCATATCCTTATGAAGTTTGATGCCCAGATCGAGGAAAGCATCCATCTGCTCCAGGGGGAGCCCATCGATCATTATTTCCCCCCTGAAAGATCTACGCTGGTTAAATGCCATGAGTTTTGTCTTTGCAGCGTTGATCTTAAGGCCTCTCATAAGACACAACTCTTCATAGCAGTTTAAGGCACGCTGCAATCCTCTAGATGTTTTAGAGATTATCAAAGCAGCAGCGTGTTGCTCGGCAGGCCTTCTCTCAACCCTCTTCTGCGGGCGACCATTACTACCGACTCTGCACTCATAGAATGGTGAGCGCACCTAAATCATATAGCTCTCCAAGGCACCAGAACCCCTCAGAACTAGGGCCATCACATATACTCTCTGAAACACCTGGCAGTCCGTCTACCCCCTAAAGCTTTCTTCAAGCTCAACCAAGGATAAACAGTCCTCATACAGTTGAACAACATGACGGTCACGTATTACACCTAGAACCAGAGGGATATGGGCTCCTGCTAGCTGTCTACACTCACTCGAGATCTGTCATCGAATAATCTGCAACAAGATCAGCGTCTTAGTGGAGCGCTTACCTGGAGTGGACAAGAGTAGATTTTGGAGATCTGCTCAGCTGAAACATCAAGTCCGTGAGCGGGAGCTACGCCAACAAGTCATGCACAAGTATTTCCATTGGTGGGGCACCCTGGCCATCGCTCTGTTTGCCACCCATGCAAATGCAAAAGGATCAATCTACGCCTCCAGGTACCAACACCCCCACAGTCCATGTGGAGGGTTTCAAGATGGTGATTCCTCCTTATAGCGCCTCATGTCCGTGTGTAGAATCTCAGCTAGTCCTCACTCGACTCACGAGACCATCCGTTGAACTCCTGTGACTTGCAGTTCCTGTCATGAAAAGCCTTCCTTGAAGCAATAACCTTGCTTAGGTGCATTAACGAGCTTAAAGCTCTCCCAGCTCAAGACCTTTCACCTGGGTCTGCAAAAACAGGGTGGTCCACTGTATGCTTAGAACCAACCCAGAATTTTCTATCAGTCACAGCATTGAGTTGTCAGTCTTCTTCCTGCCCATTAACAGAAATGGGGTAACCCAAGTCGTGGACCTGGGTATATCTAGGTATAGAGAAACATTGGTCCTAGACCTTTTACTTCATTGAACTGAATCAATCAGTACATATTTATCAATTCAACCAAATTATAGAGCATATTCCATGATTCCGCTCCAACAAATAAATGTATTAATCAAAGGAAGAAAGAAAGCAACAAGCCAGAATTAAAAAAATAGAAACTATTTTAATTAATTGGATCTAGGTTGTAGAGCGTAATTACTCTTTAGTCATTCAAAAGAGTGAAGGTTGCCTCAGAAGGCGTGCAAAAGGAAGGGTGATTGAGAATTGTGTTTGATGAAAAGAAAGCAGAGAAAGATCATTAGGTTTTGTGACATAAAATCTTTACAATTTTTATATATACAAAGGATCGATTCGACTAATCACCGTCCTAGTACACCTGGCCGTAACGCATATTAATCATGCATATATTTACAGAAATATTCACACAAAACTGGACATATTGTTCCAATAGTGAATGCAAAAAAGTATAATGAAAAAACAGGGTCCAGGTTGAAAACAACAAGAGCATCGACGTTTCGACTCGTCTTAGGGCCTTTGGGATAGTTAGACCTTGGCCGTGCGAGTCTTCATCAGGATTATAGAGAAAGGGACATCCAGGGGCTGCTGAATGACCCCTTCCGGTGAACTGTGTGTGTAATTGTCACTTTGTTGAAGGAGATCACTTCATATCAATAATTGTATCACACCTGGAGGGAGCAGATTCAATAAATGTATATTGCTCCTCTGTGCTGTGGAGGGAGCAGATTCAATAAATGTATATCGCTCCTCTGTGCTACAGATCCCAAAGAATTCAAGGAGCTTATCGCTTAAATATATCAGCGTACCTTTTAACCCAGTATCACGAGGATCTAGAGGTTCATATGGCTGTAATACGTCAGTGTATCTTTTTAAAAACGGGTTTCACGGGTATCCGAATGTTCATATGGCTCAACGCTACTGTGAGTCAGCGTATGTAATCAGCGTGCTGCGCGTTGCTGCAACTGGAACAAGCCTTATGAACATTCGGATCCCCACGAGACATATACATGTATTGAATCTGCTCACTCTTTTGAATGACTAAAGAGTAATTACGCTCTACAACTTAGATCCAATGAATTAATATTGTTTCTATTTTTGTAATTCTGGCTTGTTGCTTTCTTTCTACTTTTGATTAATAAATGTTTTTCTTGGGACACGCCCATGGTTGGCCAAATTGTGTTAAGAACTTTGTTCCAAACATCTGCATTATCTGTTTGCTTGCTACCACTTTTGGGGGACACTACTTTACAGTTTATGCAGAGCATGTCCGACCATGTGTATCTACAACCACACGTGTTACAAACTGAAAATGATACTTAACCTGTAAGCATTTGTTCGTAGCTTGTTGTGCTGTAGCTTCTTACCCTCCTCCCCACAAGCGGGCACTGATTACAGATGTTTAAACACCTTTCTGTTCATTTTACCAACCACAATACACAGTACACATTACATTTGCCTTCAACATTTCTCCCCGCTACTCCCCTGCTAAGCAGAAAACCGTCTGAGGTGAAGCGTATGTCCTTGTGCATTGTGGATAAGGGGAGGAGACACAGCTGGAATAGTGACTCTAATTTCTTTGAACAAAAACAAATTGCCAAGTTTGGGCCCAACAGTAGATGTCAGGTGAATGCAGAGCATGTGACTGTAAAGCACTACACACTGTGAGCAGACGTGGACAGGACAACTAACATATTCCTTCCACAGGTACGATTCTTCCCCCGTTCAGTGCACCGTCTCCTGTTTTCCAGCTTCTTAGCCTCTTGTGTCTTAATCTATCCTGTGACCTGACATCTGTGGCAGTAAGCATCTTGTACAGATCTCAAAACATTAAACGTGACTCTTCATAGCCAGGCAATGCGATCTGGTTTTACCTCGTCAAAGCAGAGGCTGACTATACTTTTTGCAAAATTTGTGCAAAATCGCAAGTTGTGAAACATTGGGCAAGCATAAAAAGCATTCTTTGTAAAAAATAATTCAGCAAAGAGAGCACACTCAGACCACAAACGCATCCAACATGGTCCAGTATTTTGAATATCACTGAAAATGTCTGAATTAAGCAATGTTTGGTTGCACAAAATCTGTCAATATACTTTGTAGAGTGAATTGTTTACTGTTGCTTTTGGTTGGAATGGTTGGGGCAATACTCCACCAATCACAAATTGAGAAGTTTCATCCCACACCATACATGGAAGTGCAGAATTTGGATATCGGAGAAAGGCCACAAGGGTGAAACTCTCAACCTTTGGAAGGTGGCTTCTGCTTTTGGGTTCCAAGAAAATAAATCTCCTTTCTGCTTCAGGGACTGGTTACAAGGGCAACAAAGCTACAGACGTTAGCAATCAATTGTCTGTAAAAATGTGTAAACCCTCTGTATTTTTTAGTCCGTTTAAATACCTGCCAGGGTGTTAACTTAGTGTAGAAAATCAGCATTTGTTATGTGGAAAATAACATTTTCAAGCTCAATGAAAAGATGGTGCACAGGTAGATGCTGAAGGATAGCCTGCACCTGTTCCACAATCTCAGTATTTGTGTATTATCATCTATGTAGACAGCCACACATACATCAAGAAAGACCAGAAGGACCTCTTTTATAAAAACCTGGAACCCTACTGGAGCATTACAAAAGACATAATGGAGTGCTTGTAGAGATTTGTATTTCATACAAAATGTGGTTTTCCATTTGTTTCCTCACCAGGTCTGACAAGGTGGCATGCCCTGTGTAGGTTGAGTTGTGCATAAATGGATTGCTATTGTATTTTTTTTTCAGAGCTCTGTACTCTATCCTGGTGCTGCTTTTCTCCACTCTTTTTTGGCACAGTAAAAGCATTAAGGACAACAGAGATGTTGTGTGTAAGATTAAACCCATTTGCAGAAACTCATCCAGGTATTCATACAGCTGTTCATTTTATTCTCAGTTAAGGTGCATACTCAACTGTTTACAGGATGATCCTGCAGTTAAAACTCCAGTGTTGAGGGCAAGACACTAGTCTTTATTTTCTTGAACACATCTTGGAAATCAGATGGAAGGCAACCCTTAGGTGTGGTTTCCACCTATGTTCAAGAAACAAAAGAGGGTCCCTGAAAGTAGATAACCAGGAGAGGAGGCAGGGAAATACAGTCCAAAAAACGAAGAAGATTCTTTCCTAGAACCTTATATAACAATAGGTAATATATCCATCAATTTTTATATAACATCATTGTCCCACACAAGAGAATGTTATGCTGGTGGTCGCGTAACTAGTTAGCATGATAACGAACGAGACTCCTCCATGCTAACTAGTTATGCGACCCCCAGCATTAAATTCTCTTGTGTGGGACAATGATGTTATATAAAAATTGATGGATATATTACCTATTGTTATATAAAGTTCTAGGAGAGGTTTTTTTTCGTTTTTTTGAGTTGTTTCCACCTCTGCCCATGGTTTCCAGCTGTGCCCAAGACAACGAGTTAACTGACTGTGGAGGTCACTCAGAACAAATCTGGTAACAACTAATCAAAAAGCACCAATTAATCTATGGAATATGTGCATAGAGACATGGGCTACTCAGTATGACACCAAATAAGGAAGCGTCATCAAGGCCATGTCCACGTTTTATGATATCATGATCCCGGAGGACAGTTCAGTGCCCTTTATGGCGCGAACAGGTTTGGGTGCTCTTTCTTATGAATCAGTATATCTAAGAACTTAGCAAAGGTTACGTCAGTGAAACTCCAGCGTCGCTCCGGAGTCCTGGAGGCTTCAGGGCTTCGTGGCGTAGGGTGGCCATAATCTGGATGTGGCTTTTTTAGTCTGTGGGATCCTTGAATCCTGCTCCAGCCTGACACTCAGATGGGGACTATGAGCACAATGTTTTGGGTGCCTTTATGGGGACAAGATTGACTGTACTGGTGATTTGGAAACAGGGGGCTTACAACAACTAGACTGCACACATGTGATAGCCACAAACCTAGATGGCATGGTTCCTGTCACATGGATGACATCCTAACTCGTAGTACCCTAAGCAAGGGTTGAAGCTTCGGCTAATAATGTCCAGCAGTGCTGCTGTATAAGAGTGGGGATGCGCACCTCTGAAAAGCTGTGACACATAGCCCGAAAGTCCCAGGAAAATATTACAGTCCATTTCCTTCTCTTAAACCTTTGGGTTGTAACTTCTTTGGTCCCTGTAAGAGAGACAAGTCTTTGGTCTGGATACTTCCCCTTCTGCTTTACATTATCTTCCTCCACCCATAC
Organism: Lissotriton vulgaris; assembly: GCF_964263255.1. Classification (NCBI taxonomy): domain Eukaryota; kingdom Metazoa; phylum Chordata; class Amphibia; order Caudata; family Salamandridae; genus Lissotriton; species Lissotriton vulgaris. The sequence continues at coordinate 347,234,965 of NC_141686.1, forward strand.
CCTTTCTCCACATTTTCTTGTAGATTGACATGGTTTTGCATGTTATACACTTTTTCTGTACTACAGGTCTCTGCCATAGTGCCCCATTGAGGGATTCACAGTAAACCTTCTACCTCTGTATCTGCCTCCTTTCCTTCATTGGGTCTTTCCCTTGGGGCGTCTCAGCGAGGCGTATAATGCTCACACGGAGTTGATGGCAGTATTCGGTCCACCCACTTTGTGACCCGGCAGCATCTTACAGACCGGTAGAGCTGTCTCTTCCGTCACCAAGAAGACAGACTCCCAAACCCTCCAGAAATCTCCATCACACCGTACTCTGGAGTCTGCACGCTGCAAGGTTCATAATTCACTGCTCCCCTGACTAACCACCTCAGGCAAGCTCCTAATGCATCCAGCTTCTCAGCCTCCAATATACCCCTCCTGGGCCCTGCTGCTGGGCAGGGGTATGTAACAAAGACTCCACATTACACAGAGGTGAAAAGGACTTGTTCATGGCAGATCATGTGAAAGGTTGCAAAGCTAGAAACCAATGTAACACTGGTTGGTTTGAGTTCCTGTTGTTTGCTAACCAGACTAGTCGTGTGTGGTTAGTACAGATGGAAATGAGTAGTTTATATCTCGGAGATTCTGCTGCCACTTGCGAGGCAAACATTCTTTCTTGATTGTTGCTTCGTTTATGTTACGTGGCGACAGGTTCATGCTAAAGTGTAGCATTTCACGTATGATGGGGACATTCTGGGATAGGATAACTGGTGGGCCCACCCCAGCAGCATCAGGAATATCAAAGCTGGGGTACTGAAGCCCAGGGCCAGATGTCAATATTTCCTTTAACTGGGCAAAGGCTTGTTCTTCTGGTCGCCTCGGAGCAATATGTTAGGCACTGTCTTTTGAAACAAAGCAGGAAGGAGGCCAGCAACATCTGCAATTGTAGGGCTACATTTTCTGTAATATTCCAGAAAACCTAGAAAAGCTCTAACTTTTGATTTCAGTGTTTGGTTGAAAAATAATGTCCCTTAGTACCTCCTCTTTGTCAATCTGGAGTTGTATTAACCCATTGTCAAGTGTGTATCCAAGACACAACACTTTGGAAACATGATGCTGGGACATGACCAGTGGACTGGTGCAGGGTTCAGTACTATCCATTCTAGCATGTTTTCAGTTTTTTAGCTTTCCTTCTGGCTTCTGGAATACAATATGGTTGTATCTTGGTTCCAGTACCTGGTTTTTGTTTATTTTGTGTTTAATGAAAGAGGTGAGGCAAGGAAAAACTGGAAACAAGTCTTCAAGTTGTGTGAAGAACCTCTGAAGACCCACTGATTGAGATACTATTGATGTGCTTTGTTTACTACATTTTCTGCCACACTCCCGGTTACTTATGAAAAGCAGGTCCTCCTCAGACTGAGCGGCTGTAGTTGTAATGCGCAGTAAAGAGTCTTATTCTTTTAATACATTTTAAAACAGATTAATATCATCGGACTGTAAGTGCGGGTTTTATATCTTGTTGTTCAGTGCTATACATTGCGGGTCCCAAAACTTCCTTCACTTCATGGGGTCCATTCCTCGGTGCCAATAGTTTATTTCCCGAAGTAGGTATCCGGAGTAGAAACTTATCATACTCCTATTACCTACTAGCTTTCGTATCTGATGCAATATATCCGAGCTGTTTCCTCCCAGTCTTCTGGTGTGATGTCCAGAAGGTTACAGGACAGTCTTTCAAATACCAGTTCAAAGGTGCGAATCCTGTAAAAGATTTGGGGGGACTTCTAAGGGCAAACCAGGCCAATGTTAATACTTTGCCCCAGTTCTTTCTGACTGCAGTGGTCACTGCTCAGATCTTCTGTTTGATCGTTTGGTTTTATCCTTCAACCACTTGTCTCTTTGTGGATGGCATATGCTCTTTTAATTTGTTTGATGTGAAGAAGGTGACAGTTGTTTGAACAAATGGGACATAGATTTGTGTGTTCACAAATTGCTTTCCTTAGGGAGGTCTGTGCGAGCAACGAATGGCAACAGAACATCTGCGATGCGAGTCACAGGAAGGCCTCTGGGTAACAGGCGGCATAATCCACAGTGGTTTAACTAGTCCCTTTAGACCCATGCCTGCCCCTTGGTAACGGATATAGGGAACTTTTCATATGCAACTTGGATTTTTTAGTTGCTGTATGGTTCTTTTCTGGCAGTGTGCAGTGGTCTCTCCATGCATTCCTGGCAAGTAAAATGAGTTTTATGCGGCCCTTGATGTCTCGCTATCTAGTGACAGTGTGCTAGTTGGAAGACCACCTTCCTGAAAGACTGAGGTGCAAGAAGCTGTTTTTCTTCAGTTTGAGGTACCACGTAATATACTAACCAGCTGACTTTTGAAAACAGTGACTAGTGGTTGCCAGAGTACCGTCGTCCTCTGATGTGGCTTGGAGTAAGGCATTTTGTAGAGTATATATTATTTTTTATTTTCTGAACATAGTGCAGTTGTCAGTCTTATGTTGGTTGTGTAGCTCGGAGTAGCGGCCCTTTTTTAGGTCTCGCAGAGAGACCTATTGCAGTCAAACCACAAAGCTGACTTCACGGTGCGGATTTGTAGAAGTGCACGTGCTCGTGAACGCGCTTCTATCCCCCTGCCTTGCTCTTCAAAGGCTCCCCTTACCATTGGCTCCTGCCTCCCCGCCCACTGCTTCACACTTCACTCGCATTTCTGCCCAGTCATCTGTTCCCCAGCTCCAGCACCTCCCCTCTCTCTCCCCGCACACAGCCTCACTCGGATTTCTCCTCCCCCTCCCCAGCCAGCTTCCCCCAGGCTGTGTTCCCTTCCACCTTTCCTCCTCTCTGTCCCTCTCTCTCCGTACATCCAGTGCAGAATCCACGACTGCATGTGCCTTCTAGCTATCACCCTAATGTGCCTCCTCCCTCCCCCTTAGACTCTGGTTTGCTCTCTGCAATCCGTATGCTTTCCCCGGCCCCCTCCTTGATGAACTCGCCCTTGTGTGCTTCCCCCACATGTTGCTCTCTCCTGCACTCCTCCTTTTCCCACCTGCACTCAACATTGTCTCCTGCCTGGCTGTTTGCTTACTACCAAACTCTGTGGGGATCGACCTAGAAAAAAATTGAACGCTGAGGCGGCCCTGCTGGAATCTGAATATGAGAACCTCATGCTCCGTTGCACGTGCATTATCCATCCATGCTATCTTGCTTGTTATTTGATGGTCTACCTAGAAACAATGGAAGGCTGAGGCGGCCCTGCTGGAATCTGAATCTGAGAACCTCATGCTCCGTTGCACGTGCATTATCCATCCGTGTTATCTTGCTTGTTATTTGATGGTCTGTCTCTGCGTTTTGTCTGCATCTCCATCTCCCTCTCTGCCTTTGCAGAGCACACCTGCCCTCCAGCTTGCATCTTTATAATCATGATTGCTTCTATCGATTGCCTCTCCAGATCCAGCCTGCACACCTGAGCTCCCTGTCCCACCGCCTGGTAAAAGCCACTGACGTCAGATATTACCAGTAGCTATAGCCAACTGGCTCTCTTTGACTGCGGTTATGCATACTTAGTCACTAGAACGCACTTCTCAATGATCTAAAGATGACGCAGCACAAACAAACATTTCTAAAAGTGAATCTGATGGGCCTGTAGGCCTGGGTACACATTATGTCACACTTGTGTCTGAGGTTTGTATTTAGGAGAATAAAAGAATTCCTGAAATGATCATTATATGCTTTTACCAAGGAAGGATTTATGGTGAGCACTTCCAAAGAATTCTTGGACTGAGGCAATCTTCTCCCCTGTACTTCCACACCCCATGCAGCTGTTTCTCCGATTATTCGTATTAACCACAATGTCACTCAAAAATGGCAGAGTTATTCCTTGATAATGGGTGTTGTTGCTACCCAACACTCAAGGTCTTTCTTTTTACTGTGCTCGTAATGATGAAAGACTGAGCCAGCCCTGCTGCATGATCCACGCACGTGTGACCTGCAGTTCATACACAATTCTGCAGCACGTGCTCACTGGGCATCTTTTTTCTAAGCTCCCAGGCCTGTTTCCACGAGGGGCTTTCTCTGGAGGGCTCCCCAGCGAAGGGAGCAATCATGTTTCAGAGAGCAATTCACAAATCCCTCTACACCCACCACCCTCCCACTGTGCAGACCAACTCTGCACGCTGGGACAACTTGTCTTTCTTCTTGGCAGCCTTGTTTACATTTTTCTTTGCTTCATTCAAATCACCCAGTTCCCCATGGCATCTGCTGATAAAGCAGGTAGATATTTATTAAGACCAAAGGTGGGAAATCCTTCACGGTTTTGGCAGCCAAAGCCTGGAACAACCTTCCTGCCAACCTCAGACTTACAGAAAATGAGAACAATTTTAGAAAACTTCTCAAGACATGGGTCTACCAACAACCAGACTCTTCTGTTCTGGCTGCCATTTAGTTCCATTCCCTCATCACACTCCACTCTTTTTCAGTCATCTTCCGCAGCTTGCCCAGCGCCATGATGCTCCCCTGGGAGCGAACGTCCGCGCTTTACAAATGCACATAAATATCAAATAAATAAATATCAAATTAAAAATAACGAGACGAGCAGATGTGTAAGCTGGACTAGGGCGCCGAAAGGTTACCCAAGGTCGCAGTAACCAGACGCTAATTTTAACAACCCTGTCGAGACTGCCCTGACTTAGAAGGAATTGTTTCATTCGCCCAGCTCCCCTGCTTTGCTTAAACCCTTTCTTTCTACTGCTACATTCAGGGCCTCCCATTGTGCCCTCTTTTCCCAGCTTGCCACCCTGCCCCACCCTGCTGTTCATACCCTTTCTCACAAGAACCAGAGGAATTTGAAAACTATGCGCAATCAACAAATACTTTGTTTGAATGCCTAGCTCCTGCTGGTTCTCACCCCCAGTCTTTTAAACTGAACTTTATCTGGAAGAATATGTTTGCAAACTGGATCCGACATCTGACAGATGGAGTTTGTTCGAGTAAATTACGCCATTGTCTTACCACTGGGCACAAGTCTGGGCCTGCTTCAGTAAAGTATTTCAGATCACAGGGTTAATGAGCTTTAAACAAAACTCTATGTATGAGGTGAGGTTACGAGTTTAAATACGTTTAGTCCGTATTTATTATGCTCATTTACAGAGGATCCTGGCACTATCATACCTGTACCACCTCGGCATACACCGGGTGTCTGGTGGAAGCTTGGGGTGGCATTGGGGTGAGAAACCAGGCAAAGGGCAGCTGCAGTCACTGTCTGATTAACCAAGCCAAAGATCAATGTGTAAATGCAGAAAGGGCGTCCATAAATGAGACCGCGTTCCTACTCGTCCACGTGATTTTGTATTTCCTGGTAGTTGCAAGCCTCCCTGTGTAATTGTTGGATTACAAGTCCCATAATGCAATTTGGTGTTTGGTGAAAGTCAGGCCTTGTTGGTGTTCTTACACATATTATGGGACACTAATCATCTTTGCATCTCATCAGTCCCAGCCAACACTTTCCTTCTCCCACAAACTCTTTCTCTTCCTTTCTGTTTTTTCTCTACCTTTCTGTCTTCCTCCTTCTTCCCCTCCCCATTAATTGACTCTTTCTCGCTCACTGGATTTTCTCCTATAGCCCTTCAATCTCTTGTTTTTCTATCTAACTGTCTAATTCCTTTAACCTCATTTCCTGGCTCATGCTTTTTAAGTCGAGCACCCAGCACGGCCATCTGCCTTTCCTTTGTCATGGGTAATTAAGCGCCTCTCTCCGGGCACCCTTTCATGTCCGGGGAGCAGGCCAATGCCCCATGCTGTTGCAGTAACAGGCTCACGTTTCACCCGGCCCTTGTACCACTACAGACACAACTTAACTTTTCCAGAGTCACCATCATTTAAAACAAGACTTATTAAATATGCTGTTTGTGTGTGTGCATTTGTTTCCTGGATTTTTTCTGCTTGTGTAACAGGAATTTAGCAAATGATATTCACTCCTGGCCAAAGCACAAGCTGCGTCAGTTTATGTAACAATAACATATATAATTAATAGGCAATACGTTTATTTTTTAATGCACCCTTTTAAATATTCTATTATGTATCCCGTAGTTGACCTTTGCCTGATCACATTTTACCAGCCTTTTATTTTTAATTTAAAGTGAGAAGAGTCAGTATCTACAGGTTGTGCGCAGATCATGATACCTCGTTGCATTTCCGCCTGCGCTATAAACGGTTAACGCCACACCCCTCTCTGTGGGCTCGTGAACTTTTCATCCCACTGAAAGCACTAGGACTGCCAAAGGGACTCTTTTCCTCAGACCCTGCGCTTTGGCAGCACCGGTGGTTGTGCTATAAAATCTACGCATGCATGGGTTTCAAAGCTCGCATTTCGTGTTTTTTCATGTCAGATGATGCATTTGAAATGATTAGTTGGTGGCGTAGACTGGAGCTACTGTGTTTCCTCTTTCCCATAACACTTTATTTTAAAAGTTCGAAACATGCTCTTGTGACTTGGGGCCCAGCATAGTTAATTAAGGAACTGCAATGAATAAGCCATCTTAGATAAAGGCCCTCCTTAACTCTCTCTACACCCCTCTCTCTCTACACCCCCCTCTCTCTACACCCCTCTCTCTCTACACCCCTCTCTCTCTACACCCCCATCTCTCTACACCCCTGTCTCTACACCACTCTCTCTACACCCCTCTCTCTACACTCCCCTCTCTCTACACCCCTCTCTCTCTACACCCCTCTCTCTCTACACCCCTCTCTCTCTACACCCCCTCTCTCTACACCCCCCTCTCTCTACACCCCCCTCTCTCTACACCCCCCTCTCTCTATACCCCTCTCTCTCTACACCCCCTCTCTCTACACCCCCTCTCTCTACACCCCCCTCTCTCTATACCCCCCCTTTCTTTACACCACTCTCTCTCTACACCCCCTCTCTCTACACGCCCCTCTCTCTACACGCCCCTCTCTCTCTACACCCCTCTCTCTACACCCCCATCTCTCTACACCCCTCTCTCTACACCCCTCTCTCTACACTCCCCTCTCTCTACACCCCTCTCTTTACACCCCCTCTCTCTACACCCCCCTCTCTCTCTACACCCCTCTCTCTCTACACCCCTCTCTCTCTACACCCCCTCTCTCTACACCCCCTCTCTCTACACCCCCCTCTCTCTACACCCCCCTCTCTCTACACCCCCCTCTCTCTACACCCCCCCCTCTCTCTACACCCCCCTCTCTCTACACCCCTCTCTCTCTCTACACCACTCTCTCTCTACACCACTCTCTCTACACCCCTCTCTCTACACCCCTCTCTCTACACCCCTCTCTCTCTACACCCCTCTCTCTACCTCTCTCTCTACACCTCCACCTATCTATCACCCTCACTCTATCTATCTATCTATCTATCTATCGCCCTCACTCCTATCTATCTATCGCCCCCACTCTATCTATCGCCATCACTCTATCTATCTATCGACCTCACTCTGTCTATCTATAGCCCTCACTCTGTCTATTGCCCTCCCTCACTCTATCACCCTCCCTCCATCTATCGCCCTCACTCTATCTATCTATCACATCACCACAACATCAATGAACGCCACAGCATCACTCGTCGCAACCACAACATCACTCCGCGCCACTACAGCATCAATCTGTGCAACCATTCAACAACAACTGGTTCAAATATGTTCTCTCAATGTTTCAAGCTTTATTACAAATGTCACAAAAAGATGTTAATATTTCACTTCTGTTCTTGGATTTTTGTCACAATAAAATACACTGAACATCATCTTCACAAAAGTTATTTACAAAAGTTTAAGCTATTACCATTATAAATTACAATAACTTTTATTTAAGTATTAATTATTAAAAAATAAATTTTAAAAAGCCATTGTTATTTGTAATAGCAATACATCTAAGTCACGTAAATACAACACATATTGCATTACACATGCTATAGGTGTCACATTTGCGAAAGTTAAAACTATTGGCATTGTAAATGACAAAGCTATTAATTTAGCTATTTTCAAAACCTTAGCTTGCCTCATCTTCACTAACGGCCCCACCAGACCGCCGGGGATGCCTGGTCTCACCCTGGAGATACCCATTAAGGGACCATCTCTCAGGGAAGCCAGGAAGGGTTTCGCAGCGGTCGAAGCGCCTTGGGACCCTACGGGTAAGTAGTGCGCTATATAAATGCCTATACATTTACATACATTTACATTTGTCCTGTGCTTTTGTGTGGTTTTGGGGCCTCTATTTTGGATACTTCTGCCTCTTGGACAAGAAGACTGCAAAAGTCAGACATGGAGGGAATTGAAGGGACAAAGACTTGTAAGGCAGGAATTTGTCCAAACCCCCCAGTCGAGGTAACTGAAGTAAAACTCAAACGGTCGACTTTGTATCCACATGAATGCAGGTGACTGCCCCACCTGCCCCTTTGCAAGGCCCACAGTAGACCCCTCCTCTGCACTCCCCACAACATAGATATGGGTCGCTGGGCTCTCTGTGAACCCCAAGAGCTCTTACTTCCTTGGTGCAGGTTTAATGCTCAGACAGCAGCTTTGTGACCCCAGCCGCCATTTCAAACCTTGTGGTCCCATTTGGGCAACGATTCCCCTGTAAGAGAGAGAAAGTGCTTTGGTCCAAACAATCCCTCAGCTCTGCCTCATCTCGTGGACTGACATGGTTTTGAACTTTAAATACCCGTTCTGTCCTTAAAGGCTCTGCCCCGTTGGGAAGTTGTAAGTACAACTCCCACCTCCTTTCTATCATTAGAGCTTTCACCAGAGGCCCCATCCCGTTTATTGGTCCCACCCGCCTCTCTGCACAGAGCGCCAAACCCACAGGAGGACTGCGACGGGAACTTGGTGGGATTTTCCTAACTGGTAAGGCTGCCTCTAACTGGAGTAAAAAGACCTAAATCTGTGCATTGTTTACTGTGTCACTTAAAATTAATTAATGCTTTGCAGGCGTTATTTGGGGGCCTCTTTCCTACTGAATATATGGTTAAAGGAAATGGGAACTTTTTACCATGTATTTCTTTTCTCTTTTGTCTGTTTAGGTGTTACGATCAGGAATGCTCTTGAAACGACAGATCTTGAAGAGCCATCGGACCAGAGCCATGTGACTGTAGCGGGCAGAGAGCGGCTTGGAAGCCCCACTACGGCGAGTCTGGCTGCGGCTCCAGAAGGAATCCAGTTGGGTGCCGACCGAGAAGAACCACTCATTGAGAGCGTGGGGGTGACAGGAAGTGCTATTACAAGGTTCGTCATTGTGAATTCTGAAGTTATACCATTGACCGAACACCGGGCAGAGTCCTGCCTCGTGGATCCACCTGAGCATAGCAAGATCGAGAGCCGCGGGAACTCTGAGGTCCGAGTAGTGATAGCGGAGCCCGAGAAGAGAGAGAGCAACGACCTGTCTAAAGCAATGGGGAACATACTGGCACCAGAGAAAGATTCACAGATGGATGAAGGTGAGGATTGCTTTATTGTGAATCGTGAACATGAGATGAGCAGAAATGAATCCTCTGAGGTGGTTTGTGTCACGGTGGATGCAAGCGATAGACCAAGAACTGAGGAAGGGCAGGATTGCTTTATCGTGAATCACCATGAATCTGAGAGGGGACCCAGCCCAGAGAGCTTGGGAGCACTGGAGGCCAACCTGGAGCCGGAGGATAGATCAATGGCAGATGGAGGCGTCGCTTGCATTATTGTGGATCATTCGGAGTGTCAAAGGAGTGAGATTACAGGGAACGTGGAGGTGGTGTGTGTCACGGTGGAGCCAGACACCAGCAATGGTGGGGATCGCATTGCCATGACTCTTCCCTCACAAGACATGAGAAGGAGTGCCAAGCCATTGAAAGCGCTGAGTGCCACCGTGGAGCTTGAAGATCGGTCCGGGAGTGAAGAAGGTGTAGAATGCATTACCATGACTCACTCTGAGATAGACAAGAGAGCAAGTATAGAGAGGTCTACGTCATCGTGTACCACAGTGGCACTAGAGGACGAGTCAAAAAGTGATGACGGTGTGGATTGCATTCTCATGCCTCACTCTGAACAAGACGGGAGTCGGAGTATGGAGTGGTCGGAGACTTTGTGTGTCACCGTGGGGCCAGGAGATGAGTCCGCAAGTGAAGGAGGTGCAGACCGCAGTATCATGAACCACTCTGAACAAGGCAGGAGAGAGGGTACAGAGACGTCAAAGGTATTGCGTGCTGCAGTGGGGCCACAAGATTGGTCAAACACTGAAGAAGCACAGGATTGCTTTATCGTTAATCACCATGAATGTGAAGAGAAGATGGAGGTCTCCGAGGGAAGGTGTGGCACTGTGAAGCGTAAGCATGTGCAGAACCTTAAAGAACAAGAGGGTTTGTGTGCCGTAGAACAGCCTCAAAGTGAGGGTCGAGCAAACACGGAGAGCTCTGGGGCAGAAGGTGCAATAATGGTTGAAGAATCAGAGGATTGCATGATCATGGATCAACTTGAGCCTGACAGACAAAAAAGTAACAAGAGCTCCGAGAATGTGGAGGTTGTGACTGTGGATCCTGAAAGGCTGGTGGTTGTTGAACCAGAGAAAAGCTGTGCCAAGGGCTGGGCCGGGACTGCCAGGCAAGAGAGCTTTAAGGCAGGCGGCGAGGCCGTGACATCGGAGGGCATGCAAAGGAATGGCAACAGGAAAGCAACATCTGTAGTAGATGTCTCTGACCCTTGGAGGCAAGAGATTGCTAGGAATTCGATGGAAGGGCTTGCGACTGGTAAACAACCGGGGCTATCAATGATTGTAGAGAGGGAGAAATACAGTGACATGGAAAACTCTGAGCATGAGATGAAAGCGAACCCCAAGAACTGTAAGGTTGGGTTTTTAACTATGAATCCAGAGAGTTCTTTGGAGATTATGGAGTGGAAAGCTTCCTGTGAACACAACACTGAACCTGGCCTGGTGGACGAAAGTGGGCACTTAGTGGTACAATTTGTAGGTATAAAACCAGAGAGACAGTCCAAGGTGGATGGGTGTTTATTGACTTCTGCTGTAGGTCCTTCAGAGAGTCGAGAGGGCTCTGAGGTCCATAGCAGGGGGCCTGTGAACATGAGATCTGAACATAACAGAGGTACTGAAGGAGTTGAGGATTCCTGTAAAATAGATAACTCCGAACCTGTGAGGAAGGAGGTCAGCGCGACCTTGAAAGAAGAGTGTTTGACAAAGAAGGATGTAAGGGAGAGGCCATATGCAAATACTCACTCAGAAGTGGAATGTTCTGAGATTATTACAAACTCCACAGTCCGGTTTGTGAAATTGAAAGCAGAAAGTAAGCAAGCAACTAGTGATTGGGAGAACTCCTTTATCATACGCCACCCAGAACTTGAGATCGGAGAGACCTTTGAGACTTGTGAGGCAGGATTTGTATCTCTGACGCCTGAGCACACTCCAGGGGTTGGGCCTGAGAGAACCCTGATCACTGCCGGCCGCAATGAAGGGGCTGCACCTGTGAAGCCAGAGGATAGGCCAGTGGTAGTAGAACTGGGAACGGCTTGGATCATGGACCACCCTAAACCTAAGCATGAGAATACTGAGAGCTGCCAGGTAGAACCTCTCAAACCTGCGAGAATAAGGGAGCGGACCTCTGGCAGGAGTCACAACGACCCTGCGAGGAGAACGAGCACTGGGAACCTTACGACAGGAGTTGCATCTGCAAAATCTGAGCGCATTGGAGGGTTTGAAAAATATGAAGATGACAACAGACCAGATGCCATCTCACCTGGTATGAGAGGGAACATTAAGAAAGCTAGGGTCGAGGCTACAAATGTGAGGACTCCGGGTAGGTCAAGAAGTGAAGAACTAAACACTGAGAACCGTAATGGGAAATGTGAGACTATATCAAAGACTTCAGAGTGGGTGAGACCATACCTTAAGGATTACCTGCACTCTGAGCACATAGCCGGCTGTGAGGACCGCAATGTTGAGTCAGAGGCTGGAGCTGGGGCGAGTTCATCGACTCTGGATACCCAGCACTCCGATATGCTAGAAGATATCGAACAATATATACATGTGGATCCTCGGGCAGAAGAGCACAGTACCTTCTCCAGCGCAGGTTTTGGTTTAAATAAAAGACCGGCGTCTTTACCATATGGAGTCCATTTACCCAGTGACATTACAAACCATTCCTTACCTGGTGCAATCCATCCACAGTCTGAATCCCAAACTGAAAAGCAGTGTTTTGTCGTTGTGAACAATGAAATTATCCCTGTCACTGAAGCAGTAAGAGAGTCTTACGGCCGAGACGTCCCGCACTCTGAGAGGATGGAGAGCAGCAGTCGTTCTTCTTCGAATGAACACGGCGCCTTCACCGTGGCAGCATCAGGTAGTACATCTTTCATGAGGAGAAACCATGTTTTCACGCACAGATGCGCGCGCATGCACATATGCTGGTGTCTGTGTCTGGTCCTTGAGGCATGTTGTAGCAACAGGCGGTGGAGATACGCACATACGTACACACACATACATCCTGGGTTTATGAATTGGGTCAAAAAGTCTCAAGTTTCTCCTTTGAGCAGCTGGAGAGCACTTGATGCTAATTTGGCCACTTTCAGAATCAATGCAGTACTGGATCCCAGGAGATGACGGATGATCCGTGGATCCCATGAGATGACGGATGATCCGTGGATCCCAGGAGATGACGGATGATCCGTGGATCCCAGGAGATGACGGATGATCCGTGGATCCCAGGAGATGACGGATGATCCGTGGATCCCAGGAGATGACTGATGATGAGATGATCCCAGGAGATGACGGATGATGAGTGGATCCATAGGGACGATCACTGCATCCAGAATGACGAGGATGTGGGTGGTGATCCGTGAGTCATAGGACAGTGGTTTCACTGAGAAAACTGATTCCAAGGTGATTAGTGGATCCCATAAGATCATTATGGATCCAGTGAGATTATTTATGGATCCAGGAATCTATGGATCTATGGAGATTATCAGTAGATACAGGGAGATGAGTGAATCTATGCATCACAGAATCCAAAGAGAAGATCAGGTGATTCACGTATCCAGGGATATTGTCGATAGATCCAGGCAGATGGTCAATAGATACGTGGAAGTGGAGGGTTTCCCTAATATAGTGCGGCGGTGTGTCTTGTCGTAACAAACGAGTACCGTTGGGCTGGAATTGACAGAGGAGGAGGATGTCCGAGTGTCTGTGGGAAGGTGGAGGAGGTTAGAAAGGACTGTGTGGGATGCGGTGGAGGAAATTCATGAACCTACAGTTTCTGATGGTTGTGGCTGGGAAGAGAGATTGAATAAAGGAAAGCGAGGCCTGTCCGAGTGCCGCCAGCATGCAGGTAGTAAGAGGACCTAAAGGAGGAGGTAATATCACAATGTCAGGGAGTGTAAAGAGGGAGCGGGAGAGTTCCCAGGAATAAACCTTGGCACATCCACCATCATGTTAATAGCGAAGATCAGCAAGCGAGGGAGAATTAGCGACTGGACCGAGAATAGGGGAGCGGTTTGAAAGATTTGCCTGTGCGGCGTAGGTGGCGTTGGTCGCAGGAGTGGTTAGCCGCTAGATTATACTGAATGGATTGGCCTTTACCTTATACTCGGTGATGTCTAGTTACAGTAAATGCTCACTGATGCCGAGTATGTGGCCGGTTCCAGCTGTGGCAGTGTATGCCAGTTTACATAACTTCGCTGATTGCTGGGCTCCTGATGTCTGCGATGAGTATTGTTCTGCCGCTCACACTAACACTTTGGGCTTTGGTTTGGATTAAATGAGCAGGGTTTTGAGACTTCTGAAAGAATTTCCAAAGTACTTCTTGGAATTTACCACTGACAAAATGTTCCAGGAAGACTGAGATGGACATTTACACTTCCGTAATTGGAGCAGGTGTATATGTGTTCACGCATGAATTAATATAACACTTCAGAGTATTTGCACCTACTGACATTTTTCCTCCATAGTGAAAGTGTTCGGACATGTGTGAAAAGCGTCCACGTTGTAGTGTGTTCATCCTGCACACAAATCATGCAGATGTGTTTTACTTGTGAGTAGATCCAATTATCAGTGCCATTTCACGTGTTGCAGATAGTAAACCTGAGTTCGCCTTCTTAAATAGAGGATCAGAGGGTACTTTATTTCGGCAGAAAAACACAGCCATAAAAGCACAATACAAATATTGAAACATCATTAAAACATTTGTCATGGCCTCAGCTGCGCAAAAACTTGAAAAAAACAGCAAACAATATTTGCTTAATAAAAAAAAGGCCATATAAAACCATTCAGAGGAATCTTCAGCCGAGAGAGGGTTAGGGAGTCACACCGTGGCTCAGAACCCAGGGTGGACCCATCAGGTGGGTGCCCCTCCAGCAGCCTTCCCGCGGATGTGGCTTACAGCTTCAGCCTGTTAAGAAAATGTTTTTCTTTTAGCGATGGCAAACTTTAAAAATGAGCACATGCTAGGAGTGTGGGACAACTTACCTGTTGCAGATACAACAGCGCCTCGGCACACATTCTGATGCCACAGACACTCTTCGTGGCACTAGAAACCTTGTGGAGTCGGCCAAGTAGTACTTGCAAAAGAAGGTGAAGTGGAGTAAACTCGGGGGTGAAGTCTCATCACAGGGACAAAGTATCACATTACTAGGATCAAATTGACCCAGGGGAAAGCTTAAACCCACCTCACGATACCAAACCTGAATCAGGCTACAAAGACTCTGTCCCAAGTGGCATCCATCCATGTCCAATACGACTCCAGATTAGGGGTTGTTTGCAAGTAAACATACTCCCTTACAGAAATTGTAGCTAGTTTGCCTTCCTAGCTAACCTGCCTTTTCCTAGTTTGGAATGCTTTTCTAACCCAGGTTAGATCAGCTTTGAATATTGTGAGAGGGAGAAGAGAGTTCCGGTCTCCCCAAGTCAGACATTCCATGCTTGATGTATGCAACCAGGGTATGGCTAAGCCTCTGTCTCAAGCAAGACCATCTGTGAGCACCCCCCTTTTAAGGCCTGCATGCGGGTTTACACAGACAGCACACCATAACACCAGGGGGCAATGTGATAGTCTTCTACAAACCCAACCCCAAGCTCCTGATGAACTATATAGGTGGCAAAAGCTGGGGGTACACCCAGGAGACCTCGCAGAACCCTGTTCTCTTCAGTATGTAGGGCGGTAGTGTTGATATAGCCCCAGATGCCGGCCCCATAAGTAAGAATGGGAAGGCACTTGTTCCTGAATGCTTCCAACAGATGGGCCATGGGCTGTCTGCCGGCCTGTGAGGTTAAGCTGTGGATGTAGCCGGCCATACTGGCAACGCTTTGTAACACTTTATACTTACATGTACTCCAACCTCCCCTGGCATCAAGGACCTCACCCAGGTAAGAATCCTGGGTAGAGGCAATCTGGTGGCCTCGGAGGTATTCGCTCTTCGGTTTCACAGATTTGGGGGCCGGAAAATATAGTGTAGGTTTTCAAACAGTTCGAGGCTAAGCCCAGGGACCCCAAGAAGCTGACAAACTCCTGGAAAAAGAGGGGCTTACTTAAAGCCGCTTGCACCGCTTTCGCGTCATTTCTCCCATGTTAAAAATGACGCAAAAGTGGCGCAAGGGGCTTCTAAATCTGCCCGAGTGTTTAAGCTCTTGTGTGTTCTCTCCAATAAAGCAGCATTATCTGTGTAAAGTAACGAAGGAACTTTTTTCTTGCTCACCATCAGGACATCCACAGCCGAGGCAGAGAGTGCAGCCACAAGACCATTAATGTACAACAGAGAAAGGATTGGGGCCAGTGCACAGCCCTGGTGCACGCCCTTCCCTAGCAGGAAGCTGGCGGTGCGCTCGTCAGCAGGGCCATACCTGACAGATACTGACAAATCAGAGAGCAAGGCTTGCTAAAGCTGGATAGGCCCGGATCTTCCCCCCAAGCAGTGGTGGCTGTTGACATTTGAAAGTGGTGGGGCGTAGCACGCGTACCCGAACAAACCCTCGTCCACCCTCCCCCTCCTCCCCCCCCCCCCCCCCGAAAAAATTGTCTTTATGTATGAACTGGCTTGGCCGTTCATGCTGGACTGTTCCGTTTGGAGCAGGGTGAAGACTGGTTTGCGTACAGCTGGGTCCAAATTAAGGTGACATGGTTTGCACTGTGCACAAAAATAACGAATTGGAATGCAGCCTGTGTAATCACCTGATGAATTCAAGAATTCCATCCATCACTTTTTTGTATTCTTTAGGATGTTTATTGAGGTCAGCTTACTGTAATCCGCCTCTGACTCGGTGACACCACAGACCAAATGTTGTGGCCCCTGGGAAAACGTTTGCTAGTACCCATGGTTCGTAACAACAAATTATTCCCCGAGGGTCCAGCTTCCCACAAGCAATAAGGGTAACATCCACAATTAAAGCGTCACCCCCTAGGAAACATCTGTTCTACATTTATGCAAATGATCTACTCGAAGTCAAGATAATTTCCAAGTTACTGGCTTGTGGGGGTTTATTTCACCAGCATTGGGGGCAGAGACACGAATCCCGAGACACACATGTCTGCCTGGCAGAATGAATGCTGTTGTACATCAGCGCTGAGAGTTGTCTATGCTGGGCGCTCCACATTTTGGCTAAATGGGGAACAGAGGTACAGCTGAGGGTGTGCCACAGAGCACACAATTTGTTTAATAGTAGCTAGGCATCAAAATGCTGCTGTGCTTATTCCTCCCAGCACTGAGGCAGTGTTCGACGGAAGATCCAGGATTGGCTGTGGAGCAGCGTAACTCCCTGCCCCATTCGGAGACCGGGGGCTGCGGCATGAGGCAACCCTCGGTTTCCCAAGGGGGAGGCTACTGCGCATGTTCAGGCTGGTCTGAAAAATGACCAGCCCGAAGCAAACAAGGGTGCCGGCGCCAGTAGCACTGCTGAGCGGCGTGAGCACGCACGCTCACAACAACCCGTTATCTGGTGCGGCCGGTGAAGTTTCTGATGGTGGTGCGCATTGGTTGGTGGGGCAACGCCCGAATGCCCCAATGGACGCACCGCCGCTGCCCCCAAGTCACTCAACATAATTCACAGCGTAGATCTTACGACGCTGGTGAAGGTGCTGGACAGATTCGTAAAGGCCAGGCAGATGGAGTCATGCTCCGCGATATACATGGAATTACCGTGCCCAGCCCCTCCCAGAAACCCTATTGCACCTCCGACAGCATGTTCGACTCCCTGGCCCATGAGCATGCGCTCCAACACAACCCTCCCTGTGGTTTCTACTGCAGAATCCAGTAGGGAGATTTGGGTGATAACAACTTGGGGATTGCGTGTTGCCCTTTTAGAAGATTGCTACAATAATGGCAGTATGTCAAGTGTCAGTGAGGCCAAAACTAATAAAAACATTAAAACAATTGCATAGCAAGGGAACCGACAGTTCCAGAGCAGGTTCACGAATGCCCATAGGGATCCTAACAGGTCCTGGAGACTTATTCGATGGATACTTTCTGATGTCTTCCCAGATCTTTTCCAGAGTAAATTTCACAGTCATTGGGAAGACCACTGCAGACTCCGGGCTTTCCTGGGACGTGCCAGAGCAGTAAAGAACATAAAGTGGCTCCCCCAGGCCTCTGGGCTGATAGTAGTAATGTCTGAATCATCATGGGACCACGGGGTGCCAATGTCCTTAGCCATCTTCCAGACGGTAGTGGAGTCCTTCTGCCTTCTAGGCTGAACCAGTCTTCCTCAGTACTCCATTTGGATCTCTTTACACTTACTGCACAAGGCACCTTTATACACAGCTCTGAGCTCTTCAATCTTCCTGCTATCTCTGGGCTTCTCCTTCGGACCCGGATGAAGCTTGCAGGCACCTTTCTGCAGGGGGAGAAACCCACTCATCCCCCTGCGGTAACAGGTAGAATTGGCTTCATAAGGAGGTTACAAATGGCTAGCTCCAATTGCTCAAAACAATTATCTTTAACCGGCGGATCGTTCTGGGAGGTTAAGCAATTGAGCAGCATATCAAGGTGGTTTGTGTACAAATTATTCGACTCAACCCCCAAGTCTGCATTCCTCCATGCGAGACGAAGCCCATGTGTCTTAAGGACGAGGCAGGGATGCCACTGGCCCTACCACCCCCCTGGTGGATGCGCATGCCCAGCCACAGGGGGTTATGGTCGCTCAATGCTGTTATAATGGTGCCGCCCCATGTGACCCTCCTCATAAAGGCCCTAGACAGAAACATATAATCGATAATTGACCCGTATACCCCTAATATAGGTAACACTTGTGAGATGGGCGGGGTCAGCTATGTCACAAGCATTAATAAGCTCAAGCATGTTAACCATGGTTTAAAGGGCCCTGGCTTTAGAAGAAATCAGAAGGCAGCGGGGTTGTGAAAGACTGCACTACCTAGGTCCGTCACATTCAGTACCAATATTGTCCGCCTCAAATTATCAGCTGCCATTTGACCACAAATATAAACATGCACATGGGGAGGATGAGATGCAATATAATTTGTAAACAGTACGAAGCAAGGAAAGCAGTGTGCAATGACAATCCGTATTCTTTAGTTTGTAGCCATTGTCTTTTATTTCCAGAGCGGTGGTTTGCATCAACAATGACAGCCAATGCGTTTCGCCCAAACAAAGGGCTTCTTCAAGGCAAAGAGTAGTGCCGGATAGGTCATGCCTAGTCGGGCCCCCGACAAGCCGTGGTCAGTGGAATGAGTCCGTGTTGGGATGAATTATGGGGCCTCCGACTCAGTGGTGTGCCTGTTTAAGACTTGGTTAGCGCAAAGAGAATGTATCTTCAGTAGTAATTTGTCAACGTTACTAGTGTCCAGTAGCTCGAGCCGTGTCCGGCAGGCATCCAGGTCTCTGCGGGATAACCGACCTACTGACTTGGCTTTCGGACCACCCTGCTGGGACACGCCCCTTGGATTCGCCCCTTGGACAGGCACCTTGGACAGGCTGCTTGGACACGCCCCTTGGACAGGCCCCTTGGACACGCCCCTTTGACAGGGCCCTTGGACAGGCTCCTTCCAGGGCCGGTCACTCTTTAATCTGAGGCGCATGTCCACGTTTGATCTACACATGGCCACCGATTCAAGGGCGCTCATCCAGTGTCGAAGACATGAGACAAAGTGGTAATAGTGCCCGCATCAATGCCAAGGAGTCTATTATAAAAATAATAAAGAGAACAAGTGTGGCATTGTGCCACGTCAGTAGAAAGGCTTGAGGTTCAGGACGTCCGGTACCCAAGGGGCAACCTTTGCCCTCCAGGGTAACTTGAAAGTGGCCATTACCCCATTTCTTGTCTTGGACAGAAGGGAAGGGACGCTGAGACCACTCAGACAACAACACCATCTTAGTGGAGAAGTGTGGCTCAAGTGGTTGGAGCGGCAGACCCTGATGCAGAGATCTGGCCCGGACCAGGGTTCAATTCCCCGCCTCGGCGGGTCTTGGGCTCAAATTTCCCCGGACCTGACAATTCTCACCTCGTGCCTATTCCAATCATGGAGTCCCACTCTGTAACTCTGGGCAATAGCTTGCTTAATCTCCACAACGGCCCCTCGCAGCGGGATGCCTGGCTTTCACCTTGGGGATACCCAGTAATGGGTTATCTCACAGGGGAATACCAGGACGGGTTCCCTAAGCAAGCGCTGGGACGCTTTCGGGCAGCCATGTGCTCTACAAATCAAATTTCATTTCATTTCATTCATTTCATCCACGCCGGAGAGAAGTGAAGGGGGCGCTGAGACCACTCAGGCAACAAATCCATCCACGCTTCAGCTTTCGTCGCCCATGTCTTCTGCAAACATCACATATCAACGAGCTCAGTTATCATCGTCCATTTTGGAGATAACCCAGCAATGTTCCAAGAGTATTTTCAACCGGGCTCATTGCACTGACTACATTTACAGCTTACAGGGCCTTTTCAGGGGAGACCCCCCAGTTTCATCAGCAGGGGGAGGGTGGCAGGCGTGAAGGTCCACCCTCATATCAAGTCCTTCAGGGGGCCTGCCTGGGCCATCGGCGATACACACAGACCCAAGTCAGTCCGCATCGGTCAGTTCCCCAAAGGTCCTGAGTGATTCTTCACCCAAATGATGTAACCCGGTGGGGCTTGTCCTGCACCTTGTGGGGCGGTTGTCCAGCACCCTGTGGGGCTTGTCCAGCGCCCAGGGTGCCCCCTAGTACTCTGAAGTGGAAAGGTAAATGATCCAGGGCCTATGAAAGTAGCCATGGGGTACGACCTTGTTGGCCTTGTGCTGGCCTTGGGAGAAAGCCCTGATCGAAGTCTCAGCTCCTCTCAAGTTTAGAAAAGTAGCAATGACTCAATCGCCCCAGAGTACCTTTTGCCACTTCCCTTCCCAGCCCCACCTCAGACCCTCAGCACTTCATTCAATAACTTGTCTCTGTCGCAAATGTTTCCATGAATCCAGCGGGTGCATGCAAACATTAAATCCTCTGTTGACGCCATCACAGGGAACATCCTTTTCCACTAAATGTTTACACCGAAAAGAAATTACAATGCATTTTTTTACATCGCAATTACTTTTACCACACAAGTCTTTCCTACGTATATATTTCTATTGGTGAGTTTGTGGTAAGGAGTTTGTATATTTTAAAGGTATTTAAAAAGAGGGCGCTTGAGAAGGGTCGTCTCACCCAAAATATAAAAATTTAAAATATTACCTGTAAACGACATAAATGTCATTTGTTAAATATATATAATAACGTATTCAGAATTAATGTATAACCTTTGAGCTGGAGGTGGCAGTGTTAGCTGTGACTGGATTTACACTGACAGTAAGCGTGGTAAAAGTATGAGTGGTAGCGGATTGCGTGGTGAAAGTATTTCAAATGTGTGTGAATGTGAGTGCGTGGTAGTGGTATGCGTGGTAAAATCATTACCAAGTGTTCATTCGCCACACACGTCTGTGTGTGGCGAATGAACACTTGGTAATGCCATACAACCCTCCAGAACACCAGGTCAGAGGGGGTTGGCACATCTGCAAGCACGATAACGTAGGGGCAGGCTGCAGGTGGGGGAGTCGCACCTAGAAGTAGCATCCACAGCCAGACCCAAGTGGCTACAAGTACTAGGACTGGTACAGCGAGCAGGAGGCGCAACTCTCGTCATCCCTGCACCTGCCGTGCTGATATAGCATGGGAAGTTGCCTGGGATGAAGATGGCTCTCCCTTACTTAACCTTGAATTTGTAAAGCGCACAGCTACCTCCAATGTGGTTTCCCGGCGCAGGGGGCCCTCGGGAAGATTAAGCGAGATATTGCCCAGAGTCACATGGTGCTGGGCTGACCTGCCGCTGGCGCAGGGGATCGAACTGTGAACCCCGTGGTCCGGAGTCGGGCACCCTGGCCGCTGCACCACACTTCTTCTCTTGTTAGGGCCTAATATCTTTCTCGAATTCCCAGCCTCTAGCTCGGGGTATCTTGCTGCACCCAGCAGGGCCGGCTCCTCCATGTGGGCGGAGGAGCATCACCCGCTGCTTTCTCGCAGTGTGAGAAGCAGAAACATAAAATGGTATTCTGCTTCTCGGACTGCAAGAAAGCAGAAGGGTTTGGTTGGGGGCAGGCGGGTGTGCGGTCCTCTTCTAGGGCAGGGGACGAGTGGCTTGCCCACTCTGAGGGCACTGACTGTTTGGTTGGCTCCAAGGCCGACCAAACCAGTTATACGCATGTTCCCTTTTCTCCATGTAGGTTTCAAGCAACCTACATGTAGAAAATGGCCTCCCCATAGACGCCTGTGTGGTCGGCGTCCCTGGCAGTCACAACACTGCCATTGCAGCATTGTGATTGGCTTAGGGAAGGGGAGGGAGGCTTCCTGCTTCCTGTGAGGAGCAGAGAGAGAAGCAGATGTGACGCCGGACCAGGCCAGCGAAGGTAAGTTAAACTTTTTTTTTTTAACAATGCCATTTGCCCGCTTTAGGAACAGCGTACCTTTTTCTTTTGAGAATTACCAGTACTATTGATTGGAGTCAGACTCTTCTGGCTGGCATGTAGGGGCAGAATCAGAATCTGGTATAGTGACCGCTTCATCAGTAGAGGTAGTGGGAACAAGGTAAAGCTTTCTTTCTACGTTTAAGATTTCTTCGATTACTCTCACTACCTTTTCGATGTAACCATCAGGGGCCGTATTATGAAAGTGCCCTGGGGCCGCAACGGGCGCCTGCGCCATCTCTGCAGGCCCACGAGGCACTTTGAGATTATAGAAGGGGCCGCAGATGCTTGTTTGTTCCCTTCTGTAATACCGATAGGGCAGGTGTACATAAAGCGCTTGCGCTCTCTTCAGAGGGCGTTCCCTCCATGAAAATGAGGGAGTCCCTTTGCCTCTGCGCCCGCTCCGTATTACTGATGTGGGCACAGAGTCAAAGAAGCTCTAGGGAGGTGCACTGACAGTGTGCCACGTAAAAGGTGGCGCACTGTTAGTGCATCCCCTGATTGCATCTCTCTCGAGGAGGTGAAGGAGGACCCATGAACCCACCAGACATCTCCGTGCACGCAGGTGCAGTGACTGACTGTACCCGCCTGCAGGAGGATCTCAAATCCCCTTTAAAGGTGCAGGCAGGGTTGTGTGTCCAAGATGGCTAAGTCCAGCTAAGTTGCACATCCTGGAGCTCTGCCGGACGCCGTGGGCCTTTCAGGGCAAGGCCTACACTGATACTGCTGGCAGCCAGAATTCAGATCGCCCTGGATGTGGGGCACCAACACAACGCCTCCTGTGAATCCGGTAGTTGCCAGGTGGCTTGCGGCCAAGGAGAGACGTGGGATAGAGCGACACCTCCCTGGCTCCTCACTGGAGGGAGTCCCCGCTGCCTTTGCCTGTCAGACGTTAGTACTCGTGGGCCCACGGGCGGAGAGGTGCGAGGTAGAGAGACAGAGCAAGCACTGCGCTTGGTGTACCTGCGGCTCGAGATGGACTGCCTGGATCATGGGGCACTGAGGCAGTCAATCCTGTGGAACCGGCTGCCCCCAGGCAGAGCATGACCCGTGATAGGCATAGATCAGAGTGACCGCGCAAGCCGCAGACCCCGGGCCCTGCAAATCTCGGTGCCTGCCAAAGTGATCTAAGAGGGGGAGACCCCTCTCGCTCTCAACTACACCATCGCACCTGGGAACCCCGCTGCCCTACCTTGGATGACGTGCAGGGGGTGTCGGGGGCAGACCCATCAGAGTCCCGGAGACTGATGAAAGCCGCCGTCAGTTGTAGCACGGTTGACCTGGGACTACTGCTCTTCCCGAGCGCTTCCTTCGAGGGAAGTCCCTACAGACCTTGCCTGCAATGTGGGAGGACACACTGGCCCACGGCCCAAGAGGTGCGGAATAAAGTGGAAATAGTCAGAAACTAGCGTTCTATGAATGACAGTGATAGTCTGGGAGGGGGACTGGGCACAGCACTTATACTATCCCGACCGGGCCCCCGAGCCCTCGCGGCCCGCTGGACTAGGTCCCCCTTGATTTGGATTTGACTTGGTTCCCCGCCCTCTCCGTGTGGTGGTCTCATCAGCTTCACCTGGCTGCCAACATTCTGCGCTGTCTAAGGCACCTGGTACTGCGGATGCCACCCTTTGAGGGCCAGGTGATTTAACATCTTCATTCCTGCGCTACACGCCTGGCATTATGGATCAGCCCAATGACGTATCCTAGGGATGTGGGAGACGAGGGTCGCTCAAGTGACCTTCTGCAGTTCACAAGTGGTGAGCCAGCCTGCCTCTATGACAGAGAGCCCCTCCTCATCCGCTTCCACTCAGCACAGACATTGGCAGCAGACCCATCGTGGTCAGCGGATACCCCCCCATGGACCCTGAGTTGGCAGTCACAATTGGACACCACAGCGTGACCTGGGCACTGTGGGTAATCGCACAGCAAACTTGCATCACTTAAACTCTGTTGGTTGCATCCCCACCTGCAGCCTACCCTCACTGTTAGTTGTGGGGCAACAGTGGCAGAGTTCTCTCATAGTACCACCCGGAGAGCTCACCAGTCCTGGCTGCGATGGCCTCTGATAAGTGGGAACGGTGGTGGCTAGTGAGGCTCCGCTCCTTCACGGCGGTATGTCTTCTCTTCGGACTACAATGATTGAGCCCTCAGTGAAGGACATTTTCACTAAATCTGCTCCTAGGAAGGGCGAGGGAATGAGCGGCCATAGGCAATAAAACCTACAAACGGATGCTACAGGTGTCGGTTGTCCAGAAGGTGAGGACTTCCCTATACCCAAAACCTTTCTGGAACACCCATTTGGAACACTCCGGGAAGATTTTGCTAGTCTTAAGAGGTAAATTGCAACTGACATCAAGGAGCTGAAATGAAATTAAATACCAGCATTTGTAAAGCGCACAACTACCTCCAGAGAGGTGTCCCGGCATTGGGGGCAGTCAGGAAGATTAAGCAAGTTATTGCCCAGTGTAACCGTGAGGCCCTGTGTTCCGGAGTCAGCCACCCTTGCCGCTGCACCACACCTCTTCCCAAGATGTAGAAACAGTGGGTATGAGAGTAGCTGCACTAGAAGAGGGACAGGACACATTTGAGAAGGAGCTAGAGGGACATTGACAGGAATGAATGGCTTATGCTACTCCAATCTGGACCCTCAATACCACCTCGAGGACCTGGAAAACAGATCCTGCCGCTCCAATATACGGATCAGGGGCGTCCTGTTCCAAGCAATCTCTGATTCTTTAAACAACTTCCTTGTTCGCCTTTTCAGATAGGTTGCCCCATCACTGCAGGATGAGGTGATCGTCTTGGACTGGGCCCACCGCGCCAGTTACCTGTCTACTGCGCCAGGACAACCACAAGAGATAGTGACCTGCCTTCACTCCTACCCCCAGAAAGAAAAGATAATGTCTGCGGCATGAGATCAATCCTCTATCACCTTTGATGGTCACTGCTTGTGGCTTCACCAGGACCTGTCCCTAATGACATTGCAACGCAGAAGAGAGCTTAGGCCCTTCACTGACCTTCTTTGGGATAAAAATATTAAATACAAGTGGGGGCACCCGTCCCGACTTCAGTTTGTGTGGCGGGAGGAGACCTGTATAGTGCGGTCTTTGGAGGACGCTTGGGCACTTCTGTGGATGCCGAGCCTGAACCCTTCCCTGAAGGCCGCCTCCCCGCGTCGGGATCCCACAGCGGATGCCCCGACCTCAAGGCGCTCCAGGCGACGACGAGTGACGGTCCTGAGCAAGCCAACTGAACATACAGTCGAGAAGCGCACAACAAACTAATCCAGCAGCTCCAGCGAACTGGTGAATCTGACCAAACAGACAGAGGCAACTGATAGTCTTTCGCTGCTCCACCTTCGCACCACCCCTCACCCAGCACTCATGCAACGCGCCGATCCGTGAGGGATGTGTGACCAAATCCAGTGTTGGCCTTTAACTGCAGACTTTATTTTCCGTCAGGGCTCCCCCCTTGCAACTACTACTTAGTTGATCTAGCCGGCAGCATGGCCCCTTGTGCATACCAATTGTTTGTCCCCAGATGGGGGAATTTTTTGGGTTGTTGTTTCCTCTCCTACCGGAATGTTATATCCTTTGCTTTTTGTGATCTCTTTCTCTACTCTCTCTCTATTACTGCCCTACTATACTCCCCTCTGAGACTTTGGCGCTCTTCCCTGGGGGCCGTCTCCTCTCACATCTGCTCTGAAATAATGGTGTGGTGCTAAATATCCTTAGCCTCAATATGCGAGGTATTAATGCACCGTATAGATGCCTGACAGTCCTTACATCTCTGTGGGACTCCAAGTGGGGTATATGCATGTTACAAGAAATGCACCTACTGCAAAGTGACTGGCGAAGGCTCTGCTCCCGATGGTTAGACTGCCAGTTTTTCTCTTCAGAGGGCTACAAGAGACCAGGGGTGGCTGTCCTGTTGGCCACGCATTTCTCGGGAAGGGTGGTGTGTACTCCATCAGACATTTCGGATAGACTGTTAGCTTTGCAGGTCCTCTTTGCGGGTACCACCTACACAATTTCCACGATCTACACCCCAAACATCGGCCAGGATTCCTTTACTAGGGACTCCCTGAGCCAACTTTTGTTGCAGGCCGACAAAGGTATACTAGTCGGGGGAGATTTCAACATTGTAATGGACACACACACAGATCGCACCTCACCCAGAGCGAGGCAATCCTTGCGATTCTCTACGGCCCAAAGGCTCTGGTTGGAGGAAGTGGGTCTGACAGACATTTGGCAACACAGGCCCCCTTCGGCATTGGAATAAAAGTGTTTTTTCGGCTGCACACCAAACATATGCTCGCATTGACTATTTCCTCACAGCACCTGAACTCACCCACAACACTGTCTCAGTGGGTTTGGGGGGGCAGCCCTCTGACCATTCCCCCATCATCCTACACCTTGATCTACTGGGGCAGGCATGAGCCGCACTGACGCCTTTATACAAGACCCCTAATACATAAATGATACGCCAGTGACTACCCCAGCCAACTTGTGTTATACACTTAAAGTGGTAATTAGGGGACAATTCATTGCAATAGGTACGGCTCATCACAGAGAGAGGCAGACTAAACCCGGTCAGCTAGAGGCACAAGTTAAAGAACTTGGAGCCAAGCACATACATACCGGGTCGGTGTCAATAAGCCGGCACCTAACTGCAGCTCGGAAACAACTCCGGCAGTTGGACTTGGGCAGGGAGAAGTACGCCCTACTCCGTATTCGCCAAAAAATACTATGCTGGGGGAATAGAGCAGGGCAGATGCTCGCACACACTTTGCCTCCAAGCGCAGGACATGGAGCAAAGTGTTTCAGCGACAGTGAAAGCGGATGGGGTTCGCCTCCATTGAGACTTAGAAATTGCCGAAGCTTTCTGTGTGTTCTATGAGTCTCTATACACAGCGGAGCCTCGGGTGGACTCGGGTGCTCATGCCTATCTAGCACTTGTGCCTCAAGCCAACACAGGGGCATCTATGTTCATGCCCTGGACGCAGAGATCACCAAACAAGAAGTTTTAACTGCTGTCCAGAATTTACGGCCTACTAAGGCACCAGGTCTGGATGGCTACAGCGTGGAATTCTAGAAGACTTTCACCCCCGATTTCCCCCCTCCCCCCTCTTTGCCCACTTGTTTAATACCCTTTGTTAGACAGGAACCCGGAGGGTCGGCCGAGCAAGGGGGAGAGGCCTCCTAGCGAGGGCCCTCTCCTTCAATCGTACGGACGAGCAACTACCCCCCCACAGATGGACGCCACACAAAGATAGGTTCTGTACACTTTTATCGGTATTCTTAGGCAGGTTAAACTTGACGATACAGCAGGACGAGGATACGATGATCCCTTCAATTCTAGTCTCTTGGGAAAGGGGGTAGTGGGACAGTCTCAGTACCGGTCTGGTACAGGGGTAGCTGGTGTATAGCTCTCAATCCTCGAGCTGGTGGGTTCGCAAGTAGGAGCCGCGGCAGCACCAGCAGGCCTTCAAGGATGGTCTACGAAGAGGAGCCGCGGCAGCGCCAGCAGGCCTCCAAAGATGGTTCACGAGGATGGGCCGCGGCAGCGCCAGCAGGCCTTCGAAGATGGTTCACGAGGATGGGCCGCGGCAGCGCCAGCAGGCCTACGAAGAGGGTTCACGAGGATGGGCCGCGGCAGCGCCAGCAGGCCTACGAAGATGGTTTACGAGGATGGGCCGCGGCAGCAGGCCTACGAACATGGTTCACGAGGATGAGCCGCGGCAGCGCCAGCAGGCCTTCAAAGATGGTTCACGAGGATGAGCCGCGGCAGCGCCAGCAGGCCTTCAAAGATGGTTCACGAGGATGAGCCGCGGCAGCGCCAGCAGGCCTTCAAAGATAGTTCACGAAGAGGAGCCGCGGCAGCGCCAGCAGGCCTCCAAGGATGAGTTTGTCTCGGTGTCTCTCGACTCCAGGATACAACTGGCTTCCTGCTCTGGAGCTACCCCAGTTATAGGTCTGGCGCCCTTTGATGTCCGGACCCTCGCACTTGGAGGTCGGGGGGTCCGGGATGAGGGAGTCCAGACACCCAGCAGGGGGGTGGAGCCAGCGCCCAGGGAGGCTGGGAGTGATCGAAACCTGGTGGAGGGGAGCCATTGACACTCCTTCTTCCATTGATTCGCCAAGTGGTCTCTTTACCCCCTGGGTGGACGGTGGTGCCTCGATGTCGGGGCTTGGCTGGGCCTGAGGCTGAGGTCGACCCGTGGCCACGCGGCCTGGTCGTGGCGGGTCCAAGATGGCGGCTGGGCCGGGGACGGTGGTTTGGGAAGGAACCCTGGCCAGTCGAGAATGTGGTGGGTATGAGCCGGGGTCCCGTGGGGGAAGAGCTGGGGGTTGACCCGGCGGCTGCAGGTGTGGTTCTTGTCCGGGGAACAGGGGTAGCAGTGATCCGAGACCCGCCATGCGGGGAGGTGTCGGGCCTGCCACGAGGCCTGTCCAACACCCTTAGTGACACAGGTGCCCTGCCTGACTCAATGTGCATGGCCACAATTACGGTGATTCCCAAAATGGGCAAGGACACCAAATATTGTGCCTCCTATTGTACGAACTCCCTCTTGAATGTTGATGCAAAACGCATTGCCAGTGTACCTGCCCGCAGGGTAGCTCCCTATGTGCAAGGTTTAGTGGATCCCGACCAAGCCGGGTTCATCCCGGAACGAGGGTGCAGAGATGACATCGAACGTCTGTGTCACCGTCACCTGGTGGACAAAGTTCATCGCACCCAGTCACCTGCGGTCCTCCTATTGATCGATGCCGAAAAGGCCTTTGATTGAGTGCACTGGCCCTTCATGCATACAGTGCTGCAGAGGGTGGGTGTGGGCGCCTGGTTCTGCAAAGAGGTCCAGGAGTGCGACCAGGCCCCCAGGGGAAGGGTACACTTAACGGAATGGACACCCTATGAATTAATATTCAAGGACAAGTAATAATCAGAAGTAGTTAAAAGAATGCGGATCAAATAAGGATCGCTCCAATGCTGCTGTGATAAGGTGTACCTGTTGAATTAGGAATGCTCTTTAGATAATAGGCGATCGAGCATCCATTTAAGTAGTATGGGCTGTTAGAAATAATGAACGAATGTTCAACCGATTATTTCCAATGTTTTGTAGATATTTGTGTATGTGATGTTTGTTTTGTAAATAGTGTAATATATATGTTTATACTATGCAAAAGAAAGTGAAAAAATTGAAATACAAGATACTGTGAAAATACTATAAAGTTCCAAAAAAGGAAGACATAGCCGGTGAATATAATTCATTTATTGAGGGAACGGCGGGTAACAGACATATTAGAATTGTAGAGATTGACTCTAGAATAAGAAATGGGATCAGAAAGGTAATTTATAAACCTGTTTGAGCATTGTTTCAGATTCAATTGGTCCCATAGCATCATATTTTTGCTTGTGCACAGGGTGGGTATGGGCGCATGGTTCTGCAGAGAGGTCCAGGAGTGCTACCAGGCCCCTAGGGGGAGGGTACAGGTCAACTGGATGAGATCCAGCACCTTCCCCATTGCACGTGGGACTTGGCAGGACTGCCCCTCGTCTTCCCTTCTTTTCCCCTCTATATGGAGCCCTTAGCGGAGCATATACAAAATAACGCTAACTTTGCTGGTGTCTGGAGGGCTGGAAGAGAACACAAAATCATGCTGAATGCTGACAATGTTCTTGTGACCCTTACTGACCACGAACGATGCTTAAGGGCCGTCGTGACTGAGTTGGTTGACTTTACCGCCTTGTCAGTCTTGCAAACGTCACTGCACTCGGTTTCTCTATCCTGGCAATGGAGAGGGCCATGGTGGCACCCCTCACACCCTACTAATGTACTGAGGGCGGGAGTCCGTATCTGGGACTCCAGATTCACGCCACTCTTCCATCCGTAGCTGCCCAAAACGATGGTTTCGACCCTCACAGCGTGGAGCTCACAGTCTGTCCTGGCTGGGCGCATAGCAGCTGTTAAAATTACACTGCCACCCAAGATTCTCTACGTGATGCAAACTCTCCCGCTTCAGCCTCCCCGACCCTCGCAGATAAACTACAGACACTGATCTGGAACTTGATCTGGACAGACAGACGTGTGAGGATGGCCAAGACGCGTCCTGTTCACCGGTCCGAGCAGGTGGCCTGAACATTCTGAACCGAGGCTGCTGTTATCTAGCTGCGCTACATGGTGGGGTGGTCCTGCACCCTAAAAGAGGAACACTGGATATCTGGAGAGTACCTCGGCTTCCGAGGACCCGAAGCCGCTGAGTGTCTATGTCTCGCTGGTGACGCGCTCCACCATCGGTGCAGGGGACCGTGGCCTCCCCAAACCCTCTCATAGGCAACCCCGACTTTCCTCCAGCAGCATATGGGGTGGCATTTCAAGCCTGGCAAGACGCCAACTGCAAACATATCGGCAACCTGTTCAACCGAGGGAGAGGTAGAGGTGGTATGATGGAGTTTCCTACCTGCAGGACTCCTGTGGTCTACCAGAGACTGCAAGATGGTAATATATGGCAGGAGAGCACGGGATAACGCAGCCGTGGATTAGACCGGATGCTAGCAGAATCTTGACACCCTTTGAGAAATGGCTACTCACGAGACGCACAGATAAGAAAACACTCTGACATTTACAAATGTTTAAATAGAGCGCACTCCCCGCTGCATTCACCAGGGCAGGGCAGGTGGGAAAGGGAATGTGAGAGGCCCTTCACAGACAGGAAGTGGAGCGACTTACTGCGCAGAACCTTGATGTCTGCTCTAAACACAGCTAGTAAGGAAATGTTCATGAAAATCGCCCTTTACATGTATCTCACAGCAGCAAAAGTGATGGTCTGGAACCAATTTGGAGCAACCATTGCTGTCGGGTCTGTGGACAACAGGGCATTCTCACCCACCTGCTGTGGCTCTGCCCCAAGCGTCAGTCCTTCTGAGGGAGTGCTAGAAGACATAAACACTATTTACAAGACGGACATTCCTAGATCCCCTAGGTATATATTACTGGGCCTCCAAACCCTCTCACCTAGAGGTAGAGCCATCACTCTCGCACTTGGAGCGGCCAAACCCCCTCTTTTTAGGTCTTTTTAGGTCTCGCTGGAATAGCATCCGAAGGATGCGTCCAGCTGGAGACGTATAGCTGCCCGTCTCGGGGGAATTAGGGACAAGAGGGTGTTACAAGCTTTTCGTGTGGATTCGTGTGGATTTGGTTCGCGCACGTCCAGCCCCGCGCCGTGCACATCCCCGGCTCCGATTTCTTGAAGTTGGCACACATGCGCGCGCATATACACATACAGACAGACAGACACTCGCTCGCTCACACACACCCCCTCCCCCCGCCACAGTCATCGGTCTCTTTTAAACACACACACGCATACACACAGACTGCAAGACACATACACACACGCACGCTTACACACATACAGAGCCCCCCCCCGCGGCACGCGCACACTCGCCTCCGCCCTCGCAGCTCAGCAAAGGCCCCCACTCACCGGTACTCGTCTCCAGCTCTCCAGGCGAGGGCTCGTTGCAGGCGACGGCGGTCTCTTCCTTCGGTGCGGGGCTCTCGCACCTCACGGGAGCCCCGCTAGCGCCAGCCACCCTTCTCCTCCTGCCCACACGTCCCAGTGCTGGGTAGGCTCCTGCCTGGGCTTCCGGTGTGTCTTGATGTCCCGCCCCCGGCCTGCCTGACTTCCGCCCGGGATTGTGCACGCCACGCAGTGTTGTGCCCCAGTTCCGACTCCCGCCTAACAGGAACCACTGATTAATCAATAAGGCAATGATTGTCCCGGCCCTCTTCTGTACAGCCCAGGTAAATTAACTTTAAGTATATTACTAGCCGCCACTGCACCAGACCCGTGGGACTGGAATGTTTAAACGGTCATGGTCGGTACCGGGGTGCCAGGGAAGAACCCCATCCTCTCACCTGCCCTGCGCCCCGAATTCTAGTGTTCTACTGTTGCTCCCCCCACCCGATGTATGCATGGCTTTAATATTCCCTAAAGCCCACAGTTCCATGGGTGGGGGGAGGCTTGAACGAATGGCTCCGGTGGCTATGAGATGGTGGCAAAGCGAGGAGCGTAGAGTTCGGTGATAACGACACCTATTATTTACTGCCTTGACAGATGATTGGTTTCGTTGTGCGCTCGCTATAAAATGCTGGCTGTTAATGTACTCCTATAAAGGTGGGGTACACGCTTTTGTTGTGCTGAATCACGCACAGTGTGGCAGCGAGCATGCGCCTGGCCTCGGCGTGGCGTTGTTTCCACATGTCTAACCGCCTCTGGGGCCGGCGGGCCAACACTCCTAGCGAGGAATGCTATTTAATGCGAATCTTATTATTCATTTGGCTCGCCAATTGAATAAGTGAAAGGTGTCTCCCAGAGTTGCTCATATCTGCCCGCCCCTCCCCATTCGGGGCAGACATGTGCTGGTATGGTGGACCATCTGTCATTCTTGAGGGGGTGTCTGTCATTTGGGGGGGGGGGCGTTCTTCTTCGGGGTTTGCTCGTCTCCGTTCTCCGGTGCTTGCGACGTTTCTCCCTCCTTTCATCAGGGAAGGGTGAGATGCGAGGCGGTGTTTGGAGGCATGCATGCAGTGTTGAGTTTAAGGTGTATTCGTTACTCTTGGGTTTTGAGGCCAGCAAATCTTTACAATGCCTGGAGCAGCTGACACTGTCCTTTACACCTCCAGGGTAGCGAGAGTGGGTATGCTATATATATGTGTGGGTGCGCACAGCTGTGCTTGTGAAGGACTTGATACCGAACGTCAAACGTCGCCAGAGGATGTACATTATATATCGCAAAACATTGAAACAAGCAAGAGGCAAATAATATTGTTTCACCCTCACACACTCTGCACCCACACACACTCTGCACCCTCTCACACACTCTGCACCCTCTCACACACTGCAACCTCTCACACACTGCAACCTTTCACATACTGCACTCACACACTGCACTGTCACACACTCAGTGTCACATAATTATATGCCACACAATTACACTCTACTGAATACAACATACGCTCACACAGTACCACTCAGTGCCACGTAATTATATGCTACATAATTACACTGCGCTCAACGCAACATACACTCCAAATACCACTCAATGCCACTTCATTACACACCACATAATTACACTCTACTGAATGCAGCACACACTCCACACAATACCACTCAATGTCACATAATTACACGCCACACAATTACTTTACTGAATACCACATACACTCCTCATAATACTACTTAGTGCCACATAATTATATGCTACATAATTACTGCGCTCAACGCAACATACACCCCGAATACCACTCAGTGCCAAATAATTACACGCCACATAATTACACTGCACTCAATGCAACATACACTCCAAATACCACTGTGCCACATAATTACATGCCACATAATTACACTGCACTCAATGCAACATACACTCCAAATACCACTCAGTGCCACATAATTACAAGCCACACAATTACACTGTACTCAATGCAACACACACTCCACACAATACCACTCAGTGCCACATAATTATGTTACATAATTACACTGCACTCAATGCAACATACACTCCAAATACCACTCAGTGCCACATAATTACACGCCACACAATTACTTTACTGAATGCAGCATACCCTCCTTATAATACCACTCAGTGCCATATAATTACACGCCACATAATTACACTGCACTCAATGCAACATATACTCCAAATACCACTCAGTGCCACATAATTGTTACATGATTACACTGCACTCAATGCAACATACACTGTAAACAATACCACTCAGTGCCACATAATTACACACCACCTAATTACACTCTACTGAATACAACATATACTCCAGACAATACCACGCAGTGCCACATAATTATATGCTACATATGTACACTGTGCTCAATACAACATACACTCCAAATACCACTCAGTGCCACATAATTACACGCCACATAATTACACTGCACTCAATGCAACATACACTCCAAATACCACTCCGTGCCACATAATTACACACCACATAATTACACTGCACTCAATGCAACATACACTCCAAATATCACTCAGTGCCACATAATTACATGCCACATAATTACACTGCACTCAATGCAACATACACTCCAAATACCACTCAGTGCATATAGTTGCATGCCACATAATTACACTGCACTCAATGCAACATACACTCCAAATACCCCTCAGTGCCACATAATTACACGCCACATAATTACACTGCACTCAATGCAACATACACTCCAAATACCACTCAGTGCCACATAATTACATGCCCCATAATTACATTCTACTGAATGCAACACACACACTCCACACAATACCACTCAGTGCCACATATTTATATGTTACATAATTATACTGCACTCAATGCAACATACACTCCAAACAATACCACTCAGGACACCCCCGCGCCGCACGGCCACCAGCTGTGTGTGTGCCCCTGCCTCGCTGCTGCCCGTAGCCTCGCTGTGACTGCCTCCGTGCTCCCCGCCCCCATGCCGCATTTTGCGAGCGTGTGTTTCTGCTTTCTGTATTTCACCAGGTTTTTGTCTTTTTAACTGTTCCCTTCCTCGTGCGTGTATCACTGTCTCTGGTTTTTTCCTAGATTCGTTTTTAAACTGTTTCCTCCTCGTGCGTGTGTTTTTTGCTTCATTGTTGCTCAGCCCCCTGTGCCCGGCCCGCTCCCTGCTTTCCGCTTCCCGCCGCCGTCCAACGGCCACGCCCCCTTTCTGTTCTGTGCCCTCCCCGCTCCCGCCTCCCAGCTGATCCTCCCTCCCTCCCACTTGGCCATGAATGGCGACCGCGCGGCGCAGGTGAGTGTGACCTGTCCCAGGACACCCCCGCGCCGCACGGCCACCAGCTGTGTGTGTGCCCCTGCCTCGCTGCTGCCCGTAGCCTCGCTGTGACTGCCTCCGTGCCCCCCACCCCCACGCCGCATTTTGCAAGCATGTGTTTCTGCTTTCTGTATTTCACCAGGTTTTTGTCTTTTTAACTGTTTCCTCCCTCGTGCGTGTATCACTGCCTCTGTTTTTTTCCTAGATAAGTTTTTAAACTGTTTCCTCCTCGTGCGTGTGTTTTTTGCGTCATTGTTACTCAGCCACCTGTGCCCGCCCGCTCCCCGCTTCCCGCTGCCGTCCAACGGCCACGCCCCCTTTCTGTTCTGTGCCCTCCCCGCTCCCGCCTCCCAGCTGATCCTCCCTCCCACTTCGCCATAAAGGGCGACCGCGCGTACGTGCAGCGGTCACGCTCAGCGGGCGCGCCGATTGTGCACCGACGGCGCGCCAAAGGTAAGCCCGTCTGCGCCCGTCCGCGCCTGGACCGCGCCCAGCGCCAGGACCCCTGGCCCCCACCAACGCAAGACGAACCGAAGGACCTACGACGCCCTCAACGCACTCAACACCGGCCGCAACCCCGCCTGCTGCCGAGCCACCCCCAACCGCTTCCATGGACCCTTCACCTGCACTACCTGCAAGTTCACCTGCCGCCGAACCTGCACCGCACCCGCCAAGCCAAGCACCAGCAACAATCACCTCAAGTGCCTCCTGCTCAACACCCGCTCCGTCCACAGACACGCCGTCGAACTCTGGAACCTGGTCGATACAACATCACCAGACCGCGTTCCTCACTGAAACTTGGATGAACGCCTCCTCAACCAGACCGGAGGAGGCATCGCCATCGTGCACAAGAACACCATCCGCATCACGACCGACGACACCTTCACCGCCGCCGAACACCTCCACTTCTAGATCCACACCGACCCAAAGACGACCTTCAGAGGCACCCTCATCTACAGACCCCCGGGACCACGCACACAATTCAGCGAAGACATCACGGACTTCATCAGCCCACACGCCCTCCCCTCCGCCGACTACATCCTCCTAGGGGACCTCAACTTCCACCTGGAGAACAACAAGGACCGCAACACCGTCACCCTGCTGGACAACCTTGCCAACCTCGAACTCAAGCAACTGGTCAACACCCCCATCCACTACGCCGGCCACACGCTTGACCCCGTCTTCTCATCCAGCCAGCACATCGCCTTCAACCACTCCACCGGACTTCACTGGCCCGACCACAGCTGCATCCACTTCAGCTTCATGAAAACCACTACCCAACACCACCCGCAACAGGTTCCCCACAGAAGCTGAAGCAAGATCACCGCAGACCAGATCACCACCTCCCTCAGCCAGAACCCACCTGCCAGCACACCGGACCCCAACGAAGCTGCCCGCAACTTCACGCAATGGCTGACAGCCTGCGCCGACGACCTCGCACCACTGAAGAACCCTCCCAGCAAACCCAGAGGCAAGAAGGCCCCCTGGTTCACCGACGAACTCAAGGACTCCAAAAAGACCTGCCGCACCCTCGAGAAAGCCTGGCTACTCGACCGGACCACTGACAACATGACCGCCCTCAAACACGCGACCCGCAAGCACCACCAGCACCACCAAGAAGAAATCTCCGAAGGAGCGACTGGACAACAACGCCCACGACAGCAAGGAACTCTTCAGCATCGTCAAGGAGTTCTCCAACCCCAGCGCCGGCAACAACAACATCACCCCCTCACAAGAACTCTGCGGCTCCCTCGCCTCGTTCTTCCACCGCAAGATTGCCGACATCTACAACAGCATCGGCACACCATCCTCGCACCCAACTGTCGAACCAACGTACCCCACCACGACCCTCCGCACCTGGACCGCAGTTACCACCGAAGACACAGCCCGCACGATGAACACCATCCACTCCGGCTCTCCGACTGACCCCTGCCCCCACCACGTTTACAACAAGGCCGACTCCACCATCGCACCCCAACTCCGAGACGTCATCAACACCTCCTTCGACACCGCCACCTTCCCGGAGAGCTGGAAGCATGCCGAGCTCAGCGCCCTGCTGAAGAAACCAACAGCGGACCCCACCGACCTCAAGAACTTCCGCCCCATCTCGCTACTCCCTTTTCCTGCCAAAGTCATTGAGAAGATCGCCAACAGACAGCGTGCCTCCTTCCTCGAGACAAATGGATCCCTCGACCCCTCGCAGTCCGGTTTCAGAGCCAACCACAGCACCGAGACCGCCCTCATCGCAGCCACCGACGACATCTGAGCCCTTCTCGACAACGGGGAAACAGCGGCACTCATCCTTCTGGACCTCTCCGCCGCATTCGACACTGTCTGCCACCGCACCCTAGTCCAACTCCTCAGCAACACCGGCATCCAAGAGAAAGCATTGAAGTGGATCATCTCGTTCCTCTCTGGAAGAACACCGAGAGTCCGCCTCCCCCCCGTTTCGTTCCGAAGCCACCGAAGTCATCACTCAGCCCCACCCTCTTCAACGTCTACACAAGACCTCTCGCAGCAATCGCACGCCAACAAAACCTCAACATCATCTCCTACGCCGACGACACCCAGCTGATCCTCTCCCTCACCAGAGACCCCGACACCGCCAGAACCAGCCTCCACAAAGGGATGAAAGACGTTGCCGAATGGATGAAGAACAGCCGCTTGAAACTGAACTCAGACAAGACGGAAGTCCTCATCCTTGGACCATCACCCTCCGCCTGGGACGACTCCTGGTGGCCCCCAGCCCTGGGCACCGCCCCCAAGCCGACAGACCACGCACGCAACCTGGGCTTCATCCTGGACTCCTCCCTCTCGATGACCAGACAAGTCAACGCCGTCTCCTCTTCATGCTTTCACACCCTCCGCATGCTCTGCAAGATCTTCCGATGGATCCCGATCGAAACCAGGAAGACGGTCACCCAGGCCCTCCTCATCAGCCGGCTGGACTACGAAAACACCCTCTACGCCGGAACCACAGCCAAGCTACAGAAAAGACTACAACGAATCCAGAACGCCTCTGCCCGACTCATCCTGGACATCCCTCGACGCAGCCACATCTCCAGCCACCTGAGAAACCTCCACTGGTTCCCCGTCAACAAGAGGATCACGTTCAGACTCCTCACCCACGCACACAAGTCTCTCCACAACCTGGGCCCCAAGTACCTCAACGACCGCCTGACCTTCCACACGCCCACCCGCCAGCTACGATCCGCTAGCCTCGCCCTCGCCGCCGTACCACGCATCCGAAGAGCCACCGCCGGAGGCAGATCCTTCTCCTACCTGGCGGCCAAGACATGGACTCCCTCCCCATCCACCTTCGGCTGACCCAGGACCACCTAGCCTTCAGGAGACAACTCAAGACCTTGCTGTTTGAGCAGTAGCGGCCCCCCTCCCCCTAGCGCCTTGAGACCCTTCCCGGTGAGTAGCGCGCTATGCAAGTGCCGTTATTGATTGATTGATTGATTGCCACATAATTATATGCTACATAATTACACTGCGCTCAACACAACATACACTCCAAATACCACTCAGTGCCACATAATTACACACCACATAATTACAATGCACTCATTGCAACATACACTCCAAATACCACTCAGTGCCACATAATTACACGCCCCATAAATACACTCTACTGAATGCAACACACACACTCCACACAATACCACTCAGTGCCACATAATTATATCTATCTATCGCCCTCACTCTATCTATCGCCCTCACTCTATCTATCTATCTATCTATCTATCTATCTATCTATCTATCTATCTATCTATCTATCTATCTACCACCCTCACTCTATTTATCTATCGCCCCCACTCTATCCATCGCCCCCACTCTATCGCCCTTTCTCTATCTATCTATCGCCCTCACTCTATATATCACATCACCACAACATCACTCAGCACCACCACAGCATCACTCAGGGGCACCACAACATCAATCTGTGCAACCATTCAACAACAACTGGTTCAAATATGTTCTCTCAATATTTCAAGCTTTATTATAAATGTCACAAAAAGATGTTAATATTTCACATCTATTCTTGGATTTTCGTCACAATAAAATACACTGAACATAATCTTCACAAAAGTTATTTACAAAACGTTAAGCTATTACCATTATAAATTACAATAACTTTTATTTAAGTATTAATTATTAAAAAATAAATAAAAGCAATTGTTATTTGTAATATCAATACATCTAAGTCACGTAAATAAAACACATTTGCATTACAAATGCTATAGGTGTCACATTTGCGAAAGTTATACCTATTGGCATTGTAAATGACAAAGCTATTAATTTCGCTATTTTCAAAACCAACACATACATACAAAATTTGTCATTTACAATACCAATAGCTCAAACTTTCCTAATGCGAGACCTATTGCATTGCAAATGCTTGTTAGTAAATGGAACACTACAACCATCCCATCGCACTTGGACTGGGTGCACAAACTGTGGGACTTAATCGGCATGGAGAAATGAACAGCCGAAGCAATGCAGCGTCTTCCCCTCCTTGACAAGATGTGGCAGCCTGGCTTGACATCCCTCACTACCACATTTCGGGAACTGTCCTGTCCCCACTCCCTCTGAGTCCAGCGCTTAATACCAGCAGACGCGCCTGCAGAACCCCAGACCCCTGGAAGACACCCCGCAGACCCCTGGAAGACACCCCGCAGACCCCTGGAAGACACCCCGCAGACCCCTGGAAGACAACCCGTCGACCCCTTGAAGACACCCCGCAGACTCTGACTCCTGGGCAACCTTCTCTCTCTCCCAGCTCCTCCTTCCTCCTCTCTATTGCTCGTGTGTTACACTACTGCGTACTCTCTGCTCCTACAAGACCTGCCTTCCCCATTGTCCGACCACCACTGACCGAGCCGATGTAGGTGGGTAATAGAAAAGTGCAGTGTGAAAGCAGGGAGCGGCTGTTTTTCACCGGAATGGGGCATGAACGCTGGAGGCAGTTCATGCACCATCACACGTTGCATTTTCCTGGATCTGGAGGCAGCTCCTGCACCATCACGCGCTGCATTGTCCTGGATCTGGAGGCAGCTCATGCACCATCACACGTTGCCTTTTTTCCTGGATCTGGAGGCAGCCCTGCACCATCACGCGCTGCATTGTCCTGGATCTGGAGGCAGCTCATGCACCATCACGCGTTGCATTTTCCTGGATCTGGAGACAGCTCATGCACCATCACGCGTTGCATTTCCCTGGATCTGGAGGCAGCTCATGCACCATCACGCATTGCATTTTCCTGGATCCGGAGGCAGCTCAGGCACCATCGCGCGTTGCATTTCCCTGGATCTGGAGGCAGCTCATGTACCATCACGCGTTGCATTTTCCTAGATCTGGAGGCAGCTCATGCACCATCACGCGCTGCATTTTCCTGGATCTGGAGGCAGCTCTTGCACCATCATGCGTTGCATTTTCCTAGATCTGGAGGCAGCTCATGCACCATCACGCGCTGCATTTTCCTGGATCTGGAGGCAGCTCATGCACCATCACGCGTTGCATTTTCCTGGATCTGGAGGCAGCTCATGCACCATCACGCGTTGCATTTTCCTGGATCTGGAGGCAGCTAAGGCACCATCGCGCGTTGCATTGTCCTGGATCTGGAGGCAGCTCATGCACCATCACGCGTTGCATTTTCCTGGATCTGGAGGCAGCTCAGGGACCATCGCGTGTTGCATTTCCCTGGATCTGGAGGCAGCTCATGCACCATCACGCGTTGCATTTTCCTGGATCTGGAGGCAGCTCATGCACCATCACGCTTTGCATTTTCCTGGATCTGGAGGCAGCTCATGCACCATCACGCGTTGCATTTTCCTGGATCTGGTGGCAGCTCATGCACCATCACGCGTTGCATTTTCCTGGATCTTGAGGCAGCTCCTGCACCATCACGCGTTGCATTTTCCTGGATCTGGAGGCAGCTCATGCACCATCACGCGTTGCATTTTCCTGGATCTGGAGGCAGCTCATGCACCATCACGCGTTGCATTTCCCTGGATGGCCGGAGCGCATCTTTTGAAAGGGGCACCCAGGGCAATCCAGGAAAAAGCGCCACAGTTGTAATATGGCCCCGGGCGGGCTAGCCTTTCTTTTGGCCGGTGAGCTCCCCGACTGGATTCTAACTTCCGCTTGGACATCCTTCCTGGACAAAAATTATCGTCTGGCTGCCCCTCCTCACAGAATAACCGTACCCTGGGGGATCACTCCTGGGACGAACAGCGGCTGGGCAAATTATAGCCGTAAAAAGGCGAAATGAAAGAGAAGACGTTGCTTATCCCAAGAAACCAGTGTTAGGGAGACCCCGCCCAGCCTCCTCTGGGTGCAGACGGGCCTGCCTGGGCCCATGCTTCCGCGTGGCGCGTCAGGCGCTGCGCGAAGGCCAGAGCATGCTCTGTGCGCGTCGAAGAGGGAACGCTCCGCCCCTTCCTGGATCTGTGCAGCACCTCCGGGGGCTGTGAATGATGGTGTTGGTGGTCCCCTACCCAGGGACTGTCAGCCCCTCACAGAAATCCCAAGCAGCCCCCCTCACAGTAGTCACAAGAAGTTAATAAAGGTATTTCTACAATCATGTTCAGTTTAGTTGGGGAAATACCTTTCCGAGCTGACCCTTTAAACTTACAGAAACAGACGGTTCAGGATTCCAGTCCAGCCTAGATTGAACGGAGCTTTAGACATGTTAGGCAGAAAAACAGAAATGCAAAAAAGATGCAACTAAGAATTTGTCCTAAAAATGCAGCGATGTAGTTCATAACCTTTCTCTAATGTGGGTTTTTAGGCTTACTTTTAGTTAAACATGTGTTGTTCATGAAAAGGGATAAATATATAATGCATTTTTGCTCACAATGATACTGTTTGTTTTGTGTTTCTGTCAAGATCAAAAGAAGTTATTAGAACAACTTCAAAATGTGAAGTAATAATTCAAAGAGCACAAGTATCGGGCTTCCTCAAGAAGAGGCCCCGGGGGTTCTAGATTCACATGAAAGTGAGGAACGAAAGGGAAACAGATCGCTTGTGCAGCCAGGGAGTGGGAGCATTGGGAGATTTGGCCACAGGTAGTGGCGTCCTACCCTCCCATGTGCCTGACTCCCCTCCCATGTGCCTGACTCCCCTCCCATGTGCCTGACTCCCCTCCCATGTGCCTGACTCCCCTCCCATGTGACTGACTCCCCTCCCATGTGCCTGACTCCCCTCCCATGTGCCTGACTCCCCTCTCATGTGCCTGACTCCCCTCTCATGTGCCTGACTCCCCTCCCATGTGCCTGACTCCCCTCTCATGTGCCTGACTCCCCTCTCATGTGCCTGACTCCCCTCCCATGTGCCTGACTCCCCTCTCATGTGCCTGACTCCCCTCCCATGTGCCTGACTCCCCTCCCATGTGCCTGACTCCCCTCCCATGTGCCTGACTCCCCTCCCATGTGCCTGACTCCCCTCCCATGTGCCTGACTCCCCTCCCATGTGCCTGACTCCCCTCCCATGTGCCTGACTCCCCTCCCATGTGCCTGACTCCCCTCCCATGTGCACCGCTACTGTTTTCTTGTGTTTCTGCCGGGGTTTTCCTGGAAAGGATTTACTGTGCTGATGCTACATTCCTCTCAATTTTCCTCCTCCCGCCCTTTTCGTCATGGAATCTCTGGGTTCAGCCTGATGGTTAGGCCGATCTCTAGCCTTCAGGGAGTAGTGAAAAGGGCTTCATAACAATAAGCCTTGGTTCCCTCTCACTCCTCTGGTATTCCAGGCTCATGGCTATGTGCATGGATTCCAGTCTAGCCCTGGTCATGACGGCATCAACTGCGATGTATCCAGCCGGCAGCGCTGCAGCCGCTCTGGCGCAAGTCATAGGGAACATACAAAGGAAACAGATGACTACAGAGTTTGAAAGGGTGTTTTGTTGGACAGATTAAATCATTTACAAAGAGGGACTGCCTGCCACCTTCTACAACAGCGAGCAATCCATTGGGTTCGTAGTGCCTCCCGCCACACAAGAGAATGACGTCGGAGTCTCTCATACTCAACCTCCATTATCCAGTATTCCTGCAGTGCCGATTGTCAGTTGCATCTGCAAGTTACCACAGATGTGGCATAAGTCTCCTGTACGATTACCTATCCGAGCATACCTGGACAGTTCCATTGACACTATGGAAAGATCCATGTTTATCGAACTATAAGAACTGTATGGCTCGATTTCTTTGGGTTAGTAAAAGGCAATTAAGGTTATTATTATTAGGCTAAGGCACTCCAGAGCTGATACCATACATTCCTCTGTTCCAGAGGCACTTGTTCAAGGCTTTGTGGACGAATGATGTAGCAGCGACACTTTTTTAGCAGGGTCGGAGAGAGGATCTAAAAAATGCTGTATCTGCATTTGTGACTCGACCCCCGTCTAGTGCATCTCTTATTGGTGTAGTCTTACAAATTGATCAGCACTTAACACGTTCCAAAAAGGGAAGAAGGCAGGATACTCGCCATTCCCATGTGTGTTTCTGTTCCTCCGTCCCTACCACTTCTCCGTCTGCTTCCACCGCGTCTGATCCAGTGGCGGAGCCAATGCAATGGTTCTGGTCAGGAGGAAACTGACCTTTATGAAAAGCAATATCCGAGGGAGAATGAACATTGCCTTTATTGTGGGCAGTTGGCTGGACATTGGAACATCACAACACAGAACATTGGAGGAAGAATCAACTTGGCGTTTATCTGGGCATTTTGTTAGACATTGTCCTCGGCAGCAAGAAAACTTGAACACTCGGCCTTGAGCAGCAGGATAAGAAAGAGTGTTTTATTTATTTATTTTTCACATTTTTAAAGCTCGCTGTTACCCGAAGGTGTCCTGGCGCT
Organism: Lissotriton vulgaris; assembly: GCF_964263255.1. Lineage (NCBI taxonomy): Eukaryota > Metazoa > Chordata > Amphibia > Caudata > Salamandridae > Lissotriton > Lissotriton vulgaris. Next base: position 347,278,549 of record NC_141686.1, read on the forward strand.
GAGTGATCACTAGTATGCGTGCGCTGAGGAATTAGTGTGTAAAGAGCCAGGTCTTCAAGACTCTCCTAAATGACAGCAGATCTGATATCTGTCTGAGGCACAATGGCAGCGCATTCCAGGCCTTCGCAGCTACCAGAGAGAAGCTCCTGCCCCCCAGCGGGCTTTCCTGACTCTTGGGACTACGACCAACCCCTGTTCGGCCGATCATAGTGATCTCACCGGCTTATACCACTGGACGAGCTGCGTCATACATTGGGGGCCTAGGCCATGCCGAGCCTTGAAGATCACACAGAGCGATTTTAAAAACTATTCTTTTGCGAACTGGTAGCCAGTGTAGCTTCACCAGATCTTGTGCTACCGATGCAAATTTGGGTATACCCGTAATCAGTCGGGCTGCAGCATTCTGCAGGATTTGTAGTTTGTTTAGCAGCCCCTGTTGGGCATTCAGTAGCAGGCTGTTGCAGTAATCAAGACGGGACATCACCAGTCCTGTTACCACTGTCTTCCTGTGTACATCCGCAAGAAAAGGCCGGACTTTCCAAATGGTTTTTAGCACATAATGGGTTACAGAGGACAGCGCGTGAATTTGTGGCCTAAAGGACAAGGAGTCGTCCATTAGTACACCCAGGTTTTTGACCTTCGCTACTGGGGAGGGGGGCCCCCATTTCCTCTGGCCACCAACGTGGGGACCAGAAGTTATCTCTGGATCCAAATAGCAGAACCTCCGTCTTTGCTGAATTGAGCTTAAGGCAGTTTTCTGCCATCCAGTTGCTGACCTCTCTCTTGCAGCCTCTGAACCTATCTGCCGTGCTTTCTGTTTCACTCGGAAGCAGCGACACCACTATTTGTGTGTCGTCTGCGTATGATGTAAGGTTAAAACCAAAGGATCTGATAACTGGCGCCAGGGTAGAAAAGTACACGTTAAAAAGGGTCGGACTCAGGGAGGACCCCTGGGGAACTCTGCAGGGGAGCACAAATGGGTCCGATTCAAAGTCCCCCAGGGCCACCGTCTGAGTCCTGCTGGATAGGAAGGCCTGCAAGATCTTAAGTGCCTTTCCCTGGATCCCACAGGCCTCCAACCGGTCCACCAGTAACTTGTGGTGGACTGTGTCGAAGGCCGCGGACAAATCCAGCAGGATCAGAGCAGCTCTTCCACCTGCATCCATCACTATTCTTATATCTTCGGCTGACTTGATCAGTGCCGACTCTGTGCTGTGCCCCGCCCGGAATCCGTGCTGCGATGGATCCAGGCGTTCTCCTGTCCCCAGGAAGGTGCTTAGCTGCGTGTTTAATATGCCCTCCATGATTTTAGCTGGGAGGGGTAACCTGGCGATCGGCCGATAGTTGTTCAGGTCGGACAAGTCAAGGTTAGATTTTTTTAGAAGGGGCAGAATGGATGCTTGTTTCCATCGTGAGGGGAATTCCGCGCTATCCAGCATTACATTGAACAGTGGGGTAAGTCCTGCGGCAATGGTAAAGGGTGCTAGTCTTGCAATAGTGGCTGGGCAGGGGTCGTTTGGGGAGCCTGATTTTATCCTTTGTAGCCGGGACGCTACCTCCTCCACACTGATTGGGGTGAAATTAAGAAGTTTTTCCATTTTCCTATCAGACTCTGCATTTACTTCAGGGGCATCAGTCCTGACTCGGTTATCCAGGGAGTGAAAGATCTTTTCCACCTTTCCCAAGAAAAATGTGGCCAAGTTTTCACACAGTTGACGACTACGGGGTATCTCCACTGGATTAGGGGCTGCCAGAGAAGACACTGTGCAAAATAGTTCCTTTGGGGAATTACTTGCCTCCTTGATGCGTTTGGTGAAGAACGCGCGTTTAGCCATTTGTATCATCTCTTTGTACACTCTCAACTCAGCATTGAGTAGTTTTTTGTCCGCCACCCAGTAGTTATTAAGCGAACTTTTTGGTCCCTGAGCTGTTCTGAGAACCAGGGGGCTGACGGGTTAAAGCGCGTGGAGTGATACATTTTTGGAGGTGCCAGTTGCATGCATGCTGCCTCCAGCCAGCTCGTGTAGGCTGTGGCCGCCTCCTCCACATTACCTAGGGGGGCGTCATTGAGGTTCTCAATAGGTCCTCAAGTGCCTCACCTTCTATACTTTTCCATTTCCTGATCTTTCTGGGTGGAATTTTAACCTTACAAGGTCTAGAAGGGGGGGCTAAGGCAATTTTAAAGTGGACTGCGGCATGGTCAGACCAGGAAACCGGCTGAACTGCCGTGACTTCTAAGTTGGGATGGTTGGAAAATATACCATCTAGGGTGTGTCCTGCCGTGTGAGTCGGGCCACGTACCCTTTGTTTGAGCTCCACCCCATGCAGCAGTTCTATGAGATCCTGAGTATCTGAGTCTGAAACGCACTCAAGATGAAAGTTAAAGTCCCCTAGTAAAGTAAAGGACTTTGTGCATACCGCTTCTTCCAGCAGACTACACAGAGCCGTAAGAAATTGGGCTTTAGCCCCAGGGGGCCTATAGAGTAGGCAGCCTCTGAGGGTTTGGTGGTCAGAAAGTATAAAATTAAAAACTAGCGCTTCGTCTAAGTCAGTTGCTCCAGGCTGGAAGGTCCCTCTGACTGATTTGTGATAATTAATAGCCAGTCCTCCGCCTCTCTTCCTTTTTCTATTCTGGATAAAACAGTGATAAACCGGAGGAGTGCCTTTAACGATATCTGGGCCCGAGGTTGCGTCTGTCCAGAATACTGTTTTACAAGAAAAACCTTTTGTTGCTGTATTAAGGAAGTGATACTTTAGTCAGCCCGAAGCCCACTTGCAGTTTTTGTGCTCCTTGATTCAGGGTCTGTGTGTAATTTCATTGACAACTTGTTCGCGCAACAACATGGAATTAGGTTACTAAAGGCATGGATGGAATACTGTTACCACCTGGAGATGTTGCACAAGAAGCCGCCCAAATCATCATGGTTTCTCTGTCAGGAGATCTCGAGCCTTTCCTTTGATACCATGGGAGCCCCTTCTTCAATATCATTTTAGGCACAGTCTGGCTTCAAAGACATAATGCGGTCATTGATTGGATAAAAGACACTTCAATCTTTTCCTTACCTAGATGTCAACAGCTCTGGTTCAAGGGTGGTAACAATGCCAAACACAGAAACTACACAGCAGATGGATCTGGACTTGCCTCAAGTTACCAACATTTTGCAGATGATTTTTGTGAGGAATCCCTTCTAATGAATCCTTTTTGTAGAGTATAACAGTGTTAACACACCTGACACCCACTTTCCTAGAAGCATGGAAGGGGCTCAGATTGACATTCCTCAGCAAGAGTGGCCCGTAGCAAATCCAAACTGAAGACATTTTTCATCAATGAATCTGCTACAGAGAAATATAGTTGTTTGCCCCACCAAGGAGTTACAAGATCAGATTCCACAGTGGGGACACGATATCCCTTAGCTGTGCATCCTGGAAACGGACAAACGTTCATTCTAGTGTCCGAAAAGAGAAATAATACACGAGTGCACTGCCGCGCGTTGCCTGTTTCAAACAGTCAGTCATGATCAGGGTATCGTGAAGTTCAAACCCAGATATGTTGGTCCCTTCCCTATTTCACAGGTAATCAATAAGGGATTTATAAAGCATGACTACTCACCAGTGAGGGTCTCAAGGAGCTCGGGGCGGGGAGGCTGCTGGTCCCGCGGGTGTTAAGGATCAATCAAAGAGCCAGGTCTTAAGGGCCTTCTTGAATTAGGTCAGCAACACAGATTGCCTGAGGTGGAGGGGCGGGGTTTTCCAGGTCTTGGCAGCGAGGCAGGAGAATGAACTTCCTCCGGTTCTGGTCTTGTGGACCCTGGGGACGGAGGCGAGGGCTCGTTGGGTGGAACAGAGTTGTCTGGCGGATACGTGGAATGCGAGGCGGTGGTTCAGGTCGGCTGGTCCTAGGTTGTGGAAAGCTTTGTAGGCATGTGTGAGAAGCTTGAAGGTGATTCTCTTGTTTCCCGGGAGCCAGTGGAGTTGTCAGAGGTGTTGAGTGATGTGGCTGTGGTGGGGTGTCAAAGACCAGTCTGGTAGTGGTGTTTTGAACGTTCTGTGGTTTCTTGAGCTGTTTGTGGGTGATGCCGGCGTGGAGTGCATTGGAGTGGTTGAGTCTGCTGTTGATGAGTGTGTGCGTGACAGTCTTTCTGGATTCTGTGGTGATCCAACCGAAGGTCTTTCAAAGCATATGGAGTGTGTAGAAGCAGGCCCAGGAAACTACGTTGATTTGGCTGGTCATTGTGTGTGATGAGTCCTGTATGATGCCAAGGTTGCGTGCATAGTCCGTAGGGATGGTTGGGGGTCCCAGGCTGAAGGGGTGGGCCCCAGGATGAGTACTTTAGCCTTGTCCGAGATGAGCTTGAGGTGGCTGTCTTTCAACCTTGTGGCGACGGCCTTCATTCCGCTGCAGAAGTTATTGTGGGTTTGTTGTTGAGTCAGAGGATCAGCTGGTTGTCGGTGTAGGAGACTATGTTGAGTCCGTGGCTTCTGAAGATGTCTGCTAGGGGGGCCATGTAGACGTTGGAGAGGGTTGGGCTCAGGGAGGAACCCTGGGGCACACCGCACTGTAGGTTCTGAGAGGAACGGGGGTAGTCTGATGCTCCGTGTTCGGCCGGTAAGGAAGGAGTTGATCCAGTCCAGTACCTTGTTGTGGATCCCAGCGTCGTGGAGTCTCGCGATTATAGTGTGGTGGGAGTTGGTGTCAAAGGCGACTGAGAGATCCAATAGGATGAGGGCTGAGATCTCGCCCCGGTTGAGGGAGCGGATGTTGTCGATGGCGGTGTGGAGTCCAGTGTCCGTTAGGTGGTTGCTTCGGAAGCCGGATTGGGAGGTGTCCAAGCCGTGGTTCACTTCGATGAAATCCGAGAGTTGGTTTTTGATGGCTTTTTCAATGACAATGGTTTGGAAGGGGATGAGGGAGATGGGTCTGAAGCTCTTGAGGTAGGTCGGGTTGGTGGATGGCTTCTTAAGCATGGGGTTGATCTTGGCATGTTTCCAGTCATCAGGAAAGGTGGCGGTTTCGATGGAGCAGTTGATGGTTCAGCGAAGCTGTGGGGTGATGGCGGTGGCTGCTCCGTGCAAGATGTGGTACGGGCAAGGATCTGACTGGCCTCCTGAGTGGATGCTCTTCATGATCTTGAGAATGTCCTCGGTGGTGAGTGGGGTGAATCCCGTAGTAGTGTGTCTCTCATTGCTCACACATTGGACATCAACCCAGTTTTCCTTGTGTGAGATCCTTGTTTAGTATATGGTGCTCACCTATGTTCGTGTAGTACCCTGCTCTAATCCAGACAACCCTTATGGGGATTGTATTGGTCTTAGACAATCTCACAGTGCAGTTATAAAAAAATAGGTATTTATTATCAACACTCACTAACCGCATATATTATCTCCAACCCGGACATACCACACAATATACACAATATTTTGTCAATAGACTTTGTAAATAGCACAGAATACACAGTGGTCCCCAGGGGAAGACCAAACCAGAACCACAACCTAAGTCGAGAATGGACTCAGAAGACGTAGAAAAGCCGGGGACCCAAGGAATCACCCAAGGTGAGTATCTAGGAACCCCACAGTGGTCGTGTGCAGAGTAAGAACACAAACGTGTGCTCAATGTTAGTCAATGGGTAAGTCGCAGTTGCAATTTTAAAGAAGGACCCTTCCCAGCAGACCCCGAAGAAACCCCATGGAATATGGAAGGTTGGAGAGTCAACTTACCTGTGGATACCCTAGGAACCCAGATACCTACACCAGGGAAGCAGGGTGCATAGGTGTGAAGTGGCATCGGAAACTGCCGTAGACCACAATGGAGGACTTCGGAGGAGATGCAGCTGGCGAAGCAGGTGAAGGTGGCTGGTGGAACCCAAAGGTGGATTCAAGGTGAGAGGTACCTGCAAGCAGATGGGACAGAGCCTAAGCCACTTAGGAGTGACCAGTAGATGCAGGGCAGTTGACGGTGCCCTTGAAGTTGCAGCTGTATGGACCAAGCGATGCAGATGAGGACCAGGAGCCGTGCATGAGCTGTCCCATGTTGGATGTCAAGGGCTAAGGGGACAGTATCCGGCAGGGTCACCAACAAGCCTTGGAAATGGCAATCAACATAGGTGAAGAAAAAGATGCAGTGTCTGGACCAGCAAGATCCAAGTGACTCACCACAAGCAGGTAAGTCAGAGCTGGCCCGGGGAAGCAGGGGAGCTCCCTGGAGCCAAGGTTGACCCTCAAGAGGTCCCACAGGCCGAAGGCACAGGAGTCGCAAGAGGATCTCGAGCAGCTCACCAAAGGATGAAGGCAGATGGTGCAAAGGATGCGATGCAGGCGAGGATCTTGGCTGCAGGAGATGACTGAGGTTGGAGCTTCTTGGATCCCAGAGATCTCTCGAGGAGACAGTCAACAAGCCTTGGCAACAGAAAGTTAACTCAGTGTGCAGGGGTTCTGTTCCATCAGTTCCGACGAGGGATACTGGCCTAAAACTCAGTGAGAAAACAGTGCAGGCTTCGAGGGAGTTGTAGAACCACCACCTGTGTTGCTGAGCCTTTTGGAGTCAGTGTGAGCCCAGGATCAGCAGACCGGTCAGCTGCATTGTGGTGCCTGCCAATGCAGGGAGTGACTCCTTCACTTCACAAGCGACTCCTTCAGGTGTCTTGGCTGTCCACAGGCCTTGTGAAGATCCTGTATGGAGCACAGGACCAGATCTTGCAGCACACTTGCAGGACGACGAGACCAGGAGCAACAGTAGTCGTCCCAGTTGCAGTCTTGGTTCCCAACGCGAAGCCTAGCAAGGTTCAGGGTGCCCAGACGGTCGAAGTTGAAGTGGTGTCTGATCTGAATCTTGTCCCACGGCAAATCTAGGGACCCATCCACAGGTAAGCCCTTAAGTTCCCTAAGAAAAGAGCTAGAACAAGTCTGGGGTCCCTCCCAGAGGAGGGGGCTGGACAATGGGGAGGATACTCCCATTTCCTGTGTCCAGTTTCGTGCCAGAGCGGAGGGCAATGGTTCCCTGAACTGGTCTGAACTGTAATATGCATGGAGGGTACAAAATGTATCTTTCAATCAGTCTAGTGGCGCTGGCATGTGCCCTCACCCTGTCCCAATACACCAAGTCCTGTCTGGGAAGTGGTCACACCTCCTTCTGACAGGATACCTATTGTTCTGCCTTCTCCTCCTCGAGTTTGGCTCAGCAGCAGGAGGGCAGAATCATGTCTCTGGTCGGCAGCAGCCATAGTTTGCTGTCCGGGTCTAGAAGATTGGTACCTGGAGCACTGAGGGCCTCCCGGAGGAGCTTTACAGTGCATGGAATCATACCCCCACACCGTTTACTGTGTGGTGTTGATACCAACCACAACAGGGTTTGTTACAGCCAGTTTAGAGATGGTCATCGCGTAACGACGCATGACCGCTCTGTATCTTAACGGCTGATGCACTTACAACCCAGGAGAATAGTCTACGAAGATTGTTGGGGTGTCCTGCTCATGCAGGGGCACTTTCACACTTAGAACTGAGCACTTTGTCGTTAGGATTAAAAGGCCTGCCTTAGAGGTGACTTATAGGTTTTAAGTGCAGTGACCTCGGGTATAAGGAAACGTATATCTGTCATTAGTGGTGCTAGCACCAGCTCACACAGGCTTCAGTGGCAGGCCTGTAGTCCCAATTTGAGTGGTCTCTCATGGGTGGCATAATGTATGCTTCAGCCCATGCGAGACTTCTGGTGTACCTATGCCCTGGGTACCTTAGTACCATATACTAGGGACTTATCAGGATACACCCGTAGCCAATCTGGAGTGTACTTAAGTACTCAGCATGTCCAATTTAGGGAAAAAGCACAGAGACTGAGGTCCTGTCCTAGTCAGTAAAACAATGACACCAGCAAAAAGCGGGGTGACCATGAAAGTAGATCCTACTTTCCTACAATGTATCTGTGTTAAATTCAGCTCCTTCCATGTCACTTCTTTCTACCCCGTGACCACCACCAGTAGTTAACAAAAAGGAACATAAATATGAAGTTTGTTTGATCCCCGCTTCTTGGAGGACAAGGTCCAACACGCTATCTAAATGACTGGGTGAGCTATGGGCCAGTTGAAATGTCTTGGGGGAAAACCTCCTTTTTTAATGCTCTTTGCCTGGTTAATTCTTTTCATCATAGGTTCCCCAACTAACCAGAGGGAGCTTCAGAGCGTGGTGGTACTGTCAGAACTTACTCGAGAATCAGTTCAAGGGGTCCTAGGGATTCAAAGGAAGGTCCATAACTAAAGGACAATATGGCACTTGTGGCACTCCAAGAGATGGAGTTTGAAGAGTCGTGTTCCATATCGCCGAGGTTTCCAGTGCAGGGAATAGCATCAGACCGAGGTGCAATGGAAATCCCAGGCCCAGCTCTCTCCGATCCCAGGCCCAGCTCTCTCCGATCCCAGCCCAGCTCTCTCCAATCCCAGGCCCAGCTCTTTTCGATCCCATGCCCAGCTCTCTCCGATCCCAGGCCCAGCTCTCTCCGATCCCAGGCCCAGCTCTTCCTGATCCCAGGCCCAGCTCTTCCCGATCCCAAGCCCAGCTCTTCCCGATCCCAGGCCCAGCTCTTCCCGATCCCAGGCCCAGCTCTCCCCGATCCCAGGCCCAGCTCTCCCCGATCCCAGGCCCAGCTCTTCCCGATCCCAGGCCCAGCTCCTCCCGATCCCAGGCCCAGCTCCTCCCGATCCCAGGCCCAGCTCCTCCCGATCCCAGGCCCAGCTCCTCCGATCCCAGGCCCAGCTCCTCCCGATCCCAGGCCCAGCTCCTCCCGATCCCAGGCCAAGCTCTCCCCGATCCCAGGCCCAGCTCTCTTCGATCCCAGGCCCAGCTATCTCCGATCCCAGGCCCAGCTCTCCCCGATCCCAAGCCCAGCGCTCCCAGGCCCAGCGCACCCAGGCCCAGCGCTCCCTGGCCCAGGTCTCCTCGATCCCTGGCCCAGGTCTCCTCGATCCCAGGCCCAGCTCTCCTCGATCCCAGGCCCAGCTCTCTCCGATCCCAGGCCCTGCTCTCTCCGATCCCAGGCCCTGCTCTCTCCGATCCCAGGCCCAGCTCTCTTCGATCCCGGGCCCAGCTCTGTCCGATTCCAGGGCCAGCTCTCCCCGATACCAGGCCAAGCTCTCCATGATCCCAAGCCCAGCTCTTCCCGATCCCAGGCCCAGCTCTTCCCGATCCCAAGCCCAGCTCTTCCTGATCCAAGGCCCAGCTCTTCCCGATCCCAGGCCCAGCTCTCCCCGATCCCAGGCCCAGCTCTCCCCAATCCCAGGCCCAGCTCTCCCCAATCCCAGGCCCAGCTCTCCCCGATCCCAAGCCCAGCGCTCCCAGGCCCAGCTCTCTCCGATCCCAGGCCCAGCTCTTCCCGATCCCAAGCCCAGTTCTTCCCGATCCCAAGCCCAGCTCTTCCCGATCCCAGGCCCAGCTCTTCCCGATCCCAGGCCCAGCTCTTCCCGATCCCAGGCCCAGCTCTTCCCGATCCCAAGCCCAGCTCTTCCCGATCCCAGGCCCAGCTCTTCCCGATCCCAGGCCCAGCTCTTCCCGATCCCAGGCCGCGCGCTCCCGATCCCAGGCCCAGCTCTTCCCGATCCCAGGCCCAGCTCTTCCCGATCCCAGGCCCAGCTCTTCCCGATCCCAGGCCCAGCTCCTCCCGATCCCAGGCCCAGCTCCTCCCGATCCCAGGCCCAGATCTCTTTGATCCCAGGCCCAGCTCTCTTCGATCCCAGGCCCAGCTCTGTTCGATCCCAGGCCCAGCTCTCCCCGATCCCAAGCCCAGCGCTCCTCGATCCCAAGCCCAGCGCTCCTCGATCCCAGGCCCAGCGCTCCTCCATCCCAGGCCCAGCTCTCCTCCATCCCGGGCCCAGCTCTGTCCGATTCCAGGGCCAGCTCTCCCCGATACCAGGCCAAGCTCTCCATGATCCCAAGCCCAGCTCTTCCTGATCCCAGGCCCAGCTCTCCCCAATCCCAGGCCCAGCTCTCCCCAATCCCAGGCCCAGCTCTCCCCAATCCCAGGCCCAGCTCTTCCCGATCCCAGGCCCAGCTCTCCCCGATCCCAGGCCCAGCTCTCCCCGATCCCAAGCCCAGCGCTCCCAGGCCCAGCTCTCCTCGATTCCAGGCCCAGCTCTCCCCGATCCCAGGCCCAGCTCTCCCCAATCCCAGGCCCAGCTCTCCCCGATCCCAAGCCCAGCGCTCCCAGGCCCAGCTCTCCTCGATTCCAGGCCCAGCTCTCCCCGATACCAGGCCAAGCTCTTCCTGATCCCAGGCCCAGCTCTTCCCGATCCCAGACTCAGCTCTCCTCGATCCCAAGCCCAGCGCTCCTCGATCCCAGGCCCAGCGCTCCTCCATCCCAGGCCCAGCTCTCCTCCATCCCGGGCCCAGCTCTGTCCGATTCCAGGGCCAGCTCTCCCCGATACCAGGCCAAGCTCTCCCCGATCCCAGGCCCAGCTCTCCCCAATCCCAGGCCCAGCTCTCCCCGATCCCAAGCCCAGCGCTCCCAGGCCCAGCTCTCCTCGATTCCAGGCCCAGCTCTCCCCGATACCAGGCCAAGCTCTTCCTGATCCCAGGCCCAGCTCTTCCCGATCCCAAGCCCAGCGCTCCTCGATCCCAAGCCCAGCGCTCCTCGATCCCAGGCCCAGCGCTCCTCCATCCCAGGCCCAGCTCTCCTCCATCCCGGGCCCAGCTCTGTCCGATTCCAGGGCCAGCTCTCCCCGATACCAGGCCAAGCTCTCCCCGATCCCAGGCCCAGCTCTCCCCAATCCCAGGCCCAGCTCTCCCCGATCCCAAGCCCAGCGCTCCCAGGCCCAGCTCTCCTCGATTCCAGGCCCAGCTCTCCCCGATACCAGGCCAAGCTCTTCCTGATCCCAGGCCCAGCTCTTCCCGATCCCAAGCCCAGCGCTCCTCGATCCCAAGCCCAGCGCTCCTCGATCCCAGGCCCAGCGCTCCTCCATCCCAGGCCCAGCCCTCTCTGATCCCAGGCCCAGCCCTCTCTGATCCCAGGCCCAGCCCTCCCGATCCCAGTCCCAGCCCTCCCGATCCCAGTCCCAGCCCTCTCTGATCCCAGGCCCAGCCCTCTCTGATCCCAGGCCCAGCTCTCTCTGATCCCAGGCCCAGCTCTCTCTGATCCCAGGCCCAGCTCTCTCTGATCCCAGGTCCAGCTCTCTCTGATCCCAGGCCCAGCTCTCTCCGATCACAGACCCAGCTCTCCCGTTGCTGCTGTGGTTCTCTTGTTCTTGTCTCCTTGCTTTTCCAACGTTTTTTGAGTGCTTTCTTGTGGTGATCTTGCAAGAATGGTGCTGGGGCAGGCACACACATACACAGACACACACATACGCAGGCACACACACATGCACGCAGGCACACACATACACACAAATGCACACAGAGACACACACATATGCATGCACACACATACGCCCACAGGCACACACATACATACACACACACACACACAAATGCATGCAGGCACACACATACACACACACACACACACACGCATGCAGGCAAACACAGACAGACACACACACACATACGCACATACACACACACATGTACTCATGCACGCGCACACACACAGACACACATACGCGCACACAAACACACAGACATACGCACGCACACGCAGGCACACACATACACACACATGCACACATACACAGACACACACACATACACACACTCACATGCGCATGCAGGCAAACACACAAACACATGCACACAGGCACACACATAAAAACACGCACGCATGCAGGCACACACATACACACACACACTCACACTCACACACACAGACACACACTTACTCACACACATACACACGCACTCACACACACACAGACATAGGCACATACACTCACACACACATGCACTCATGCATGCACACACACAGAGCCACTTGCACGCCCAAAGCGACTCTCAAAGTCGCCACTTCAAGCATTGGCGTCCTCTGCTTCCCGCAGCCTCAAACATCACTGCCACAAGATCAGTAACATGTTATCTTTTAACACATTATCCATGAGCAATAGTGCGCTCTATCTGATGCGATGTATACAGTTACAAATTCTTCATAAGTCAACTGCCAAGATGTTAGAATTGGGGGTCTCAGGTTGGCACAGGTGTGTACTTGTGACAAGCAGGGACCCTCTCCTCTATTCAGGGCAAGGGACTTACTCTTAAAAAAAAAACCCTGCTCACCCTCTGGGCAGTGTGGGGCGAGCAGACCAGGCTAAACTTCAGAGCGTTATGGGTTGAGCATTTATGACCACTTACAGTAATTCAATGAGACACCACAAATGGACACCAGTCTAGTTTTTATCAAAAATAGGCATTTTTTTATATATCAGAAATGACTTAGCACAAGACCCATATAACGTTTTAAATCCGGCCACAATACTTTTTAGGATTCAAGAGTTCTTTAAAAAATGCTTAATTCTTGGGTTCGGTGTGCTACGTGCTGCGTTGGGACAGAGTCTTAAAAGGCAATACAACAAGGTTACGGACTCTCTGGTCCGAGGCGTACACCTGTAGGGGTGCGAGTCGGTTACAGTACCTTGAGGATCATATCTTTTGACATGAGGGATGCGTGTGCAGGTGAAGGCGGTCCCTTGGCGTATCGGCGGCTTCCCAAAGTGAGTCCGGCTTGTACAGGCGTCGTGGTGTGAGGCGTAGGAGCGGGACTCCGAGGGGCGATGCGGACGGTCGGGGCCTCCAGGCGTTCACGGTGCGGTGCGTTAATCCTTGTTAAGCCTTCCAGCGGGGATGCCGGGGTGAGGGGCGCAGCGCGGCACCAGGCTGCCAGTACGAGGCGCCTGGTGCGGTGCTGCCGGGGGCCTGATGAGCGCGGTGCACAGCGGCCAGTACGCTGCGAGCGCACGGGCCGTACTTCAGTCATGCGGTGCGCTCCTAGTCCCGAGCCAGGGGCAGGAGTGTGGGTCAAACAGTGAGGCTCGAAGAGGGAGGGGGGAGGAAGCGAGCTGCAGGCGGCCCTTGGGGAACGGTGCGAGCGGCCCTTGGGGAACGGTGCGAGCTACGGCTCGAGTTGAGAAGCGGAGCCACACGGGGCGGGGGCGGCCAGGCACGCACTTCAGAGCGGGCAAGAGTACGGGTCGCACAAAGATCGCGACTCCCACGACAGGCAGACCGTGGCAATATCCAGCAGGCTGGGAAGGCAGAAGGAGTCCAATATTCCTGGGACTCGTTCAGGGGGCAAGCTCACACACAAGCCCTTGGAGATTGTTTAAAGAGGCACAAGTAGATAAATGTTCCTTCAATCTTTTCCTCTCTTCTCGCAGCAAGGCACCCACCACAGGCCAGTCTCCCTGGTCAGAGACAGTATTCTTCCTTTTAGCTTTTCTAGGTCCTTCTTGTCAGGCAGAGGTTCTTCTTGCTTCAAACAGCATCTGATTTCTTTGGAGCAGGGCTCCCATCTTTATACTGAAAATCCTTTGTTCTTTCAGGCCAGGGGTCCTGTGCCTAGTTCAGTCCAGTTTCTGAGCACTTTGTTGACATGCTGCAGGCTTCTTCTTTCAGGGAGCAGGGCAGAGACATCAGACGCCCGCAGTAGGTAGAGCCAGCATTGTGGTGGCAGAGCACAGCCCTATTCAGAGTCAATGGGCACTCCTCCCACCCATCCTGGTGTAATCTTTCTATTCACCACCTGGCTGCCCAGCCTGTATCCTGGAATTCGCCAGCCCTGTCACTCCCAGAAACCAGACAGCAGATACACATAAGAGCAGAGGCGGGCTGAAATGGTTAGGCAAGCAAATACTAACTTTCTAAAAGTGGTATTTGCAAACACAGAACATTAAAATAAACTTTGCTAAAAGATGTATTTTATTATTCTGAGTTCAGGCATACCAAACTCGAATTTCTACCAGGTTCCCTGAGCCTGCTAGGATTATAGAGTGTAATAATTCCAGCAGCCCATTCTGGCCTATGAGAACAGGTAGCCTTACAATAGTGAAAAACGAAAATGGCTGTAATTCACTATTAGGACATGCCACACACATCAGGGCTTGTCCTACCTCAAGCTTACAATGCACCCTGCCCTTGGGCCTACCATAGGGGTGACTCACATGAAGTAAAGGGAAGGTTTAGGGGCTGGTGTCAAGAATTCCTGTCATGCGAGGGGAGGAAAACGGTAACCAGCGAAAACGTACTACATCTCCCAGGATGCTTAGCGGTTGAGAGGTTATGTAAACAGGAGAGCTGTTACATAACTCAAGGAAAACACGCCCTTATGTAAACAGGAGAGCTGTTACATAAGTCAAGGAAAACACGCCCTTATGTAAACAGGAGAGCTGTTACATAACTCAAGGAAAACACGCCCTTATGTAAACAGGAGAGCTGTTGCATAACTCAAGGAAAACACGCCCTATAAAGGATATTGTGTTTACACCAACGTACCTGCTTCGTGAAGAGCAGTGTTCCGGAGTGGTGCTCCAGTAAGGCAAGAACGGAGGTAGGTCGAGTCGTTACTCCCTGGGCCGTGTCTTGCCCCATCGTCACCTGTGAAGGACCCGGAAGCTCTACCGGTCAACCATTGAGCTTCGCTTTTTGACGCATCTCGGTTCAGTCTTCTTGCTTTTGATTGGGGTATCGGTGACGCATCACCAGGAGGTGACTCCGCGTCCCGGTGCAGTCTGAGGAAGAGGTTGAGCGGCTGCTCCCTTCAGGTAGAGACCCCGGCTGGGTGTTTCCCTGACTCCTCGATTCTCCCCAACACTCTTCGTGCCCCGCACAGCCTACCGATTGGCATTGTCGGCCATTTCATTTCTGCCCTCTGTTGGCATACGCCGGGATCGGCGTATATGCAGAGGACGGTTAGGACCATCCGTGCTGTGGGCTGGTAACGTACTTAGCCTGGAGGATTCCAGTGACTATAACTTTTGTTTACTCTTTGTATTATTTTTGCCTTCATTAAAATAACTAACCCTTCACAAGTGGTTGCGTCCTCATTATCGTGTCTGTTAAACGATCCTGAGACGTTCAGGGCGTTGCAAAATATCCAACCTTAATAACACTAACTGTCTCCCGGTCGATAACAGACATGGCAACACTTGATGATGTGCTGGCTGCTTTAGCGACCGTGCAAGTTGAATTGGCTGCCTCTAGGCAAGAAACAGCCGATGTAAAAGCCAGACTGGATGCTATCCAATTGGACCCGCTCACGCCCAGCACCTCCCTCACGAACCAGACCCCTTCGGTAGTAGTGGAAATGCCGGTAGCCATCCCCTTGGCAACACCAGAGAGGTACAGTGGGGATCCTAACACAGTGCAGGTATTCCTCACACAAGTGGCGCTACATTTATCGTGCAAACCAAAGGCGTTCCCCACGAGTCAGGCTCGTGTGGCTTTCCTTATTTCCTATTTGGCTGGAAACGCGGCACAATGGGCCGTACCTCTGGTGAGCAGGGACGACCCCATCTTATGTGATTGGGGTGCTTTTCGCGAGGAATTCCTGAAGGTATTCGACAGAAGGGCTGACTCGTACACGGCGGACCGTGAAATGCTTGAGTTGAGACAGGGATCCAACGACCTGGTGCAGTATCTCAACGCGTTCCGAAGGCTGGTTGTGGAAACCAAGTGCCCCGATCCGGATCTCCCCTACGTGGTGGAAGCGGACGCATCGGATGTGGCGCTGGGGGCTATCTTGTCCCAACGCAACCACGACACAGGGGTGCTTCATCCCGTTGCGTACATGTCCCGCGAACTCAACGCGCCGAACGCAACTACCATATTGCGGAGAAGGAGCTTCTCGCAATCAAGGACGCCTTCACCGAATGGAGGCATTGGTTGATGGGGGCAAGACATGTGGTATCGGTGTACACGGACCATCGGAACCTACAGTTCATGACGGCCACAAGACACCTTTCTCCCAGGCAGCTGCGGTGGATGATCTTCTTTGCGGGGTTCAACTTCCGCATCACATATCGGCCGGGGACGGAAAACCGGAAGGCGGACGCCCTGTCCCGTCAATCTGCAGTTAAGGAACCATTGCCTGCGACCGAGCATTCCATCATTTCCCCGACGATGGTATTGGGGGTTATCCAACCGGATACTTTCCTGAGGGGAATAAAGAGAGGGATCAGGTCATTCGCATGGCGGAGGTGGCTCCTCAGTCACAGAGAATGGCGCTGAAGGACGGGATACCCCTGAAGGGCAGGTGCCTATTGATACCCACGCCTAGGCTAAGGAAACAAGCATTCATCTGGTGCCATGACTCTCCATGCGCAGGTCATTTGGGCTTTGAAAAAACGGTGGCTAGCATGGGACGGCATTTCTGGTGGCCAACCATGAGAGTGGATGTCAGGAGGTGGGGACAGGAGTGTCCTACGTGTGCTACCATGAAGGCCGACCATAGCCGAACCCAAGGGCTCTTACATCAACTTCCAACCCCGGATAGACCATGGGATAGCATATCACTGGACTTCGTGGTGGGCCTACCGGTAGACCAGGGGATGACGGCAATACTGGTGGTGGTGGATTACTTGACGAAAATGGGGCACTTCATCCCCTGCAAGAGAGTCCCTACGGCCGGGGAATTGGCGTCACTACTCCTAAAGAATGTGGTACGACTGCATAGATTACCTGGGGTGATCGTGTCGGACCGGGGGTCGCAGTTTACTGCGCAATTCTGGAAGACTTGGTGCACTTCGCTGCATGTTAAGACCGCCCTCTCCACCAGCTACCACCCTCAAACGGACGGCCAAACCGAGCGCCTGAACCAAACGCTCAAACAGTATCTGCGATGTTTTGTGGACCAGGGCGGGGAAGAATGGGTCGACTTGCTATGGGTTGCAGAGATAGCCTACAACAACGCCACTCACAGCTCCACACAGTCATCTCCGTTCTATAGCAACTATGGCCAACATCCCAGGTTCTTGCCATTTCTACATCCGTTCAGAGAGGACAGGATTCCCGCCACAGCGGACAGGGTGGCACACATAAAAGACACGTTGATGCGCTCAAGGGCTGTCCTAATAGAGGCCAAGAGAAGATACAAGGCTGTGGCAGACAGGAAGAGAAGGCCCGGGCCACTGTACCGCACTGGAGACTACGTCTGGATATCCACAAGAAACATGAGGTTTCGAAAGAACAGTGTGTTCCATCCCAAGTACATGGGCCCCTATCGAATTACCAAGTGTATGGGTCCCGTGAACGTGAAGGTGTGCTTGCCCCAGTCATTGCGGATACACCCTGTCTTTCATGTATCATTGCTCAAACCAGCACCCTCCAAGCCGTCTGGGACACCTAGGCCGGTATGCGTGGAGTCGGAGGTGGAGTATGAAGTGTCGGGCATACGGGCGTCCAAATGGCGCAGGGGGAAGCTGTGGTACCTGGTTGCGTGGAAAGGCTATGGCCCGGAGGAGCAATCATGGGAACCGGCTGAAGGGGTTCATGCTCCGCGCTTGGTCTCCTTGTTCCATCGGCGTTTTCCTGCCAGCGCTGGCCCCGTGGGGAGCCGCTGAGAGGGAGGATGTACTGTCAAGAATTCCTGTCATGCGAGGGGAGGAAAACGGTAACCAGTGAAAACGGACTACATCTCCCAGGATGCTTAGCGGTTGAGAGGTTATGTAAACAGGAGAGCTGTTACATAAGTCAAGGAAAACACGCCCTTATGTAAACAGGAGAGCTGTTACATAACTCAAGGAAAACACGCCCTTATGTAAACAGGAGAGCTGTTACATAAGTCAAGGAAAACACGCCCTTATGTAAACAGGAGAGCTGTTACATAACTCAAGGAAAACACGCCCTTATGTAAACAGGAGAGCTGTTGCATAACTCAAGGAAAACACGCCCTATAAAGGGAGGAACCCGGAGGTACAACGCTGTCGGATATTGTGTTTACACCGACGTACCTGCTTCGTGAAGAGCAGTGTTCCGGAGTGGTGCTCCAGTAAGGCAAGAACGGAGGTAGGTCGAGTCGTTACTCCCTGGGCCGTGTCTTGCCCCATCGTCACCTGTGAAGGACCCGGAAGCTCTACCGGTCAACCATTGAGCTTCGCTTTTTGACTCGGCTGAGTCAAAGCGCTGTGGCGCTTTTGCTGGTTGGAGTCGTAACTCCCAGCCCGACCAGAGATACAGGGACTGCCAGCTGTAACGCACACCAGGAGGTGTTTGCCGCGTTACAGACTCGGAAGTCCACAGGATCGATCGAGCGGCTGCTCTCGGTTCAGTCTTCTTGCTTTTGATTGGGGTATCGGTGACGCATCACCAGGAGGTGACTCCGCGTCCCGGTGCAGTCTGAGGAAGAGGTTGAGCGGCTGCTCCCTTCAGGTAGAGACCCCGGCTGGGTGTTTCCCTGACTCCTCGATTCTCCCCAACACTCTTCGTGCCCCGCACAGCCTACCGATTGGCATTGTCGGCCATTTCATGTCTGCCCTCTGTTGGCATACGCCGGGATCGGCGTATATGCAGAGGACGGTTAGGACCATCCGTGCTGTGGGCTGGTAACGTACTTAGCCTGGAGGATTCCAGTGACTATAACTTTTGTTTACTCTTTGTATTATTTTTGCCTTCATTAAAATAACTAACCCTTCACAAGTGGTTGCGTCCTCATTATCGTGTCTGTTAAACGATCCTGAGACGTTCAGGGCGTTACAGCTGGCAAGTGTGTGCACTTGCCCAGCCAACATGACAGTACCAGACTGCATGCAGGTTCTTCAATGGCAGACCTTAGACACATTTTACAAGGCTGCTTCTGTGGGTGGCACAACCAGTGCTGCAGGCCCACTAGCAGTATTTGGATTTACAAGCCCTGGCACTCCTGGTGCACTTTACTGGGGTTTGACAGTAAACCAATTAAGCCAATCATGGAAACCAATCACATATACCCTTTATACAGGGAGCACTTGCACTGTGGCACTGATTGGCAGTGGCACAGTGCTCTGAGCAGCTAACACCAGCAAAACATATGAGGCACAGCAGCAAAAAGTGGAAGTGAGACTCACGCCAAGGTGCCAGGTCTAACACAAGACATAAAATTCCGCGCTGCACTATGCATGCATCTACCATACAGAGGACAACATTTCTACAGCTTCTTGGAGCCCATCTTGCCTTTCACGTCGAAAACCTGATGGACCTGGTGCCCTAGGCAGCGAAGGGTCTCCTGGGCCTGGTGCCCTCAGTATAGAAGGGTCTCCTGCTGGTGCCCCCAGTAGAGAAGAGTATCCTGGGCCTGGTGCACTCAGTAGAGAAGTGTTAGAAATGGGATCCCCGGCTGGCCAGGGCTTGCGCCAAAGTCAGTCAGAGACCATCACTCCTAAGTCAGGCCAAGGGAGTTACACGCCAAGATAACCCCTGCTCACCCTCTAGGTAACGTGGCGCGAGCAGCAAGGCTAAACTTGGAGGCGATATGAGTTAAGTATTTGAGCACGCACCCCAGCAACAACACCCAAGGCCCACCACAAAGGAAACTCCACACAAGGTTATATATAAAAATAGCCTTTGTATTACACCAAAACACATTAGATGAAACACACACTTTACAATGTGCCACTGGCACGGGCAGAATTTACAGGGGATTATATACATGGGACAGGGCCATATGGACCACTGTCAGGAATCAGCACTTTTAGAAATTAGCACTAGGTAGAATTAGCACTTAGAACATAGAATAATATTCTCAAAGTCGCCACTTCAAGCATTGGCGTCCTCTGCTTCCCGCAGCCTCAAACATCACTGCCACAAGAGCAGTAACATGTTATCTTTTAACACATTATCCATGAGCAATAGTGCGCTCTATCTGATGCGATGTATACAGTTACAAAATCTTCATAAGTCAACTGCCTAGATGTTAGAATTGGGGGTCTCGGGTTGGCACAGGTGTGTACTTGTGACAAGCAGGGACCCTCTCCTCTATTCAGGGCAAGGGACTTACTCTTAAAAAAAAAACCCTGCTCACCCTCTAGGCAGTGTGGCGCGAGCAGACCATGCTAAACTTCAGAGCGTTATGGGTTGAGCATTTATGACCACTTACAGTAATTCAATGAGACACCACAAATGGACACCAGTCTAGTTTTTATCAAAAATAGGCATTTTTTTATATATCAGAAATGACTTCGCACAAGACCCATATTACGTTTTAAATCAGGCCACAATACTTTTTAGGATTCAAGAGTTCTTTAAAAAATGCTTAATTGTTGGGTTCGGTGTGGTACGTGCTGCGTTGGGACAGAGTCTTAAAAGGCAATACAACAAGGTTACGGACTCTCTGGTCCGAGGCGTACACCTGTAGGGGTGCGAGTCGGTTACAGTACCTTGAGGATCATATCTTTTGACATGAGGGATGCGTGTGCAGGTGAAGGCGGTCCCTTGGCGTATCGGCGGCTTCCAAAAGTGAGTCCGGCTTGTACAGGCGTCGTGGTGTGAGGCGAAGGAGCGGGACTCCGAGGGGCGATGCGGGCGGTCGGGGCCTCCAGGCGTTCACGGTGCGGTGCGTTAATCCTTGTTAAGCCTTCCAGCGGGGATGCCGGGGTGAGGTGCGCAGCGTGGCACCAGGCTGCCAGTACGAGGCGCCTGGTGCGGGGATGCCGGGGGCCTGATGAGCGCGGTGCACAGCGGCCAGTACGCTGCGAGCGTACGGGCCGTACTTCAGTCGTGCGGTGCGCTCCTAGTCCCGAGCCAGGGGCAGGAGTGTGGGTCAAACAGTGAGGCTCGAAGAGGGAGGGGGAGGAAGTGAGGTGCGGGCGGCCCTTGGGGAACGGTGCGAGCGGCCCTTGGGGAACGGTGCGAGCTACGGCTCGAGTTGAGAAGCGGAGCCACACGGGGCGGGGCGGCCAGGCACGCACTTCAGAGCGGGCAAGAGTACGGGTCGCACAAAGATCGCGACTCCCACGACAGGCAGACCTTGGCAATATAAGACAGAGTCTTAAAAGGCAATACAACAAGGTTACGGACTTGCTCTTTAAAAAAAAAAACCCTGCTCACCCTCTAGGCAGTGTGGCGCGAGCAGACCAGGCTAAACTTCAGAGCGTTATGGGTTGAGCATTTATGACCACTTACAGTAATTCAATGAGACACCACAAATGGACACCAGTCTAGTTTTTATCAAAAATAGGCACTTTAGCACATAACCAGTAACTACTGGTAACCAGGACCTCACTAGCACCACCTGTACTAGGAGAAAAACCACCTAAGTATCACGATACCTGTAGGGGTGTAAACATATAACACATGATGCATAACATACATTTAGAGGTGTAAGGAACAAGGCACATTATGCATCAACAACACATTCAGAGGTGCAGGCTAAGTAATTGCGCATAAACTCACAAGTCACCACCTGTGACTGTCCATAGGCCAACTGGCCTTGTTGGGGCTCAGGACGCCCGGTGTTCAAAGTTAGGGGGCCTAAACATGGCAGCTGCCCACAAAGTGCTGGGCAGCTGTGAAGTTGGCGGGGCAAAACACACTTGGGAGCCTCGCAGGCTCGGTGCCCCAGGACAAAGATGTGCCCCCCTAGAGCCTCTCTGGGCTCTCAAAGCAAAGGTGCAGCCTCACTGGGCTGTGGGGTCCCTCACGGGGGACCCAGGAACACTTGGCGCGCCTAGAGCCTCTCTCAGGGCTCTAGGCACAAATTGGGGCGTGGAGTCCCTCACGGGGGACTCTGCATCAGGAGGAAATGCCCCCAGAGCCTTGTGGCTCTACACAAACTATAGCGCTTCGTTGGAGTCCCTCACGGGGGACTCTGCACTTAAAGGAAACTGCCCCCAGACTGGTGGAGCCTCGACAGGCTCAAAAACGATCTAGATGCCCCAGGAGCCTCTCCGGGCTCGACAGACAATGCGGCCGTTATGGTGGAGTCCCCCCACTGGGGACTCTGAACTTAGAATTGCCCCCAGGAGCCTTGTGAAGTCACGGAGTCCCCACCAGCCCTCTTCACTTACCGGGCGGTTTGTGGGGTGCTCCGGTCCTTTCTTCTGGGCGGCGGCTGTCAGGGGAGAGCTCCCGCTCCTCGGGACTCTCCTGGGCGTCAGGGCTCCCTCCTCGGGGGAGCCTCACTGCGGGACAGCGCTTCCTCTCTGTCTCGGCCTCCACGTCAAGTCCCGGGCCGGCAGCCAATCCCAGCGCGGCCCGGGAATGACGTCACAGGGGTGTCCCGCAGTCCCGCCCCCGGCCTGCCTGACTTCCTGGTCGCGGGCCGGGCGGCGGTGATGCAGGAAGGAGTTTGCTTGTCCCGAGCTGCGACGGTGAAACACGGGGCAATGCCGGGTGGGCACCGGCCTCCAATTAAATTAAGAAGCGAGGTGGCACTCGCAAATTCAAATAAAGGGGCACAGCCCAAAAAAGGCAATAACAGCCACAGGTGCGGCGTGGGCAGCCGCGAACCGGCGGCAACACGCAGGGCGGCCCCTGCTTTCCCCACGCAAAATGCGGGGCGGGGAAGCGCGATCGGCAAACGAACAGGCAAATGCCGGGTGGGCACCGGCCTCCAGCAGACCACGCGCTCCCAAGCGCCAGGGGCATCAATAAAGCGCTCTCAGCGCTAGGAACAGGGTCACAGCGCTCCCAAGCGCTACAAGGGGAAAGTAAAGCGCTCCCAGCGCTATAAGCAAAAGAAAGCGCTCTCAAGCGCTAGGGGGCACTCAGTTCAGCAACAAAGTCCTTGTAGGCAGGCAGGGGGGCAAGGTTGGGCCCAGAGCCAGCACACTGGGTCTCCAGGCAGGGAGACACTCCAAGTGGCGGTCCTCTGGCCCAGCAACAGCAGCAGCCCCCTCAGGATCCTGGAAGAGAACAACTTCTGTGGGGACACAGCCCCATTTTTATACACTAAATCCTTTGTCTGTAGGTGCAGGGTGGGGGAGAAACCAGTTGCAGCTGGTTCTTGAGTACTCTGTTTACCTCAACTACCCTCTCTATTCACTGGCAGGGCTTGGGTCATCAGTCGCACCACAGGGGGCGGAGCCAGCATTGTGTAGGGAAAAGCCCAGCCCCATTCAGGACACAGGTACACTCCTCCCCAGCCATCAGCATGCTAATCTCCCACTCACCACCGGGGCAGACCCATCCAGGCTCCTGGAGCCAGGCTCACCAGCCAGCTCCAGCCAATCACACGCCAGGCATATTTTACATTAATATGTCAACTCCTAGAAGTGGCATTTGTACACAAGACACAGTCATGCCACATAAACCATTGCGAAGCATTCACTCTCACGAGTTTGCACATACCAAATTCGAACATGCACACCTCACGCATCAGGAACTACCAGGGACACATACATTCCCCATGCATTCCTATGGGAGGGCAGGCCTATCTCATCACATGCACTCAGAGTGCGCACGCACTTTCCACTGGGACACAGTGAAAGTGCGCAGAACCCAAAAATCACCATCACCAGGTCACCATTACAAGCAAAAAGTCTAGGGGTGAACCTGCCAGAAGGGCCAAGTCCAACAGAAGGGTCTCCTGGGCCGGGTGCCCTCAGCAGAGAAGGGTCCCCTGCTGGTGCCCTCAGCAGTATTGTGCACAGTATTGTGGATTTTTGTCGCTTGTGGTCTTGTGGTAAATCTATATAAAGAATTCTTATTTTTAATATACAACTGTGGGGTGTTCATCTGTAGTGTTGTCACTGGATTACTGTATGTGTTCACAAATGCTTTACACACTGCCTCTGAGATAAGCCTGTTTGCTCGTGCCAGTCTACCAAAGGGGTGAGGAGGGGTTATTTTAGTAGTGTACCTCCTTACCCTGACTAGAGGCAAGGGTCCCTATTTGTCACAAGTACCTACCTGTGCCAACTAGAGACCCCCAAAGCTAACACTGTGCCTCTGTTAGAATGTTATTAGCATCGGCCCAGGTTTCTAGCCTTCCCACCATGATTCTTCCCATCACTTTGAAAGTTGAGTCGAGAAGGAATATTGGACAGTAGCAATTTGCCTTCACTCTATCCCCCTTTTTGAAAATGGGTACGATAATGTTTTCTGCCCAGGATGCAGGCAGTACTCCTCCTAAAGTAGCATTAAAAACAATTTATAAGATTGTTGTCCAGAAATCAATATGTTTAAAAACGTCAATAGGTACCCCATCCGGTCCGGCGGCCTTCCCATTGGTGCCTTTTTTGCGAGGCTGTTTTAATTTGCTCTGGCGCTGTTGGGGCTAGATTTACAGGCTCAACTAGTATATTATCATCATTGTTGCAATTAGAGGCTTTAACAGCGCCAGGATTAAAAATACGTTCAAAACGTATTTTCCAATCTTTTGGAGGAACGACAATATCGATTCTCACCGCTGTGTTCTCTTTAAAAAATGGGTCTTCTATAGTCTTCCAGAATAAGGTTGCATCTCTTGTCTCGCCAGCCTGAACTAATTTTTCGCCGGCCTCCTTATGGATTTCAATTTTCCTTTGCTTCAAAATGTTTTTATAGCCTTTCCTCAGGGGCTTATTCTGACACTATCCCCAGGTTTATGTTTCAGGGCACATTTTAATTCCCTGTTTAACGTAGAACAATCTTGGTTAAACCATCTGGGATTATGGTCCCGGGCCTTTTTCCTTTTTTGAGATATAAGGTCACCTGCAATTTAGTTTGTAATATTACCGAAAGCACTTATAATTCCACATCTATAGAGGAGCTATCCAGACAGATATTTATATTGTTTCGTTTTTTCCTTGTAAGGCTGTCCATAAAGGTTGTTGGATTCGCGCCGGTCCATATTATTGAAACTCCATTATTACCCTGGGTTTCTATGTTTATATCTGCAGCCTTCCCCCATCTTGACAAGTCAGGCTAAGCTTCAGAGTCGGAATTAACGGGTGATGGTCGCTAAGCAGATCTGCACTAATTCAAAGATTTTCTACCAAACCCCTGCAGTTAGCTGACACCATGAAGTGGCCAATGTTAGAGGATGACCGGACACGTACGTAGCGTAGCATAGCAAACTCTCCATCGCCGCTGTCCACTTCCATTATGCTAGGTTATAGTTATGGATTGTATTATTAATTGCCTCCCCATAATAGCCGTGTGGAAAGTGCGGAATTCGTTCACCAAAGCGGCCACAATAGCCTCATGATTCCCCCCCAAAATATCAGGTCTCACAATTAAAACCGCCCAAATGAGTATTTACTCCCCTCCCGCGGCATTTATGAAACACTCCAGATCTACTTCTAATGACTGAATCCCCCCAGATCTTGTGCCATCAAAATATTATTATACAAATGTATTATAAGTAAAGGATGTTTCCCCTTCAAATAAAGATATGAATGCTGATAATACTGTGACAGAATATTGGCTTCCCTTAAAATTAGAGGTGAAGTTACGGAAATTAAAACCGATAAACCTCCTTTTGCTCTCCCCAGCATCCCCAGAGAGGCCAGCATTAGTACAGATAGCTTGAAAGCCATTAATAAAAAAGGGCTCAGTATGCCATGTTTCCTGAAGCAAAATGAATACACACCCCTCAATCGCTTTTAGCTATGCGTCGTTATTGAGCTTATTTTTGGTTCCAGCCACGTTCCATGACATGATATGTAAGGATTCTTTAGTTTGTGCACTTATTTCAACTTCCAGCAATTTACAGCTAGGGATATTGGCCAGATTATTAGTAGATACCTCACGCAAGTCCTCCCTATGAACTAGAACACAGTTACAGTGCATTCCGGACTACTTTCTAATATAATACCCACTTCCTCCCTCTGGCAATCAATATCACTGCACCTTCTCAACGGTTCATATCTATTGTTAGTAAGAACAGTTTGATTTCAATTACAAATATGAGGTCTACCTACTTTATTTACTGTGTTCAGGCCTATAGAAAAAGCCTAATGGAACACCAGTTATGTGATCATTTTGACTAAAGTTAGGCAATGTAGTATTATTCAGAAATCCTTCCATCAAATTCCCTACCAGATCCCTGCTACGAAAGTTCACTACAACGTAATGCCCCTGACACGTTTTCCTAGAGCTACCTACCCAATTTACTCTCCTTAGCTTTATAATATTTTGTTGTAACACATTAACGCCGAAGTTAGTTTTTACAGCTATTCAATGAACCACTTGATTTTTCAATGTCTCACAAGATTCACAGCTTTTATCAGCTAATCTGGGAACATGTTTCAATACAATGACGTATGGGGTCGCCTGGGAGGGGGGTTGGGGAGTTGTAATGGCTCTTCTATGTTACAAACATGCACAGCCCTAGTCAGTCTATCTGCTGATTAGATTTTACCAGTCCTAAGGAGGTCGCTTTATTATCCTTAATAAGCATTGGTGCTTCGGTGGGTTGTAACTTCTGTCTGACCCTTGAGGGTGGTACAACAGGAGTCATTCTTTGTTTCGGTTCGCCAGCAGGGGTGGTGGTGTCTAGGCCTTCATCTGGCCGTGTAACTGAATTATTGTTAATAATAGTCTTGCTCAAATATTTTGTAGAAATAATTTCAGAGACCAGGTCAGTCAGAAAAGTCTGTATTTAGTTCAGACATCAATCGTCGCTCTATATTGTCCAATTTGCCATGTAGCTTTTTAAAAATCGTTTCAATATTTTGTGACCCTAGTATTTTACTTGTTGGATTATTATCCCCCTTTATCACTCCATGTTGGAAAGGGGATCTTAGGGCTGGCCGAGCGAGGTCGAGAGGCCTCCTGGCGAGGTTCCTCTCCTAGGATCGTACTGACGAGCAATCACCCCCCTACAGATGGACACCACACAAAGATAGGTTCTCAATGTCTTTATCAATACTTTTAGGCAGGTTATCGTACGATACAGGGATAACTGGATCCAGGGATCCTTTCAAGATTAGTCTCTGAGGGAAGGGGGTAGCGGGACAGTCTTGATACCAGCCTGGTACAAGGATACCCTGCGCTCAGCTCTCAATCCTCAAGCTGGGGGTTCTTAGGTATGGGCCACGGCAACGCCAGCAGGGCTCCAGAGATGGTTTCACGATGATGGGCCGCAGCAGCACCAGCAGGGCTCCAAGATGGTTTCACGATGATGGGCCGCAGCAGCGCCAGCAGGGCTCCAAAGATGTCCGGACCCTCGCACTTGGAGGTCGGAGGGGCCGGGATGTTCGTGTCCACACACCCAGCAGGGGGGTGGAGCCAGCACCCAGGGAGGCTGGGGGCGATTGAAACCAGGCGTCGGGGGACGGTTGGAGGACCATCGAAACTCTTTCCCCCATTGATCCATCAAGTGGTCTCTTTACCCCCTGGTTGGATCATGGTGCCTCGATGTCGGGGCTTCGCTGGATCTGCGGCTGGGGTCGGGCCGAGGCCACGAGGCCTGGTCGTGGAGGGCCCAAGATGGAGTCTGGGTTTGAGATGGTGGTCCGGGATAGGGTTCGGACCAGTGAGGGTGTGGAGGAGAGGCTGCCGAGTTCCAACGGGGGAGAGCTGGGGGCTGCCCGGAGGGGCAGCTCTCGTGGAGGGTGGATGGTGCTGCTCTCGGCCGGGGAACAGGGGTCGAGGTAGTCCGGGACCCGCCATGCGCGAGGAGTGGGACCACCGTTGAGGCCGGGTCCAACACACGTCTCCCCCAGCTGAAGGCAGGGAGAGTGACCCATCTTCTTGGGTGTTCTCCTCGCCGAGGCGGAAGAAGCCGGACAGGCCGTCTGCATTGGCGTGGTCGTTGCCTGGGCGATGCTCCACAGTGAAGTCCATCCCTTGCAGGGAGATGGACCAACGCAACAACTTCAGATTCTCCCCTCCCATCTGCATCAGCCACCGCAGAGGTCGGTGGTCAGTTTGTACCCGGAAGTGGGTGCCGAAGAGATAGGGCCGGAGTTTCTTGAGGGCCCACACCACGGCGAAGGCCTCCCGCTCAATGGTGCTCCAGCGCTGTTCTCGGGCCAGCAGGCGTCGGCTAATGAAGGCCACCAGCTGATCAATTCCCTCGGTGTTGACTTGTGAGAGAACTGCCCCGACGCCGTGATCCGAGGCATCTGTTTGCACTATGAATTCCCGGCTGTAATCGGGAGCTTGGAGCACGGGGCGGTGCACATCGCTGTCTTGAGGGTCTCAAAGGCGGTCTGACACTCATGGTCAGACCGCCCCTGAGTCCAGTGCACCTTCTGTGGTTGTCGTTTGGAAGTGAGTTCCGTGAGGGGGCCTCAATACTGCCATAGTCTTTTATGAAGCGCCGGTAATACCCAGTGAGCCCCAGGAAGGCTCGGACCTCTGTCTGGGTGATCGGGGGCTCCCAGGCCATGATGGCGTTGATCTTGGGTTGGAGGGGGGCCACCTGGCCACTTCCCACTTGGTGCCCCAGGTAGGTCACGGAACTTTGGCCGATCTGACACTTGCTGGCTTTTATGGTTAATCCGGCCCTTCGGAGGGCGGGCCAAGACCTCCCGGAGGTGCTGGAGGTGCTCAGCCCAGTGGAGGCTGTACACCGCGATATCGTCCAGGTAGGTGGCGCTGAACTCCTCAAGCCCCGCCAGCACCTTATTCACCAGTCTCTGGAACGTGGCGGGGCGTTTTTCATTCTGAAGGGCATTACCCTGAAGTGGTAGTGGCCATCAGGGGTGGAGAAAGCGGATTGCTCCTGGGCGCCTGGAGTGAGTCCGATCTGCCAGTAGCCCGCGGTCAGGTCGTAGGTGCTCAGGTAACAGGCCGCCCCCAGGCGGTCGATCAGTTCATCAGCCCGGGGGATGGGGTGAGCGTCTGTTCGGGTGACGGCGTTCAGACCCCGGTAGTCCACACAAAACTTGAGTTCGGGGGCGACGCCAGGGGCGGCGGCCTTGGGGACCAGGACAACAGGACTGGCCCATGGACTGTCGGAGGGCTCGACTACCCCTAGAGCCAGCATTTTGGACACTTCTGACTGGATGCAGGCTCGCACTCGATCGGGAACTCGGTAGGCCCGGTGGGGCTATCCCCTGTATCGACATCGTGGAGGCACCACGGTGTGACCCCGGGGGTGAGAGAGAATAGATCGGCAAATTGTCCCAATAGCTCTTGGCAATCTCGGCGTTGTTCTGGGGTCAGGGTGGAAGAGAGGTTGACTCCTTCCACGAGCCGTATTTTTCGAGGGCATTCAGGAGGTCTGGTAGGGGCTCGGAGTCATCTTCAGCCCCACTGTCGGTAGCCATCAGGAGGCTAAGTTCTGAGCAGACAAAGTGAGGCTTGAGTCTGTTGGCGTGGAGGACCCGGAGGGGGTTCCTGGGAGACTCCATGTCCACCAGGTAGGTGACGGGGCTCTTGCGCTCCACCACCTTGAAAGGCCCGGTCCATTTGTCCTGGAGGGCACATGGTTCAACCGGACACATGACCCAGACCTGTTGTCCTGGCTCGAACTCAATGGACGAGGCATTTTGATCATACCAACATTTCATGTCTTCTTGAACCTCGAGGTTGGCCTTGGCAAGTTCCCGGAACCGCCGAGTCTGGTTCCGGAGGGTCAGGAGGAACCGGTACACATCGGGGGGGAGCATCTTGGGCGATCACCTTCCATCCTTCTTTGACCAAGCTTAGGGGACCCCGGACAGGGTGCCCGTACAATATTTCGAAGGGGCTGAATCCCAAGGACTTCTGGGGGACCTCCCGATAGGAGAAGAGGAGGCCGGGCAGCAACACGTCCCATTGGCGTCGTAAGGGCTCCTCTAGGCCCATGATCATCCCCTTCTAGGTGCGATTGAAGCGTTCCACCAGTCCGTTCCCTTGGGGGTTGTAGGGGGTCGTAAATTTGTACGTGACCCCGCATTGCTGCCATAGAGACTTCATGTATCGGGAGATGAAGTTCGTGCCCCGATCAACGACGACTTCTCGGGGGAAGCCCACCCGGGAGAAGATCCCCATCAGGGCCCGGCCCACCACGGGAGCTGTCACGGTCCAGAGAGGGATAGCTTCGGGATAGCGGGTGGCATGGTCCACCAGGACGAGGATGAACCGGTGACCTTGGGATGTCCGGGGCTCCAGGGGCCCCACGATGTCGATTCCCACCCGCTCGAAGGGAGTGTTGACGACTGGAAAAGGTTGCAGGGGGACTTTCAGTTTTCCGCCGCTCTTCCCGCTGGCTTGGCAGGTGGGGCAAGTCCGGCAGTGGTTGATCACATCGTTCCTCATCTTGGGCCAGTAGAAGTGGGTCACCAGGCGGCTGTAAGTTTTATCCTGCCCCAGGTGCCCGGCGAGGGGCACATCGTGTGCCAGGTTCAGGAGGAAGTCTCAATCGGAGGGGGACTACCAGTACCCGGCTGGCCCCTTGCTCGGCAATCTTCTGCTCGCTGTAGAAGAGCTCATTGTCCCAATAGACCCAGTGGGCCCCCGAGGCATCCCCTGTGCTCTGGGCTGCGGCTTGCTGACGTATCCCCTCGAGGGAGAGACACGTTTTTTGTTCTTGACAGAACTGTTCTCGAGTGGGGCCACCTTCTTAGCGCCACTGGGCCAGTTCCGGGAGGTCGCTGAGCTGAGGAAACAGAAATTTCATGTGGTCAGTGTGTCCCCCCACTCGCACCCTATCCACGTATCTATGCCCCATGTATGTCCATGTTATCATGTAATTCCCTTACCGTGCCTGTCATAATAATGCCCCTGCATTTCCGTCTAATGTCAGCATGTCAGTTAATAGGCCTTCCATGAATGAAACGTTAATTCTGCACTGAGGCCTACGTTGCCAATGCATTTACATGGTACACGTTTAAATATCGAGAAGCACACGTTTTTTGTGGCCCAGCCGAGCCAGGCCCTGAATTCAGGCTCCGAGCCTCTTCTGTCTCTGAAAGCTGCAGTTTAGGTATGCATCCCTGACCTCTCCCTTCCTCCCTGCTCAGTCGAGAGGTGCCCGGCCTGGCCTGCCTGCCAAGACGGTATTTTGCCTACAGTTATCTGCTCAGCCTCCGCAAAAACACATTCCAGTCTAGTGAAAGAGGTAAACATTTTCTGCCTGCAGAGCATAGGGCCTAGCCTTCCTGTCTCCATGCAAGTGATTTACTGAACCCGTTGCCATAGTAGGCCCATGGCCCCCACGCAATGCACGAAGAAATATATGCACACACTAGCATTTAGTGATGAACGGCTTCTGCTCGAGAGACCTTTACTTCAGACAATACATCCTCCAAACACAAGATATCAGATATGCCAAAGGTGCAGGTCGTTCTGACATCCCAGACTCCAGACTCCTCTACTAGTGCTAAAGTCAGCCCCCCAGCTCTCCCCAGTTCCACGTCAATTTCACGTCATGACCAGTTGCGCGCACATGTAGGGTAAAGGTTTCTGCTGACCCTGCAGACCTCCTCTATGCATCCACCCACCTATGACACACCTATGACTCATTAAGTGTACACCCACATGTACGCCTTCTTTCACACCTTCTTTCACTTGCTCCGCCTGGAGTGTTCCGCCTACTGTATTCATTTCAATTGTATGGTTTTACTATATATAATGTGTGATGTTAATAAAATGTTAGATATCCCTTCCTGAACCTTAGTGGTGATGGAACCCGATTCTCATTGACTCGAGTCATTTGAATTAAAGCCCTTTTGACTCAGATACCACGGACTCTGCCTCTCATTTTATGAGCTATCCTTATTCTTTATTAATATATAGAAACTATGTCCGGGTATTTTTATTTACCACACGGAAAAGTCGAGAGGTGCCCGGCCTCTCCATCTTGCTAGGAGTAAATCGTCCAATAATTTATATAGGGGACCTGGATTGGAATGCTGACTCTCGTACAATGTGATGAGATGTTGAATCATGTAAATACCAGCTAAACGCTGTTCTTCCGGAGGAAGACTCAAAAATGTTTGCGCTACTATATCATCCTTATATATGTTAGAATTGCCAGCCCATTGAACTGCTGACCGGGCTAGTTCCTGTTCATTCCTGTTCATGCATAGTACTAAGTTCGCTACTCCCTACTCGTTTTTTCAGTGCATGTTCAGTAGCTTGGAATAGGTGTTCAAGGGAATATCGTTCTGGTATGGGAGAGAGAGAACGTTTATTGTATTCTAGGCGTATGGCATTTTGATCATACCAACATTTCATGTCTTCTTGAACTTCGAGGTTGGCCTTGGCAAGTTCCCGGAACCGCCGAGTCTGGTTCCGGAGGGTCAGGAGGTACCGGTACACATCGGGGGGAGCATCTTGGGCGGTCACCTTCCATCCTTCTTTGACCAAGCTTAGGGGACCCCGGACAGGGTGCCCGTACAATATTTCGAAGGGGCTGAATCCCAGGGACTTCTGGGGGACCTCCCGATAGGAGAAGAGGAGGCAGGGCAGCAACACGTCCCATTGGCGTCGTAAGGGCTCCTCTAGGCCCATGATCATCCCCTTCTGGGTGCGATTGAAGCGTTCCACCAGTCCGTTCCCCTGGGGGTTGTAGGGGGTCGTAAATTTGTACGTGACCCCGCATTGCTGCCATAGAGACTTCATGTATCGGGAGATGAAGTTCGTGCTCCGATCAACGACGACCTTTCGGGGGAAGCCCACCCGGGAGAAGATCCCCATCAGGGCCCGGCCCACCACGGGAGCTGTCACGGTCCAGAGAGGGATAGCTTCGGGATAGCGGGTGGCATGGTCCACCAGGACGAGGATGAACCGGTGACCTTGGGATGTCCGGGGCTCCAGGGGCCCCACAATGTCGATTCCCACCCGCTCGAAGGGAGTGTTGACGACTGGAAAAGGTTGCAGGGGGACTTTCAGTTTTCCGCCGCTCTTCCCGCTGGCTTGGCAGGTGGGGCAAGTCCGGCAGTGGTTGATCACATCGTTCCTCATCTTGGGCCAGTAGAAGTGGGTCACCAGGCGGCTGTAAGTTTTATCCTGCCCCAGGTGCCCGGCGAGGGGCACATCGTGTGCCAGGTTCAGGAGGAAGTCTCTGAATCGGAGGGGGACTACCAGTACCCGGCTGGCCCCTAGCTCGGCAATCTTCTGCTCGCTGTAGAAGAACTCATTGTCCCAATAGACCCAGTGGGCCCCCGAGGCATCCCCTGTGCTCTGGGCTGCGGTTTGCTGACGGATCCCCTCGAGGGAGAGACACGTTTTTTGTTCTTGACAGAACTGTTCTCGAGTGGGGCCACCTTCTTAGCGCCACTGGGCCAGTTCCGGGAGGTCGCTGAGCGGGGCAACTTCTTCACAGTTAGGCCCCGGTGAACCGGGTTCAGGGTCGGTGTCTTCGGCGACGACGGGCGGTGGAGGCTCGGGCCACTCGGGTTCTTCGGTGGAGGTGATGGCTCGGGCGGCCATGGTTCGGGTTGTCGCACAGACTCATTCAGGGAGGCCAAGCATCCCCAGGTGCTCCCTCCGCTCGACGTCAGCCCAGGGGGAGCTCTCGAGGTCGTTCCCGAGGAGGCAGTCTACGGGGGCATTGTCTCGGACAGTCACTTTCAGCATGCCTGACACTCCTCCCCATTCAAAGGGGACGCGGGCCATCTGGCACCGGCTCTCGGAAATATCCGCGGACCGTACTGGGCACAGTACATTGGGAAAAATTTGATCCGGGGTCACCAGGTGGCAACGGACGGCCGTCATGCTGGCTCCTGTGTTGCGGAGGGCTTCGGCCCGGTGTACATTAATGGTGACCCACTGGCTGTACTTCTGGGTGTTGGCTGGGATCGGGGCCCCGGGGACCATGTCTCTTTCGCCCAGACATACCAGGGACATGGCTGCGGGCTCCCTCTCGGTCTGGTATTGTTCATAGTCTTCTGCTTCTTCTTCGCCCGGCTCCTCCACCAGGGAGGCGGCGGCGATCTGGCGGTTTTGCGGACCCGTGGGAATGGATGGCTGGTTTCTGGGACAGTTGGGGTCATTGGCGTAATGACCGGGTCGCTGGCATTTGTGGCAGATAACGTTCAAGCGGGGACCCGGCCGTGCAGGGGGGCTCCTCTTCCGGCCTGGGAAGGGGAAGTGTTGGTGGGGGGCACCGTGGCGGTGTCCCTGCCCCGGCCCTGGCCTCCTCCTCCTCCGCCTCGCTGATGGTGGGATCGCGGATGAGCTCGGCCTTGGTCTCCCATCCAGTTCCGGGGAACCCGGGTGCTCTCCCATCGATCAGCTTCGATGGCGAGTTTACGTGGCTCGGTCAGTTTGCTGTCAAGGAGATGCTGCCTGAGTTCGACAAAACAGTTGTTGGAGAGGTGTTCCCACACAATGAGGTTGAACAACTGTTCGTAGGTGGTGACTTGGCTGCCCTTGATCCACCCCTCTAAGGCTCTACTATAGAAGTTCACATATTCCACCCAAGTGGTACCGGGGATCCACTTGCAGTCTCAGAATCGCTGACGGTACATCTCGGGGGTGAGCCCATAGCGAGTGAGGAGGGCGGCTTTCATGTGTTCGTATGAGGTCATCTCGGCGTCGGGGAGCTGTAGCAGGGCGTCTCTCCCCTCATTGACGAACCTCCCCCATAACCCGGCACCCCAGTCTTTTTGTGGTACTCGTAGGCCTTAAACCATTGCTGGATGTCGTTGTTTTTATAGTACTCTCGGACGACATCTTTGGGGATGTGGACCTTGTTGTCTGTAGAGGGAGGGGGGCTCCGGCTCCCGGAGACGCCGGTGTCTCCGTTTTTTGCCTTAATCTACAGTTCTTTTAAACCGCGCTCGTACGCGAACTTCTTCTCCTCCAACTCCCTCTGCCTTCTTTTCTCTTCCAGGTCTCCCTGTAGCCGTAGTTGCTCAAGGGATATCTTCTTTTCAGCCAGTTGTAGTTCTCCATCTATGCGGAGTCTAGCCAGGTCTAATTAGTGGAGCCGGCTCCTTTCTCGTTCTCGGGCATCCTCGTGGGAGAGGCCTGTGTTTCTCTCCTCCGCTGGGGTTGCGGTGTTCTCTGGGTGCAGATGGGTGACTGTGATGCCTTCGTTTTGGGGTGGCAACGCTCCTGTCTCCACCCAGGTCTGCAGAGCCTGCTTGAGGTCGTCTTTGGTGCTTAGTCCTGTGGTAGCAATACCCAAGTCTTTGCAGAATTGCTTCAATTCTTTGTGGCTATAATCTTCTAGTCGTTCCATTTGGAGCTCCGAGGTTGGTCCGGTTTCTTTAGTCGTCATGGTTATCGTGTGTTCCTGTTCGTAGTGGGGCGAGTTACTCTCTGTACGATCTGCGTCGGCTCGGATCGCACCGCCTGCCACCAATGTTGGAAAGGGGATCTTAGGGCTGGCCGAGCGAGGTCAAGAGGCCTCCTGGCGAGGTTCCTCTCCTAGGATCGTACAGATGAGCAATCACCCCCCTACAGATGGACACCACACAAAGATAGGTTCTCAATGTCTTTATCAATACTTTTAGGCAGGTTATCGTACGATACAGGGATAACTGGATCCAGGGATCCATTCAAGATTAGTCTCTGAGGGAAGGGGGTAGCGGGACAGTCTTGGTACCAGCCTGGTACAAGGATAGCCTGCGCTCAGCTCTCAATCCTCGAGCTGGGGGTTCTTAGGTATGGGCCGCGGCAGCGCCAGCAGGGCTCCAAGATGGTTTCACGATGATGGGCCGTAGCAGCGCCAGCAGGGCTCCAAAGATGGTTTCACGAAGATGGGCCGCGGCAGCGCCAGCAGGGCTCCAGAGATGGTTTCACGAAGATGGGCCGCGGCAGTGCCAGCAGGGCTCCAGAGATGGTTTCACGAAGATGGGCCGCGGCAGCGCCTGCAGTGCTCCAAAGATGGTTTCACGAAGATGGGCCGCGGCAGCGCCAGCAGGGCTCCAAGGATAGTTCGGCGAAGATGAGCCGCAGCAGCGCCAGCAGGGCTCCAAGGTGGTTACGGGTTCCACACGGATGAGTTTGTCTCGGTGTCTCTCGACTCCAGGATACAACTGCCGACCTGCTCCGGAGCTGCCCCAGTTATAGGTCTGGCGTCCTTTGATGTCCTGACCCTCGCACTTGGAGGTCGGAGGGGCCGGGATGTGCGTGTCCACACACCCAGCAGGGGGGTGGAGCCAGCGCCCATGGAGGCTGGGGGCGATCGAAACCAGGCGTCGGGGGACGGTTGGAGGACCATCGAAACTCTTTCCCCCATTGATCCGTCAAGTGGTCTCTTTACCCCCTAGTTGGATCGTGGTGCCTCGATGTCGGGGCTTCTCTGGGTCTGCGGCTGGGGTCGGGCCGAGGCCATGAGGCCTGGTCGTGGAGGGCCCAAGATGGAGTCTGGGTTTGAGATGGTGGTCCGGGATAGGGCTCGGACCAGCCGAGGGTGTGGAGGAGAGGTTGCCGAGTTCCAACGGGGGAGAGCTGGGGGCTGCCCGGAGGGGCGGCTCTCGTGGAGGGTGGATGGTGCTGCTCTCGGCCGGGAACAGGGGTCGGGTTAGTTTGAGAGATTTTTTTTTTTTAAAAACCTGTCCTGAAGAAGGTGTTACCATCGATACAAGACACCGAAACGCCGCGTCGACTTTTGGTTTTTTAAATCTGTATCTGATTGTAAAAAAAAAATTTTATGCATTGTTAGACTGTATTATGTTATAAATTTTAAACAATAAACTGTTGATTTTAAATAATGGCGAATATTAGTTTTTAAAAAAAATGTTGTGAATAATTGTACACAGAGTTCCTACACTGACTGTTAGCCTCTATTTAGGTATTGTATGCATGTTGAATTTAAAAGATAATTTTCTCTGTCAAGTCGTAGATAGCCCCCAAGCCATCTTGGTGAGCTACCGTACGACATAGGGTATACCCCCAACGTTTAGGGACCTTTTTCTTGTTTTCTTATTCTAAAAAGTCCAACACAAGGAAGACACATGCTACCAACCGGGGTCGAACCCACAATTAAAATTTAAAAGCAGGCACAATATAAAATAAAACCCTCAGATTTCTCTTTGCCCAGGGAGATATCCTGACTTTCATATTTGCATCTCAGAGTGAAATACAAGCATAGCCCAGCCAACTTATCTTGAATCTATGAAGCGCCCCTACCCTCTTTGCATATGACTCTTCAAAATGGTAGGTCCGGGCTAACTTGGAAAGCCATTGTCCCATTGTAGGCACCTTCTAAGATCTCCAGTTTTGAAACACCAGAGATCTGGCTACTGCTCTAGCAGCAAAAACAAAATATTGTCTATACTTTGGCAGCTGGCTAGTTGCGTGAGAAAAGCCAGAAGGCCAGCGGTAATCAAGGTAAGATGACCATAGACATACAATCACTAATGAACCTGAACATCTCCTCCCAGAAATGATATAGCTTAAGATATGTAAAGAATATGTGCACCCAATCGCCTGCCCCTGCCAGATTACATCTAAAACATTAATTTGAAAGTGCTTGAAACCATTTGTGTAGTTTGAGAGGGGTATAATATACCAGCCAACTTGAAAAAAAGGACATCCTCCTAAAATCTGCCTCCCTTAACGCCTTTTCCCCAAATTTGCAGCTTTGTTGCCATTCCGTTATATTAACCCAGAAAGTTGGTTTCCTGAGCAATTTATTTATTTATTTTTAAGCATTACCTCAACGAGATTCTGATTCGAACCCTGTCGTCGTAAACAATACCAGGTACCAATACCACTTAGATTCAAATTGAGGGCTGCTTTTAGAATTATTCTTTCCCTCTTGTTGATTATTTTATACTTATTTGTGGGAAACAAGTTATCTGTCTAAAACTTAACCAAAGATCGCCTGCCTGAGGTGCAAAATGCAGTGTGAATGCCTCCCACGATATCAAATTTGTTTTAAAAAGCTTTATTTATAACTTTTCACCACAAACTCATATACAGAATCCTTCAAGACAATATCCATAGACTTGTTTACATTTTACACATTAGAACCCCAGTCACATAGCACAGGTAAATGCACTTTACATTTTTTATGGCTTAGTAGTAGACACACCATCATATACAGCTAGGGAGACAGGTGCGCCTGCGCTTACGTACTATCGTCACCATCTTTCTCAGCAGCCTGATCACTTTCTGTCCTAGTTAAGTTCAACAATTCTCTGCATAATTCTCTTCAAGTTGCTATATCCTCATCCAACCTTTCGTCCCTGCGGCAAGCTTTCATATGTAGTTCCTCCGCCAGGGACCACTCCTCCATGTCTCTCAAACGGTTTACGATATCAAATTAGTGTCCTTGTAGAAGTCACCCAGTTTACCAAATCCTAGCCTATTATAAGTCTGCAGTAGCTTTTGTGAAAGCTAGAGACCCCACAACTCAGTCTTTAAGGGGAGTAAATGCATGGCACAATGGAATTTTGTATGCTTTATGGAACCGTCGTATGTGGTTAGCAATTATATTCACAACCCTATACCTTGTTTTTGTTGGGTAACTTTGCAGTACGCAGAAATGCTGGTAATTTAATTGTGCTTTCTATTAGCATCAGATTTTTTTAAAAGTTATCAAATTTCGATGCAGGAGCCACCAGCTGCGTCAATAAACTACTCGATGCAGCTTGATAGTGGGTGGGGAGTTTTTTTTTACCCATATAAACTGCCGTCAAATCTTGTCTACTTCTTTAAAATAAATAATCAGTATTTTTAGGTTTAAATCTTTTTATTTGAAATCTGCACCTGGGAAACAAGTTATTCAATCCAAATGTTACATAGCCGTCAGCAATCATAAACATGGGAAGGGTGATGAGAATGCTTAACAGAGTGAGCATAATAGTCCAATATCTTTCTAACCCACGGCAGCATGGAAAAACATGAGGTGTTACATAATGCCAACCAGGCGAAAGGCCCCCCCACCCCCCAAACTCCCCCTGCCCTCCCCCCCCCCCCCCGTCCAGTGCTCGAAACTGTCCCTCTCAGCCTCCTCTCGCCAAATCTTGTCGTATACTTCCTCTGTCCCCCTCTCATGAGGCCTCCCCTTCTGGTCCTGTGAGTCTCAACAAGCGGAGATACCTTGGGCAGGTAAGTTCTCTGAATTCAGTAACCAATAGTGAGCGGAACGGCTGCCAAAGCTCTTCATATTGATCTATATCAACGGCAAGAGTAAGCGACATCTTCTCCATCCCCAAAACACACCACAGCCGATGAAGCCAACCTGTAGTGGAGGGGACCGTGGTGGTGCGCCAGTGGGTATACACCCGTTACAACGCATCTTTTACAACTACCTACTATTACAACGCATCTTTTACAACGCATACAATTACAACGCATTGCGCTGGGGGGCGCTCTAGGATAGGGAATAAGTATAATTTACTATCCAACACCTTCCCTAGTGTCCACGGGGACTGGAGTTAGAATAGTAAATTATACTTACCACTATCCAGCACCTCAAAGCGCTATGCGTTGTAATGGTATGCGTTGTAATGGTCGCGTTGTAATAGTAGGTAGTTGTAACGGTATGCGTTGTAACATGGTACATCCGCGCCAGTGTATTAGGATATTTTGTATTGCGGAGCCTAGTGCGATAGCCATCTGGCGTCCCCTACATGAGCGCATAGGGTATGTCAGGGGGTTAGGAAGTCCTAGTATAACCCTTTCTATGCGGCCGCGATTCCCCTGGTGTGCTGTAAACAGCACAAACAGGGGCGGGCCGTGACGAACCCCAGCCGTCATCAGCACACGAGCACCGTAGTGCATGACGGCTGGGGTTCGTCATCAGCATGGAAGGGGATAATGTAGGCAGGAAAGTGTGGTAGTTCAGTGTGAAAGTGTGTGTCAATGTCGTCTATCACTTGTGTCCAGTACGGCTGTACCAGGGGACAGTCCCACAAGATATGCAGTAGCGTGCCTATGTGTTCACAGCCCCTCCAGCAGTTTTTATCCTTGCTACGGTCCATCTCACTTATCCGTTCCGGGGTGTAGTACCAGTATGTGGTGATCTTAGTTAGTGTCTCTGTAAGTCTGGTGTGGTATGCTGAATGGCGTGCCCTGTATGAGATTTGGTCCCATTCTTTGTGGCTCAGGGTCCTGCCCAGCTCACGCTCCCAACGCTCCCTGCCCGGGTTATAAAGGTGAGCCGATTGCTGATGAAGGAATTTGTAAAGATCAGATATTAATTTGGTGTCTGTGGTGCGGGACAGGAGCCATCTCTCATATGGCTGATGGCGCATGTCTGCCATCTCCCTCACCTGTGGATGGAGTGCCCAGTGGTGGTCCTGGAGGTAGCGCATCCGCTCCATCTCCGGGGAGGTTGTATTCCTGTCTAAAGAGTGGGAAGGGGAGCACGCCCTCCGGGCTATAGATGTGAAGAGGCAGCGACATCCCGCCGATCGCCAATGGGCGTAGGCTCCCTTGGCCATGCCTGGAGTGAAGTCCGGGTTATCGACCAGGGGCGTGAGCGGCGAGGGAAAGGTGGTGAGTTCATGTGTAGTGTTAGTGGCATCCCACACTTTAAGTGGAACCCGTGTGATGAATGAAGCGTAAAGGTTAGCCGGTCGGGCGGTTTTGTTGAGGAAGGGGATTTCCTGAAGTGGGCGCCCTGCCACGGCTTGGTCCTGGAATAGCCAATGTTTTTCGGACTCCCACTTGCTCCATTCCACCAGATAGCGTAGCTGCACTGCATGGAAGTGCTACTGCAAATCTGGTATTCCCAATCCCCCTGCTTCAGGGGCCAAACTGGTCAGTGCCCTTTTCATTCTCGGCTTCCGACCTTGCCAAATGAAGCCGGCGAGGTCAGTCTGTGTTTGCCGAATCCATCCTGCAGGTGGCTGGAGCGGTAGTGCTCGGAAGAGGAACTGGATTTGGGGTAAAATGGTCATTTTGACCGCTGCTATCCTGCCCAGCCAAGAGAGGGGGAGGTTTTTTCAACGGCCCAATTCTTCGCGAATTTCTCTTTGAAGCGTATTATAGTTGACTGCTGTCATTGTGGGGAGTGTGGGGATCAACTGGATCCCCAGATAAGGCACCGCGTCCGTCGCCCATTGGAGTTGAAAGAGGGTCTGCAGGTATTTCTTGGTAGGGGGTCTCGGAGATAAGTCGAGGGCCATCGATTTTTCAGTATTCATTTTAAATCCGGCTACCACCGCAAAAGCATCTATTTCTGCCATGCATGCCGGCAGGGCTGTCTGTGGGTTGCGAAGTGTAAGTAAGACGTCGTCTGCATAGAGGCTAATGGTGTGTGTATAGCCACCAAACTGTATCCCCGTCGCTGTTTCGTTTTGGCGTATCCTCTGAGCAAATGGCTCCATATATAAAGCAAAGAGCAGAGGCGACAGTGGGCATCCCTGCCTCGTGCCTCTCTCGATGTCAAAGCTCTGTGAG
The DNA here is from genome assembly GCF_964263255.1 of Lissotriton vulgaris. Taxonomy (NCBI): domain Eukaryota; kingdom Metazoa; phylum Chordata; class Amphibia; order Caudata; family Salamandridae; genus Lissotriton; species Lissotriton vulgaris. The sequence continues at coordinate 347,319,523 of NC_141686.1, forward strand.
CTATAGCCGTTTACTCGGACCACTGCTGTGGGGGATTTATAACAATTAAAAATGAGAGTGCAGAATTTCTCTCCGATGCCATTTTTCTTCAGGACTATCTCTAGGTACAGCCAGTGGACTCGATCGAATGCCTTCTCGGCGTCCACCGCTAGCATCATATACTCCCCGGGAATTCGGGAAGTCTTTTCTACTAGGTGTGTAACCCTCTTGGTATGATCTACTGTTTGGCGGTCCGGGATGAATCCCGCCTGATCCGGGCCTATAAGTCCTGGTAGGTGGGGGCCCAATCGTGCCGCCAGGATGCTCGTGTATAATATGAGGTCTACGTTAAGTAGCAAGATGGGCCTATACGATCCGCACTTGGTTCTGTCTTTCCCAGGTTTTGGGATGACTGAGAGGGATGCACGCAGAAGGTCATGGGGAATGGCACAGGGTTCCGAGAAAGTATTAAAAAGGTGGGTAAGAATCGGGGCTAGTGTTGTGCAGAATGACTTGTAAGAAAGGGCCGTGAAGCCATCCGGCCCGGGGCCTTCCCCGGCTTGAGTTTGGCTATGGCAGAGATCACCTCCTCAATGCGAATAATCCTGTCAAGGTGTTCCGCCTGGGAGGGCGCTAGGGAGGGTAGTGTGACCGAGTCCAGATATGCAGCCGCTGCCTGGATGTCTAGAGGGTCACTAGTATAAAGAGTCGCATAGGATTTTTGAAACGTTTCCGCGATCTCCGCGTCTTCCGTGACCGTAGACCCATCTGGGCAGGAGAGTTCTTTCACTACCTGTTGTTGACGCATGATTCGGAGCCTGCTTGCCAATAACCGGCCACATCTATCCCCTCCCATGTAGTAGGCATGTCGCAGCCTTAAGGCTGCGTATTCCGCCCGATCCATATCTAGTGCTGACAGTAGGTGTCTGGTCACCTTAAGTTGTTTCCATATTCTAGGAGCCCCTGTTCGTTGGTGCATGAGCTCCAACTCCCGTACCTTCTGTGTAAGCTCGTCCCGTTTGCTTTGTCTGTCTTTATTCTCTGCAGAGGAGAGGGCTATAAATTCTCCTCTTATCACCGCCTTCAAGGCCGCTCATTGGTTGCCCGTGTCGTGTCATCGTTAGCGTTATGTAACTGATAGCCGTGAATAATGTCCTGGATGCGTTTTACAACATCTTTTCTATGCAAAAGAGTGTCCCGTAGTTGCCAGACCCTGGGGGGAATTGAGGCAGGAGGTAAGGCGAGGGTGGTGGTGACTGGCGCATGGTCCGAGAGTGAAAGTACCCCTATCTCCGTTGAAGTGGATAGAGCGCAGACTGGGCTAGTGGCCAAGAGGTGATCCAGTCTGGCGTAGGTTTTGTGTGCGTTAGAGTAGTAAGAGTATTCTCTGTCGTGTGGGTGTGTGTGGCGCCAGAGGTCGTGGAGGTCAAATTCTGTCAATCGGTCTGTGCAGTTGGTGGAGAACGCACCAGTTTGGGGGGGACGTTGTACTGACCTATCTAGTACCGTGTCGAACACCATGTTGAGGTCCCCCCCCCCCAGTATGATGTGTCTATCCGGCGTGTCAGTAACGTCAGTGAGGGCTGAGTGCAGAAAGCGTTCCTGGCCGTCGTTAGTACTGTAGATGGACCCGATTGTAAACACTAGACCACCTAAGGCAAAGCGGTATACTAACAATCTCCCCTTTTGTTCTGCACATTTATGTAGAACCTCCCCTCTGAATGTCCGTGCCACTAAGATCGCCACCCCTGCTGTCTTGTTGGGGCCCGAAGAGAAGAGTTGAGTTGGGATCTTTCAGGAGCGGAGTCGATGATAATCGCAAGCCACCAGATGGGTTTCTTGTAGCAAACAGATGTCTGCTTGGGAGTTTTCTAGTAGGGACAAAATGGCACGTCACTTAACAGAGTTGTTTAGACCTCGCACATTCAAGGTTAAGATCTTAAGGGCTGTAGGCGGCATGATGACCGTTGGGAACAGACCTGCTAGGCCTCACACCGGAGGGATGCGGGACGTTGGTATGGGGCTCATACTATTGTGAATAGGACGGAGCACTGGGCAACCCACCCTCTCTCCCACCCTTCCCCACCCCGACCACCCCCCCCATCCAACTTCCCCCAATCTCTTACCCCAACATCCACCACTTCCCTACCCACACCCACTCCCTCCCACCAGTCCCTCCCAGAACAACCCTGCAAAAAACTGCTACTCATAGTCTCGGACCTACCGGAACAGAGTTCAAGTCCGTAGAGTGTCAATGTGGAGGGTAACGTGGCAGCAGCTGACTGAGCGGCTCCCCCCCATATCGAGCTCTAGTATGAAGGCACATCCCCTGTTAATAACACCTTACAGTTTGGTCGCTGTGTTTTCAACCACCTCCTGTATCGCCGCCTCTCGTTTCTGAGCAGCAGTGGTGGGATCAGGCCTCGGGAGAGACCTGGGGGACCGTCGTCGTCGCACCGTCTGCCACCCATCTCCGGAGCGTCGTGCGGGCCCGTCCTGTGATCTACTTGGGGAGGCTTCTCTAGACCCAGCTTCCTCCGGCATTTCATTGCCCAGCAACGTACAAGTGTCACGGAGAGATCTGAGTTGATGCAGTGACCCCTTCCACTTGAAAATGAGGCGAAATGGGTGTCCCCAGGAATATGGCACTCTGTTGTCCTTTAGAAAGTTTGTGGCAACTCTGAAGGCCTTACGTTTCTGCAGGGTAATGGCGGAGAGATCCTGGAAGAGGGCCACAGGGTCCCCCCGAAAATGGATTGGGTGTTTCGATCGAGCCTCTCTCAAAATGCGTTCCTTCAGTGAAAAATCAGGGAGGAAAGCCAGTATGTCCGGAGGGGGGGGGCGATGCTCGTCGCGCCAGTCCGACTCTATGTGCGTGGACATTACGAATGTCAAACTAACCGGGCTCCCCAAGGATCTCTCGGAACAGCTCCTGTAGGTAGTTGACCAAGCTGTTCCCCTCGGATTTTAATGGGACTCCCCGGACCTGTATGTTGTTCCTCCAAGAGCGGTTCTCAAGGTCTTCAGAGTGCGCTTGTAGATCCACCTGTTGTTCCTGAAGACGGAGGATCTAGTTCAAGTTCATGTTCGGGCATTTGTATAGCGCACTGCTCACCCAGAGGGTCTCAAGGCGCTTGGGGAAGGGGTTCATTATTTGTCGAATAGCCAGGTTTTAAGTTCTTTTCTGAAGGAGATGTGGTTTTGAGTAAGTCGGAGGTGAGTGGGGAGTGAGTTCCAAGTCTTGGCAGCAAGGAAGGAGAAGGATCTGCCACCCATGGTGGATTTTCGGATGCGTGGGACAGCGGCGAGGGCTTGATTGGACGATCTTAGTTGGCGGGTGGGTTTGTAGAAAGACAGGAGAGTGTTGAGGCATTCGGGTCCTAGATTGTAGAGGGCCTTGTGTGCGTGAGTGAGAAGGCGGAATGTAATTCTTTTGTTGACGGGAAGCCAGTGGAGGTCTTTTAGGTGTCCGGTGATGTGATCTTGGTGAGGGATGTCCAAAATGAGTCTCGCCGATGCATTTTGGATGCGTTGTAGTTTTTCTGTAATTTTGCTGTGATTCCGGCGTATAGTGTGTTACCATAATCCAGTCGACTCGTGACCAGTGCGTGGGTGACAGTTTTTCTTGTCTCGAGGGGGATCAAACGGAAGATCTTTTTGAAAATGCGAAGTACGTTGAAGCAGGAGGATGAGACTGCGTTGACTTGTCTGGACATCGAGAGAGAGGAGTCTAGGATAAAGCCAAGGTTACGTGCATGGTCTGTGGGTGTGGGTGCTGTGCCCAGAGCGGAAGGCCACCAAGAGTCGTCCCAGGCAAAGGGGGAAGATCCTAGGATGAGCACCTCCATTTTGTCTGAGTTGAGTTTTAGGCGGCTATGTTTCATCCATTCGGCAACTTCTTTCATACCTTCGTGAAGATTATTTTTGGCGGTGTTAGGGTCTTTGGTGAGGGAAAGGATTAATTGGGTGTCGTCGGCGTAAGAGATGATGTTACGGTTGTGATGATGCGCGATGGAGGCGAATGGACTCATGTAAACGTTGAAGAGGGTGGGACTGAGTGAAGATCCTTGTGGTACGCCACAGATGACTTCAGTGGCCTCAGAGTTGAATGGGGGAAGTCGGACTCTTTGAGTTCACCCAGCGAGGAATGAGGTGATCCAGTCCAAGGCTTTTCCTTGTATGCCGATGTTGCTGAGGCGTTGTATAAGGGTGCTGTGGCAGACTGTGTCGAAAGCGGCGGAGAGGTCGAGTAGAATGAGGGCCACTGTTTCACCGTTGTCCAGTAGTGTTCGGATGTCGTCAGTCGCTGCAATGAGGGCGGTTTCGGTGTTGTGTTTGGCTCGAAACCCGGATTGGGATGGATCGAGGGAGTTGTTGGATTCAAGGAAGGCGGCGAGCTGGCTGTTGACGGCTTTCCCGATGACTTTGGCCGGGAATGGAAGGAAGGATATGGGTCGGTAGTTTTTGAGTTCAGAGGGGTCTGCTGTGGGTTTCTTCAGAAGGGCGCTGGGTTCGGCGTGTTTCCAGCTTTCTGGAAAGGTGGCAGAGTTGAAGGAGCAGTTGATGACATCACGGAGATGGGGTGCGATGATGGAGTCCGCTTTGTTGAAGATGTGGTGGGGGCAGGTGTCGGTTGGCGAGCCAGAGTGGATTGAGTTCATAAGGCGGATGGTGTCTTCAGTGGTGATTGGGTTCCAGGCGCTAAGGTTGTTAGTTGGCGGTGTAGGATCTGAGGGGGGTGGGGAGGGTTGGACGCTGGGAGTATTCTCGAAGCTGTTGTGAATGTCGGCAATTTTGTTGAAGAGGAAGGAGGATAACGCATTGCAGAGGTCTTGGGAGGGAGTGATGTCGTTAGATGCTGCGATGGGGTTGGTGAATTCTTTGACGATGTTGAAAAGTTCCTTGCTGTTGTGAGTGTTGTTGTCGAGACGATCCTTGAATGCTGATTTCTTGGCGGATCGAATCAGTTGGTGGTGTTTGCGGGTGGCTGCCTTGAGGGTGGACATGTTGTCGGTGGTTGGGTTTTTTCTCCATGTTTTCTCCAGGGTGCGGCATACCTTCTTGGATTTTTTAAGGTCATCATTGAACCAGAGAGCCTTTTTGCTGGCTGATTTGATCTGGTGCTTTTTCAAGGGTGCTAATTCGTCAGCACTGTGGGTGATCCATAGCTTGAGATTGGTGGCCGCTTGGTTTGGGTCCGATGAGAGGGTGGGAGGGTTTTGGTTGAGTGATGTAAGGAGTTGTTCGGAGGTGATTTTGTTCCAGTTTCTTCGAGGAATAGGTTGTGGGCGGTTGTGGGTCAGGGTAGTTTTGTAGCTGAAGTGAACACAGCTGTGGTCCATCCAGTGGAGAGCTGTGGTGCGATCGAAGGAGATGTGCTTGCTGGAGGTGAAGATGGGGTCGAGCATGTGTCCGGCTACATGGGTGGGAGTGTCAACAAGTTGTTTGAGTCCCAGATTGGCCAGGTTGTCTAGAAGGGTGGTGGTGTTGCTGTCGTGTTTGTTTTCAAGGTGGTAGTTGAAGTCTCCTAAAAGAATGTAGTTCTCGGAGGCGAGGGCATGTGGGCTGACGAAGTCCGTGATGTCATCGCTGAATTGAGTGCGGGTACCTGGAGGCCTGTAGATGAGGGTGCCTCTAAGTGTGGTCCTATGGTCGGTGTGGATCTGAAAGTGGAGATGTTCGGCGATTGCAAGATTATCGTCGGAGCTGGTCGTGATTTGATGGTGTTCCTGTGGATGATGGCGACGCCTCCTCCTGTTTGATTGGTGCGGTCTTTACGGGTAATCTTGTAAGCGTCCGGTATGGCTATGGCGATGTCGGGTGCTGATGATGTGTTCATCCATGTTTCTGTAAGGAAGGCGATGTCCGGTGATGCAGTGTCGAGTAGGTCCCAGAGTTCCGTTGTGTGTCTGTGGACCGAGCGGGTGTTCAGCAGGATGCACTTTAGGTGGTTAGAGTCGGAGCTATGTTTGGAGGAAGTGGATTTGGTGAGGGTCCTGGAGCAGGTGAACTTGCAGGAGTGGCAGGCGAAGGGACCGTGGTACGTCCTGGGGTGGCTTCGCAGCATTGTGGAGTATGTCCGGGGTTGAGGGCAAGGAGAGTTGCAGCATCATATGTGAGTCTAGAGGGCTGGGTACGGCGGGGGCCAGGGAGATTGTGGCCGCTTGGTTTGGGTCCGATGACAGGGTGGGAGGGTTTTGGTTGAGTGATGTAAGGAGTTGTTCGGAGGTGATTTTGTTCCAGTTTCTTCGAGGAATAGGTTGCGGGCGGTTGTGGGTCAGGGTGGTTTTGTAGCTGAAGTGAACACAGCTGTGGTCCGTCCAGTGGAAAGCTGTGGTGCGATCGAAGGAGATGTGCTTGCTGAAGGTGAAGATGGGGTCGAGCGTGTGTCCGGCTACATGGATGGGAGTGTCAACAAGTTGTTTGAGTCCGAGATTGGCAAGGTTGTCTAGAAGGGTGGTGGTGTTGCTGTTGTGTTTGTTTTCAAGGTGGTAGTTGAAGTCTCCTAAAAGAATGTAGTTCTCGGAGGCGAGGACATGTGGGCTGACGAAGTCCGTGATGTCATCGCTGAATTGAGTGCGGGTTCCTGGAGGCCTGTAGATGAGGGTGCCTCTAAGTGTGGTCCTAGGGTCGGTGTGGATCTGAAGTGGAGATGTTTGGCGATTGCAAGATTATCGTCGGAGCTGGTCGTGATTTTGATGGTGTTCCTGTGGTTGATGGCGATGCCTCCTCCTGTTTGATCGGTGCAGTCTTTACAGGTAATCTTGTAAGCGTCCGGTATGGCTTTGGCGATGTCGGGTGCTGATGATGTGTTCATCCATGTTTCTGTAAGGAAGGCGATGTCCGGTGATGCAGTGTTGAGTAGGTCCCAGAGTTCCGTTGCTTGTCTGTGGACCGAGCGGGTGTTCAGCAGGATGCACTTTAGGTGGTTAGAGTCGGAGCTATGTTTGGAGGAAGTGGATTTGGTGAGGGTCCTGGAGCAGGTGAACTTGCAGGAGTGGCAGGCGAAGGGACCGTGGGTACGTCCTGGGGTGGCTTCGCAGCATTGTGGAGTACGTCCGGGGTTGAGGGCGAGGAGAGTTGCTGCATCATATGTGAGTCTAGAGGGCTGGGTACGGCGGGGCCAGGGGGTCTGGCGCTGGGCGCGGTCCAGGCGCGGACGGGCGTAGCCGGGCTTACCTTTGGCGCACCTTCGGCGCGCATGGGGCGCGATCGCTGCACGCAAAAGCATCTGTCATATGTGGATGGTAGAGGGGGGGAGGGGCGAGGGCGGGTTAGCTGGGAGGCGGGAGCGGGGGTGGAGACTCGGGTAGGGAGCCACAACAACAACAACAGTACTGTAAACTAAACAAAATGGATGCGGCCAAAAGCGTTGCACAATTAAATAGCTACGATCCCAAATGCGCTTCGCAATTAATTAATAATTTCTTCGTCAAGGCTACGATGTACTTGCGGTACTTCGTGCAGGCAAGCAGGCAGGCGAAGGTAGGAGTCTGGCAGATCGGGTATCAGCGTGAGGGAGCGACCGCCTCTTCAGAGTGCAGGATGGTCACAGCGCTACAGCGGGGGGAGCAGGGCTAACGCAATCAGTGGGAGGGCGGGTCAGCTGGGAGGCGGGAGCGGGGGTGGAGACTCGGGTAGGGAGCCACAACAACAACAACAGTGCAGTAAACTAAACAAAATGGATGCGGCCAAAAGCGTTGCACAATTAAATAGCTACGATCCCAAATGCGCTTCGCAATTAATTAATTATTTCTTTGTCAAGTGCTACGATGTACTTGCGGTACTTCGTGCAGGCAGCCGTTCTACCTCTGTGCTGCGGGTCTGGTCCGCTTCCTCCACTGCCGCCACGCGCTCCCCCAGGCCATCCACCTCCCGGCAGAGCTCCCGCTGCTCCCCCGCCAGTTCCTGCTTCAGGGCTTGAAAGTCGTCCCTCAGGGTATTAAAAAGGGGGGCTAGGAACGCTTTTGTGATGGGAGCAGCCTCGTCATCCTGGCCTTGGGGGCTGACAGGTGTCTTCGGGGGTGGCGTCACTTGTGCCTTCTCTCCTTTTGGAGCGTTTTTGTGGAGCATGTCCACAATGTTGTGGGAACCTTTGTGCCCCGCGGTAGCCATGTCTCAGGCGTCCGTAGCCGCCTAACGTCCGGGCGGGGTATTCTGGGAGGCCGCAGGTATCACCACGGCGGTGTCGAGGGCAGAGCACGTTAGACCTGTGAGTCCGCTTCGGGGTCTTAAGATTTGTTATGCTCGAGCCACTGGGGGTCCTCTAGTGTTCCAGCCCGTTTGGGAGGGCCGAGAGCCAGTCAGCGCCAATCCGGGCCCGCTGCACCCCCAAGGTCGATGGGCAGGTGCCCTGGTGCCCAAGCTGAATTCCAAGGTGCAGAGTTGTGGGGGCTCCCCGCTCGGTTCCTTTGTGTTGCGGAAGGCGTAGTAGTTAAGCAGAGGTCCAGTAAGTCCGACGGGGGGTGAGTCGCCCCAGACGAGACCTCCGTGTGCACCGTGACAGCCCTCAGGCCCTGCGTCGTGAGGCAAGCTGTTGGACCCACGCCCCTGTCCTGTCTGCCCACTTGGCTCACTGGCCCACCGGCCCCGGTATGAGTGTCCCAGTGTAGCTGCTCCTCGGGCAGAATTTATGGAATGTGATAGCGAGAAATGCCTACGGCAGGTAAAAGGCAGTGGCGGTGTCCCCTCCCCAGGCCGGGTCCCGCCGAAAGAAGGCGCGTTGCTCCCTTTGATGGTTGCCCCTCCTCCTCACCTCAGGTGCGCAGGTAACAGGTCGATCGGGGGGCACAGTGGGACCCCCAAAACCGACAGATGCGTTGCAGAGCTCTGACTCCCTCCTCCTCGCGGCAGGCCCCGAAGCCTGGTCCTCAATGTTCGCGCCTCCCCCAGGCCAGGTCCGGTTTCAGCCCGTGTGCCTCCCACTGGCAGCTCACCTCGGCGATCGGTGCTTCCTCGTTCTGTGCTCTGTGTACTGTAGGAGGCTTCAAGGCAGGTCAACGCCATTTCAGGCACCTGCGTGGGCGCTCCAACAGCAACGGACAGGCCCCAGACCGGGGCCTCAATTTTAGTGGCAGGCCCTCCGCTGTAGCGGCTGTTCCCGCGGTCTCGGGCGTCTGGTGCAGGACAACGCCGGGGTGGTAGCCCTATCAGGCAATAGCAGGGCGATGGTCGCAGGCGAGGGGGAGCTTCTAGTTCCAGGCGCTTGCTTAGGTGTCCCGCCAGCTCCAGACAGGCCCAAGACTAGGGCCTCAGTTTTCGCGGCCTGCCACTTACCGCTCGGGGTTTCCTCCGTCACTTTCCCGGCAGGTCCCGCCAGGTCTCCGCGGGCTCCGTAGCAGGTCTACCCTCAGAGCCCCCGCATTCGCCGGCCATGGCAATGCTTGGGCCTCGTCCGCTGCAGGCTCCCCCCAATTCACCACCACCAGAGGAGCGCACCCGGGCTTCTATCCCCCGGGCAGCAGGGCCTCTGGCAAGCCGCAATCACTCCAGCGTAGTGGCGGTCCCAGCAGCCCCAGGATGGCCGGTGTAGGTCAAAGCTGGAGCGGGGGCCCCACCGGGCAGCAGCAGGGCGACACTCGTAGGTAGGGGGGATGTTTCTGCTGATATTTAGGGGCTAACGGGGTTCAGGGCCGGGGAGCCTCCGATCGGACGTCTGGTCAGTCCGCCATCTTGGCCACGCCCCCAGAAATCAGTATTTTTAAAGGAAGATTTAAAAACAGGAATATCAGCAGGGGAAGGATTGACATTTTCACTAAAGATACTCGGCGTACTATTATCAGAAGTGAAAGCGACCATTTCTCCAAAATCTTTTTACTTTTATTGAGCGTTTTTATGTAGTTTAAATGAATCAGTTGCGAAAAATCTGCTGTGATCAGCAAGTTTATCAGACTCAATCTCATTTTTCCTTTTCAACCACTACAACTTGGAAAGATGATTTCCTTTGTCTCCACAACTCACAAGGCATCTTGTCTGACGCAGAATAAGGAGTAATTCTGTAGGACAATAAAATGTCCTGAAGAGCTCTCTTCCATGACAACCCAGATTTCAAAGCTGGTTGAATAGTTCGTTTTATAACTCGATTAAAGCATTCTACTTGACCATTACTGTCTGAGTGGTACAAGGAAACGTTTCCATGTTTAATTCTAGAATCCTTTAAAAACATTTGGATCATTTCTGATGTGAAATGCACCCCATTATCAGATACCTGAACTTCAGGAAGACCGTCCGTTGAAAAAACACCCTTGAGGAGTTCAGTTACCCCATCAGTAGATACTTTGTTCACCATACGCACCTCTGGCCACTTAGAACAATAATAAATAAATACTATGACATATTTCTCCCTGGAAAACAAAGCCGAGAAATGTTCCATAAAGTCTATGGCCCACTTATGCCATGGTCCAGCTGGTAACTCCACTGTTATTAAAGGTACAGTCAGTGGTTTGATAGACTAATTGCTTGCACTACTGGTTTTGCAGTTCCCCACCCAATGATCAATCCTAGCATCTGCCTCTGGCCACCAAAAATGTTATTTTATTTTCCTCCTAGTACTCAACATCCCCCCATGTCCATCATGATCTATTTTGGCGATATTCTCATGTACACCACTCTGGAATACAATCTTGTCTCCTCTCAACACAAAAATATTGCACACTGATAATTCATCTTTAACTTTCCAAAATGCACTGCATTCTCCATGCAGTCGATAGTCCCTTCGCAAACACTCTCTTACAACCTTCAAAAACATATCCTCTTCCATATCCCGCATCCACACTGCTTCAGACAAAACTTGCCCATACTTTTATTCCTCACTCAACACAACATCCTCATAGTGAAAGCCATCCTCACACTCCTTTCCATTCTCTGCAATTACATTCCCTTCCTCTAATGACAACTGTGACAAAACGATTCAGAAAAGGGGGTGGTGATGGACAGAGTATCTGAATTAAACAGAACACTCTTACCCAGTCAAGAGATCAGGGCTTGATCCATCACCGTTTTTTAGCTCACTGCACCATCCCAGCTCAGATCCTGGCTACATGCAAATTAGTCTGTCCCTGGCCCAGTGCATCATGGGAACAGGACAGACAAAACTACCAAGCCAATTCTTTTACTGGGAAGGAAACAAGCTTCCGGGGACCGGTTTCTGGCATTACAGCCGTCTTCGGCCCGGCTTGCTTGAATCCTGATGGTGCAATGAGCAAGGGACTCACATCTGAGTATACACTGTGACAATCCATCAGCAATACTGTTATCCTTCCCAGGTACATACCCAATCTCATAAAAGAACATTTGAAATTTGATTCTAACCTTGCTAACCTTAGAGTAAGATTTCTTTCGCCACCAGGCTGCAAAATATTTATTAGTGGTTTATGATCGGTGCAAAGTTTGAATTTCCTACCCCACACAAATAAACTAAAGCACTCTACTGCCCAGGTCTCAACCAGTAACTCCTTCTCAATGACAGGACACAAAGTATGCGATGCATACGCCAATATCCATTCCGTCGTCCTTTTTTTGTGACAATACTGCACCAATCCCATACACACTGGCATCTACTTATATCATGACAAATTATTTTAAATATGGTGCATGCAAAATGTCCTTGATTGCTCTGAAACACCTTGTTTGATCTTGGGATCAACAAGATTTAGCATTCCTCTTCAGTAACATTCGTAACTAATCTACTTTTGTAGCAAAGTTCTGCAAAAAGCAAACAACAAGAATAAAATGATCATTTCTGTGAGAAGTTGGCCCGATATGCAACGTTCGCTATTCTAGCGACCGCTATGTATCGTTCCAACGACCCTTATGGTGTTTGGTCGTAAGTCAACCTATAGACCAGCTATCCTAGTAGCGTGGATACGAGCAGTCTAAGGCTAAAGACTCGAGAGGGCGTGTTAAGCCAGCTGTTTACCACACATGTACCCCTTGAACACCCAGTGAAAGGACACCACACAAGTGTTATGAAAATAAACAGGATATTTATTAAGAATCACAACAGCCCTGTACTCTTTATGAGGACAGGGTACTAAGCACAAACCAAATCTCTTTAGCAAATACTTCAAGTGCACAATTAAAACAAGTGTCCGAGGACACGGAAAGGTTAAGGTCTCGGGCGGACCCGATAAGGCAAGTCGGAAGCGAGGGACTCGGGACCCTAGAGTAAGGAGGCTATGCAGGCACCGAAATGCCGAGTTACCTAGCCACGAGGGCTGCGGCTGCACAAGTCTTACAGGCGTCGGGGTCTTCGCTGACGAGCCAGGAGCCGGAAGAAAGGAGTTGCTGGCCGGCGACCAGTGCTGAATAGTTCGTAGAGATCCAAGCCTGGATCGGAGATTGATGAAACCTGAAAGCAGAGGGGACCAAGTTCGTACTACTAGCCAGTAGTCAGAGGGTACCAGGAAGGCACCGGTTGGCCGTCACCTCGACTAGGTGAGTGGGCGACGCTAGGCTCTGCAGTCTCACGGACCAGGAGGCGTTGTCGGCGACCACGGTGGAGGTGCGAGCTGTCCCACGAAGGATGATGCTGTCGGCGTCGCTGGGCCCAGGATGGGGCAACAAGCCTTGGCAGATCTCAGGGCCACAGGGTGGGCCTAAGATGGCGTCTTGAGTGGACCAGGAGGGTCCAGGGTGCTTCTCGAAAAGATGGAAGCAAGGGCCAGTCTGGAGCAACCAGACCAGCAGTGATGATTCTCGGATGTCGTCACAGAAGGGCACAAGCCAGCGGCGAGTGACCAGACAACGGGCTGAGCAGCGAGCAGAAGGGCCCCACGCAGATCGTGGAGATGCTGGGAGACTGCACTTCGGTGCTAGAGCGGCTCAGGGTCGGGGCTTCTCGGACCCCAGAGCACTCACCAGAGAGTTACCTCGATGGTCGTGCTGGTTTTTAAGAGCGTGCAGGTTCTGATGATGGCCGGTCCCTCGAGGTCTCGTCGCACCCACAGATCACAGCTGAGCTGATGACGTGGGTAGAGGTCAGAGGTGCCAGGGAAGCCGGTTCTCGTCGAGCTGGGCCGTCAGATCCTTGAGGAAGGACTTGCAGCAAACCGCAGAGTTCTTAGTTGGTGCCCGCTGATGCAGGGTGACTACTCCTTAGCCACAAGGGAGAAATCTTGAGAAGAGTCTTGAAGTCCTTTCGTAGAAAGTATTCTTGATTCAAAGATGATCTAATTTGGAAGGGTCCCCGCTCCGGTCTTTATCCTAAAGAAAGGGGTGGGTACATGACTAGGTCCTGCCCTAAGGGTGGGACCAGGAAGGGGGGTAGTTACGCCCCTCTCCCCTGCCGGGCTTTCCCCAGGCCAGGGCTGTCGCCCCTGGAACTGGTTCTAACCGGCGGATGCGTAGTGAGCACCGGGGTGCCACTCCGCAGTCACCTTCTCGCCAAAGCCCTACCTACCCAGAATACACAAACCCTGTCTGGGACGGTGCGAACAGCGCCCTCGACAGGAAACCCTTTGTCCAAGTGCTCCTCGCTGGAAGGACTCCCAGCAGCAGGAGGTCAGACTTGTGTCTGTGGTGGCAGCATCCATTTTGTGGAGCTGAGGCTTTCGTTAACTTTAACCGGGGTTCACAGTTTCGTACATGTCGTGTCCCTCTAGAAGAGTGGAATGCTAACCTCGTCGCCAGGGTTGGTGAGAGGGCAGCATCCCGATTCGTATGACACCTTACTCGACATGCCTTGATAACGCGACACCGAAGTTACCGATGTGGCACGCGTTATCATGGAACAGCCATTGGGTCCTTTGTCCGCAAGCTGCAACCGGGCTCGGCTCGGGCCAGAGCACAGTTCACACGAGCCCACGCACTCTGCCTTCAGGATTGATAAGGCCTGCCATAGGAGTGACTGATAGGGACTCGGGTGTCCATTGTATGGTTAGATATAGGGCTACTATACCTAAAGCGAAGGGTGGTTACACGTCTTCGCCCCAGCTGTCGTGCAGCCAGTTGTGTCAGATTTAAGAGGCCAGCCAGTGGTGGCATAATACATGCTGCAGCCCCTGGCGGCCCTGGGTACACCTATGCCCTGCGTTACGGGGTCTGATAAGGTGGTCCAGTACCAATTGGTAAATGCACCTAGGGTACATATCGTAATTTAGAAAGAGAACAGCCAGGCTGTGGGTCTGATTAGCAGGCCCACAGCCAGAGAAAGTCGTAAACCAGTGAAACAAAAGCAAAAAATCTGAGTGATCATAGGATTGCAGACCCTACTCTCCTACATGACCCCCCCCCCAAACGTCGGAACAATAAGCTAACCTTGACCAGGTGAGTCTTCTTGTTCTAAGTGGAAATATCTGGAGAGCCCATCGGCATTGCCATGATCAGTACCAGGTCTATGTTCCACTGTAAAGTCCATCCCCTGTAGGGAAATGGACCACCTAAGCAGTTTGGGGTTTTCACCCTTCATCTGATTTAGCCACAAGAGGGGCTTATGGTCGGTCTGAATCTTGAAGTGAGTGCCAAACAAGTATGGCCTCAGCTTCTTCAGGGCCCAAACCACAGCAAAGGCCTCCCTCTCAATAGCTGACCAATTCTTCTCTCTAGGGGTCAGCCTTCTACTTATAAAAGCAATGGGCTGGTCTTGACCATCAAAATTCAGTTGAGAAAGAACAGCTCCCACACCCAACTCAGAAGCATCTGTTTGGACAATGAATGGTTTGGAGTAGTCCGGACTCTTGAGGATAGGCGCCGTGCACATGGCCTGCTTTAGGTCATCGAATGCTTTTTGACAGCTCGCTGTCCACTGAACCTTTTTTGGCATTTTCTTGCTTGTCAGTTCGTTTAATGGTGTCACGATGGAACCATAGGTCCTGACAAACTTCCGGTAGTATCCAGTCAGGCCCAAGAAAGCTCGAACCTGAGTCTGGGTGGTTGGAGGAGCCCAGTCCCTGATTGACTGTATCTTGCTCTCCAGTGGCTGAACCTGGCCTCCACCTACAAGGTGGCCCAGGTATACAACCTGTGTCTGCCCTATCTGGCACTTGGTGGCCTTGATAGTGAGACCTGCTGCTTGCAGTGCCTCTAACGTCTTCCGCAGGTGGACCAGGTGATCCTCCCAGGTGGAGCTAAAGACAGCGATATCGTCAAGATACGCCGCACAGAAGTCATCCAGCCCAGTAAGGACTTGATTCACCAACCGTTGGAAGGTGGCAGGTGCATTTTTCAGACCAAAGGGCATCACCACGAACTGATAATGCCCACCAGGGGTTGAAAATGCGGTTTTAGGTTTGGCGTCCTCAGCTAACCTGATTTGCCAATACCCAGCTGTCAGGTCAAACGTACTTAGGTAGTTGGCCGAAGCCAATCTATCGATAAGCTCGTCTGCCCTTGGTATTGGGTGGGCGTCAGTCTTAGTGACTGCATTGAGACCCCGGTAGTCTACGCAAAACCTCATCTCTCTCTTACCACCCTGGGTGTGAGGTTTCGGCACTAGAACTACGGGACTAGCCCAAGGGCTATCCGAGGGTTCAATGACTCCCAGCTCCAACATTTTCTGCACTTCACTCTTGATGCAGTCTCTAACGTGATCAGGCTGCCGGTAGATTTTACTCTTTACGGGCAAGCTGTCACCAGTGTCAACCTCATGGGTGCACCAATCGGTCTGGCTGGGTGTTAGAGAAAACATATGTCTGAACGACTGAAGAACCTGTTTACAGTCGCTCTGTTGATGTTCGGAGAGGCTGCCACAAAAGACAACACCATCTACCGATCCATCGTCAGGGTTCTGAGTGAGCAGGTCGGGGAGAGGGTCACTCTCCTCCTCCTGTCCCTCATCTAGGGCCATGAGCAAACTCATGTCCTTCCTGTCGACATATGCTTTTAGCCTGTTGACATGAAGCACCCTGTGGGGGCTCCGGGGAGTTCCCAGGTCGACCAGGTAGGTGACCTCTCCCTTTTTCTCCAGGACGGTGTAGGGCCCGGACCATTTGTCCTTGAGTGCTGCTGGGGCCACTGGCTCCAACACCCACACCTTCTGTCCGGGCTGGTAAACAGTCAAGACAGCCTTTTGGTCATGCCAAGCTTTTTGGAGTTCTTGGCTGGCCTTAAGGTTTTCAGATGCCTTTTCCATGTATTCAGCCATCCGCGAGCGGAGGCCAAGCACATAGTCCACTATGTTGGTTGCAGGCTTTTTGAGAGGTCTCTCCCATCCTTCCTTCACCAAACACAGGGGTCCCCTTACAGGATGCCCGTACAAAAGTTCAAAAGGGCTGTAGCCAACCCCCTTCTGTGGGACTTCTCTGTAGGCGAACAAGAGGCAGGGGATCAGGACGTCCCATCTACGCCGAAGCTTTTCCGGTAGTCCATGAATCATCCCTTTTAGGGTCCTGTTGAATCTCTCAACAAGCCCATTGCATTGTGGGTGATAGGGTGTAGTGAACTTGTAGTTAACACCACATTCCTTCCACATAGCAGTTAAGTAGCTTGACATAAAGTTTGCACCTCTGTCGGAGACGACCTCCTTAGGGAAGCCCACTCTGGAGAACACTCCAACTAGGGCTCTTGCCACAACAGGGGCTGTAGTGGTCCTAAGGGGGATAGCTTCAGGATACCTGGTGGCATGATCCACTACCACCAGTATAAACTTGTGCCCTGATGCTGTTGGTGGTTCCATGGGACCGACAATGTCGATCCCCACCCGTTCAAAGGGTACCCCCACCACAGGCAGTGGTATAAGGGGGGCCTTTGTCGTGCCACCTGACTTACCACTGGCTTGGCAAGTGACACAGGAGCGGCAAAACTCCTTGGTATCTTCGTTCATGTGAGGCCAGTGAAAGTGTGAGACGAGCCTGTCCCACGTTTTCGTCTGGCCCAAGTGACCTGCTAAGGGAATCTCGTGGGCCAAGGTAAGTAGGAAACCACGCTGAGACAAGGGTACAACCAGCCTCCTGGTCATGCCAGGCTTGGGGTCTCTTGACTCAGTGTACAGGAGTCCATCTTCCCAGTATACCTTGTGGGTACCTGTGGCGTTCCCAGCAGCCTCAGCAGCAGCCTGCTGTCTGAGGGGTTCAAGAGAAGGGCAGTCTAACTGGTCCTTCCCCAGGTCTTCCCTTGAGGGTCCCCCTGAACCCAAGAATTCAACTTGATCAAGTTCGAATTCCCTAGGCTCAGTTTCCCGCAATTCCTGTAGGTCAGCCTCCTCTGAGACTTGATCCTCGACCTGGGGCAAGGGGGAAGGCGCAGCCTTAACCCTACTGCTCTTTTTCTTGGGAGGTGTCTGGTCCGTTGTTCCAGGATCCAGCACCTGTTCAGTGGGGCATTTCCTGACCTGTGACCTAGTCACAGCGAACACATGTGCTGGCAAACCTAACATTTCCATGTGAGTCCGGTGCTCCACTTCTGACCATTGTGACGACTCCAAATCATTGCCCAACAAACAATCCACTGGGAGGTCTGGACTAACTACAACCTTCTTTTGGCCAGTTACCCCTCCCCAGGAGAAAGCTACAATTGCCATACTGTGATTGGTAGTGACATTGCTTGCATTGGTCACCAGGAATTCTGTACCTGGCATGATCTGTCCAGGGTCCACAAAGTTAGGCGTCACCATGGTGACGCTGGCACAAGTGTCCCTATAGGCCTGAGCCATCTTTCCATTTATGAAAGGCGTCTGTCGGTATTTGCCCAAAGAATTGGGGCTTACGTCAGGGGACATGTCCACGTCCCCTGTACTGACAAGGACAGCCTGAGTGAGTGTGCCAACTAAGTTGTCACGCCCCTCAGAACCCAGGGTTAACCCTACTAAACCCTTGGGAGGCGCACTACCACTGCTGACTGTACTAGGGGGCACAGGTGCCTTAGGGGCTGCAGTGGCAGGAGTCTGCCCTCCTCCTTTCTTGGTGCACTCACTAAACCAGTGAGATTTACTTTTACAGTACTGGCACCACCTTTTGGATTGGCCTTCTTTCTTCTTTTGGGGAGCCTGACCCCCACCCTCTTTGGGTTGTTGGGGACCTGTCGAAGACTTCTGGTCATTTTGTTCCCCCTTAGAATCTTTACCCTTCTGGTCTGCTTTCTTCTGACCACCTTGATTCTGGCCCTGGTTCTGTTTGACTCTCGTACGAACCCATCTGTCTGCCTTCTTTCCCAATTCTTGGGGAGAGGTCAGATCCGAGTCGACAAGCTGCTGATGCAACAACTGGTTCTGACAATTGTTTAAAATTTGTTCTCTCATCATCAAATTATACAATCCTTCGTAATCAGTAACCTTACTGCCCAGCAACCAGCCCTCAAAAGCCTTAGTGGCACAATCGACAAAATCAGACCAATCTTGAGACTGCGTTTTCTGGGTATCCCTGAACAGCACCCTGTACTGCTCAGTGGTTAGGCCGAACCCTTCAACGAGCGTATTTTTCAAGATTTGGTAATTGTTAGCATCCTCTACCCTTGTGGTGAGGAGCTTGTCTCTTACTTTTCCTTCAAAGGAGAGCCACAAGATAGCTGCCCACTGACTCTGGGGAATGCCCTGCACCGTGCAGGCCCTCTCCAAAGCAGTAATCCATTTGTGGATGTCGTCCCCTTGTTTAAAGGGGGGCACTATCTTACCAAGGTGTTTCGTATCGAAACTCTTTTCCCTATTACTAGGTACATTGCTGCCACCAGTGGGGACTACCCCACTTAACTGTTGCTCTCTTGCAAAGGCAAGCCTCTCTTTGGCCAGGGCAAGTTCTTCCCTTTCGATCCTTAGATTAGCTGCCCTTTCCTTAGCTTCGTACACTCTCCTCTGAGGGGACGTCATCCCTCTCTGAGACGAGTTGTGAGAGCCATTGGTTTGAAGGGATCTGCCAGAGCCTCTCGACCGAGATCTGGCTCGTCCATTCCCAATGTTAAGCTGACCTGATAGTGGCCCCAGGGGTCCCCCAGTACCGCTATCATGTTTGCTTAAGTTGGACCTGCTTAGTCTGACGACTTCTACCTGTCCCTTATCTGCCTCATCCCCAGAGAGATCCTCATCCTCATCCTCCTCCACATCCTCGTTCTCGGTTGCGAGGTGAATGAGGTCAGGATCGTCTCGGGTTCCCTCGAGGGGAGGCATGTCTCCTTCTGGATTAGAAGAGCTACGAAGTTTCTCAGCTCTTCTGGCATCATAAGCCTCCAAGAGACCAATCAGAAAGGATGTTGTGGGGTTAGACCCCTGCTGAATCTTCCTGGAGTGACACAACCGTCTCAACTCCTTGAAGCTCAGCACAGTATATCCTGAAGGGATGACCTGTGGTGGGTCAACTGACACAAGGGGAGACCCAGAGTTTCCTCCTTTGTCCGACATACTGTTTCTAGTGTGGTGTAAGTGATGCACCTACCTACACTACGTGTTTACCTACTGTACCCTTGCTAAGAGTTGTAGCCAAGGTGTGCTAAGCCTTGAGGAGCTACAACAGCTGGTTCAGTAGAACTCAGAGTATTCTAAGCTTTGGTTATATGTACTAACAGTACTTGTGCGATCTTTCAACAAGATATTCTTAGGATACGTGTGGTAAAACAACAGCAAGCTCAAATCCCAACCGCTGCTCACCAATGTGAGAAGTTGGCCCGATATGCAACGTTCGCTATTCTAGCGACCGCTATGTATCGTTCCAACGACCCTTATGGTGTTTGGTCGTAAGTCAACCTATAGACCAGCTATCCTAGTAGCGTGGATACGAGCAGTCTAAGGCTAAAGACTCGAGAGGGCGTGTTAAGCCAGCTGTTTACCACACATGTACCCCTTGAACACCCAGTGAAAGGACACCACACAAGTGTTATGAAAATAAACAGGATATTTATTAAGAATCACAACAGCCCTGTACTCTTTATGAGGACAGGGTACTAAGCACAAACCAAATCTCTTTAGCAAATACTTCAAGTGCACAATTAAAACAAGTGTCCGAGGACATGGAAAGGTTAAGGTCTCGGGCGGACCCGATAAGGCAAGTCGGAAGCGAGGGACTCGGGACCCTAGAGTAAGGAGGCTATGCAGGCACCGAAATGCCGAGTTACCTAGCCACGAGGGCTGCGGCTGCACAAGTCTTACAGGCGTCGGGGTCTTCGCTGACGAGCCAGGAGCCGGAAGAAAGGAGTTGCTGGCCGGCGACCAGTGCTGAATAGTTCGTAGAGATCCAAGCCTGGATCGGAGATTGATGAAACCTGAAAGCAGAGGGGACCAAGTTCGTACTACTAGCCAGTAGTCAGAGGGTACCAGGAAGGCACCGGTTGGCCGTCACCTCGACTAGGTGAGTGGGCGACGCTAGGCTCTGCAGTCTCACGGACCAGGAGGCGTTGTCGGCGACCACGGTGGAGGTGCGAGCTGTCCCACGAAGGATGATGCTGTCGGCGTCGCTGGGCCCAGGATGGGGCAACAAGCCTTGGCAGATCTCAGGGCCACAGGGTGGGCCTAAGATGGCGTCTTGAGTGGACCAGGAGGGTCCGGGGTGCTTCTCGAAAAGATGGAAGCAAGGGCCAGTCTGGAGCAACCAGACCAGCAGTGATGATTCTCGGATGTCGTCACAGAAGGGCACAAGCCAGCGGCGAGTGACCAGACAACGGGCTGAGCAGCGAGCAGAAGGGCCCCACGCAGATCGTGGAGATGCTGGGAGACTGCACTTCGGTGCTAGAGCGGCTCAGGGTCGGGGCTTCTCGGACCCCAGAGCACTCACCAGAGAGTTACCTCGATGGTCGTGCTGGTTTTTAAGAGCGTGCAGGTTCTGATGATGGCCGGTCCCTCGAGGTCTCGTCGCACCCACAGATCACAGCTGAGCTGATGACGTGGGTAGAGGTCAGAGGTGCCAGGGAAGCCGGTTCTCGTCGAGCTGGGCCGTCGGATCCTTGAGGAAGGACTTGCAGCAAACCGCAGAGTTCTTAGTTGGTGCCCGCTGATGCAGGGTGACTACTCCTTAGCCACAAGGGAGAAATCTTGAGAAGAGTCTTGAAGTCCTTTCGTAGAAAGTATTCTTGATTCAAAGATGATCTAATTTGGAAGGGTCCCCGCTCCGGTCTTTATCCTAAAGAAAGGGGTGGGTACATGACTAGGTCCTGCCCTAAGGGTGGGACCAGGAAGGGGGGTAGTTACGCCCCTCTCCCCTGCCGGGCTTTCCCCAGGCCAGGGCTGTCGCCCCTGGAACTGGTTCTAACCGGCGGATGCGTAGTGAGCACCGGGGTGCCACTCCGCAGTCACCTTCTCGCCAAAGCCCTACCTACCCAGAATACACAAACCCTGTCTGGGACGGTGCGAACAGCGCCCTCGACAGGAAACCCTTTGTCCAAGTGCTCCTCACTGGAAGGACTCCCAGCAGCAGGAGGTCAGACTTGTGTCTGTGGTGGCAGCATCCATTTTGTGGAGCTGAGGCTTTCGTTAACTTTAACCGGGGTTCACAGTTACGTACATGTCGTGTCCCTCTAGAAGGGTGGAATGCTAACCTCGTCGCCAGGGTTGGTGAGAGGGCAGCATCCCGATTCGTATGACACCTTACTCGACATGCCTTGATAACGCGACACCGAAGTTACCGATGTGGCACGCGTTATCATGGAACAGCCATTGGGTCCTTTGTCCGCAAGCTGCAACCGGGCTCGGCTCGGGCCAGAGCACAGTTCACACGAGCCCACGCACTCTGCCTTCAGGATTGATAAGGCCTGCCATAGGAGTGACTGATAGGGACTCGGGTGTCCATTGTATGGTTAGATATAGGGCTACTATACCTAAAGCGAAGGGTGGTTACACGTCTTCGCCCCAGCTGTCGTGCAGCCAGTTGTGTCAGATTTAAGAGGCCAGCCAGTGGTGGCATAATACATGCTGCAGCCCCTGGCGGCCCTGGGTACACCTATGCCCTGCGTTACGGGGTCTGATAAGGTGGTCCAGTACCAATTGGTAAATGCACCTAGGGTACATATCGTAATTTAGAAAGAGAACAGCCAGGCTGTGGGTCTGATTAGCAGGCCCACAGCCAGAGAAAGTCGTAAACCAGTGAAACAAAAGCAAAAAATCTGGGTGATCATAGGATTGCAGACCCTACTCTCCTACAATTTCCAACATAGTTCAAATATTATTTAAAACCGAACACTCTAAAACCTACTTCTACGTGCTACGCTAGAAGAGCATGGAAAGTAGAACTTGCAATCTAGGCTTTCTTAGGGAGAAGCAGTTCACTGCATACCTTGTTGACATTAAAAGCTGTGGTTATTAGGAGCTTGTTTCCTTCCCAGTGTAAGAATTGGCTTTTGTAGTTTGGTTTGCCCTGTTCCCATCATGCACTGGGACAGGAACAGACTAATTTGCATACAGCCAGGTTCTGAAACTGGGATGGTGCAGTGAGCTAAAAAACGGTGTTGGATCTAGCCCTGATCTCTTGACTGGGTGAGAGCTTTCTGCTTAATTCAGAGACTCTGTCCCTCACCACCCCTTGTTGTAAATATTTTTGTCCACCCTAAGCGTGGAAGGGTATTCTCAGATGTGAGACCCTTGCTCATTGCACCATCAGGATTCAAGCAAACCGGGCCGAAGACGGCTGTAATGCCAGAAACCGGTCCCCGGGAGCTTGTTTCCTTCCCAGTGTAAGAATTGGCTTTTGTAGTTTGGTTTGCCCTGTTCCCATCATGCACTGGGACAGGAACAGACTAATTTGCATACAGCCAGGTTCTGAAACTGGGATGGTGCAGTGAGCTAAAAAACGGTGTTGGATCTAGCCCTGATCTCTTGACTGGGTGAGAGCTTTCTGCTTAATTCAGAGACTCTGTCCCTCACCACCCCTTGTTGTAAATATTTTTGTCCACCCTAAGCGTGGAAGGGTATTCTCAGATGTGAGACCCTTGCTCATTGCACCATCAGGATTCAAGCAAACCGGGCCGAAGACGGCTGTAATGCCAGAAACCGGTCCCCGGGAGCTTGTTTCCTTCCCAGTGTAAGAATTGGCTTTTGTAGTTTGGTTTGCCCTGTTCCCATCATGCACTGGGACAGGAACAGACTAATTTGCATACAGCCAGGTTCTGAAACTGGGATGGTGCAGTGAGCTAAAAAACGGTGTTGGATCTAGCCCTGATCTCTTGACTGGGTGAGAGCTTTCTGCTTAATTCAGAGACTCTGTCCCTCACCACCCCTTGTTGTAAATATTTTTGTCCACCCTAAGCGTGGAAGGGTATTCTCAGATGTGAGACCCTTGCTCATTGCACCATCAGGATTCAAGCAAACCGGGCCGAAGACGGC
The DNA here is from genome assembly GCF_964263255.1 of Lissotriton vulgaris. Lineage (NCBI taxonomy): Eukaryota > Metazoa > Chordata > Amphibia > Caudata > Salamandridae > Lissotriton > Lissotriton vulgaris. Next base: position 347,342,672 of record NC_141686.1, read on the forward strand.
TGTAATGCCAGAAACCGGTCCCCGGGAGCTTGTTTCCTTCCCAGTGTAAGAATTGGCTTTTGTAGTTTGGTTTGCCCTGTTCCCATCATGCACTGGGACAGGAACAGACTAATTTGCATACAGCCAGGTTCTGAAACTGGGATGGTGCAGTGAGCTAAAAAACGGTGTTGGATCTAGCCCTGATCTCTTGACTGGGTGAGAGCTTTCTGCTTAATTCAGAGACTCTGTCCCTCACCACCCCTTGTTGTAAATATTTTTGTCCACCCTAAGCGTGGAAGGGTATTCTCAGATGTGAGACCCTTGCTCATTGCACCATCAGGATTCAAGCAAACCGGGCCGAAGACGGCTGTAATGCCAGAAACCGGTCCCCGGGAGCTTGTTTCCTTCCCAGTGTAAGAATTGGCTTTTGTAGTTTGGTTTGCCCTGTTCCCATCATGCACTGGGACAGGAACAGACTAATTTGCATACAGCCAGGTTCTGAAACTGGGATGGTGCAGTGAGCTAAAAAACGGTGTTGGATCTAGCCCTGATCTCTTGACTGGGTGAGAGCTTTCTGCTTAATTCAGAGACTCTGTCCCTCACCACCCCTTGTTGTAAATATTTTTGTCCACCCTAAGCGTGGAAGGGTATTCTCAGATGTGAGACCCTTGCTCATTGCACCATCAGGATTCAAGCAAACCGGGCCGAAGACGGCTGTAATGCCAGAAACCGGTCCCCGGGAGCTTGTTTCCTTCCCAGTGTAAGAATTGGCTTTTGTAGTTTGGTTTGCCCTGTTCCCATCATGCACTGGGACAGGAACAGACTAATTTGCATACAGCCAGGTTCTGAAACTGGGATGGTGCAGTGAGCTAAAAAACGGTGTTGGATCTAGCCCTGATCTCTTGACTGGGTGAGAGCTTTCTGCTTAATTCAGAGACTCTGTCCCTCACCACCCCTTGTTGTAAATATTTTTGTCCACCCTAAGCGTGGAAGGGTTTTCTCAGATGTGAGACCCTTGCTCATTGCACCATCAGGATTCAAGCAAACCGGGCCGAAGACGGCTGTAATGCCAGAAACCGGTCCCCGGGAGCTTGTTTCCTTCCCAGTGTAAGAATTGGCTTTTGTAGTTTGGTTTGCCCTGTTCCCATCATGCACTGGGACAGGAACAGACTAATTTGCATACAGCCAGGTTCTGAAACTGGGATGGTGCAGTGAGCTAAAAAACGGTGTTGGATCTAGCCCTGATCTCTTGACTGGGTGAGAGCTTTCTGCTTAATTCAGAGACTCTGTCCCTCACCACCCCTTGTTGTAAATATGTGGTTATTAGTGAGGCATGAAGGCATTTTATCCTATCTCTGATCACGGACTGTAAGTTCAGGAATTTCTGGCATTGATTAATTGCATCGAGGTGTGTCTCCCAGACATATACAGATGATCATATATGTTGAATGGGCCTCTATTCAGACTACACTGTTTTGACGATGTGTCTGTATTTGCTGTTATTTGACCTTGACCTTGAGATAATAATTCACTTGTCCTAGACTAATGTTGTATGGAGTGTTTTATTTATGTCATTGTCTGAATCACTTAACACTTTCACAGACCTTAGAAACGTACATTAAGAAGATATTTGCGACAATGGCAGACATGATAAGGATTCTGAAGAAGCAGAAAATCTGGAGACTCTGTTTACCTAAAATAGAGTCGGCCTACACAAGATGGAGTCAGGTCTTATTTACTTTGTCAGCAATAGATATATAGTTAGATTTTCAAGGTGGCATGTGGTTAACCAAATGTAGTGCAATTGCAAAATATTTTGGACACGGTCACATTACAGGAAAGTGAAACTCTATTATTAACAATTTATCTTGTATGTATTCATGCGCTAATTTCTATCTTTATTTTTTGCCTATGTAGAGAATGGCCAGAGAAGCAAATCTAATATGATGCATGGAGACTATGACGGAGAATTGGAGCCAGGCAGAACATTATCTGGAATCAATACCAGGCAGTTACTCCCGTTCACAACATCACACGATTCAGTCCAGGAACAAAACAAGAGTCAGTGGGAGCCAATAACGTCCCAAGAAAACAGACCGCATCAACCTCTTCAAAGAGATAGCAGTTTTAACAAAGCTTTCCTTAATTTAATAAGCGAAGAGGAACCAAGTGCTTGCATGTTTCCTGATCACCAAGGAGGAGAGGTTGGAGCAAATGCAGCCAACGGTGGTGAATATGGTAGGCGATTCAACAATTTATCAACCGCAATTATGCCTCAGCATCTCCGCCCAGGGGACAAACCATATGAATGTAGTGAATGCGGGAAAACCTTCAGGTTTTCATCAAACCTGCAAAAGCATCTAGAAGAGCATGCCAGAGAGAAACTGTACCCATGTATGGTATGTGGCAAAGGCTTTGATACCCCCTCATCTCTACTCTGGCACCAACACATGCACACTGAAGAAAGCGTGTACACATGCACGGTGTGTGGTAAGAGTTTTGGAACAGCCTCGTCCCTACTCTGGCATCAGCACATACACACTGGAGAGAAGCCTTATCCATGTGCCAACTGTGAGAAAAGTTTCAGGTCCCAATCAAATCTATATCAGCACCAGCAAGTACACACTGAACAGATGCCGTACTCATGTTCCATGTGTGAGAGGAGCTTCAAGAACCCCTCAGCACTGCAAAGGCATGAAGAATCACACGGAGGGCTAACATCGTACTCACTCACTGCATATGATGAAGGTTTCAATGACTTCTCATCTATCCACAGGCAAGAACGAATGCGTACAGAGGCTAAGCCATACTCGTGTACAGACTGTGCCAAGAGTTTCAAGGACCCATCAGCTCTTCTGAGGCACAAACAGGCCCACACAGCAGCTAAACTATCCCCATGTCCTGAGTGTGGGAAAACCTTTCCTGACCCAATTTCCCTGCACGCACATTATCAAAAACATACTGGAGAGAAACTGCACCCATGCACGGAGTGTGGAAAGACTTTCCTGAGCCCTTCAGCTATGCACCAGCATCAGAAGCTGCATACAGCGGAGAGGCTCTATACATGTCCTGAGTGCGGGATTAGTTTCAAAGCTCTGTCAAACTTGCATACTCACCAACGAATGCACACAGGAGAAAAGATATACCCGTGTACTGAGTGTGAAAAGAGTTTTCTAAGCCAATCAGCACTACGTAAACACCAAATAATGCACACAAAGCACCAAGAGAGGCCATACCCATGTCCTGAGTGTGGGAAGCGTTTTGTTGACCTGCCCTCTCTGCACAAACATTTAAGAACACATTCAGGAGAGAAGTCATTCCCTTGTGATCAGTGTGGAAAAAGTTTCAGACTCCGGAAATCCCTGCGTATACATTATCGAATCCACACAGGAGAGAAACCACATTCATGCACTGAGTGTGGGAGGTGTTTCAGTGACCCATCTTCATGGCGCAAACACCAAAGAATACATCGAAGAGAGAAACCTTATCTGTGCACAGTTTGTAAGAAGAATTTTTCTGACCCTTTGTCTCTGCAGAAGCACCAACAAATACACACAGAGGAGCTGGAAATGAGTAGGCCTATCACTCTTCTCCCCACACTGAGTTGAGTAGCCCTACCATGTGCGTCCCTCTGCAGACGAAGCAAGAGAAGCAATGCAATAAGCATGAATGTCACACAAAGATCCACAGTGCCCATATATACCTCGATGTCCATGGTCTTTGCCTGTGTGCCCTAAGTGTTAGCTCATTCCAATGCTCTGAGTCATCCAACTAGTGAGGCCGTATGTCAAACTCCAAGAAACAGAGCAGACATGAGAGTGCCAATGATGTTAAGGGCAGCATCCTGACTAGTAGAGGAGCTTGAACTAACAGCGTCTATTCCTAGGATTGCATCCTCCTTCTTACAAAATAGGAAACACTTAGGACAAAACAACACGAAAAAGTGTCTCTTAATATAGGAGGAAAAACATCAAAACGTATCTAATTAAACATAATAATACTGTCTATGGTAGACAGAGTAAAAGTGATGCATCTATTGATGTAAATCTAACATATAAAACCAGCAGAAAAGGGAAGGAATAGAAGTCAAACTTAAGAATGCCCTAAACAAAACATGGGAATGTAACTACTTGAGGGAGAAGGATGAATAGAAACCTCAACGTTGAAAGCGTAAAAGTTGGAGAAGTAAGGTAAGGAGACAGCAGGAGATTGTACGCGTAAGGAAAGACATTATTCTTGACCTAGAATGGCTTCAAGAAACCGATCACCTCTTGGAAGCAACTAAAATCTGCAAACAACTGTACAATGTAAGAGAAGTGAATCTCTGTGAAACTACTCTCCAGCCACAAACAAGATTGGTACTAAAAATATGAAGTGCAAATACACCTTAAGTTTTCATTATTGAAGGTGTCAAAATGATGCCCCAAAAAGTACAAAGGGTTATGATTGCTGCAATAAAAAATATTAAACTTGTGTTCACACGTGATGCCCCGCGCCCAGAGGAAAGGAATAAACTATTTCTACTGAAAAACACAAAATCAGAAATATAACAATACACTGAAAAGGAGAATAATCTGCTTTTTCAAAACTTTATTGGTGTAACACTACAAAACGGCTACAGAACATTAAAGTACCTGAACATTTTCTTGTGGTTTTAAAAGAGATTGCATCATGTTTTTAAATTGAATCTTTAAAGACTCTTATCAATTGTGCACAGATAGTAGGGAAAATAAAATAAATTCTAGAGCGACAATATGGATAACAAAACTAGATAAAAACATTAAATGTCCGAATATTAATAGTAATAGCTCCAGATTAACACTCTATATTTTGGAATATTAGTGAAAAGAGATGCAGCCTAAAAGATAATATATTGGAATACTACAGGTAAGGAAGTAAGCTCAAACCATTTTATATTATCAATGTTAGAGACAAGAGATCGGATAAAAATATTATATAAAGAATTATTTGAATAAGCGATTCAGATAAAAGTATTATATAAAGAAACCCATAGTATAACATTGGGGTAAAGTTTACGATTGGTGCAAACCAACAGGGTCATACTACCCCAATCTACAAGTTCATTTACTTCAGGTTCAAGTCAGACTGGCTTCATACCAGAAAAGTCTTACACTATCAGCCTTGTAGGCTTGTATATTTAAAAGGTATATATACTGTTAAAGTGCACAAAATCATAAAATCTTTTCAAAGCCGAGGCTTCCTCCTCTTCGTTGTAGCATTTATTATTGAATGATAATGGCCTCCCTTCTTCTTCAAGCACGTCTTTCTCCCAGGACTCAGATCTCTAACTTTATTTTAGCACTATTTATCTGAAAATAGACCTAGGCTACGTTTACATATTCTCCACAAAAGATATGTTGACACTCCACATATGTTCCAGAGATGTCATGTGGAGAGTGAGCATGGACCACACCCCATGTCTGTGCTTGGTATGCTCACGGTGCGGAATGGTCAAAGATAGTCTTTAAGTTGTAGCCTCAGTTCAGTGCCCTGAAACATTTCATTACTAGAAAGACGGTGAAGTTACACGACTTTAGCGCCAGGAAACCCTCGCGGGTGGGAGCACAGTTTACAAACACACATAACATAACAAATACAAATACTGAAAAGTAATAAAAATGTGATAACATTGCTTTTGCCCAGAATGAGGCACAATTAGAAAAATACAACACGGCTACGGCTTGATATTAGATCAAAGGGATGTTGTGGTATCTGCATCAAGTACAAAAGCCAGGATACGCAAAAGTCAATGTTGGTGGAATATCTTCGTAGCATCACTTGTCTTGGGTGAAATACAACCGATAAAGATCTATGCTCCCTAAGATTGGTACCAAAAGAACTCTGAGCGGAAGCGGCCTGTGACCGAGAGCGGATACGAAAACAACCCTTGAAGAATACTAGCCCAGGGCACTCTTACTGTGGCACGAATGCCACAGAGAAACTCAACCGGGAGAGTCACCCTACAGAATGGTGCCACGTTTGGAGGAGGCGCTTCCAGTTTTCGACACTTAATGAGTCAAAGAATCATCATTCTTGACTTCACACGAAGAGCCCATTATAGAGGTTACCCATGCACATGGGCCTAGAGGGTACAGCAGATTAGATCCTGGGAAACTGCAGGTGGTGGTTCTTGCCCTGACACTGCGGGGTAATCGCCAGGAAATTGAGCGTAATATGATATTGGCTTCTGCAGATCAAATCACCACCTGTCAATGATACCATCAATCCACAACCTGGAGTTATGGGATGCAGCCTGAAGTGCTATCTCTTAGCAGGACATTTCTACTTTTTGTATAGACTGTTTTCAGCAGCCCTCCCAGCATCACCTCTCTGGTGCATCCATTAGTGTAATCCCCTTCATTAAGAACAGCATTTCTACCACCCTGACCGTCCATGAGAGATGTGACCCTTAATCTCAACTTTGATCAGCATTGATTATCACCCCAGGAAATGCAGCCACTTCAGCTCTGCCTGCTGAGAGCTGTCGAGGAATATATCCACTGACTTCAGGATAGTTCTGGGAGCTCTGATGCTTCTAAGACTTGACTCCAGAGATGTGTGTGTGCTTCATCGTTTAAGCTCATCCACCGCTCTGATTTCCCACCACGGACGCCTGATGGTCCGCCACCGCGGTGATTCCTCTCCACAAATGCTTCATGCTCATTCGCTGCAGTGATTCCCCTCCATGAACTCCCTGGGCCCCGCTGGATAGATCAATCTGCAAGCCTATCTGACAATCTGTTCCCACCAGAAGCAAGACGCCTGTACATCTGAGAGGCCTGCCCACCACAAGAAAGACGCCCACGGTGTGGGGCCATATCAACAAACTTTCAGTTATTGCCTTGAAAACCTATGTCTTTGCGCTTCATTTCATTGGATCTCGTTCTTGGTTCCCTTTCCCCACCCTTGGCTATGTTTAGTCTGTTCCATTTGTTCTTCTAGGCCAAATTCTATCTGAAATGTTTCGTTCCTTTGTTCGTGCTTCACAGTGAATATCAGTGTCTCTTGAGTCAAGACTGTCTAAAGAATTTTTTATAACTAAACGAATATGTCTTATCCAAACTCTCCCTTCTCATTTTTGAGGATTATTGCTGTTATTGCGTTTATAGAGAATGCTTGTTGAAAATCCATTGTAACAGTTAACAAAGTGTTGTCATATGCAAGGGAACCAGATGTACCACGAATACACAAGAAGGAAGGGTGTATGTCCCAGAGCAGTGAACGTGACTGTAGTATGTGGCTTTTCCACCTGCCTGTAGAGCTACTGAAGCATGATGGACTTACGCTCACTGGATCTGTAGGGTGTTCAGTGTGCTGGGGTGCTCAGGAGATCCCTGGGTCCTTTGACTGACACATGCAAGCTGTGTAAGGGGAGTCACTGGGTCCTGCAGAGCTAGAGAAAAAGTACTGAACTGACCAGCCTCTGAAGGCAGTGGTAAGATGCCTGGCACCAGCAAATGCAATAACAACAGTCCCCATCCGAAGCTCAGGCTCTGAAGCCCCGTCTTCCCTATTGTTGACATCCGCCAATGAATAACGCCTTAAGATCATTGGCTACCTCCAACGTGTGCTGTGGACATGTAGACAGCAGAAACCACTCAAAGATGGACCATCCCTGATTGCCCTCTACTTCCTGAGTCGCTCCCTTAATCCTGAAATCCACACCTTGTCCCGTGGACCATCCCTGATTGCCCTCTACTGCTTGAGGCACCTTCCCATTCCTGAAGTCCACATCTTGCCCCATTGGTCCATCCCTGATCGGTCTCTACTGCTCGAGGCGCTCTCCCAATCCTGAAGTCCACTCTGTGCCCCGTTAGTCCATCCCTGATTGCCCTCCACTGCTTTAGGCGCTCTCCCAATCCTGAAGTCCACGCTGTGCCCCGTTGGTCCATCCCTGATTGCCCTCCACTGCTTGAGGCACTCTCCCAATCCTGAAGTCCGCCCCTTGCTCCATTGGAACTCCCCTGATTGCCCTCTAGTCCTTGAGGCGCTCTCCCGATCCTGAAGTCCACTCTGTGCCCCGTTGTTCCATCCCTGATTGCCCTCCACTGTTGAGGCCCTCACCCGATCCTGAAGGCCGCACCTTGCCCCGTTGGAACTCCCCTGATTGCTCTCTGTTTGAGGCGCTCCCTTATTCCTGAAGTCCACCCCTTGCCCCGTTGGTCCATCCCTGATTGCTCTCTATTTGAGGCGCTCGCTTATTCCTGAAGTCCACCCCTTGCCCCCTTGGTACATCCCTGATTGCCCTCTACTGCTTGAGGCGCTCTCCCAATCCCTACACCCACACCTGGCCCCGTTAGACAATCCCTGATTGTGCTCTCTGCTTTAGGTGCTCTCCCAATCCTGAAGTCCACTCTGTGCCCCGTTAGTCCATCCCTGATTTCCCTCCACTGCTTGAGGCGCTCTCCCGATCCTGAAGTCCACTCTGTGCCCCGTTGTTCCATCCCTGATTGCCCTCCACTGTTGAGGCCCTCACCCGATCCTGAAGGCCGCACCTTGCCCCGTTGGAACTCCCCTGATTGCCCTCCACTGCTTGAGGCGCTCTCCCGATCCTGAAGGCCACCCCTTGCCCTGTTTGAACTCCCTTGATTGCCCTCCACCCCTTGCCCCGTTGTTCCATCCCTGATTGCCCTCCACTGCTTGAGTCGCTCTCCCAGTCCTGAAGTCGACACCTTGCTCTGTTCCTCACTGCATGTATTGTGGTAGTAGTAGGCTTCCTCTGTCATCATTTGGGATCTTCCTCTCCATACATTAATCTCTACATCACTCTCCCCACGCGCCCGCCTTCTCTTCTCCAAAACGCCCGTCCCTGCTCTCATCACTATGCGCCTCTTTTTTGGGAAGAGGTGTGGTGGAATGGCCAGGGCGGCTGACTCCGGACCACGGGGGCTCATGGTTCGATCCCCGGCGTGGGCGGCAGATTAGCCCAGCACCATGTGACTCTGGGCAATAGCTCGCTTCATCTTCCCGACGGCCCCAAGCGCCGGGATACCTCGTCTGAGGTAGCTGTGCGCTTTACAAATGCTGGAATTATTATATTCATTCCGTCTACCTTAACCCCACTATTCCTTCCTCCTTCCACCCACCCCTCTTTACACTAATGTATCCTCCATTCTCATCATTCTGTCCATCTGTTGCTGCCATGACTCATTAATCCATTCATCCTTGCCTCTCCCTCACTGGTACACCCAGTGCACCTTTCTGAATACTGCTGCGCTGTCAAGACCAGGACCAGGTAAAACTGAGAACATTCTTTTCAGCACAAATGAATTTAAAGGGATTTGATCCAAGGGTCCAAGTGGAACTTGTAGGAGCCACTACCACCAGGCAGGTCATCTCCCAGCTACAAGATTCACCCTCCCAGCTACAAAATGCACTCTACCAGCCACAAGATGCACACGCTCCCTGCTACAAGATGCACACTCTCGCAGCCACAATATGAACCCTCCCAGCCACAAGATGCACACCCTCCCTGCTACAAGATGCACTCTCCCTTCTTCAAGATGCACTCTTTCTGTTACATGATGCTTTCTGTCTGCTACTAGATGCACACTCTTCGCGATACAAGGTGCACCCTCCCAGCTACAAGATGCAAACCCTCGCAGCTATAGGATTCACACTCTCCCTGCTACAAGATGCACACTCTTCCTGCCACAAGATGCACTCTCCCAGCTTCAAGATGCACACTCTTCCTGCCACAAGATGCACTCTCCCAGCTACAAGATGCACCCTCCCAGCTACAAGATGCACCCTCCCTGCTACAAGATGCACCCTCCCTGCTACAAGATGCACCCTCCCTGCTACAAGATGCACCCTCCCTGCTACAAGATGCACCCTCCCTGCTACAAGATGCACTCTCCCTGCTTCAAGATATACACCCTCCCTGATACAAAATGCACTCTCCCTGCTTCAAGATATACACCCTCCCTGCTACAAGATGCACTTTCTCTGCTACAAGATGCACCCTCTCCCAGCTACAAGATGCACACTGTTAGACGGGGACCCGGAGGGTCGGCCAAGTACAGGGGGGAGAGGCCTCCGGTGAGGGCCCTCTCCGATAATCGTACAAACAAGTAACTTCCCCCCCACAGATGGACACCACACAGAGATGAGTTCTGCACACTTTTATATATATCTTGGGTCACGGTGATAAACGATACAACAGGACCAGGATACGAGGATCCTGTCAATTCTAGTCTCTTGGGGGGAAAAGGGTAGCGGGACAGTCTGAGTACCGGTCTGGTACGGAAGCAGCCGGAGATGGAGGCTCACAATCCTCGAGCTGGAGGGTTTGCAAGGAGGGGCCGCGGCAGCGCCAGCAGGCTCCGAAGATGGTTCACGATAAGGAGGGCCGCGGCAGCGCCAGCAGGCTTCGAAGATGGTTCACGACGACGATGAGCCGCGGCAGCGCCAGCAGGCTTTGAAGATGGCTTACGACGAGGATGAGCTGCGGCAGAGCCAGCAGGCTTTGAAGATGGCTTACGACGAGGATGAGCCGCGGCAGCGCCAGCAGGCCTTGAAGATGGTTTCCGACGAGGATGAGCCGCGGCAGCGCCAGCAGGCCTTGAAGATGGTTTACGACGAGGATGAGCCGCGGCAGCGCCAGCAGGCCTTCAAAGGTGGTTCACGAAGAGGAGGGCCGCGGCAGCGCCAGCAGGCTTCGAAGATGGTTCACGATAAGGAGGGCCGCGGCAGCACCAGTAGGCTTCGAAGATGGTTCACGACGACGATGAGCCGCGGCAGCGCCAGCAGGCTTTAAAGATGGCTTACGACGAGGATGAGCCGCGACAGCGCCAGCAGGCCTTATGAGCCGCGGCAGCGCCAGCAGGCTTTCAAAGGTGGTTCACGAAGAGGAGCCGCGGCAGCGCCAGCAGGCCTCCAAGGATGAGTTTGTCTCGGTGTCTCTCGACTCCAGGATACAACTGCCTTCCTGCTTTGGAGCTACCCCAGTTATAGGTCTGGCGCCCTTTGATGTCCGGACCCTCGCACTTGGAGGTCGGGAGGTCCGGGATGAGGGAGTCCAGACACCCAGCAGGGGGGTGGAGTCAGCGCCCAGGGAGGCTGGGGGCGATCGACACCTGGCGGAGGGGAGCCGTTGACACTCCTTCTCCCATTGACCTACCAAGTGGTCTCTTCACCCCCTGGGTGGATGGTGGTGCCTCGATGTCGGGGCCTGGCTGGGCCCGAGGCCGAGGTCGACCCGAGGCCACGAGGCCTGGTCATGTAGTGTCCAAGATGGCGGCTGGGCCGGAGACCGGGTTCCGGAAGGGACCCGGGCCAGCCGCTACGGTGGGGTTCAGGAGCCAATGTTCGGCGGGTTGTACGGGTGGTTCTTGTCCGGGGGAACAGGAGGAACAGGGGTCCACGACCCGCCATGCGGGGAGGGGACGGCTGGCCACGAGGCCTGTCCAACACACACCCTCGAAGCTACAAGATGCACTCTCCCTGCTACAAGATGCACTCTCCCTGCTACAAGATGCGCTCTCCCTGCTACAAGATGCACTTTCTCTGCTACAAGATGTACCCCCTCCCTGCTACAAGATTCACTCTCTCTGCTACAAGATGCACACTCTCTCTGCTACAAGATGCAACCCCTCCCTGCTATAAGATGCACTCTCCCTGCTACAAGATGCACACTCTCCCTGCTACAAGATGCACACCCTCCCAGCTACAAGATGCACACCTCCCTGCTACAAGATGCACACTCTCCCTGCTACAAGATGCACCCCCTCCCTGCTACAAGATGCTCTCTCCCTGCTACAAGATGCCCACTTTCCCTGCTACAAGACACTTCATCTTTTCCGTGTATGCATATATAGACTGGGCAATGTTGACATCTGCTTTTTTGCACAACCTCCATATGTGAGTATTAAGTATCTAAATTTATTCTTTATTACCGTTAAAGATCCATCTTGTGGCAGGTTCATTTCAGGGCCCGCTTTGCCATTTTATATAAGGGGGCGTGTTCCCCTGATATCGAAGGGCTTTCTCACTCATCTCTGAGAGCCATCAGCGGCCACAGATAGCGCGGAGCATGCGCGGGGAACAGTGTCTCAGGTCTGGTGCCCCTAAACAGTTTTGCGCATGCGCAAAAGAATAGTGTTTTGCCGCGCCGGAAATCACAGCTGCTTGGTTTCCGGACATAGAGATGAGCACCTATGATCCCTGGCCAGTTTTTTGACCCTGAGCATTTCCGTAGCCTATGAAGCCACGTGAGGCGTCCCACTTGATATTTAGACCGGGTGGGCGGTCCCGTCGGTGCCTCCCCTTCCGCTCAGTTTTCAGCGACGGGTACCGACGGAGAGGTAGGCTGATAGATGCTTTGCTTGCCATTGTGTTTATGTAATTGACACGAGCGCAGGGTAGCTGGATAATAATAATAATTTTTTACACCTCCTTTGGCAATTCCTCAAGACTTGGGTCTCGTCTGTCTGGATAAGTGTACTTTCTTTCCTGCTGCACCTCTTTAAATTTCAACTGCACCATTTATGGTATCTTATAGGGTGATACAGAGGGTCCCCTTTGGCCTTGATATTACTAGACTTTCAGAGACAGTCACTTATCTTATGCCTCTGGTGTGGGTCCAACATTGGGGTCAGCATTTGGAAGGGCAGTCCGGTGTCTATCACACGTTCTTTGGGATGTATGTGTAGAGCTATTTGGCTTGGGCACAGAACAATTGTGTGTTTACTGTGTCCTTTATTTCTACACACTAGAGCGGGCCTCTATTTCCCGAGCGGTTGCCGGGTGAGGTGAGGTCTTCACCCACACAAAGTTGGGTGAGTATCACTAGTAGGAAATGCCTCTATGTGATGGAGCTAGTATGCTTATTGTTATGCGGAACACAAATTGTTTCCGCAGGTTTGTTTTGCCTAAGCGGTGTCTGAGGTTATGTGGATTCATGTGTGTTACCGAATTCATGTGTGTAACTTGATACATGGTATGTACTTTCCGTTTTCTTGACAGGAAGAAGATCATTCTGTCTACAATGGACACTTGGGGCTCCAGGGTCCGGGCAGATAGATGACCCTTTCAAGTACACTGCATGTGATTTCATTATTTTCACTTTGTTACTTTTACATTTATCACCGGTTGTTGCAGTAGCCTATAACTTATAAGGTCCTGAAGAAAGCTGGAGTATCTTTCCATCAAGCTGAAACTAGTTGACCACTCTGCACAGCGCCATAATGTAGTTTTACTCCTTAACTACCAGGCGTGATTTTAATCTTGACACCTACACCACCTTTTACTAGCTACTCTTGAGTTTAGGTAGTCAATTTTAGTGAGCACCACCATTAGAGCACTGCACCCATCTAGTATCACTCTTTGAGCAACACTGTGGCTAACATGTCGTTATCCTCTTTCGCACCATCACATGATGGTCAGGGCGACAAATGGAGCGACTACTTATCCCCATATGATGTAATTCCGCCACGAGGGTGGTCTGATGGGAACCTCATAGCCCAGTGTGACTCAACACACCTTTTCACACACGTACCTGTATGATCCCGGTTACCGCCTTGGCAGCACACCACCATCCCAGAATGCTGCAAGATCATCCGAAAAGACCGCACCTACCAAACAGGAGGAGGTATCGCTATCGTCCATAAGAATACCATCCGCATCTCAACCAGCTCAGACGCCAACCTCGCTAGCGCCGAACACCTTCACTTCCAGATCCACACCGACCCCAAGACCACACTCAGAGGCACCCTCCTCTACAGGCCACCAGGACCCCGTGCACAATTCAGTGAAGACATCACTGACTTTATCACCCCACACGCCCTCCCCTCCGAGGACTACATTCTATTGGGAGACCTCCATTTTCACTTGGTAAAGAGCAACGACAGCAACGCCACAACCCTTCTGGACAATCTCGCCAACCTCGGACTCAAACAACTTGTTAATACCCCCACTCACTACGCAGGTCACACACTCGACCCTATCTTCACCTCCAGTAAACATATCTCCTTCAGTCATACCACAGTTCTCCATTGGACGGACCACAGCTGTGTTCACTTTATCTACAAAAAGACCACAACCCACAACCATCCTCAACCTACTCTGCGAAGAAACCGGAACAAAATCACCATCGACCAGATCTCCTCATCGCTTCTTCAAAACCCCCCTGCCCACTCTTCGAACCCCAACCAAGCAGCCATTAACCTCACTCAATGGCTAACCAACAGCGCCGACAACCTAGCACTTTTGAAAAAACGTCAAATCAAACTAGGCAGCAAAAACGCCCCCTGGTTCAACGGTGATCTTAAGAAATCCAAGAAACTCTGTCGCTCCCTTGAGAAGGCCTGGATAAAAGACCTAAACACCAGCACCAGGGACGCCTTCAAAAACGCCACCCGCATACACCAACAACTGATCCGGACTGCCAAGAAAGCCGCATTCAAAGACCGACTAGACAACAACGCCCACAACAGCAAGGAATTATTCAACATCGTCAAAGAGTTTACCAACCCCACTGCCAACTCCAACGACATCACTCCCTCTCAAACCCTTTGCGACTCCCTAGCTTCGTTCTTCCACGACAAAATCGCAGACATCCACAACAGCTTCGACAACCAACCCGGAGACCAACCCACCCAACCTTCTGCCATACCTTCACCCCCCTTGAACATCCTTAATGACTGGAACCCAATCTCCACTGAAGACACCATCCGCCTGATGAACTCCATCCACTCAGGATCCCCCACAGACCCATGCCCTCACCACATCTTCAACAAAGCAGATTCCATCATAGCACCACACCTCCGAGACGTCATCAACTGCTCCCTCAACTCCGCCACCTTCCCGGAAAGCTGGAAACACGCCGAACTCAGCGCCCTTCTGAAAAAACCCACAGCTGACCCCACCGAACTCAAAAACTACCGCCCCATCTCGCTCCTTCCATTCCTGGCCAAAGTCATCGAGAAAGCTGTCAACAACCAGCTCGCCGCCTTCCTCGAAACCAACAAATCCCTCGACTCCACACAGTCCGGCTTCCGAGCCAAACACAGCACTGAGACCGCACTCATCGCAGCAACAGACGACATTCGAACTCTACTGGACAATGGAGACACAGTCGCCCTCATCCTCCTCGACCTCTCCGCAGCCTTCGACACAGTCTGTCATAGCACCCTGTTACAACGCCTCAGAAACATCAGAATCCAAGGAAAAGCACTGGAATGGATCACCTCGTTCCTTGCCGGAAGAACTCAGAGAGTCCGCCTCCCACCATTCAAGTCAGAGGCCACTGAAGTCATTTGCGGTGTGCCACAAGGATCCTCACTCAGCCCCACCCTCTTCAACGTATACATGAGCCCCCTCGCAGCCACCGCACACCAACACAACCTCAACATCATCTCCTACGCTGATGACACTCAACTGATCCTCTCACTCACCAAAGACCCTAACACCGCCAAAACCAACCTACATGAAGGAATGAAAGAAGTAGCCAAGTGGATGAAGCACAGCCGTCTGAAACTGAATTCAGATAAAATAGAAGTCCTTATCTTAGGTACCACCCCCTCCGCCTGGGACGACTCTTGGTGGCCAGAGGCCCTTGGAAAAGCACCCATCCCGTCGGACCACGCACGGAACCTGGGCGTCATCCTGGACTCCTCACTCTCGATGACCAGACAAGTCAACGCCGTTTCATCGATGTGGAACGGAGGCTGCACCTACCTCTTTACAGCGGTGTCCGAGCGTGGGAATCCTGTCCCCCACGCTCGGTCGATTAACGTCCCGGTCACCCAGGACACCCTCTCTTTCTCGTCCCCTGCAGGTGCCGAACCCCGAACGCGGAGAACCGGAAACAGCAGTCCCGGAAGCGGAAACAGGACGACCCCTATCAACCCGGAAGTACCCGCCCCTGACCCCGGAAGTGGTCGGGCTGTCAACCAGCCAGAAGATAGAAAAAGCCCCGAGGAGAAAGTAACGACGTTCGGAGCAACCGACTCGTGGCAGGAGGCAGCGGAGAGCGACGAACCCCCGACAGAGAGCGGCGCAGCACGGCTAGACCGGAGCGAGGAAGAGGACGAGGACGTCTGGACGGAGGACTGGTGGCGTCCTCAGGAGGAGGCTGGAGAGCGGCCGCAACTCGGACGAGAGTTGCGGCGGGGCACGTGAGTACACGTCACCCTTTCTCAGTGCCCCTGTACATAAAGTTGTATATATAGAGTTGTAAATATCCTAGGATTCACGAGCACCGAGACACTGTATATTAATCCCCTATTTCACGCACACTGTATAGAGCCCGATCACTGCCCAGCACCTGGCACCTCTCTGCCTTCCCCCCCCTCTTCCTTGCCTCTTCCAACCCCCTTACCGTCCCTCCCTCACCGTCCTCTTTCATACCCTCTCACGCCCGGGTGTAGGTGGAAGCATTCCGACTGTGTTGCTCGGACTAAAGCCCTTACGCTTCTCTCCCTTTCTTCAAGCCTCCGTGGAGCCCCAGTACCATACCGAGGAGACTACTGGTGAAAGCGGGAAGCAGCACTTGATCCAGAATCCACCTCACCGAGCCGGGTCATCAGCCAAGTCCACCATCCCTATCTGCATTGTGACTTTGTATTTCCATTCATCTGTTGAATAAATACCACAGACATAGCTCACTATATTCGGCCTCCCCGCCTGTTATTCCGGTCCGCACGTTCCCCAAGTCCACAATCATCTTGCTTCAACATTCTTCGCATGCTCAAAAAAACATTTAGCTGGATCCCCACCGAAACTAGAAAAACGGTCACCCACGCACTGGTTACAAGCCGCCTGGATTACGGAAACCCCCTATACGCCGGTACCACCGCAAAACTGCAGAAAAAACTCCCAAGCATCCAGAACGCATCAGCCAGACTCATACTAGACATCCCGCGTAAAGACCACATTTCTGGTCACCCGAAAAACCTCCACTGGCTCCCCGTCAATAAGAGGATAACATTCCGCCTCCTAACCCACGCACACAAAGCACTTTACGAACTTGGACCCGAATGCCTCAACACACGACTTTCCTTCTACACCCCCTCCCGCCAGCTACGCTCTTCCAACCAAGCCCTTGCGGCTGTACCTCGCATCAACAAAACCACCATGGGAGGAAGATCCTTCTCCAACCTGGCGGCTAAAACCTGGAACTCACTTCCCATTCACCTTCGCCTCACTCAGAACCACCTAGCATTCAGAAAACAACTTAAAACCTGGATATTCGACAAGTAATTCCCCACCCTTCTCCAAGCGCCTTGAGACCCTCTGGGTATGTAGTGCGCTATATAAATTAATTGACTTGACTTGACTTACGATTGTACATGTGCTGTCTGTTTCAATTAATTATACTTTCATTACGAATTATGAACGTGTCCATAAATTAATTTCGACACGCGGCTCCAGGGTGTTAAATTGAGGAGCGCTGCCACAGACGTACCCTTCTCAGAAGGGCCTTCTACCCAGATCAGCTATAGGTCCTTTGTCACTTCAGTCATCTCTTTCTGCCCATCCGCGGTTCATCCTGCCCCCCCCACCGCCTCCCGTGCCCCGCACCACAAATCCCTGTAGATCCGTCACTTTACTCCTTCCCGCTGTCCGTGTGCCCGTTAACCCGCCCCCCCTCTCGCTGTCCGTGAGCCCGTTTACCCGCCCCCCTCCCGCTGTCCGTGAGACCATTACCCCGCCCCCCCCTGTCCGTGTTAGTAGTTGTTACGATTGTACATTTGCGGTCTGTTTCTATTAATTATACTTTCATTACGAATTATGAACGTGTCTATAAATTCATTTCGACACGCGGCTCCAGGGTGCTAAATTGAGGAGCGCTGCTACAGATGTACCCTTCTCAGAAGGGCCTTCTACCCAGATCAGCTATAGGTCCTTTGTCACTTCAGTCATCTCTTTCTGCCCATCCGCGGTTCATCCTGTCCCCCCCCCCACCGCCCCCCGTGCCCCGTGCCCCGCACCACAAATCCCTGTAGATCCGTCACTTTACTCCTTCCCGCTGTCCGTGTGCCTGTTAACCCGCCCCCCTCTCGCTGTCCGTGAGCCCGTTTACCCGCCCCCTCCCGCTGTCCGTGAGCCCGTTACCCCGCCCCCCCTGTCCGTGTTAGTAGTTGTTACGATTGTACATTTGCGGTCTGTTTCTATTAATTATACTTTCATTACGAATTATGAAAGTGTCTATAAATTCATTTCGACACGCGGCTCCAGGGTGCTAAATTGAGGAGCGCCGCCACAGACGTACCCTTCTCAGAAGGGCCTTCTACCCAGATCAGTTATAGGTCCTTTGTCACTTCATTCCTCTCTTTCTGCCCATCTGCAGCTCTTCCTGCCCCCCCCCCCACCGCCTCCCGTGCCCCCCACCACAAATCCCCATAGATCTGTCACCTTACTCCTCTGTCATATTTCCTCTTGTCCGCTGTGTCTTTATTCATCATTTATTCTCGTCCCTCTCTCAACCTTATCCCGTCTCTTTCTCCCGTTCAATGTCAGTTGCGCCGCTACCTTGCCATATTTCTAGCCTCGTTGCACCTTTCATTCCATCGTTCTATTACCCTCTCTCCCTTCCTCTCCTCTGTTTTTTTACAATGTCTCCTAACTCTTTATTAACCTCTCTCCGCCCTTCCTTCCCTCCTACTCTATCACTCCCCTTCCCGCTCTTTATTTTCCCTCTCTCCCCCCTCCTCCGCCGCCCCCTCCTCTCCCCGGAGTGCCTGTGGTTTTAAAGTGCTGATACTAATCGGATTAGTGCCGAGTTGTTGTCAGAGCAGCCCTTGGTGCGGCCTGAGGGGACGTGTGCCCTGGTCCGGTGCAGGCCTCAAGCTCTTCAAGATGCAGAGAGCTCAATGGGTTAATGCCTGCGCCGCAGAAACTTCTACATAGCATGCTAGACTCAGGATCACTTCCCTGGTACGCCTCTCTGCCTCTCATCCTTTTGAGGTCGGCAAACTGAGCCTGTTACATGGGGTGACCGGAACACCTGCTATTTACAGTGCTTAGAAGCGGCAGGAGAGCAGTTTGGAGCACTATTAAGAAAGTTCTCTCCTGCGGACACTGGAGCCTGGAAACCCCGGGACACTAATGCGGGTGTAACTCAACCGCACAACCGGCCTGCCACAAAGCATTTGGAACAACAGTCTCGTAAACTGTGCTTGCGGGTGCACGCCACAGAGCATTTCTGGGAACTTACTTATCGAGCGCCTGTTCAGCTGAATGCCTCTAGGCGCTAGCCAGGTCGTAGTTAGCGGGATACCCATTTCAATGACAACCATTTTTCCAGACAGTGACGTTTGCAGGCTGCATGTGTGCGGCCACTGTGACTCTTGACACATGGGTCGGCACTCTGCGCTCCTGCACCACGTCAACCAGCATTTACAAGATGGCGACTGGTGAAATCTCCGGGCACACCTAAAGAGCGAGTAATGGGAAGGCTGGACTTAATTTTGACCATTGGAAACAACTAGGCCCGGCCGACATTTTAACAACAGCATTATCATTTCAGGAATTTGCATGAAATTCCCAAAATTACGCCAGATCACATAATTACTACACTGCAGTTCGCAACACCATTATAGCGCGAGTGCGTAAAAACAATGAGAACCAGAGCGTCAGCAGCTATGTTGACAATTGTGTACTGCGCTGGACTCATTTTGGGCTAAAAATAAAGCGTTAAATGGTGGGTCCCTATTTTATGTAATTAAGTGTAACATTATATCATTTTCTTGAAAATCGGTGTAGTTACTCAAAAGCAAAAACTTCGTCATGGCCCTGCGCCATTTGCGAGAGATTAAGCTATTGGCATTGTAAATGACAATGCCATTTATTTATTTATTTTCAAAACCAACACATAAATAAAAATGTTGTCATTTACAATGCCAATAGCTCAAACTTTTCAAAAGGTGAAACCATTGCATTGTAAATGCTTGTTTTACGACTTGTGCCCGGAAATTCGGGATACTATCCCTCCACTCTGGGGCACTAGACTCATTGTTACAGGCCACACCGTCTGTGGCTAGAGAGCATGGGTCTGCAGCTAGAGAGCATGGGTCTGCAGCTAGAGAGCATGGGTCTGCAGCTAGAGAGCATGGGTCTGTGGCTAGAGAGCATGGGTGTGTGGCTAGAGAGCATGGGTCTGCAGCTAGAGAGCATGGGTCTGCAGCTAGAGAGCATGGGTCTGCGGCTAGAGAGCATGGGTCTGTGGCTAGAGAGCATGGGTGTGTGGCTAGAGAGCATGGGTGTGTGGCTAGAGAGCATGGGTCTGTGGCTAGAGAGCATGGGTGTGTGGCTAGAGAGCATGGGTGTGTGGCTATGTGGCTAGAGAGCATGGGTGTGTGACTAGAGAGCATGGGTGTGGGCTATGTGGCTAGAGAGCATGGGTGTGTGGCTAGGGAGCATGGGTCTGCGGCTAGGGAGCATGGGTCTGCGGCTAGGGAGCATGGGTCTGCGGCTAGAGAGCATGGGTCTGTGGCTAGGGAGCATGGGTCTGCGGCTAGGGAGCATGGGTCTGCGGCTAGGGAGCATGGGTCTGCGGCTAGGAGCATGGGTCTGCGGCTAGGGAGCATGGGTCTGCGGCTAGAGAGCATGGGTCTGCGGCTAGGGAGCATGGGTCTGCGGCTAGGGAGCATGGGTCTGCGGCTAGGAGCATGGGTCTGCGGCTAGGGAGCATGGGTCTGCGGCTAGGGAGCATGGGTGTGTAGTTGGAGTTGCTGCAGAGTCCTGCCGGGATCTGCTGAGAGGCCACCGTCGGCTCGTCCCGCCCGGGCTAGTCCCCGTAGGAAGTACGCATGCGCACACCGGATCCGGGCACTGCGCATGCGCATCAGAGCGTCCGGCCTGAAACTGCGCAAGTGCAGCACTGGTACCGGCCTATCCTGCGCGCGCGCTTTAGAAGCCAAGCACTTCAGTGCGCATGCGTGGACGCGATTTCCGGCTCACACGTGAGGGCGGAGTTAGATCTCTTGGAAAATTAAATTTACAGAAAAAAAGGAATCACCAGATCCGTAGAGAGACCGCGGACAGTGCGAAGGACAAACGGAGCGGGAGGGGACGTTTTAGTGAGATTGAAACCACGAACACCGGCGCTGTCTCTGGTGCGCCTAACCCGGAAGTGGTCACCATTTCCGCCTGCGCAGTCTGTGCCGTTCTAGACCTTAATACGGAAGTGATGTCACCATAATAGAACAGCGGCGGTAGCATCACTTCCGGCTTCCCCGTTGTCTTACAGGCTGCGCCAGACCTCGGCCCCGGGAGGAGGAGAGTCCGAGCGGCGCTGCAGCCCCGAGCCCGGTGAGGACAGCGGCCCCTCCGCGTCTGGAGAGAGAAAGAGGAGGCCGGGGCGGGAGGGGGCACCGGGGCCTGCTCTGGGGGCCTCACTCCGGTCCTGGGGGGGATTGCACGCGGCGCTGCCAGGGGCGCTGCACTGCCGCTCACTGCACTGCCAAGGGCGCCGCACTGCCAGGGGCGCTGCACTTCCAGGGGCACTGCACTGCACTGCTGGTCGTTGCACTGCCTGGGTCAATGCACTGCCTGGGTCAATGCACTGCCGCTCACTGCACTTCCAGGGGCCCTGCACTGCCAGGGGGCGCTGCACTGCTGGTCGCTGCACTGCCAGGGTCACTGCACTGCCGCTCACTGCACTGGCAGGGGCGCTGCATTACCAGGGGGTGCTGCACTGCCAGGGGCGCTGCACTGCCAGGGGCGCCGCACTGCCAGTAAGAGGTCCAGTGGTTCAGGATAGTAGAGCAATCCTTCTGAATCTCCGCAGGTCCAAGAGTATTCTGAAAAAAGGGTATTTGGTATGCCACACTGATACCCAGTGCCAGGCAGTCGGTGGGTGAATCTCCTGAACAGTCCCTAACTAATGGGCTAAAGGTTTCCGGGAGGGACCCTACCCACTTTTGCAGCACTTCCTCTGTGTCACTGGTGCTCATAGTAAGCCCCACAGGTAGCCCAGCAAGCCTTCCATGGCGGCCCGCAGACCTTGCAAACATCGTACCTGTGTTTAAAAAAAAATAATAATAATAATAGTGTCAGCAAACACTGCTGGTTGCAGCAGCCCAGACTCTCAGAGACTCTGTGATTGACAGAGTGGAGATGCAGGGGCGCGAAGAGGTGAAATGCAACAAACCTTAATTAACATGTAAATGGTCTTTTAAAGACCTGTGTAAAGTACCCCGGGTGCGGCTGTGTATGTGCGCTGGGGAAGGGGCTGAGGGCTGATGCACACACTGGGTGAGATGACAGAGGGAGGGAGGGAAGGAAGGAGAGGGAGGGACAGACACAGAGGTTGAGAGAGGGAGACAGAGAGGCAGTCGGGTGGAGACAGAGGGAGAGGGAGGGAGAGGAAATGAAAGGAGACAGAAAGAGAGTGGGAGGGCGACAGAGGGAGGAGGGCGACTGAGGAGGGACAGAGACTGTGGAGGAAGACAGAGGGACATCACTGCTCCTTTCTTCTGGAGTTCATCTGAAACCCATTGGTTTCAGATCAACTAAACCTTCAATATCAAATGGAAACAGTGGGTGTAGGGTGGCTCAGGGCTGCCGGGTGGAGCAGCACTGGGGTATCACTGACTGCACAGATCCGGACCGCGTGAACATGATCCCACTTCTGGCAGTGCAGCGACCCTGGTAGTGCAGAGTGTCAGTAAGATGATTATGAAGGGGCAACGTTCAGAATGATGTGGAAAGGGATGGGCAAGTGGTCTGATTAATCCACTTGGTAGGGCGAGGAAGGTGGAGGACTTAGTGCGCATGAGTTCTAGAATACAACCTTTCAATGTGGGTAGAGTTCTTAAAAAGTCACTGTAGACTGCGCCTGGATAGGTTGTTGATATTGACAAAGGTTTTGTTGCCCCAGTGTACATTGAAATCTCTTAAATAAATGTTTTTGCTTGACAGCCTATTCCTGAGGGGTAGATATGGTCTGATAATTACCTGTTTAATTTGTCTTTAGTTTAGGAGGCTCGTATGCGAGGTACAAGGGTGTGCACCCTGACTATCAGATCGAGAATATCAAGGCATGTAAATATTGGGGACAAAATATTGAAAGTGGCGTCCGCTTCAGATTTTATATTGATCGATCTCTTCAAGGTACGTAGAAGTGGATTTAGGAATAGTAAATCTATACTTCCATGTATGCGCTTACCTCTCGATGTTTTGTTCACGATATTCTTTAGGCTCAATATTCCGTAGTACAACAGGTATACATATATACTGTTTTGATATTGAAATATGTAAAAAATGAAATGCGGTAGAGTTCTTTGAGGGCATGCGTTTACAAAGTAAGGCAGCCTATTTGATTCCAGTGCCACCTTCTGGTTTGTTTACTTGTTTTCATGAATGTTGCAGCAAGCTGTTGCAAGTGAGTGTCATGGCCGGGTTTTCTGATTAGATGGGATCAGCCCCTAGGGGCCCCTCCAACCCAGCCAGAACGTAACCACATCCCTCCTCAGGACCATCTATCCAGGAACCTAGGTACCTACCTGAGGATGGGGAACTCGCAATATACAAGCTCATATTATTAGAAACACCACTAAATCTATAGGGATACTAAGAATACTCACTGATGACTAAGGATATCCATGCCCTACCTTATAGTCTCGCGGCCACTCAGACCCAGACTAATCTACCCCAGGGCAGATATGACACACAATCCGGTGCGTCTACACATGGGCCTGCAGAACCCAATGCTCTCTTTTCCAAACGGTTTACAATCCGGCAAACCTACACGCCAGTCATCCCCCCTGACGCTCTCACTTACACAAGCCACAATCCTGTGGGTATCCGCGCTGGTAATCCACCCCAACGCTCTCACTAACGCCGCATATCAACGACGACCACATTCCTATGAACACCTTCAGTTATATGTTGGGAAGTCTCTCTCTCTCCCTATTCACTAAGGGCTTGACTACAATAATATTATGGGATAGCCGAATTACTTAGTGTCAACAATTCCCTAGCTCAAGGGCTCCCTGTTCTCCCTATTTATTCAGACTTACCGGATCAGGGGCAGCATCTGTTCTGGCTGTAACATCTGACTAGGAGGAAAAAGGTTACCTATGCTTTGGAACAGAAGACGCTGTTTACAGGATTATGGGAGGGTGTACTAACTTGGTCCCTTAGTTGCAGGTCTCCTCTCTCCCTAATTATTCACTATTACTTACCTGATCAGGGGTAGCATCTGTTCAAACAGTAATACCTACCAGGAAAGGAGATTACCCTCACTGTATGGGGACAAAGATATACACACTATGTGATTGAGTTATTTCTTGATTTAAGCGCTCCTACTCCCTTCTGATCCATCAGTGGCTCAACGGCAACTGGCTAGAAGCCAGGCTAGCTTTATCATAAAAAAAACTCATGCACTGTAGTTATGGGGATGTTTATTGTAACAATAATAAAATACACATATACAAAACTATGGGGTCTCTATAACTAGCAGTAACTTTAACACACCGCTGCAAGGAAAAGGATTAGCAACACAAAAGCCTAGGTAATAAAGATAAGATTAAGATGTAAGTGTGATTAGTTCAGACTACCTCACCTATTAGAAGGAAGATTTCTCTCTGCCTCTGGTGGGATTAGGGCTCTCTCTGTCTCTCCCTCCTTCACCACATCATCACGCCTCTGGTTCAATTGCTCCAGCTGACAGCCTTCTTTGATGCTCTCTGCACTGCTCTCTCTCTCTCTTCATCTTCAGCAATCGTCTGCCTTCTTTCTCCATTCAAGAACTGCACTCTATTCTGCAGCTCCAGCAGACATCCTGTTCTCTCTCTCTCCAAGCTGAACTGAGCTCCAGGCTGAACTGCACACAAGCTGGAATGAACACAAAACTGAACTGAACACTCCTCCTCTCCTGTAGCTCGCTAATATGGAAGCTTGTCCTTTCATGGAAAGTTACGGCCAGTAACCTGCCGCCCACCAAATTCTTGTACCTCCCCGTACCAAAGACACGTTCCCAGCTGGCCAGCCTGAAGTTGTGTCTTCGGAGTGGAGAAAAATACATTCCTTCGATAAGGGCCAGCCTGAGCCGGTTCTCTCCAAGCGAACAACAGCTTTAACTATAAACTTTACCTTTACTCTAAAAAGCCTCTCAGCTTCATCAAGATGGAGTCCCTCTAGTTCTAGGCCTGTAGGCCTGAGAAGGATGAAATACCCCTTAGCTCTGTCAGAGTACCTACATAAACCATACCAATGTGTAATATAAAGTCAGGATCCACCCTCTACTATAAGCAAGTATGTCAAAGCCAATAGGCAATAGACAGATTAGAGTCAAGAATAAGGGATCTATCATCATATTAAGCAGCTATCCTCTTCTAGGTCTGGAAAAAGGGCTTAAAAGGGCCAACATAAGCTAGGAATACATATCCTAGATGTGAGCAAGATTAAAGTCTATACTACTGCTAAATAGAGCCAAAAACCATGTCAGCACAGTGAGTCGAGAATTGTTTCAGAGTGATTTATATAACCACGACTCTGTAATTCACAATATGTCTAGCTTGTGCTCCTTGAGAAATTAGCAAGGTCGCTATGGTGGGCATTATTAGATGGGACACTTTGAGCAGGGGAAATATTTGTAATATGGGGCACGCAAATGATTGAAATGGTGTATTGAAAATATTGCAGACACTACACAGATGAGGAGTCCCTGGTGTGCGGGGGATGAGTTTAGCCTGCAAAGTGTATTAAGCACTTGATGTACCACGAGGTCTTGGGTGTCTTTCAAAGAACAGTAAGGACATTGATGAGTATCAATGGAAGACTGATTATAAAGAGTGCCATAGCGTTGGTCCTGGTTCAGTCTGACAGGCCTGTCTGTTAGAAGTTGGAGAATGAGGGAATGGAGAATTTCTCATATTTTGCGGACGTCTTCAAAAGGTACAGGCAGTTTAGAGTGTTTTTAGGTCAAGCCTAGGCAGCGCATCCTCTGCAAGGCATGCCATATCCAGAATATGTGCTTGAAGCACCTCCAATATTTTCCATTGGCTCCTGTTAGTCCCCTCACTAAATGCCTGCTATTGTTTGGTGGATATGCTTAATTAGTACCGCCTTTTGGTGTTTTGGACCCTCCCTGCCAACTGCTCCTGCTACATGTGGTCTTACACTATTTTTTTGTGTTCCTTCCTGTGCACCCCTTTGCTTACGTCTGCTTGTGTAACAGCGCAGCGCTTGCTTCACGGTGCTATGCTGCATGTTTTGGACGGTAACGCAAATTCGGGTTTAGCTGACAGTATTAGTTTGCACCTCCCAACAGAGTTCACATCTCCTGCTCTGCTGCTGGCAACTGACCCCCCCAGCCCCCTTTCTGTTCCTATTCCTTTTATTCACTCTCTCGTTCTGTTTCTGACTCGTTCCTCCTCACTTGCTGAAAACCATGACCTCAACGAACAGCTCTGCCCTCTCTTTCCTCTCCTTACCTTTATTTGTTCCCCTGTGAAATAGATCCAAAAAAGAAACACTCTGGCTACATCCCCTCTCGTGCTCTTCGCTCAGGTCAAAAGAACTTGTTAGTGGTGCCTCGTATTAGGAAACAACGCCAGGGAGGCGGTTCTTTCCACTTCTTGGCCTCCTCCCTGTGGAACTCTCTGCCACTGACACTGAGACTTCACGAAGACCTGCTGGCTTTTAGACAGGCTTTCAAAACTTGGCTCTTTAGGCAAGCCTACCCATAGTTAATTTCTGCCTCTCTCTGTTATATGTTATGTCTCTGCAAATCTTCCAACAGCGCCATGAAGCCTACGGGCGTACGTGCGCTTAATAAATTTAATTAACATAACATAACATGTCATCTTTTTCTGACATTTTTCTATTCCAAAGTACTGCCTCGGACAGAGAGGAAAAAAAGGTTAAAAATAAGAAAAATAACAAGGAAAAGTAAATAGAGGAAGACTGAGTGGTCACAAAGTGGGCAGATAGGTTTTATGCACAACCAGGGTTTATTCACAACCATACACCTTAGAGCCACTTTACAGAGTTTGCCAGTTGAGTGCTACTTTTATCTTCTCCTTTTTTTTTTAACAACATTGTTTTCCCCGGGTGTGGGAAGTGCACCATTCCTGGAGTCACTGCAATACCTGGCTGAACTGTTCAGTGGAAAACATTTAAGTTTGCTGCTCTAATCGTCTTTGGTCCACTCGCAATAAACCCAACCGATCGCATGGATTTATCTTCCTCGCCAAGGTGTAGTGGCCTCCTTCTGAATATGATGAGCCACCCCCCCCCCCCACCACCACCACCACCACACTCATATCACACCGCCCACCTCCATACTATGTTTACTTCTCTTGCTTTACTTAATCTTGCAATCCCTATGAGTGTTTGCTTTTTCAAGGATGTTGTTACATATTCCCCATTTTCTGGTTCTCCAGCCCTGCACGATCATACGAATGGCAATAGTGCTATGCAAATATCATCACTACATACAGAAAAACAAAAGTTAAGAACATTGTCATTTAAATTGCCAAGAGCTCCAACTTTCACACATGCAAAAATAATTGCATTGCAAATGCTTGTTTTTATTTTATTACATATGTGTTCGAACTGAAGCAGACCTTGTGTTCCAGGGTCTGATCTAGGCGTATGTGCTTGGATGGTGTGTTGGGGGTCATACTGGGATAATAGAATAGTTACTGTTTTTTTGTTGCTGGGAAGACTTCTGTTTTTGACTGCAAACTGTGATTTGCACAATGTAGTTGTTTGTTTGAATGTTGATAGTTGGGTGGGAGATTTCTAAAACGTGCCCCTTGAGTTCTGGTTGGTCCTGTTAGTGCTGTCCAAGGCCAATGTTTTTGCCTCCTTCGGGCCTTTGACCTGTCTGTTTTTCTTTCGTATATGCTTACCCGACAATACAGTTGGTCTATATATAACGCATTTTCGGCTTGGACTTCTTGATAATCAGTAGCCTTCTTTATGTGATTAGACGCTTTGGGCGATACACACCAGAAGTTTCCAGTGAGAGGGTGTCCGTTTCTTATAATATATATAAACGCTCCAGCGCCGAAGTCCGTCCTCTTTCGTCGCTGCCGGAAGTTAAGTCGTCCTCATGTTAATCCGTCTTCTGATCGGATCCTAGGAGAATAGAAAAACGTTACAATCTCTTGACCACGGAATCTCATAAAGCAAGAGAACTACAGAAGTAAGAAAAATGCAAGCATTATCAGTAGCATAAACAGAATCCAAAATACTTTGCAGGATACATAACAAATCAATGTATAAGATCATAAATATACACCAAAAATATTACTTTCCTGAAATGTAGAAAGAATGACCTCCAAGCATAAGGGAGGGAGGCTAGAAAAGCCATGGGGGGTAATCCTCGCCTCCCCGTCCTTAATAGAATTGAAACTTTCCTTTGTGATAACTAGGAAATTTCTCATTCTATGTCAGGAAGCGGAGGCGAGGATTATGCAAGTTCAAAGCTTACTCACCATCAGCGCAACGGCTTCGTGAATTGGTTTAAAATAAAACTTTTTAAAAGTAGATTCTGAAGACCAATCAGCCGCGTTCATAATGTCCTTCAATCTGCCACCTTCCTGGACAGCCTTGGAGGCCATAGCTCCTCTAGTAGAATGAGCCCCGAAGTGCCGGACATCAATACCGGATTCAGTCATGATCCATTTGACCCATCTAGCAATGGTAGGGGAAGATACCGCATAAAACGTATTTTTATGGCAATCAAAAGCTGCTGTTCACCCGGAGGTCGAACCTCCAAAGTTATTTTCTCATAAGATTTTAGACATCGGACAACAACACAATTTCGGAGAATCTGGAAAAGCAGGATAGGTTACTGACCTTGTACTTGACTTAGTTCTCCTTGAAATGGTAAAAGTGACCCCATCCGGGGAAAAAACACGGGCGGAGATATCAAGGGCCCTGACATCAGATACTCTCTTACAAGAAATAAGACACAAAAGAATAATAGCAAGTTTAGCCAAAATCTCCTTCCTGGAGAGAAAGTCATTATCTTGCGAAGATAAAAGAAAACGAAGGACCACATTAACGTCCCAGAGGCCTAGGTAGCGAGGCTCTGGAGGACGTGAAAGACGAATGCCTTTCAAAAGCTTACAAACTAATGGATGCTCTCCGATCGGAGCCCCTTCCACATAAGAGTGACCAGCAGAAACGGCTGACCTAAAAGAGTTGATAGTGCAATAAGCCAATTTCTGATGAAAATGCTCAGACAGGAAGTTCACAACCTGTGCAACAGAGGCGCCCACGGGATCCAGGTGTTTCGCCACACACCAACGAACCCATCGTCTCCAAGCTGATCTGTATCGCTGTATGTATGTATGTATAGGCATTTATATAGCGCACTACTTACCCGGAGGGTCCCAAGGCGCTTCGACCGCTGCAAAACCCTTCCTGGCTTCCCTGAGAGATGGTCCCTTAATGGGTATCTCCAGGGTGAGACCAGGCATCCCCGGCGGTCTGGTGGGGCCGTTAGTGAAGATGAGGCAAGCTAATGCCCAGAGTTGCCGAGTGTGATCGCTGATCAGAGTGGGCACTGAGGCGAGAGAATTATCGAGTCCGCTGACCCTGGTCCAGAAACCTGCCGCGCCGGGAATCGAACCCTGGTCCCGGGCCGTCCTCTGCTCTCGGGTCTGCCGCCTGTGTTACTCTGGGCCCAAGCCTGCTGGATAAGGAGTTCAGCTTCCCGTGAAAGCGAGACGTCAGATCACCGTCCCCTGAAATCCTCCATGCCATGAGTTGTAGATGGCCTTGGAGAACCAGGGGGTGAGTAAGTCCTAGAGGATCGGAGAGAATGTTGTCGAAAGACAGCAACCGAAGGGGTCTGTCCCAAGATAACTCTAGAAGGGACGGAAACCAAATCTGGGCTCTCCAGATTGGAGTAATCAGGATCAGAGAGGCCCTCTGTCTGCGGACCTGAGCTGCAACCCTCTTGATGAAAAGGAAGGGGGGAAAGGCGTAAGCTGCCATCCCCGATCAATCCTGAAGGAAGGCGTACACCGCCTCTGCTCCCGGATCCGGTTTCCAGCTGAAGAATCGGGGAACATGAGCTTTCCACCTGGAGGCAAAAAGATCCACCTGTGGGAGCCCCCCAAGGGACACAATCTGAGAGAACACTCCTGGATCCAGCCTCCAGTCGCTGGCATCCCTGAAATTCCTGGAGTTCCAGTCCGCCACACAATTCTGTTCTCCCGGGAGATATTCTGCCGTCACGGAAATCTGATGTTGGAGGCAATAATGCCAGAAATCCTTGGCGAGATCCGCCAGAATTTTGGAATGAGTGCCTCCAAGGCGATTGATATACCTCACCGCCGTCGTATTGTCCATCCGGAGAAAGGACACAACAGGACACCTTGTTGGTCGTGAAAGCGCGGATGGCAAAGGAGCCCGCAAGGAGTTCCAGGCAATTGATGTGGAGGAGGAGTTCCTCCTCCGTCCACCGACCTCCCACCGAAAGAGAGCCGAATCGGGCGCCCCACCCAGACGGCTGGTGTCCGACTCTATTACTAGATCCGGACGGGAGCCGAAGATCGCTCTCCCATTCCAGGCTTCAATATGGTTCATCCACCAAAGAAGTTCTGACCTGGCCTCTGAGGAAAGGGAGATCAACTCGGAATAAGTGAGACCCCTACGAAGGCGCAAGGCTTTCAGCCTCTGAAGGGCCCTGTAGTTAAAACGATCCGGGAAGATGACTTGAATCGAGGATGATAACAAGCCAACAATCCTGGCCAGCTGTCACAGGGAAATCCTGTCTCTGCGGAGAACCTGCCGAATTTCCTTCTTGATTTTGGAAACCTTCTGAGATGGAAGATTCACGGTAGCATCCTTCGTATCGATGCGAAAGTCTAGAAAGATCATGCTCTGCTGGGGAACCAAGTCCAATTTCTGGACATTGATGGTGAACCCCAGATTCTGTAACAGGGAAATGGTAATCTTTAGGTGAAGGAGAAGATGATCCCTGGATTGGTCCATGAGCAGGATATTGTCTAGGTAAATTATCAGCCGAATCCCCTTGAAGTGGAGATGTTTCACCACTGGGCGAAGAAGCTTGGTTAAACACCAAGGAGCTGAGGAGAGACCAAAGGGAAGAGTCTTGAACTTGTAAGTGTGACCCTTCCATTGGAACTGCAGGAACCTGCAATGAGGAGAGAAAATGGGAACTGACAGGTACGCATCCTTGAGGTCTAACTGGCGCCTTTTTGAAAGAAGATCTCGAACTTCGTGGTCTATTAGATCGGTCTCTGAGGCTGAAAAAACCAGAGGGCGAGATGTTTGGATGGGGGACCTGTAGAACTCTATGTGAAACCCTTGAACTGTCTCGAACACCCAAGGATCCGACGTTAAATCTGCCCAGTTTGCCAGAAACAGAGAAATTCTGCCCCCCCCCCCTCCCCCCCCAACCCCCATAGACGAACAGTAGAGAGGATTTCCAAGCTTACTATTGAATCCTCGTGAGTTCTGGTTACCACCGCGGCCTCTGCCTTGTCCCTATCCTCCACGGGAAGGATGGAAGGTTCCTAGTCTGCCATCGTTCCATCCGTTATTTCTTTTCGCCTGGGCTCTATTGGGACCTTGGTTGAACTGGCGGCCAGAAGAGCGACCCCTGCCTCGCCCGGCCTCACCAAAAACCTTCTTGGGAAAAATCTTTTTTGTGGATACTTGAGCCTTATCTAGTACAGAAAATGTGGCTACAAATTTCCCCAACTCCTTAACAAAGGGGTCCCCAAAGAGTGTATCTTGAGCAACAGAACCTGCTTCGGAGGAAGACAGCTCTCCCAGTTTGGGATCAATTTTCAAAAGCAATGAACGGCGACGCTCGGCGGAGAGGGCACAATTGGCATTGCCCAAGAGACACATTGCCCATTGCGCCCATCCCGCTACTTCATCCGTTGGGAGAGGAACGCCTGACTCTTTGGACTTGTGTAAAACTTTATTGTTGCTGGAGCTGCTGGGTCCTAACCATTACAACAACAATCGGAAAATAGTTTTTGGTTTCAAAGCACACATTGCCATAATATTTCCTAGCACTGAACAAAACTACTATGTGTTCTGATACGCTGCTTATTAACACCTTCCACGCTGATGACGAGCTGGGCTTGTCCTGGTGTAGCCTCCTCGCATGCTGATGACGAGCCCAGCTCGTCTCGTAACATGCGTTTTAAAAATCTCACCGCAGGAGCGGAATTCCGCTAGCGCGCATGCGGTTAAAGAGCAGAATGCTGACTCTTACGGTGTAGCCAGTAAATAGATAGAATTTTCATAAAAACAAAAGGCCCTGCTTAACACCAGACCTGATTAGGAACCCAATTATTAAAGAAAGTCACGAAAGTTCACCCATGGTATATTTTCTTGCATTGGTGCAGATTCACAGCTTTATTGTATTTACACGAAGGCCAGGAAATCGTACTCCTTGAAAATATTTGTGAACTGCATTTTAGCACTACCAAATATGATTGCATAGTTTTGCTCATGCGAAAATCTGTTGAGCGTTTACATGTTCACTTTTCCTCCAACCACATTTTCCCAGCCCAGGAAGAACTTTTCCTTCTGCCATTGTCAGTAGTACATTTCTAACCTTTTGTCAGTGTCCGAAAAGATTAGAGAAGAGCTGGTGAAAAACACTTAAACGTGAAAGTTAGTAAGTTTGCACAGACTCTAAAAAGGCATTCCAACCTTGGAACCATTGCTTACCACTACCTTTAGCCCCAGTCTGCAGAAAGATGGCACCATAAGGAAATTGCTAGTATTCAAACCTTATATAGTATGAACCCTGGTATAATCAAAGAGGCGATTATCAGAGCTCTTATAAAAGATAATATAAAGATAAAATAGATTGCTGCTATTATTTGTCACTGCACTACATGGCACCAAAGGGGCAAGTGGATTTTGTTACAGGGGAATTTATAAAGCTACATGTCCCATGGACAAGTAGATATTTTATTAAATTCCGCACCCCTGGGGTAGAGTAGAGTGGAGTGTCATGGAGTGCAGTGGTGTAGAGTGGAATGATGCAGAGTAGGGTCCACTTGCTTTGAGTAGGGTGGTGTGGTGCAGTAACGTAGAATGCAGTAACATGGAGTGTTCTAGAGTGACGTGGAGTGACGCAGAGTGCAATAGACAAATGGCGACGAGAAGAGTGCAGCGCCCCAGAGGGGTGCAGGCAAAGGCATGTGTCAGAGCCTCAGTTCATGTTCTACGGGGTCCTTATTCTCGGAAGAGAAGCCTCTCTCTCAGTTTATGTCCATGTTTCACAGAAACCCTGCACTGGTGAGCACTGTATACTGGAGACAGTAGAAGAACACAGCTGAGACAATGTTTTACTTGGTAAATTATATTTGGGGGACAATAATTAATGTTGCAGTGTTCATTATTTGAAAGGCACTCAGAATCAGTCACATTTTTCAGTACAAGGAGATGCATATTCTGTGTCATAACGAACCTGTTCGCTGTTCGAGACGATCAGATTTGCTGACATTGGGGATGGGAGGGTAAAGAGGCAACATGTAAGGGGGTGGATAGGAGGTAATAGAAGCTACATGGATGGGGATCTGGGGCTCACTGAAAAAACAAGCACCCTCCCAAAGTAGATCCAAAAACGGGAACAGTGGAAAGACAAGAGGACATTTCCCATGCATGCCTTGGCAACCAGTAGTGAAGCAAATGAGTGCCACTGAAGCTAACCAATAGTAAGCTATGGGCGGGCTGTAAGCCCACTGCATGTAAACAAGGTATCTCGCAGAGACCGCGCATGCACTGTCTAGGTAAAACCTAAAAAGTAGAATAAAGTTTAATAGATAAAATGACATCAGAACAACAAAATCCAATCAAATGTGAACTTTTAAAATTTGAATTAAAAATGTAGCCAAAAAGCACAAAACACTAACCACCATTATCTGGTTGCACTAGACCTGGTAAAAGTCAAAAGTTAAGACCCACCATGATGGAGCCATGGTTGGATACAGGGACCAGGTTTGTCCTGGTATAAAGTTTGCATTCTGACATAAAAACATTTTTGGGAATAAAACTGGTTGTCGACTATTTGGTAGTGAGGCAATCTGCCAGCTGGATCCAAGGCAAGATACTGAAGAGCGTCGATGAAGGCAGGAAGGTTCAGAGCGGGAAAAGTCTGAAGTCTATGCACAGGGAGGCTTTGACGTCAACTGGGTTGCTGCTCGATGTCGGTCCTGATGAAGCCCTCTATATTATTCCTTAGTAACTTCTCTCCAAGCCAGATCTCCTTCACTGAGGCAAACCAGCAAGCTGATGCCAGCCGGGGATTCATTGGTGATCCTAATCTCCATAGGTTTTCCAGGCAGAAAGTGGTGAAAAGTTTTCAAGTCTCAGTTTTTGAAGTGTAGCCAGGTGGATTACACTCCATCACCAGCCACGGGTCCTGTACCTGGAAGGCACCACCTATCGGTTAGAAGTCACTCTAACAGTGGTCACCAGCAGGGTCCCGGGAAGATCTGGTTGGTACTGGCCAGCTGTGCAATTGTAGGGAAAGGGCCTCTGGAAGCTTGTTGTTTCTTTGTAGCTTAAACACCAAGGCAGCCAACGGACTCTTGGAGTCACTTATGGGGTCCTGGGTGAAGCCAAGCTGGTTCAGGATAATAGAGCAGTCCTTCTGATTCTCCGCAGGTCCCAGAGTATTGGGTATTGGGTATGCCACACTGATGCCCAGTGCCAGCCAGTCGGTGGGTGAATCTCCTGAAGAGTCCCTAACTAATGGGCTAAAGGTTTCGGGGGTGACCCTACCTACTTTTGCAGCACTTCCTCTGTGTTTTACTGGTTCATAGGAATAAAGTGTGTCACGTCCTATGACCATCAAAAACTGATTCATCCATACCTGGTCGTACATCATTGGTCCAATATAAAATAAAAACATCCCCTTACACAAGGAAGGGTTCAACTATATTGTATTCCCAGGGAAAGACCAGAACCTGTGGGGGGGTTAAATCAGTACAGTGCTGTTTGTGTAGTTAGTTCTTGTTGAAATTGAAATACGCATGAAGCTTTTTCTGTATGTTTTTGAATTTAGAGCTATTAATGATTCCACTCATGATCTCTGCTGGTATTCTTCCCACATGCTGCAACATGAATATTGCAGTTTTTCTAAATTTGGCTTGTTCACAAGGATGCTGCTCTATAACTTTCCAAATGGTCATCCCTCTTTCATTCTTTTAATCATGTCTGCCAGCATAGTTTTGCTTGATGTTTTTGAAATGCTTCTATTGTTGTGGGTAATGTTATCGTTTCCCATATTTGCTCCTGTGAGTTTTTAAATATAACTTTAATTTATACACTGTAAGCTGTCGTATTACTTGCTTGCATCTAATCTTGTCATAGTTTAAGAGTGGAAGTAGACATTTGATAATCAACAAGCTAAAGGATTATAGCCTCTTCTAACTATGATTTGAAATGTCTTTACATTTTAACAGAGAGGGTCCATGAAGATGATGAGTAAAGGAAAAAAAGTCTGAAATACTGAGTTCATCGGAGGTCTACTCGAAGAACCAGGGCCAACAATCATAAATATTAAGAAACTGAAGAATTCAGTGAGAGCCAGAGGAACCCATACATTGACAGGTTTGTCTTGGGGCGTAGGAAAGTCTAACTTTGTGGATGCAAGGGTTTGAGCTGCGACCTCTCTACCATTAGCTACGGAGACTGAAAGAAAAAAAATTACCAGGGCCTTGGCAGCCCGTGCAAACAAGTATTTAAAAACAAACTGTATTCTCTGATGTGGTGTGAGCTGGTAATCACAGTGCCTAAAGATCTTAAGTCCTGACACCAGTGGTGATTCCAGTTTAGAGCATATTTATTCCGACATCATTCTGATTTGTAGAAATCATCAAGCCTAAACCAAATACTGACACCCTGCTGCTTAGAACGAGGGGCGTTGTCACTTTATTTAATCACTAATAAATGAGCCTTAAACTTTGTTCTTCTGCTTGGACAAAGAAAGCTAGCAGGCAAAAACCGTAAGAGACTGTTTACAGCATTTGAGCACAACCCAGAACTACTATGCAAAGTAGCCAATAGATATACAACTGTTGTATTTTATCATCAGTTCTGAACCGTCTGCAGAAACAGTCAATGGATAAATCCAAAACCAGAGAACAATCAGAGACACAGATTGCAAAAGAAAAATCGTACACATGCAGTGAATGTAAGAAGGGCTTCGATTTCCCATCTCAATTGAAACAGCATGAACGAATACACACAGGAGAGAAACCATTCAAGTGTAGTGAATGTGGTAAAAACTTTAACAACTCCTCAAACCTACGGGCCCATCAACAAATTCACACTGGAAACAAACAGTATGTTTGCAGTAAATGTGGCAAGAGCTTTAAGCAAGCATCCGGGTTAAATCTCCATAGGGGAACACATATCGGACTAAAACCATACCAGTGCACTGAATGCAAGAAAAGCTTTAATAGACCCTCACACTTAAAGACCCATCAACGAACACACACTGGAGAAAAACCATACAAGTGTAGCGAATGTGGAAAGAGCTTTATAAGTGCAGCACCCCTATCCATTCATCAGAGAACACACAGTGGAGAAAAGCCATGTAAGTGCAGTGAATGCGGGAAACGCTTCAGTGACCCTTCAGCGCTAAGGCACCATCATTGGACACACATATTAGAAAAACCATACAAGTGCAATGAATGTGAAAAGAGCTTTATCACTTTATCATACCTAACCAATCATGAGAGAACACACACTGGAGAAAAACCATACAGGTGCATCGAATGTGGGAAGAGCTTCAGGGACCAATCAAACTTAAGATGGCATCATCGGGGACACACAGGAGAGAAGCCGTACAGTTGTACAGAATGTGGTACTAGCTTTATTAGATCATCACACCTAGCTGCTCATAAGAAAACACACACCGGAAAAAAACCATATTGGTGCAGTGAATGTGGAAATTGCTTTACTGAACAATCTGACTTGACAATTCATCAACGGATACACACAGGAGAAAAACCATACAAGTGCAGTGAATGTGACAAGCGCTTTACTAGTTCGTCACACCTAGCTACTCATAAGAGAATTCACACTGGAGAAAAGCCATACAGTTGCAGCGAATGTGGGATAAGCTTCAGTGATTCTTCAGCACTAAGATCCCACCTCCGAATACACACGGGAGAGAAACCTTTCAAGTGCAGTGAATGTGGGAAGAACTTTATCACAGCATCACAGTTAAAACGCCACCAGCAAATACACTCTGGAGAAAAACCATACTGTTGCAGTGAATGTGGAAGGAGCTTTAACAGATCATCAAATCTAAAGGCCCATCAGCAAACACACAGCAGAGAAAGATTATAAAGTCGGAAGAGCTTTGCTCTCTGTTTTAACAAAGATAAAATTATCCTACACAAATAGTAAGAAAACAAATCTACAGGTGCAATAATCTTGGAAAGTATACACCCATTGCATCGGAGCCACTGCATTGGGGGTGGGGTCACTGCATCACAGATGACACAGCATTGTGAGCCGCTACGCAGCAGGTTAATTTCGCTAATATGTACATTGGGATTCACTACAACACAGAGGGCCTTCGACAAATGTACGTGTACATGAAATAAGGGGATACGGGTAAGGGTAAGTGTGTGGGTGTGTGTGTGTATATATATATATATATATAAGGTTCCTCCTCAGCTCGCTCTACGCTCGCAGACACCGCCTCCACGCCATCAAAAATGAGGACCGGACCAACAAAGTCAGCAAGAATTATGTTTTTATTCAACAGAACCAGCGACGCGTTTCGAGCGAAAAGCCCTTTTTCACGCTACAACATGTTTGGAATAATTATGCTTTTTTATATTCTTTCAGTGATATTGACACCGCCCCCTGGTGGTGTCCACCATAATCACGTGATTTACAATAAACAGTGAAGAAACACTATCGCTGGTGTCCTATTGCGTTTGCTGACAAAATATGGCATATGATTACTGGTTAAATCCAGAAATTAGTTAAATCATATTTGATAACATTCCGATCTAATATCGTTAAACACATTTCTCTTATTATAATAAAGTGCAAAAATCGCGGGAACATACCATACTACCATGAGAGCAGAGATACATAATAATTCAATATATTATATTTATATATAATAGCCACTGTGTGGTATGATTCGGATTCATTTTAATTGAAGCAATGATTTCTACTTATAACGTTGCCATGCTTGACAAAACTGGTTAAACCTTCCATCAATTATCTAAATCGTAAACTTACACTCTGTCAAGTTTCATGCTGGTGGTTTCAGTGTTACCTCCTAGTGGAAACTTTACTCTCCAGTATAGCGCAAACAGATTAATAAGAATTAAACATAACCACAATCTTCGCCTCTAAACTACTTAACACAGACTTAACACAGAAGTGCGCTATGTCGAAGTCTAAATTTGTTCGGTGGTTCTCGAGAAATTATAGCTACACAAAAGAAAAGCTGTTGCGCTCGGTTCGAAGCATTAGTCAAAGAAAGACTTTTCTTTACTTTGACTGGTAATTCAATTATGTGAATCTTTTAATCCTCCAAGGATGATACATTTGAATCAGAATTGAGAGATGGTTATTAGTTGTGGCAGCCATCACCGGAAACCAGGACTGAAACCTGTTCCTGAAAACAAGTAACAAAGGTGCAATATATATTCAGCAACAAAGGAGTATGACATATATTATTAAAAACCCTACTGTTATGGAGTTATGGTTGTTTTGGCTTCTTCCGCTCCTAAAACATTTTTCCATGTTTCAATAGATCTCAAAATTCCCTCACAAATGATTGTTCATGTCAAGTTATGGCTACTAAATAAAAGTGAGAAATCCCTGAAATTGGCCAGTCATAGTTAGCTTTACAATCCATAGCTCAAGCCCCAACCAAACAAACCATAATTCACGCTGAAATGCGCGGATTTATTTCAGCCGTTCTCATTGTTGACCACGCCAATGTCTGGAAGACTGCGGTGTATCAGCAGAGTCAGTGGAAGTATGAATTCAATAACAAGCTTGCATCCAAGTCTTGTCTTTTTTTTTAGGTCGAGTCTAGACGAAAGCAAAAGCGAAGCTTTTGCTGTCTTGGGCGAGACAGCTTATGTTATCACTTTTGGGGGAATGTGGACAGCAGACTTCTGCCGGAGATTTGACCTCGTGGGCGCGCTTTGGCACTCACGCATGCGCACAGCCACACGCATACACAGACACACGCATACACAGACACACACACACTACATACACACACGCACTCCCCCTTAAACAGACCCCCGCGGACACAGACAGACACACGCACAGACACACTCGAACACACACAGACACACGCGCGTACACCCCCCCACTCACCGGGCTCTTTCGGCGTGTTCCGTGTCTCCTCCACAGCGCTGGTCTTCACCCGGGCCCCCTCCTGGGACCGGAGACTTCAGATGCCGCACTCCGCTTTGGCGCCGGGGCTCGGAACGCGCATGCGCGGGCAGCCCCCGCCCTCTCACTCAGCCCGGGCTGCTTTCAGTTTCTGTTCTGTGTTTTCTCTCAAGCAAAGGTCTCTAAGGAGGGCTGTACTCTGCATTGACTTCACAACAGAGCAGCATTTTGCAAGTTACAAGTTGCAAAGGTTGGTTTGAAAATACAGACGCCAAATAGCATAGCTTAGATCTCGCACATCTTTAGGACGCATATAATGCTGCCCTCAGTTCACATATGTTCATCATTTCCATCTCCCTTAACCGGACAGGAACCGTGGCAAGCAGACATGTGCATAGGAGCTAATCGAGCAAGCACATGGCATAACCTCCGGCGGGGCAGAGGCTTCTATTTACAATCCAGTAACCTAACCAGGGAGATCTCGCATTGCCAATGGTAGGAAACTAAGGGGGGTGGGGGCTCAGTTATTAGAACAGATGGTAGTACTTTTTTATATTTACATGTTCCAAAACTATTTTTGTCAGAGTTGGGGAGGTGGTGTGATATGCAGCGGGTGTTGTATGCCCTAAAATATTTTATGATTGTAAAAGTGCTGGCTGTTGACCTCACTCTGCGGCTTCCCCATATCACGCAGTTGAAAGTATAGTCATTTGAGCGGATGAAAGGCGACAAATGTAACCTTTTCATCACATTGGATTGAACAGGATGGATGTATAGGAGACTGACTAATAGCGCATACAATACAACACGTATAGGTGTAGGATTGGGCATTTGGGATGTGTACCCAAGAATAGTGAAGATTGGGGTAGGGGTTCCATTTAAGAACCTTAAATTGTACATATGCACTTGTTATACAGCAGAGCTATCCTTGTGCTTACAAACATTTACAGGCTTAGCCTTCACATTGCAAACCTACTTCTCAGACTGCACGCGCTGCTCTGGCCTTGGCCAGTAGAGGGACCCCTTGCCAGCGTGACCTGCCTTTTGCTGCCTGCTTGTTTGACCTGGGGGTCACTGGTTTGACTCCTGGTGGATCAGCTGAGCATTAAAAATGAAAACAATCTGTATAAGTTAACACTACATATAAAACTATTATATCATGCCGAATTTACATACCCAGGCTTCGGAGAGTAGCGCTGTTTCTACAACTATACATGTTGCAGACATATCCCAGACAGATGCATATTTTTGGGGTCAGACCATGGAGCTGGGGCTTGCACAAACATTAGGAGATAGACTGCGGCTACTGAAAGGGCTCCAGCTGCAGGGCAGACGTAATGTAAGACACATGTCAAGCTCGACAGGTAGGGCCATTAAATGCACAGCAGGGCTCTATCAGAGGCAAGCAAATGCTCATCTGACAGGGCAAGTAAAAACCAGTTAAGGCTTTGGTCCTGAGCAGAGGCAGTCACAGGCAAAGCGCATTTGTAAGGCCTAACGCCTGGCCTGTGTTTTAAAGAGGCTTCTGTCAGACTTTATGGCCCTTTCAGATCACTTTAAACCCATTCTTTTATGACATGGTTCAGTGGTATTCTTCTTTAAAGTGGGCCATTTATTGCCACAGTTTTGAAAGTTTCGGAGTGGAAGCTGAAACCTGGACTGCAAGATTGGAACCCTTCCTTTAGAAGTGACACATTCTGCGCGTCAGAGTGAAATTAAAAACCGCCCGAGGCCGCTCATGGCCTTCTATGCTGGGCTGCAGCCTACCAACACAAGCTCATTCATGTTCAGCCCCCTCCTAAAGCTCCCTGGCAAATCCAAATATATTCTTCACCTAGAGACTAGCACCCCATGCATCTCTTCTAAGGCCTCAAGGCACCACATCTGCTTCAGAGACATTTTCACGTTTTGTTTTGGCGGGCCTTGGCATTTAAGGTGTAAAAGAAACCTAGAAGTTTAGCAATGTTAAAACATTTGGTAGAAAATGTGGCGTAACGACAGAGCTTCCGACTTTGGCGCAGCGGAACCTAGTTCATCAATTAAAAACAATTTGATAAATTGTTTTTAATTGATGAATTTCTATGTACTATGAACCAAGTATTATGTTTAGTAAATATTGTTGATCTTAATAATACTATATGATTTTCATTTTTAACTGTGATCAAGTGTTTATATTAAGTTTATGAGAACAACTTTTTAAAATAAAATGTGTTTAAATACATTTAAGTTTCTGTTATGGTTTGAATATAATGTATGATGAGTAGAGGGCATAATCAAAACACATGTCATTGTTCACAAGCTACACTAACGCTCTAAGAAAATATATTACACAGAAAGGAAACTTTTTTTGGTTCAGGATAGGATCACCCTGTCTCTTATCCCCTATTGTTTCTCAATATAGTTTAAATCAAAATTCTTTATTCGGAGCAAATACTGGTACCATAAAAGATCATAAAATATATCACCAATAAGTATAGCATTTAAAGGCAATAAAACGGTCAAATCATTCCTAAAAAATGTTACAATACTTTTCCTAAGATGTATTGCACCCCAAATGTAAAGTGCAGTGCTAACGCATACAAAAGGATACTCAAGTGCAAATATATATCGAACCGCAGTTTTAAAATCCCTGATATTGTGTGTGAGAAAAATTGCTTGGAAGTATTGTTTCCTCAAACCACAGAATAAGATAAAGTGCTGCATGCTTTAGGTCGATACACCATCACAGGAAGGGGAGGGTCATACTTGTACGACTTCTATTCATATCCGACTTCTATTCATATCAGGAAAGGCAATCCGGTGATGAACAGTTCCCAACTGCCATCTGGTTTGAACAAAACAGTGTTGCCCAGATAAGATACGATTGGCAACTGTCTGGCAGATCACTTAATAAAAATGTCATAACTGTTTGCTTCGTGGGTTCTTCCTGCATCCTTCACTGCAGTCTATAATTCATAAAGAAGGCCTTGATTACATTTCTCAATGGAGAGGCTTCTGTTGGGGTCTCTCACAACAGGTAGATCAAACAATAACAAAAGATACATTTATATAGAAGAACCGGATATATTTTTTGTACAACCGAAATCTTTCAGTGACATCTAACCAGTCAAAGCATACAGATCTGAGGATCTGATTCTGGAACCTCAAATCCACATTGAACGACGGGGCAAAAAGCTTCAAATGATACAAGAGATATTATGCCAATTCCTAATCCCAAGTCCCAACAGTGCTCACTAATGAAGCACATACCAAGGAGCTATAG
Source organism: Lissotriton vulgaris (assembly GCF_964263255.1). NCBI lineage: Eukaryota > Metazoa > Chordata > Amphibia > Caudata > Salamandridae > Lissotriton > Lissotriton vulgaris. The sequence goes on from NC_141686.1 coordinate 347,385,228, forward strand.
AAGGTAGCGGAAGAGTTAGATTACTCTGAGACAGTCCAGAGACAGCGCGTGTCTTCCCGAAATCACATAGAAAAGTTGGTTAGTTCCCAAGCGTGTGCCAGTGAACGCACTTGAGAGGACAAGGAATTGGCACTGTTGTCTGGACGATGGCCAAGAGGAACACCCTCCCTGTGTGTCCCCTTCCCTGAGCCATAAATGGCCCCAGGCATCCCTTCTCCTGGTGCCAACTCTATACCCCAGGAAGCCCATCCTCAGGACCTAGCGGTTTCTGTACCCACATAGGCATTCCCGTCCCTGGAAGCAGACTTTTGATCAGTTTCAAAACAGGTCAAAATATTGCTACTGTTTGGAGAGAGCAGCCTCAGTAGCTGCTCCCTCCGAGCGGGAGCTGTGCCGGCTCCTGCTGTATGCGGGGACCTGGATGGGCCTGTGGTGGATTAATGGCTCTGCCACAGGCCCCCAATGAACGTGTGATGGGTGCCCTGATTGATAAAGTCCCCAGGGATGGGGTCTGCAGGGCTGATAACAGCTCAGGGAGGATGGCCACAGGGGGGGGCCTTTAAATATAAATAAGACCCTGGGGATGGTGTGCCCAGGGCCAAATCAGCCTCTGGTGAGGAGGGGATGCAGCCCCCCCCCCTTATAATATATATGACCATGGGGGGTTGGGTCCAGATATACAATCAAACATATATACAATTATTTATATCCGTAATTTCTCAAAAACTACTGAATGGATTTACACCAAATGTGATGTAAATCAGTTTTGCAGCTTTTGCTGTAGCCTGCCTTAAAGAAGTCGGTGGGAAATGCATATGAATTTTGCCTTTTGGTACCGCCCTCCCCTTTTTTCCCCCTTGGCCACCGCCTGAGGAAACACCCCAAAACTTTCCAGGCACAAACTAGTCAAAAAGTAAAAGATTTTCCAATGGAACACCTGAAATAACTATAGCTGTCTAGTGTTGACCACCACAAGGTAATATATGTCTTTTGAGTCTTACCTGCAATGTAATGACTCTAGTGCTATAATTGTACTGACAGTGTAGGGGGGCCTGAATGTAGTGACTCCAGTCTTTGTGACGTATGTAGTGACCTGAAACCTTGTGGGAACAATTTGAACCATTAACAAAGCTATGGGTCCATTGTGAATATATATACTGGGCATGTATCTTGTAAGGGTAGTGATTATAACCTATTTTTAGTGAGCCATTAGAGCTAAATAGTCATTATCGAAAACATAGAAGTGAGAAACTATGCAGGTGCAGTTAAAGTAGGAGGAGCTTTAATTCAATACTGTATCCGTCGAAGGTGTCATCAGAAAACACCTGCAGGGGAGATACCAGGAAGATGCAGTTAATATAGGAAGAGCCTTAATTCAATCCTTCATAAGTGAAGATGCCCTCAGAGAATACTCGCAGAGGAGATGCCAGGTCCTAGCTGATGAGAATGACCTTCACTCAAGAATATGCACGAGTTCTAAATTCTTAAAGTGGGAGGATGAAAGTCTGCCTTGCTGTTCCAAACATATCCTTGCAATCTCCCTACCATGGCATTAAATTATTGGCTATTAAAAACCAAAGAGGCATGGCTTAATAGGAGTGCGAGCGGGCAAATATTGGTGTTAGCATTTATTGTAGAGTGCCCCCCCCCCCCGGTGTAGCCTATGGAGCAGCCCAAATGATTCTTTTCACCTTGCTTTCTTTTTCATTGGCTATGGTGTTGTCCGAATCCTGAGGTTGAGAGTTGGGTGGCTCTGATAGAGGTTTTTTTTTGCTGCCCTAGATATACATGGGAGTGAGACTTCTCACCACCCCATATTGTGTGGTTCGGCACCTGTATAGAAGATTTTTATTGACATTCTGGAGAACAGATTGAATCTGATCCTTTCAAAAGAAACTTTTGCGATGCTTCTAGTAATAGCATTGTTTTACCTGTTTCTTATATGAAATCTGGCAACTTTTGATCAAGACGCATTTTATTATCTGATTTTTCTTAAATTCATCTTTAATAAGAAGAAAAGCTAGCTATCAAGGAGATGCCAAATGTACCTTCAGTGAGGAAATGCAAGTTCTTAATCATTTGGAGGTGTAGCAGTGATGTGTTCTGCAAATCTTTGTTTCTGTTTTAGTCACTGTGGAATGTCACATGTAAAAGCATTGTAAATGTTTTTTACAAGAGATCTTAGAAGTGCTAATTCAGGAGGACTCCTGCTGAAGGAACATTGGTTTATCATGCTGCTATTCACTTACGTAGTTCACAGTTAATGGACTGTCCATTGACATGGATCCGAAACCTGCACATGAAAGGTTCTGCATTGGTCCTATCAATCTGGAACCCTTCTTTAATACAATATTGTTCCCTCTTTCAACGGTTGATCTGAAGAGTGACGTGAGCAGTGTAACTTGTATATCTGTATCTTTCGATGCTTGCAATAAGAAAGGGGCTATGTTAACACTTTAGATATTTCAGTATATCAAGTGCTTTAAGCGTGTGAAAGTGAAAGGCTTAGTGTTTTATACATATAACATAAACATATATTTTGGGGAAGAGTTTGAGCCACAAAGATCCGCTTTTCGTAACTTAGGCAAGTAGTTAATGATTTAGGAGAGAATCAAGTCTTGTCAGTTATAATTTGAAAGCAGTGGAAAATGCAAAAACCATAGATGTCGCACAAACACTGACACAACCAAAAGGAAGGGGAAGGGGAAACAAAGAAGAAATGTGTGCTTGATGTGTCTAAAATTAAAAGACTGTTCTACCTCCCTGAGCGATGTAGGAATAACGGTATAAGCACAATCTCGTAAAACTGTGTTTTTTAAATGCTGTTTTTTGTGCACCTAGGCACATTTTGCTCACTTTGAGTAATGCTTTAGTTTGGAAAGGTGAGGTACTTCAACATCATACAACTTGCAACAAATCACTCAAGCTGGTTGACGGAATGCGCTGTGTATGAGAAGACACGGAACATCCAACTGATGATCTGCGGGTGTACATTTTCATGTATCAAACCAAAACTGTATGTTGAAATACACAAAGCTTATAGTTTAATTTGTGCTGTATCGGTCAGGGACTAATGTACCAGTCGACCTGATGAGAGAAAGTGTATGGAACTGTAAACACTGAAAGCATTATAGGATCTAAGAATTATCGTTAAAAGAAAATAGAGGAATGTTATTTATTGTCAGATGATGCAGCAAACACATAAGGCAGAGACGTGATCAATCAATCAAGACCTTTGTAGAGCGTGCGACTCACCCGTAAGGGTCTCAAGGTGGGGGGGGTACTGCTACTGCTCGAATAGCCAGGTCGTGAGTACCCTCGTGAAGGTACGTAGGTCTTCGGTCTGTCGTAGGAGGATGGGGAGGGTGTTCCAGGACTTGGCGGTGAGGTAGGAGAACGATCTGCCGCCAGTAGTCGCTCTTCGGATGCGGGGGATGGTGGTGAGGGCGAGGTCAGCGGAGCAAGTGGAGCTGGCTGTTCGGGTGTAGAAGGTGAGTCGTCTGTTGAGGTATGTTGGTCCGGTGTCGTGGAGTGCCTTGTGTGGGTGAGGAGCTTGAAGGTGATACTCTTGTCGACGGGAAGCCAGTGCAGGTCTCTCAGGTGGGATGGATGTGGCTGTGGCGAGGGATGGCGAGGATCAAGCGTACGGAGGCGTTCTGTATGCGTTGCAGTTGTTTCAGCAGTTTGGCCGGGGCTCCCGCGTAGAGGGCGTTTCTGTAGTCCAGCCTGCAGCTGATGAGGGTCTGGGTGACCGTTCTTCTTGTGTCGGTGGGGATCAACCTGTAGATTTTTCGGAGCATGGGGAGGGTGTTGAAACAGGAGGATGAGATGGCGTTGACTTGCTTGGTCATGGAGGGTGTTGAGTTGAGGATGAATCCCATGTTGCTTGTGTGGTCGGTGGGTGTCGGTGCTGCTCCCAGGGCAGTCGGACACCATGATCTGTTACGCATGAATAAAAGCAGTGATGCTCTGTCTCCCTTGGGTTCAAGCTTTCTTAATATATATTATTCTTAAAAGATTACTTCTTTGCATGGTTTATTAGTGATACCAACAATTCATTGTACATATGAAAGCTATCTGGTGTTCCTCATAGAAAAGCATTGCTTATCCACCAGAGGTGAACAGGATAGGCAGTTCCATTTAGTAGAATATTGTGACTAAATTGAATACAATGATGCAGACTTTATTATTTTGGAAATTATTTTCTTTATCTTATATTCAACACACATTGACTTCTTTTAAAGAGACTCGGTATCCTGTTCTTAGTCAGTGGTCTAGCTTCTTTCTGTGCTGAAGCAGAGGTTCTTAAAGTGTGTCCAGGGACCCCTGGGGAACCCCAGCACCGCCTCCGGAATCTGTGACTGCTTAGAACATTAAATAATATTAACAGATGAATAAAGTGTATATAAATAAAGCAGCAAAATGTAAAACTGAAAATGTTTAAATGTTCTGTAAATATAATGGAATTTGAAGTTAGGGGTTAAAAATGACCTTGGTATCTTCAGATTGATTCGATGAAACAGTTCAAGTTCATTAAACAGAGTATAGTATGGACAACGGGTGGCGTCAATTAAATTTAGAAAAGCTCCAACCTTTCAGTGTATGACCTGTTTTTTTTATATCTGTCAATTAAATAAAATAGTTAATACAATTTGTGTATTTGTTTACTAAATGCTTGTTTCCTTATTTTTAATTCTTTTGCACTTCAAATTATAAAAATTGCTTAGGCTGTGATCACTGTCTTCCAATAATAACAGTATTGAGGGTTCCCGAATTGAAGGATGATGAAGTGGGGGGGCTGATCAGCAGATGATGGGAACAGGCGCAAGGGGTGGTTCCTAATGCATAGGAGTACTGCTCCAACTGGACAGTTCTCTTTAAAATGATTAATCATTGGATGTTTCCTTATGTCATGCCCTGTAGTTGCCATGGAGGCAAGTGGGATACAGCTAGCTTCCAGACACACCATAGGGCTCTCGCTTGAATAAACACACTTGGATTATTTACCACTCTTTTGTGGTTTTATCTACAACCTTTTTGGCGACGCTCAGAACCAGCTCTTCATGTAGCAAGACTGGGACAGTGAAGACCGAACCTGACCTGATCCAGAGATCTTCAGTTGGCTGACTCGTACATTTGGCAAAGTTCGCCTCACCTGCCCTGTCAAGTAAAAACACCATTGCATGTATTTTAAAAAGCTACTAGCCTGCTCTCCTGTACAGATGCATAGAGAGAAGCTTGCGCTGTGACTGCGTCCTTCCGCATGTTTCTCCATAAGTGGCCTAGAGGTGCTACTGTTCGAAGGGAGGCAAAAATTAATTGGATTACATTAACACACTTAGGGCCAGATGTAGGTAATCTCAATTTACCTATTCTTAAATACTGAATCTAACTGATTCAGTATTTAAGAATAGGTAAATGGGATGTAGGTAATTTTTCGTTAAAAATTACCAAATCGGTAAGTTTCAGTAATTACCGAATCAGTATTTACCGATTCGGTAATGAATGGCAATTGCCGAATAAGAAAAAATACTGATTCTGTAAAAGGGGGAAAACATTGAAGGGTGGCAGGGTGTCACTTTGACACCCTGTTGCACCCCTCAATTGCGTATGGGTGCACATGTGGCACACATACATGCCCTAAGGGCATGTATGTCTGCTACATCGCACTGTTGAAAAAGCAAAAAAAATACTTTTTCAAAGGTTTGCATTATTTACCACCAACTTGTAGTTGGTGGTAAATAACGAATCCTTAACTGAGGAATGCACCAACTTGAGTGCTCCCTACATCCTGGATTCAGTAATTTACCGAATCGGTATGTTAAGAATTCAGTATTTTACTGAATCCTTAAATTACTGATTCAGTAAAATACTGAATCCTAAAAAAATGCCACCTACATCTAAAAAGCCCAATACCAGTCGGTAACGGCCGAAATTCGGTAATTTCGGCCGTTACCGACCGGTATTGGGCGACCTTCATCTGGCCCCAATTCTGTTTTATGTGGGACCAGTACTCACTGGAAGGAGTCTCCCTTATCCTCTTGTTTCATGAAACTGGATACGCCCTCCCACTGCAACATACACGTGACAAATGACAGCACTTTTCCCCCCAACAATTGGCACTTTGTGATGAGCATAGAATACTGCATTTGCCATCACACGCCTTCATATGTATTCATACCTTACTAAACTTTGATTTTCTTTGCCGCTATTGTTGCTTTATGGGTCTGATCCTAGTCATTGATAATATACAAGTTATCATAACCCATCCATGCTTCTTCCCGCTGATGGTCCTTCCTCAGACTAGCAGCAGTCCAGGTCCTTCCTCAGACTAGCGGCAGTCCAGGTCCTTCCTCAGACTAGCGGCAGTCCAGGTCCTTCCTCAGACTAGCGGCAGTCCAGGTCCTTCCTCAGACTAGCGGCAGTCCAGGTCCTTCCTCAGACTAGCGGCAGTCCAGGTCCTTCCTCAGACTAGCGGCAGTCCAGGTCCTTCCTCAGACTAGCGGCAGTCCAGGTCCATCAGATTAGCGGCAGTCCGGGTCCTTCCTCAGACTAGCAGCAGTCCGGGTCCTTCCTCAGACTAGCAGCAGTCCGGGTCCTTCCTCAGACTAGCAGCAGTCCGGGTCCTTCCTCAGACTAGCAGCAGTCCGGGTCCTTCCTCAGACTAGCGGCAGTAGGGGCAGTCCAGGTCCTTCCTCAGACTAGCAGCAGTCCAGGTCCTTCCTCAGACTAGCAGCAGTCCAGGTCCTTCCTCAGACTAGCAGCAGTCCAGGTCCTTCCTCAGACTAGCAGCAGTCCAGGTCCTTCCTCAGACTAGCAGCAGTCCGGGTCCTTCCTCAGACTAGCAGCAGTCCGGGTCCTTCCTCAGAGTAGCAGCAGTCCGGGTCCTTCCTCAGACTAGCAGCAGTCCGGGTCCTTCCTCAGACTAGCAGCAGTCCAGGTCTTCCTCAGACTAGCAGCAGTCCAGGTCCTTCCTCAGACTAGCAGCAGTCCAGGTCTTCCTCAGACTAGCAGCAGTCCAGGTCCTTCCTCAGACTAGCAGCAGTCCAGGTCCTTCCTCAGACTAGCAGCAGTCCAGGTCTTTCATCTGCTTAATAGAGTATTATGCAAAGTAGGTGGAAAGTTTTGCTGCCAAAGGGCCTTGTTGAGGGAAGTTTATGAGTTGTTCTTGGCAAGAGGCTCAACATGGACATTGTGTTGATTAAGGAAGCAATGTCCTTGATGTTTTCATATAAACTAAAGGAAAATTATTACTGTTGGGGCTGTTTTGGCGCAACTGACGGGCACAGGAGTGAAAACTGTGCTTTTGCCCCTCGATCCTTATCGTAAACAGAAAGTAATTTCTCTGTTATCGACTGAGAAGCATTGACAGCAGCATGGGGTTCTATTAAAGTACTCAAGGAAATCTTTTCTTGAGATGGGGTATCTGTGCATTGTAACTGACAATGACCCTTAATTGATTGATTGAAATGAGATGATGGTTGTAGAGTGATATGGGTGTGAAACACACTAGATCTGTATTGTATTACTCCCAGTCCAGTGATCAGGCGGAGAAAACTATTCGGATAATCAATCCTGCTATAGAGATAGCTCACAAGAGTGGATTGAAGGTTGACGGTGCTTTTAGAGACCGATTATGCCACCTCTCTGAGCGAACATGTAAAAAAGTCACTTTTCACAGTAACGTGGAGGTACCCAACCTGTTCTAGGTTGGTGCCTCACTGGTTGGAGCAGCGGTGAACATAGACCTGCAGTGCCCCAATTACATGTTCAACCCGAAGTTGGTAAGGGGCTTGCTGTCAGCATGAACCAGAAAGAAACGCTCTCCAGAGGGCGAAGGGCCAGCTAGTAGGCGACCAGACCCACTGGGCCATACCACATATCCCCCAGTATGGTGCAACCAGAATACCTTCTTTTGCCGAGCCTAGTCCAACTTTGATCTTCTCACCACACCCCTGTATAGGAGTACCGCACCGGCCCAGAATTGGGACAGTAGTCCCCTTGTTAGCTGAGAACACCCAGGATATTTTGTTTAGGTGAAGCAAACTAACATGCAATGCTTTTGGATCAGAAGGCCTTGCTTAAAACCTATGACAATGTACCTGCACCCTCCTACTGTGAATGCACAAGGTGCTCTTGTAGTTGTCAGTATTTGTGATCCACCCCCTTTATTTCAGCACTATTGAGGTAAGAGCACCCTTTTAAGACTGACAAACTCGCGCCCCAGCTGACTGAATATTGCCTTTTCGTGTGTAGCTCATAACCCTGAGTTTTTCCTGAAGGTGTACCAGGGTTATGCTGAATCTTAGCTTACTTCGCTGGTGAGTGCCCCACGCACAATCCCAGGTATTTCTTGGCCTTTCCTGTTTCAGGCTGACCAATTTGAATGACATTGCATGCACTAATCCCGGGCGAATTAAAGGAAGCATAAATTGACAAGGGACTTGGCCTATTCTTCACCCCATGTGTAGTGCTCTGGACTGCCATGACAAGCGTCAGTAAGGCCTAACAATCACGTGTATCAGATCCTCTTGTTATACACATCCTCTGGCTAGCTGATGTGCTCCCTATCTGTAGTGCCTTGTAGTATTCAACGATGCCACCAGCGAGGCCATTGTCATCACCCTCCCTCCTCCTGTGCATTGATCATTTGGCTCAGCCATGGGGACCCTGGAAAGCTTGTTGAACCTCCTGCCCTCTGCCCAATAGCAAGCACCACCCACTGTTTCCACATAGGGGCTCCCGTTAGAGAAGAGTGTGAACATGTCTTTCTAGCTTGGCCACCACAGGCTAATATACCTTTGGTACCCTCCTTCCCAAAGTCTGCGCCTGCCCAGCTCCTGGTGCGTCTAAACAAGAGGCTTTAGGGAAATGCCTGTCGCAGTTAACAATATCAGTGGTGCAGGAACATTTTGTCGGAATCTAACCTGTGCAGTTTCATGGCCTGGTGCAGTCCCGAATTATGTGAATCCACTGGACTCCTCTGCCCAATGGGCGTGACCTAGGTACCTAGTCCAGCTTGCTAGGCAGCCTGCCTGTGAGTCAATACACCAGCCCCAACTGGACGTACTGCTGCTGGACCCCAGCACTCAGATGGAAGTATCGCTGGGATTCAAGAGGGAAAAAGTAGGCAGCTTTATTACACTCTGTCAGCAAGAGTCCTCCCATAAGTGTACCCCGCACAAAAGAACCCTGCCCCTTATAAGGGCAACCACTCTTACACCTCCTAGCTGGGCCAGCTATGGGGCAGGCAGTCTCACAGCCTTGGGTGGAGCGTCCTGAGGTACCCACTGGTTATTCTGAGGAACAGTCCCATTAGCCGGCCACCAAGTTTGCCCCTCCCCCGAATTACTGATACTGTATTGTACCAATGTTGCATCATAGTCCCTACCCCTAGGGAATTGTCTTTACTGCGTCACCAAGTCAGTCCCCTGCTGATTTGAACATGTGAAAATTCTTGCAGTAACTACATGCTTTTTAGATGAGATTGATAGACCCAACAGGTTCTGATCCTGTGACCATGAGGTTGAAACCACCACCACCAGCCGCAGCCGGCGAGTCGGTCCAGGTTTTCTTTGTCACGACCCATCCTATGCCCTTAGTAATCACCATAAAACCTGAAAGTGGCCATGTGGCAGGCACCCCAGCGGGACCTGCCAGTCCTCTTTAACTTTCATATCCTTGCACCATCGCGGCACTCACTGCTGCAGATGTCTTGGCGCACCCAGTTCTCGCCCCTGTTGCAACAGTAATTGTCTAAATTAATTTAAGCAATGTATATGAATGAAGCAATGTACAGGCAAAAGGAACATTTTGCACGTACTGTAAAGACTCATATTTGACTTGTCCATCAGCTTAAGTTGGTCGCCTTCGAACAATTCGAGTGACCAGTGCAAGCGATAGGTGGCGAAAATAGCATGCCTATTCAACTGAGCATTTGCAGGTTAAAATTATCCTGAGGTGCCCTCCTGACCTAATGATTCTGACCTGAACACTTGCTCTGTCCTGGTCATTGGATTAAACATAGGGTGATAATCTATGCGTAGCTCTCAAGGATATGTTTCCTGTCCCTGCTGCATGGGGAGTAAAGCTTGCCAACAGGGTATGCCAAACATATCATGTGTGTTTGCGCAACCTCTCCCCGAGAGATATCCTGGCACTGATTGACAGGGGTTTATTGCTACCCTCCTCGATGGCGCTCATTTTATTGACCTCAGGAGGGAGAAAGGCTGGGGAAGCACCCAGTGTGAGAACGACCCATTCCCCCGAGCAACCCCATGTCCGTGCAGTTTCCCCAAGACGGCAACTGCATCTTGGGGAACCACAAAATGTGCGATCTAGCCACACACATCCAGAAAGGCACGTGTGTGATCATTAATTAACTTTTGTTGTGTGCATCTCTAAATTGGCCAGACAGCCACCCTGTGGCAGGCTTTCTCACACACTGGTTTTGGCAATTAAGTGCGAGTGCCATGGCCCGAAAGCCACCGCCTTGAATCAATCCCTGAGAGTGAGCCCCTCTGTGACATGGGGGCCAAGTCACCGGTCGGCAGCGCATTCCACCGCCTTGAATCAATCCCTGAGAGTGAGCCCCTCTGTGACATGGGGTCCAAGTCACCGGTCGGCAGCGCATGCCACCGACTTGAATCAATCCCTGAGAGTGAGCCCCTCTGTGACATGGGGTCCAAGTCACCGGTCGGCAGCGCATTCCACCGCCTTGAATCAATCCCTGAGAGTGAGCCCCTCTGTGACATGGGGTCCAAGTCACCGGTCGGCAGCGCATTCCACCGCCTTGAATCAATCCCTGAGAGTGAGCCCCTCTGTGACATGGGGTCCAAGTCACCGGTCGGCAGCGCATTCCACCGCCTTGAATCAATCCCTGAGAGTGAGCCCCTCTGTGACATGGGGTCCAAGTCACCGGTCGGCAGCGCATTCCACCGCCTTGAATCAATCCCTGAGAGTGAGCCCCTCTGTGACATGGGGGCCAAGTCACCGGTCGGCAGCGCATTCCACCGCCTTGAATCAATCCCTGAGAGTGAGCCCCTCTGTGACATGGGGTCCAAGTCACCGGTCGGCAGCGCATGCCACCGCCTTGAATCAATCCCCGAGAGTGAGCCCCTCTGTGACATGGGGTCCAAGTCACCGGTCGGCAGCGCATTCCACCGCCTTGAATCAATCCCTGAGAGTGAGCCCCTCTGTGACATGGGGGCCAAGTCACCGGTCGGCAGCGCATTCCACCGCCTTGAATCAATCCCTGAGAGTGAGCCCCTCTGTGACATGGGGTCCAAGTCACCGGTCGGCAGCGCATTCCACCGCCTTGAATCAATCCCTGAGAGTGAGCCCCTCTGTGACATGGGGTCCAAGTCACCGGTCGGCAGCGCATTCCACCGCCTTGAATCAATCCCTGAGAGTGAGCCCCTCTGTGACATGGGGTCCAAGTCACCGGTCGGCAGCGCATTCCACCGCCTTAAATCAATCCCTGAGAGTGAGCCCCTCTGTGACATGGGGTCCAAGTCACCGGTCGGCAGCGCATGCCACCGCCTTGAATCAATCCCTGAGAGTGAGCCCCTCTGTGACATGGGGTCCAAGTCACCGGGTGGCAGCGCATTCTATCTATTGCAGTACTTGATGTTGCGATGCCTGTATATTACCTGCACTTTACCATGGCTCCAGACAGCCCGTGCTTCAGGTCGCCCTCGGGGCAGTCGTGCCACGAGCGCTGCAGCGGAATACCGGTTCAGTTAGGCCCCCTCATCCACCCCGCGACCACGCTGTGTGTGACGCTGTCCCCTGCAGCTGTTGCCAGCGATTCCCAGGTCTATACATGCGCTCCCCTTTCACCACTGGCAGAGGGTGTCTCAAGTGCAGGCAGAGCAGAACCGGCAGAGCAGGCGCAGCGATAACCTCTCAGACCCAAGAGTAGAGCAATGCCACCTTGTGGCCTGACGCTTTATGCCATTGGGGGATACAACAACTTTGTTTACAACTAGTCTACATATTGTGCCCTACTGCAAACCTATCAATTGTTTTCAAACCTTTGTTACTCAGGTTGAGTTACTACTTTATGCAATCTAAACTGACAATAGCCTATTTATGATTAAGCGATACACCTGTTAGTTCTTTAGTTTGCATTGTGCTATAACATTTCCGCATTAACATTTATGAGAAAAACCCTCCAGAGGTCCTAACGACAAGAACCCCACTGCCACACGTGTCCATCCCACCCAGTCTGGGCCGACGAGACTGCGCATGCCCCCGGGGTGTCCAGTGCACCGCCGCCCCAACCGACTAGACCCAAAAGGACAGGCCCCCGTAGGCAGCCGCCCCCTGAAGCACAGGCGGCCTAACCCGCCCCATCCCGCTCTCCCTAGCACCCTATCTGAACCTGGGCTTGGCCACCCACAAGACCATACCAGCCCAGGCCAAATGCCCCACGATTCCAATAAGGTTGTCCCAGCAACGCCGGGCCCGAGACAGGCCACGCCCCGCCCCCTGGGCAACATGGAAAACTACCTAATAGGTCAACACCCTGAACCCGCACAGGCAAATTGAAAGGCCGATTTACAATTAATGCAAATGGCGGGCGCGCTAGTTCGCCCCACGGAACTACTGGATAAAAGGTATAAGCATGCCCCTTGTTCGTCCCCGCCATGGCGCAATTCCCATGCTGTACCGGCAGAATACCCGTGTCTCTTCGTCCGGCATAGGAGCTCTCTGCCCCCATGTGACCAGTCTGACTCCGCTCCCATAGTCAGCCCACCCCAATGACAAAATGTGCAAGAGATCCCGCGAATCTGCAACCAGCTGCTTGGCAGGAAGAAAGTAGAAGCAGAAAACACAAGCATGGCCGACCCATCTGAAGTGACGCACTCCCCACAAGAACCACTACCTAGAGACAGAGATGCAGGCACGCACAGTATAATTCCTGCTCAAGAAAGTCCATAAGCATTAAAAAAAACGGGTTTGAACACATCCTTTAGAGCAAGAGTCAAAGTCCTTAACCACTAGGCCACAGTGATTCCTCTAAAATCCCACTGCTACTCGCCAAGGCCCGCAGCATCTGCCCCGCCCATGGGAGAAACATGCCGGTTCAGGCCACAAGCATAGGGGCATGAGCACACCGACGGCCGCTCCCCCTGACTGCAAAACCAACGCGACCAGACAGGGTAGCAAGGATCGACCAGGGGATCCTGACCTCCCCAAACGAGGATGCCCAACCCCCAGTAGGGGGCCCGCACACCCGGGGGCCATGGACCTCCTCCAAGTATTAAGGGGCCCCATAACGGTTAACGATATGCCCCACCAGGAATACATCACAGGGCCTGGAAGCTGCGGCGGGTACGTGCGCAGACTCGGCCGGCATTCTCCAACAGGCAGACAAACCGGTTCCACCAACAAACACGGCGCGTATCTCTGCCACTCCGCCTCCCCTCTGTGCGCACTATGCCGCATGAGGTGCACTCAGAACCAAGAAACTAAATATGTGGCAGCTAAGCTACGGCCCAAAACACGCACCCCGGCTGTGCCCAGCGAGCTCCCCATGGGCCAAGTGCACTGGAAAGACCCGAAAGCCCGGCTTCACACACCAACCCTGTATGGGAAAGGGAGCAGACTCCGCAGTTTAAACAGCAAGTAATACTGCTTAATGCGAATTCCAGAGGAATTTGCCCATAGATTCATCAAGTATCCATTTTGCGATTCCTTATTAGCGAAAAATAAGGATTCGCTAATAAGGAATAGCAAAAGGCTATGCATGAAGAACTCGCCTAAAAAATAGCTATTTCTTAAAATTCCTTAATTGCGACTCGCAAATTGCGAATCACAATTAAGGAATACCTCCCTATTCATTCCTATGGGCCTAGTGAATGGGAAGACAATCTCAATTTGCGATTCTCAATCAGAGAATCGCAAATTGAGATTGCAATTTCAAAGGTGCCAGGGTGTCAAAAGGACACCCTGTTGCCCCCCTGAAATCTACATATGGTTACATCTTGCTCACACACATGCCCTAAGGCATGGGTACTCACAAACTTTTTCTCGGTGGCCAAAATTACAGTCTGGCTTGTGGCCGAGGGCCGCACAGATGGGCCTGCGTGATGGAGACGGGCGGTGGGAGAGGCGGGGTCAGTAGGGGCAGGGCTACTGGGGCGAAAATAAAATCACCCCCTATTCAAAACATGACTAGACAGTACTGTATTTTTAAATGCGATATATGTGTGTATTTAACCCGAATAAATGCTATCAATATATTTTTTTTTAATTGGGGTCTGTGTGTTTCTGACCATAGTTTTCTATCTTTACCTTGTTTTGGCAAAAACCCGGTTCCCTGCTCTTTGGCCCTCAGTTGCGCAGATACTTGGACACACCCTTCATTTGTCTCTCAGAAGACACAACTCATACCACTATGCCTCTTAAAGTCGCTACGAACAACCCTCAATGGGTCTGTTGAGTGTTTGCAGTACCAAGCCCCAAGATCATCCAGCAAAACTCAGAAGCGCAAAAGCAAAGTCCATTGATAGAGGTAATGTTTTCTGTGCTCTGTCCAGCCCGCTGTGCACACCCCAGCTCATGAAACTTACCACATGAATGTAACCGCAGGCAATACAAGCATCAGTGACAGCAGGCAGCCACATTCTTAATGGACCGAGACAGTACATGCATAACTGGCCCCTTGCTGTAATGTGCATGCTTGGGCCCACACAGTACATGCCTTCATGTACTTGGGCTGTAATGCACATTTAAAATGGCACAATGTCCGGCATAATGGGCAAGAGACGTGCTGTGTCTCACGCTGCCTTCTCCTGGTAAATGAGCTCGCCCAACAATACATCAGAGGTATTGTAGTGTCATCTACAACATGACTATCACCTGAGGTAGGTACACATCATTTAATAATAATGCATGTATCAGGCAGCGCGTCTACTGCTATTCTTCCCTGAGCCCCACACTCAATTACTCTGCTCTTAGGGTCTGCTGTGATCCTTGGTTTTCACTCTGTCCCCGCACTCTGACTCTACCTTATGACTGTTTCATGCTTGCCATATTCCTCTACTCTACCCCCTCATCCCACCACTTTGGCCGTAATAATTTCCTGACCCTTCCTGCAGCCTGGCACTCTGTCACAACTTTACTCTTCTATTGTTTTACCCTCAATGTTCACCACTTGTTATTCCTCTCCTTTTACCATGGTTATTTCCTTATCTAATGAATGCTCCTCACACTGTCCCTACCCCCACTTTCCATTACCATCATCACAATCTGCTCCAGTACCTCTTTGCTAAGCTCATAAGCTTCCGCTCTTCACTCGGCTTCTACTCATTTCCTGGCCCTTTTTTTCACTATGCTCACAGCCTGTCATTTTACACCTACTCTGACCCCAAGTTCTTAAACTTTATTCTCTCTCCACACCTTGACGTTTTAATGCTGCTCCTGCTCTCCCTTCATCACAGTCTACCCCTATCTCTAGTGGTATCTTCCCCCAACTTCACCATCCTGGGAGATCTCAATCTCCACTTCGATTCCATGTCTGATCCTACCATCAAGAACCTACAGGTGGACCTCACTGCCCTTCAGCTAAACCCACTAATCCACACCCCCCACCCATTCTGCCGGGCACCTATTGGACCCTGTCTTTTCCAACCTCTTAGCGACCACGGCTGACCTCCCCAAACCCATGGGCTGGACCGACCATTTCCTTATTAGATTCTCCTTGATGGTTAGAGACCCGCTCACGAAAAACACCTCCAGTTCCTGCTACAAGAGGCCTTGGCACAAACTTTCATCTAATGACCTCACTAATAATCTAGGCGACTTCCACTTTAACTCTGAAAACAGAGACATAAACACCACCTATGATGCTTTCCATGAGTGGATTACCACAGGACTTGACTCCCTAATCCCAGCAAAGTGGACCAAAACCCGCAGCACCCCTTCTAACCCATGGTACAATGAGAACCTAAAAACCATGCGGAAAGACTGCAAAAGAGCTGAACGTTGCTGGAGGAAAGAGTATAAGGATACGGATAAAGCCCTCTACCTGTCAAAGCTAAGGTCGTACCACAAGGCGGTACGCACCACCTGTGCATCCTTTTATGCTAAAGAAATTAGCTTAAGTACAAACCCCTCCAAAACCATCTTTAAGCTAGTACAAAAACTCCAAAACCGCTCTAATCCAGCTCCATGCACTACCTCCTCACAACAATGTGACGACCTTGCTACTTTCTTTATAGAAAAAGTGAGGAAAATCTACAACGCTTTCCCACAGGACCTCCTGGAACTCCCCAATCCTCGTAAACTCTCGTCCGACAATCCCAGTTTGCCACTTATACCTAGCATAACCCATGACGATCTAGCCAAACTATGCACACAGGTTAAGTCTGGTTCTCCTACTGATCCTATGAGACCAGCCAAATTCCTAGAATCCCTGGAGTTCTTCCTCCCCCCACCCCCCTGGCCACCCTACTCACCGATTATTAAAAAGCCCACGATAGACCCCTCTAAGCCTGAAAATTTTAGACCAATCTCGCTGCTTCCATGGGCTTCGAAACTGGCAGAAGCCCATGTGAACAAAGTACTGTCCAATTACATGACGCAAAATCAAATCCTGGACCCCTCACAAAACGGCTTCAGGCCAGGATTCAGTACTGAGTCCGCTCTGATGACTACTATTGAACACCTCCGGAACATTCTGGACGCCGGTCAAAGTGAGGTTCCGTGACGATTTGAACCCGTGTTTTCAAGTTTGTCGGAAATACATAATATTAGTATCAGCGAACCGCAAATGATCCATTTAGCATATCCTGGTGTTTTCGTTACGATACGAGCAAGAGCACTCCTGTTATGAATACATTTCTGATCTACCCACGGCATCCATCTTAGATCATGTCCGCCATTTTGTGTTTCTTGCCCTCACATATGCAATAACCTCTGATCACTTCATTTCGATTAAGGACACGTAGCCTTAGCCGGAGATTCACCTCTTTCATGACACGTGTGCCTTAAACCAGATCACGCTGTAGTTGCATGACTGGACAAAAGCTGCCTCCTCTGCCCGAGGCCAGCCCACCTGAACTGGTTCTCGTATCCATTGTCCCGATCATGATTAGACGGCCGAAGCCGGTAGCCTTGCCCATTTACAACCCACAAACATCTCTTATCCCGCTTTTCTATCTCCTGCACCTGGCTCTGCTCCTTTCCTTCTGGGCCTTTATTAGGGGGAGGTAACGAACTTTACGATGAGGCGGTCCGGCTCTTGAATGCAATATTGACAAGGGATTGTGATGGACTAGTGGGAACCCCTCTTCGTGATGTTTGGCATCAGATATTATCGACAGTTCCTGTGTAACGCCAAATATTTATTGTTTAAGACACAAAGGTTTAGGAATGTACTAACATGTGAAATATTTGCCTGAAGCACAATTTTCAGTATATAAGGAGCAACCCTCAATGTACAAATCGAACAGGCTCCTGGTTACTGCCCATGCGTAGTTTCTGTGACTTCTGTGTCCCTGCAGTAATAAACCTTTGGTCTTTGACGCCACCATCGAGAAGCCCGTGTTTCTGTTCATTTGCGCACCAAGGCAGGTGGAACTCCGGGGTCTTTGGGTGTTGTTCCCTGACACCTCTGGACGGAACCAAAAAGTCCAGAACTCCAATTGGCGCCCACCGTGGGGGCGACGTCATTCGGTACCGGTCCAAAAGCCTGAAGAGTTCGAGGAGCTTCGTGTGAAGATTTCCGAGGGAGGCGCCCCACTTCATCGATCCCGGCATATCGCAAAAGTGGCCCGAAGTTCTCTTCCACGAGGGTTCCCGTTCAGGACGGCTGCAGTGGGCCGTTGCCTTGACCGTCGCCCTGTCTTGGACCCGAGGTGCAGCCCTTAGTACAGCGAAACGTGACGGGTTTCTCCTTGGTGACGTCTTCAGTGCCTCAGTTAAGTATTTAGTGATAGCTAGCTGGTTACTTTGTGAGGATTGTTAAAATCCTTGATCGGTTCTTGGTTTGGTTTGGTTTCGTAAGATTATCACTAGTTGTTCTGGTTACGATAATCTATTTGGTTCAGTTTGGGTATCGATACATTAGTTTGGTTTTGGTAGGCCTAAGTTCTTGGTTCGAGTGCACATATTTGTTTCGTGTTTTGTTTGTTTTGTGTTCCAGACTGAAAATGGTAAGTCGGAAAATGTTGTCTTGTTTTGGTTGCAACCATGACTCACGATTGGAGGATTCCTGTCTGGTTCCTCCGATTGGGACTCCCCTATATGACTTGTACTGTAAACATGGTGTGGGTCCTATATCCTATAACGAGGTGTGGGTCCGCTATTGTAAGAAGGATGGTGTCCTTAGTTGGCCACTGCATGGTAGTTTTGAACCCGAGATTCTTGATAATTTAGAAGCGAAATTGTTTAGGAAGAAAGCCCGGCCGGCAATGTTTGATTCTTTCCGTTATTGGCGAAAAGAGTCCAAACAGAGAGAGATGAAAAGGTTGAAGAAAGAACAAAAAGAGAAAGAAGAGCTAACTCTAGAGCAAGCAACTAAACAATTGCAAGATAATGAGTGCGAAAAAGCCATAGATGTAGCAATTAGAGAACATAATTTAGCGATTGACAAGTGCTACCCTGCCTTGCCATCGAAAACAGCTAAGATACTGGAGGATCCCGAAAACGATCCACTGTTGTCTTATCTGTTACGGTCACCTCCCCCGTACGCACAAGGTGCTACGGCCCAACTTGTACCGAATGTCCAATTGCCGGTTGCTGGACAACCTGGTGTTCTTGTTCCTCAGAATCTAGTTCCTGTACCTCCTGTGGTTAATGTGAATATTCCTACGGCTCCTCCTCTTCCTGGGTTGCCAACTTCTATACCTGTATCTGTCTCGCTTACACCTACTACATCACAAACTATTTTTCTCGATACTCCTACTGCTTCGCTATCTGTTCCTACCTCTACTGTGTTCTCTACGTCTGCAAGTGTGTTAACTCCACTTTCTGTACGTCGGAAAATAACTGATTCTGTTGCTAATATACTGTCTCCTTTATATAAATCTTTAATTAAGACTCCTGCTTCTGATTCAGTTCAGAGACGTAGTCAGCTACCAAGTACTGAAGAACGGGGAGTTTTAGATTCCACGGCTCTCAGATGGATTACGAAAGTTAGAAGATATAGTACGAGAGATGTACTAGATACGTTTATGCAGTGGAAGGAACCAACGCAACGGTACGTCTTTGATGAGATGTGCTCGTTGTTACGTGAGGAAATAGAGGAAGATGATGTTGAATCAGACTTGGAGGATTTAATTAAAATTCAAAAAGAGTTTGCTGCAGGAATGATAGTGGGTGATAATATAAAAGAAGCGATGGAACTCATTTTAAGTTTTAGGAATGATCCATCTCTTCGTTCGCCGAGAGATTTAGAGAAAGGTAAAATGAAGCCAAGTCGCCAATATCCTAATATCCTATGAGGGAGGTTCCTCCAATTTGGCGCGAAGCAATACAACGTGATGATAATGCAGGTATTGCAGCTGCTCCAGCACAGTTCCAACGAGTGTGGATACACATTCCATGGAAGCGAGCTGAAGTGCTAGCGGTGAAACAGGCCTTGCCAGATCCGCGTAAAAATCCAGCTGGATATTACAAGGAATTAACACAGACAGTTGAGGCTTGTATAATGAACTTAGCAGACATCGATATGTTATTTGGCAATGTAGTTCCACAACCAGTGTGGGCTAAAATTCGTAGGGAGGATCATCAAGCAGCCTTAGGTGGTGATTGGGCAGCTATCACTGCAGCGGATGGTCAGCAAACGGGTGGTGCAAAACCCGAACCACTAATTGCTAATCTTCCAGGTAGAATAATTGACTTAATGAAGACTCTGATGCCTGCGTTGCGTGTTAATTGGGATAAATTATCCGCATGCAAGCAAAAGAAAGATGAAAGTGTCTCCGACTTCTTCACGAGGTTCGAAGAGACTTTTGTAGATCATAGTGGTCAGGATATGAGCACTGAAGGAGGACAGAGACTGTTTGTCGATAAATTTGTGCATAATTTGTTACCTGAATTATGCAATAAATTAAAGGATTCAGAGAGCGCGTGGGCTGTTTCCACAACTGCGCAAATACTTGCGACTGCACAATACTACGAAAATAGGGATAAAGAGGAAAAGGAAAAATCAGAGAAGAAAACGAAAGATTTAAAGACTAAAGTTCTTTTACAACAGGCGTATCCGCCTCGCACGAATCAGACTAATATGCAACAGAATTCGTATCAGAGGACAGATTATAGTTCAACCAGGCCTCAATACCAGTGGAATCAGTGTGCGTACTGTAAGAAAGAGGGTCACTACAAAAATGAATGTCCAATCTTAGCGCAAAATAATGCAGCAGCAGCTCAGAGAGGTCGTGGTGGTTTTGTGCAGAACTCTAGAGGTCGAGGGCGAGGTGCTATGCCTCCGCAAATGAATGATCGTCCCTCCAATCACTTTGATCAACGAAATGTACAGTCAGCTCAACAAAATAGATCTCAGCAATATCTTGTTGAAGATTATTGTGAAGTGGATGAGGGATTTCAGCAAAATGGGTACTAGGACAGCCATGGACAGAGAGAGGGAGTAGTATCAGTTCCAGTGGATCAGAGTGGGCCTTATGTCGCAGTAGCAACATCAGGTGTAGTCGAACCGTTTCTGTTGGATACTGGTGCCGCAAAAAGTTCTATCATTCATGCGAAACTCCCTGGCGCACCTTTGTCTGGCTCAACAAATGTTTCCGTAGGTTTTTCAGGCGCCCCTGTTTACAACCCGATATCTGGTCCTTTGTCTATTTCTGTTGGACCGTGTCAATTGAAAGCACCCTTGATTTTGACGACAGGTTGTAATGAAAATCTGCTTGGTTTAGACTTGTTAAAACGACTATATGCGACATTGTACTGTTCTCCGGAAGGGGTACAGCTTACTTTGGGTAAAAGAATCACTTCTCCGATGTACCTGTCAATGGACGCACTCCCGCCAGAGCTGCGCTCACTCCCTGATTCTCTTTGGGCGACTGGTCCTAATGATGTAGGCCTTTTAGAAATACCACCGTATGTAGTAACTTTGAAAGCAAATGTAAAATTTCCAAGAATTCCCCCATATAAAATATCCAGTGAAGGAGAACGTGCACTTTTATTGATTGTGCAAGATTTGATTAAGAAAGGTGTGGTTGAAGAAACTCGAGGAAATGTTTGTAATAGTCCTGTATTGCCGATTCTGAAACGAACTGATCCTACGAAACCTCCAGTGTACAGGTTTGTCATAGACCTTAGAGAAGTTAATAAAATTGTGGTTCCGCAGTTTCCTGTGGTTCCAGACATTACTGCATTGTTAACATTGATTCCTGCTACAGCCACTTGGTTCTCAGTCATCGACTTGAAGAATGCCTTTTTCAGCATTCCGATAGCCGAGGAAAGCAGGGATATTTTTGGCTTCTGTCTAGGAGGTCGAAGTTTCAGATTTAAACGCGCTCCACAGGGCTACTGTGAAAGTCCATCTATTTATAGTCAAGCATTAAAAAGCCAGTTAGATTCTTTTGTCCTTCCTCCAGGTTCTGCCCTAGTACAGTACGTAGACGATCTTTTAGTGGCTGCCGATGACAAGGAAACTTGCAAAGCAGCTACAGTATCGTTGTTGCATCATTTGTCTGATTTGAATCACAAGGTGTCACCTTCAAAGATGCAATACTGCTGTCAAGAAGTGACCTACCTAGGTCATCTCTTGTCAAAGGAGGGAAGGAAGTTGACCCCAGAAAGAATAAAAGCAATTACGCAAATGAGTGTTCCACGCACACAGAGAGAAGTACGTGCCTTTTTAGGTATTACCTCCTACTGTAGGCAGTGGATTCCAAATTTTTCTCTTTTAGCGAAACCATTGGTAGCTTTGACTGGGAAAAATGTTCCGAGTCCGGTGCCATGGTCTGATGAATGTCAAGAGAGTTTTACTGAATTACGAAAAGCCTTGTGTTCAGCTCCTGTATTGGGTACACCTGATTACAGTAAGCCATTCACGCTCTACGTTCACGAGAGAGAAGGTTGCGCGTTGAGTGTCCTGACACAGAAGTTTGGTGATAAACAACGCCCTTGTGCGTATTTCTCATCAACATTGGATCCGGTAGCCAGAGCGTTGCCTAGTTGTTTGAGAGCTACAGCGGCAGCTGCGGCTTCCATTCGGCAATCTGCTGGTTTGGTGATGAACAACATGCTAGTGGTCATGGTTCCTCATGCAGTGGATACACTCATGAACCGAACGAAGACACAACACCTTACTAGTGCGAGATTATCTGGTTACGAGCTGACATTACTAGCGAGTCATATTCAGATCAAAAGATGTAATGTATTGAATCCAGCAACGCTGTTGCCGACTGATCAAGAGTCGAGTGATTCTGAGCCACATGACTGCTGTTTTAAAACGGAGGAAGAGACAAAAGGACGCATCGATTTGAAAGATACTCCGTTACCCGATCCGGATGGTACGCTGTATGTGGACGGGTCATGTTTTAAATTGGAGAATGGTGATGTGACTGCTGCTTACGCGGTGACGACGTTGAAGACGATTGTGGAGACTGCAAGAGTGAGTCAGAATTCTGCCCAAGCTGCAGAATTAATAGCTCTAACGAGAGCATGTGTTTTAGCTGAGGGAAAGAGAGTGAATGTGTTCACAGATAGTCAGTACGCATTTGGCGTGGCCCATAGTTTTGGCCGGTTGTGGAGAGAAAGAGGTTTCATTACGTCCCATGGGACTAAGATTCAACATGGTCAGCTAGTTAACGACTTGTTGGAATCTCTAACCTTGCCGACTGAAGTTGCAATTGTAAAGTGCAGTGCTCATAAAGCAATCACGGATGATGTTGGACGTGGGAATGCTTTTGCTGATGAAATTGCTAAACAGACAGCTAGAGACATGATGAGTAGAATGTATGTTGCAACGTCTGCAAGATGGATCGCTGAGTCTGGGATGTGTGAAGATACAATGGAAAGTGTGAAAGAGATTCAGAGAGAAGCAACTGAGGAAGAGAAACGTGTATGGAGAGAGAGTACGGGCAAGTTGGACTCGAATGGATGTTGGATTGATTTGACAGAACAGCAGCGTTGGATGTTGCCGGATGCGTATGTGCTTGCGGTAGTGACAATGGCGCACGGAGTAGCGCATATAAGTTCTAAAGGGATATGTAAGATGTTGGCTCCGGTCTGGAAGAATGAGGGAATTAGTAAGTGTGCAGAGAGAGTGGTGAAAAATTGTATGGTGTGCTTGATGCATAATCCTGGCAAGGGAACTCCAACTCCAGCTGGTCATTTCGCTCCTCCTTCCTGCCCCTTTGAAGTGATTCAGTTAGACTTCATTCACATGGAACGCTGTAATAATTTAAAATATGTCTTGGTGGTGGTTTGTGCTTTTTCCAGGTGGATAGAAGCATACCCACTGAAGGACAATACTGCCTTATCAACTGCCAAAATTCTTCTCAAAGAATATTTCCCTAGGTTTGGAATGCCACGGATTGTATGGTCAGATAACGGAAGTGAGTTTATAGGGAAAGTTATGCAGAGTGTATGTGCAGGCCTAGGTTTGAAACAAAAATTTCACAGTGCGAACCATCCCCAGTCAGCTGGTTTAGTGGAGGGTTACAATGGCACCCTCAAGCTGAAGATAGCTAAAATACAAGCATCCACAGGTTTGGCCTGGCCAGACGCACTTCCTTTGGCTCTGTTATCAACAAGAGCAACTGTACATTCTAGAGTGGGGCTTAGCCCATACGAGGTGGTCTTTGGCCGCCCAGCAAATATCTGGGGTGTGCCAAGGCCCAAGGAATTTAAATCTATAGAATATCCTATGTTGATAGACTACCTTTACGACTTGACTGCTAAATTGAGTCTTATTCATCAACAGGTCTTCGATGCTTTGCCAAAACCTCCGGAGAGTCCAGGGCATCAGCTGAAACCAGGAGACCTGGTTGTCATCAAGAACTTCGCGAGGACGAAGAACCTTCAACCAAGATTTGTGGGGCCCTTTCAGATCTTACTGACAACGAGGACAGCCGTTCGTGTAGCGGGCCGCAAACATTGGGTACACGCGTCTCATGTTAAGCGTGTACCCTTGCCGCTACCTTACGACAACTGGGTGAAAAAGGGAATTGGTGCCTCCGAAACTGAAAGCACACCGAAGTTCATTCCTTTCAGCGATGCCGAATTGATTACTGATGCTCCAAAATCTGACTCTCCTCCTGAAAAGACTCTTTTGAACACTGAACATTTGTCTCCAGCATCAGAAGAAACTTTGCTATCTGCGAACTTAAACACTGCAACAGCTGCTAGGGATACACTATTTTCCGATCAGACAATACCTGCGAAGCAGAGATACAACCTGAGAAAACGTAACATGGACAAATAAAGCAGGCAACTGCATATTGTGATTTTGATATATTGAACATTTGCCTTCAGCCAGGAAGTTTGCTATTGTTTATTGTTTTTTAAATTGCCTTGCCGTCTGGGTAGCCGTAGGGTCGTGGCTGTGTGCCTAGTTTGAATCTGCAGGGGTCTGACACAAGGTCGATCTTTCCGTTGGTTCTGGGAACTCCCAGGGCTGACAGAGGCATTTTCATCTACGTACACATCATCAGTGGTCGCGAGCGGATTGTAGAAGATGGAGCTTCCTGCGCTGCAACGAGAAAATGTGATTTATGTTCGCAGAAACAGACTGTACAGAATTCTTCGTAGCAAATGCTTTTTGATGCAATGTGCCATTACATTTTTGATTATTTTAGCAACATTGGTGGGTGGAATCGTCTTTAGTATAAATCTGATTTTTGTGCCAGTTACTACAGTACCTCCCCTTGATCCTGCCATTTCTACTGTTTCTTCTATACACTCTTTTCACTCGTTTCCTGAACATGAGCAAGCCCGACGCACAGAGTTCATTAACAACACTTTTGTACAGCTCTTGCACCAACACCAACTGGTAGTTAACACTACAGACTGCTGGGTGTGTGGCTTGATACCCCACACTATGGATAAAGGTATTCCCTATCTGGTTTTGCCTTTCGGCTACAATGGATCATTTCAGGCCCTTCAAACCATCTTTGCTTATGCCCTTGAGACCAATCCTCCGCGTCCACCACGTTCCACTAGATATAACTCTGCCAACAAAGCTTTAGTCCAGGGAATTATTGACATGATCAAGGATGTCAATAATACTCCATCTTACCCTAGAGACGAACTACGAGTGTATTTAAGTTGGAATACTTCAGAGTATCGCCTTAGTTTAGGAGAAAGCAAGCGTAAAAGCTCAACTCCAATCTGGGTCGTACCTCACCGAGGTCAGGTCTGTTTGCAAGGTAATGGGAGAAATCCGAGAGCTCAGCTAGGGAGGAGTGAGTGCGTTGAGACTTATGTGTTTCCGGCTAACTCTTCCCCTGCCTTCCTTACTGCTAGGGGTACCTATTTCATTTGTCGAGACCGAGCTTATACATGGTTGCCTGCTGACTTTTCAGGTTCATGCTATATTGCTCGATTGTTGCCTCCAACATACACTGCTTCATCTGATTACCACAGAACCAGAATAGCGAGAGGTGTCTTCAGTAAGGAAGATACTGCTGGTCAGGAAGCTGGAGACTTCTTCAAAGGCTTCCTTCCGTTCTGGGGGCCTATGGCCAATAGTAGAAACATACGTCAGCTAACACGGGTAGTTGAATCTACTATTACTGAAACTGCAGGCGCCCTTAGCAATCTGACAGCTGAGCTTCAGGCGGATAGACTCATGACGTTGCAGAACCGTATGGTTCTAGATGTTATACTTGCAGATCGAGGTGGGGTATGCAGAATGATCCAATCGAGCTGCTGTGTCTTTATTCCTAATAATGCTCCAACAGTCTATGAGGCGATCTCTAAGCTACACAAGATTTCCGACTCTATACATGTAGACAAGGGAAACTGGTCCTTTATGGAGTGGTTTTGGACTCTGATCTCAGTGTGGAGATGGAAGGTTCTAATGGTCATCGGTGTCATCTTAGTATTCCTATTCTCATGCTGCCTGATTATCCAGTGTGGTCCTGCTCTATGTAGTTTTTGCTCTGCAACTTGTCTCAGAAAACCACCTGCGTTTGGAGAAAAGGCACGAGAAAGGATGATGATACAACAACATGTCACTGACCTGATGAATATAGAACTAGACTCTGATATAGACTGAGTAATTGCCTATGAAAGGGCAAAAGGAGGGTCTGAGGTTCCGTGACGATTTGAACCCGTGTTTTCAAGTTTGTCGGAAATACATAATATTAGTATCAGCGAACCGCAAATGATCCATTTAGCATATCCTGGTGTTTTCGTTACGATACGAGCAAGAGCACTCCTGTTATGAATACATTTCTGATCTACCCACGGCATCCATCTTAGATCATGTCCGCCATTTTGTGTTTCTTGCCCTCACATATGCAATAACCTCTGATCACTTCATTTCGATTAAGGACACGTAGCCTTAGCCGGAGATTCACCTCTTTCATGACACGTGTGCCTTAAACCAGATCACGCTGTAGTTGCATGACTGGACAAAAGCTGCCTCCTCTGCCCGAGGCCAGCCCACCTGAACTGGTTCTCGTATCCATTGTCCCGATCATGATTAGACGGCCGAAGCCGGTAGCCTTGCCCATTTACAACCCACAAACATCTCTTATCCCGCTTTTCTATCTCCTGCACCTGGCTCTGCTCCTTTCCTTCTGGGCCTTTATTAGGGGGAGGTAACGAACTTTACGATGAGGCGGTCCGGCTCTTGAATGCAATATTGACAAGGGATTGTGATGGACTAGTGGGAACCCCTCTTCGTGATGTTTGGCATCAGATATTATCGACAGTTCCTGTGTAACGCCAAATATTTATTGTTTAAGACACAAAGGTTTAGGAATGTACTAACATGTGAAATATTTGCCTGAAGCACAATTTTCAGTATATAAGGAGCAACCCTCAATGTACAAATCGAACAGGCTCCTGGTTACTGCCCATGCGTAGTTTCTGTGACTTCTGTGTCCCTGCAGTAATAAACCTTTGGTCTTTGACGCCACCATCGAGAAGCCCGTGTTTCTGTTCATTTGCGCACCAAGGCAGGTGGAACTCCGGGGTCTTTGGGTGTTGTTCCCTGACACCTCTGGACGGAACCAAAAAGTCCAGAACTCCAATAGTGCTGCGCTGATTTTACTTGATCTCAGCGCGGCCTTTGATACGGTCTCCCACACTCTTTTGCTAAAACGTCTCGAGGCCATAGGGATCACCGACCTAGCCCTTGAGTGGTTTCGGTCTTTCCTGAAGGATAGATCCTTCCGGGTCTCAGCCCCACCATTTATCTCACAGCCTCACTCCATAGAGCAAGGAGTCCCTCAGGGGTCGGCGCTTAGCCCTTCCCTTTTTAATCTCTATGTCCAGCCCCTCGCTGAAGTGGCAAAAGAATGGGACCTCACGCTGGTGTCGTACGCCGACGGCACGCAGCGGGTCATCTCTCTAACTGAAGGCCCCTCAATCTCAGCTGCGAAATTTAAGAATGGCTTAGCGGCAGTCGCGCAGTGGATGACACACAACTGCCTACAGCTGAACGCTGGAAAAACAGAGGTGCTGCTCCTAGGTAAAAATCCCTGCTACTGGAGTGAACACTGGTGGCCGTCCCTACTTGGCCCCATCCCTTCCCCCAAAAAAGTGGTGAAAAATCTAGGTGTCTGGCTGGACTCCTCCCTCAATTTCCAGACCCACACTAAGAAAGTCGCTGCTACTTGTGTGGGCCTGCTGAGGAGCTTCCATCCGATACTTGGCTTTTTCGACCCCAGCACGCGCCAACTGATAGTTCAATCTATCATTTTGGCTCGACTGGATTATGCCAATGTTCTATTCTTAGGCATCAACAAAGCTGAGATGGCTCGGCTGCAACAGATACAAAATTCTGCAGCCAGGGCCCGGGTTCAATTCAAGGCTCTCACCACTGCTTTTAAATTTCTTAGATCTGACTGTCCTGGACTCCTACGCCCACTCCTGGTACCTTACACCCCCCAGCGTGCTCTACACTCCTTAGGACAACACTTGGTGGTTGTCCCTCGTACAAGGCTCAGCAGAATGGGTGGCCGTTCCTTCAAAGTTTTGGGGGCGAAGCTTTGGAATTCTTTGCCACCCCACATCCGCTCCATGACCAACTTGCTGGCCTTTCGTAAAGCAATTAAAACCTTTCTGTTTTCCCTGACATAATCTTCCTGCAGCTCCTCTCCCTCCCTTCCCTCCCTTTCAGGTATCTGTTATGGTTCAGCGCCGGGACGCCTCGTTGCTGGGGCAGCTGTTTTGCGCTTAATAAAATATTAACATAACATAACATATCTGGTGACCCCCTTTTGGTGCCACATGTGTGTACTATTTTTAGCATTGTTTCTCTCACTCTCCTCATAAGCCATTCCATTCTGAAAAACTTTATTTCGGTCATTACGACCTTAAAAAGTGCAGCGCTAAAATAAACATGACAATAATATAGTTGATTCTTAATATTATTATTATTATTATTTAGAAGTTTTCTATAGCGCTAACAAGACCCGAAGGTAGCAGAGCGCTTTACAATAGAGGGAATGAAAAGAGAACAACATGACACAAATCCAATAAAGCGATCAGCGAGCGACAATTTGGAATGCGGAAAAGTTCGGACAGCAGGACTTCTTGGTAGCAGGATTCAATGTTACTGCATGGGTTCAGGGGACGCTTGCTGATCCAGGTTACCCGCAACCAAGGGAACGGACCAGGCACAAGGATTTGAGTTGGCTCTTGAATTCTGAATAGGATGGTATAGTTCTGATGTGCGGGGGGATGGCGTTCCATATTTTGGGAGCATTTCCTGAGAACGAGCAGTCCGCAGTTCTCTTCTTTCTGGTTTTTGGTAGGATGAGCAGCAGGGAGTTGGAGCTTCTCAAGCTTCTGGCTTGGCCTGCTTTTTTGAGCTTGTTTGCCAAGTATTCCGGTTTGCCGGTGTGGAGGGCCTTGTGGGTGAGGCAGGCCGTTCTGAAGGTGCTCCGCATTTCCGCAGGGAGCCATTCGAGTTCTTTGAGTGCCGGGGAGATGTGGTCAGATTTTATGCAGCCTGTGATCATTCTCGCTGCCGCATGAAGTGTTGTTTTTAGAGGGGCCAGGTGCGATTTGGGGATGCCTGTTAGGATTGAGTTCCCATAGTCCAGTCTTGATAGAACTAGAGATTGCGTGGCTAGTTTGAGGTCCTTGTTGGGAATGTAAGGTTTGATTTTGTTCAGAAGTCTGAGGTTGAGAAATGCGCTTTTCGCCGAGTTCTTAATGTGGTTTGTCAGGGTTAGTTTGGGGTCTAGGGTGAAGCCCAGGGATTTGACGGAGTCGGCTAGCGTGAGGTTACCTTTGAGAGCATCGATCGATTTTAGCCACTCGGTGATTTGAGGGTTGTCTTCTTTGTTTGAGATGAGGAGTGTTTCTGTCTTGTCGGGGTTGAGTTTCAGGTGATTCTTTGTCAGCCAGTCTTGAACTTCATTTAGGACATTGTTAAGTCTATGGATGTCTTTAAGAGAAGAGGTTTCCAGGTAAATCTGCGTGTCATCCGCGTAGAGGTGGAAGTGGATGTTGGCGTTCTTGAGTAACTTGGCGAGTGGTTCCATGTAGATGTTAAAGAGCTGGGGGGAGAGCACTGATCCTTGAGGGACACCCTTGTTGACCTGCTGGGTTTCGGAGGTGAAGTTCTTCATTTTTATTATTTGCGTACGGTTATGTAGGAAGGAGGAGAACCACTTGAGAACTACCTCGCCGAGGCCGGCTCTTTCTTGAAGGGTCATGATGAGGAGCTTGTGATCCACTGTGTCGAACGTTGCGGAGAGATCAAGGAGTATGAGGAGGCAGCACTTGTCAGCGTCGAGAGAACCATGAATGTCGTCTATGATGTTCAGCATCGCGGTTTCTGTGCTACGGCCTTGTCTGAAGCCGGATTGGAGGGGGTCCAGGAGGTTGATGTGGTCCAGATGTTGCGTCAGTTGCAGGAGTACGCAGCGTTCAAGTGTTTTTGAAAGCAAAGGGAGGTTGGATATCGGTCTAAAATTGTTCAAGTCACTTGAGTCAAGACCGGGTTTTTTCAGCAGAGGAGTGACTTGCCCCATTTTTAGACAATCGGGGACCACTCCGCTTTGTAAGGAGCTGTTTATGATTCTTCCCCAGATGGGCGCTAAGGTAAGCTTCATTTTTTTGATTAAAGAGGGGGGAAAAGGGTCTGAGACGTGTGCTGATGGTTTGGAGGTCGAGATCAGCGAGATTTTCTCAGTTTCCTGGACGGGGCGAAAGCTTAGCCAGGGGGAAGGAAAGGAGTTGGTTGGGATTGCCAATGGGAAGGCCGGGTTGCTCTTCTGGAGGTGCGGGTTGTTGATGTCTAGAGACAGTTCGATTTTTAAGACCTTATCGTTGAAGAAGTTGGCGAAGTTATCACAGAGTTCTTTGGATGCCTGCAGGGATGAGGGCCGGGGTTTGGATGTTTGTTGTCTGATTATGTTGTAGAGCTCTTTGGGTCTGTTTTTGGATTTGACCAGTGCCTCACGGAAGAAGCTGGATTTTTTGTTTTTGATATGGTTGTTGTACTTCCTGCGGGCAGATTTTAGTTGGAGGCGGAGAATGGCGGTAGGGTTGTTTCTCCACTTTCTTTCTTTGGCTCTCAAGTTTCTTCTTTCTGCGTTGAGGTCCGCAGTGAACCAGGTTCTGGATGGAGTGCCTCGGCTTCTTTTGAGCTTTAGAGGAGCTAGATTGTCAAGTATGGAGACTAACCCCGCGTTGTAGTGGTCGACGAGATCATTGGTCGAGAGGTGCAGTGTGTTATTTGGAAGAAGTGAACTTAGCTGACCTTCCAGGATATCTTGGGGTACTTGGGAGAGGTTTCTTGACCATTTGGGGGGGTCTTGCGGAGGTTTAAGCGAGATGATGGGGTGATTGATATGAAATAGGATCATGTGGTGATCTGACCAGTCAACGGGTAGTATGTGGTTGACCGTGATAGAATTCTTTTGGGCAATGATGGCATCCAGTGTGGCTCCTTTGTAATGAGTCTCCTCGGTACAGTGTTGGGTGAGGTTGTTATCATCAAGGAGGCTAGATAGCGATCTGATTAGAGGGTTATGGGTCTCATTCCATCGGAGGTTCAGATCACCAAGAATTAAGATTTTGGAATCGCCAAGTGCGTCTTGAGCAATCAGGTTTGATAGTTGTTCTCCAAACTCATTATTTCTGCCCGGGGGGTGATAGAGTAGGTGGCACAGTAGAGAGTCGTTGTCTTTTGTCTTGATGACGGTGGATAGGCATTCAAACGAGTTGTACTCGAAGGAGGAGGTTTCTGTGATGCTCCAGCTATCCTTGTGGATGATAGCGACCCCACCTCCTCGTTGTTGTTTGATCCTGTCTTTGGAGATGAGGGAGAAACCGGGTGGAACCAGCATATCTAGGCAGGGAGGGGATGTCTTATTAAGCCAGGTCTCCGTGAGGAACGCAGCGTCAATGTCATGTGTGAGGATGGCTTCAGCTAGGTCTGTTGCATGTAGTGAGGCCGATCTGCAATTGATTAGGAGGCAGTTGGTGAATTGCTAGTGGTTCTATCTTTAGTCTCTCTGGGTATAGCGGTGAGGACTGGTAATCTCTGTGGTTTGACGATGGGTAGAACTTTCCGGTGACCTGTGATAACTTGGATTTTGGATTTAGGTGAATCAGCAATGGGGGAGTCGTAGGTGGCGGCTAGTAAGGCTGCTTCCCTGTCTGACATGGGAGCTTCTGATCTAAGCGGCCATGAGGTTAGGTGTTTTGAGCCCGCTGAAGTGGGAGAAGAAATGGAGAACACGGGTCTGGCGCAGGGGGCTCTTGTTGTTTCGGGTTTTTTTTTATCGGAACCCTGGACCTTGGGGAGGGGATCGAAAGGCTGGGCACTGAGGGCTTTTAAGGGCCCTTGGGAGATGATGGTATTGGCGTGCAGGTGGGTCTGGGGAGAGTGTTTATGGGGGTTACAGACTATACCGAGGTTAGAGAGGATTTCTGATAAACCTAGGGTGATAGTGTCGACCTGATTTTCCAGGGCTGCGAGCCGTTTTGTTATGGACTCAAGGGAGGGGATGTGGGCATCCGGGTGGGGCCAAGTGTGGTAGGGTTCGCGAGGGAGGGTTGGGCGATGGGGGTCAGGGAGAAGGACGAAGGGAGGTTTGGGGGGGGGCCGGGAGGATGTTTAGACAAAGGGGAGGTAGGGAGGAGGACAGGAGGAGGTTTGGGCATGGATGGTTTGAGGATTGTAGGGAGATTCGCGGGGATGAGGCTCGTTGGCTGAAGGCCGACTGTTGGCGTGGGGGTGATTGTCGTAGGAGGCTGTCGGAGACTGAGGCTGGAGGAGGTGAGGTATTTGGAGGAAGGGATAGAGGGAGGGGATTGAGTGTCCTGCTGATGTTGGGTGGCTGTGTGTGGGGGGTGAGGTATGGCTGGGTGGGGGGGGGGCCTGTCGGGCTGAATAAGGATCGCGGAAGGGCGTATCAAGGTCTTCTCTGTTAGATGTGGTCGTGGTTGGAGGCGGCGTTGGGGCGAGGTTAGAGGGGGTTGGGAGGGCTGACCTAAGTGCGGGAAATATGGAGTCGAAAGCTTCCAGGTGCTCGTTATTGGCTTGGATGAGGACCGTGCCATTGGTGAAGATGGTCACGGTTATGAAGCCTCTACCAGCTGATCTGAACGGGAAAATCGCGGTTAGTATGCAGCTGTGGAGAGTGGAGGTTGTTTTGGCGATAAGCATCCGCGATCTAATCGTGGAGACCCAGTATTCCGGTCTTTCAGTGTGGAATATTAGGTCCATCTTCGTTGGTCCATTGGAGGCCGAGTGGTAGATGTCAGTGATTAGGGTTTCTTTATGATTGCAAATGAGTTTCTGCTTGAAAGTGCGTCGCAAGCTCAGTTATCCTTTACAATAGATAGACTATATTAAGACAGACGGATTCTACTGTATAGATCTGGAGTTGCATAATAAAAGTGAATAAATAATTTAAAAACTACTAATCTAAAAAAAGTTAAAAGCACGTTATAGCAACTTAATCATGGTTTAAAAAGACTATTGTAAAAGGTTCTGGTAAAATAATTGCCACATGCCCTGAACCTCATTGAGTAATGTTTAGTAGGGCCCTTCTAGTACACCACATGGAAAACAAAAATCTAGAGACTGAAAACACAATCGGGGTACTGAGGTCTGATTTCAGAATCCGAAAAGCTTCCAGATGGTTCCTGGAGCCAATATTTCTACAGATCTGTACCAGCCATCGCTTTCGAGCCTTGTGGTAGCCAGGGCAAGCAAAGAACACATGTAGAACTGTTTCAGCTGGGGAACCACAAGCAGGGCACTGTGCCTCACTATCCTTACTGCATTTTACCGTATAGGAATGGAGTGGACGGACCCCAAACCTAAATTGTAGAAAAATCTTTCTTGCCTCTGCCGGTGAAATGATGTCCAGTATTGGCTCAAAACGGGCAACGTCCTTGACTTCCAAGAAAGCCATGGTTAATTTGCCCATCCTGGGGCAAGAGTAGAGTTGTGCACTTCTATATTCTACAAACCGAAATTTAATAACATTTCTTGTGGTTTGGGGGCAAGCGTGTTCTGGGTCCGACCAGCAGTTGCCCAAGCGCAGGTTGGTTAGGACAGACTTTATATGTGCGAACCAGGGAAGGTTTGCTGCACCCCTAGCTGACATACCCTCTGCTAGCTCCTCCCTATATGGCTCTAGTTCGGGTGTAGTCCAGATGCGCCGCCAGTATAGAATTGGTCTAAGGCGTGAAATGTCTTGTCGCCATTAGTCCGGAGTCTAGTCGTATTGGGATCAGCGGGGTACTCCTTGGGAGTCTATACAACTGCCTCAAGAATTGATTTTCTACCTTTAGAAGGGCGTCTAATTTAGCGTGACCCCACAACTCTGCACCATAGAGTGCTCCCCCTCTAGCTTGGGCATTGAAGATTTCTAGGGCTGGGCTAACCACTCTCTGGCTTGATTTACTATAGGCCTTTAGTATACCACCAGTTGATTGTGCTAGTTTTAGTGTGCTCTTATTTATGTGAGCCTCCCATTTCATATTTTCAGCGATGGTAAAGCCCAGATAAATAAAAGATGATACTCTTTCCAGGGGTTTCCCATTTAATTGGGGATTGGAACGAGAGCTTTTTGGGCTATTGAATGCCATATATTTCGTTTACTGTAAATTAATATCTAGCCCTCTTTCTGTACAGAAAAGTTCAAATTTGTCCAAGACCTGTGAATCCCCATGGGTGATTTTGAAACCAGGAGGGTGTCGTCGGCAAACATCATTGCTGAAACATGACGGGACGCTATCTTGGGTGCATTTAGATCTTTTACAATTGCGAGTTCATTAATCAGCCCATTGATATAGAGGCTAAATATTGTTGGCGCTAAGACGCACCCCTGGCGTACCCCACGGTTAACGGGGATTGGGGCAGTGAGTTGGCCGTCCTTCCCAAATCTGATTTGTGCATAGTTGTCGTCATGCAATCTCCTAAAGAGATTGATGAGATATGCAGGGACCCCCATTTCAGAGAGAACTGTCCATAGCTTTCCTCGTGGCACCAGGTCGAAAGCCGACCTCAAGTCTACAAATATCAGCTATAAACTCCCCCCTGTAGGCAAACTATCTTCCAATATAAAAGCTGAAGCCTAAGAACCTGGTCCAGAGTTGAGATCTTTTCTCTGAACCCCGCCTGGAGACAGGACCCTGTTTTCTTCCATCCAGGTTTGTAGCCTGGCTAGCAAAACCTAGCAAATAGTTTCTGGGATATGTCTATTAGACTTATGGGTCTATAATTTATTGGCAATAGTGGAGATCCTTTTTTGAAGATTGGAATAATCTCCGCTCCCAGCCAGCTATGTGGAATCTTCATACCCTGGATTATGGCATTAAAAAGACCAAAGAAATACGGGGCCCAATGGATGGTTCGCTCCTGTATAAGTCCCCGGGGATCTTATCCAGGCCGGGGGCTTTACCTGGGGCTATTTTTAATAGGGCACCTTCGATCTCCTTTAGGGTTATAAATGGACAGGTGGTAATACCAGGGTTTGCATCACAGGCCAGAATGCTAACACTATTCTCCTCTGGTAGAGATATCTTTGGAGGTGACCCCATCTCTGAAGGTACTGAACCAGGGTTTTCATTAGTGTAGAGGGTTTTGAAGTGCACCCGCCATACCTCTTCGTTCAGGTTTGTTTCAATTGCTGTGTTGGCCATGTGGGCACCTGTATTGACAATGCTCCAGAACGTCCTCATATCCCTGTCTCCCAGTGCCATTTTGAGTAAGTCCCAGTTCTCCCTTTCCAAGCTCTGATTCGCCTTTTGAATCATTTGCTTGTATGACTTCCTTAAGATATTAATAAGGGAATTGGTTTTACTTTTAATAGAATCCAAAAGAGCCTCATAAGCTATCAAACTGCCTACCCTCTAAGTGTGCCCCTAACATTTCATCCTATGCCTAACCTTGCATTGAACGCTAATGCACCACTTTGCGCCTACCCGCTCATTGTGCCTTATTGCGTCATTCCGCGCCTACCTACTCATTGTGCCTGAACACCTCCAATCCACTGAAGGTTCACCCTATTGACAAGACAGTCCCGTGTTCTTCCTGAAGTTCTGCTCGACTCCTTCACTCCACTGCTTCCCTTCACTCTGCTGCTTCCTTTCACTCTGCTGCTTCCCTTCACTCTGCTGCTTCCCTTCACTCTGCTGCTTCCCTTCACTCCGCTGCTTCCCTTCACTCCGCTGCTTCCCTTCACTCCGCTGCTTCCCTTCACTCCGCTGCTTCCCTTCACTCCGCTGCTTCCCTTCACTCCGCTGCTTCCCTTCACTCTGCTGCTTCCCTTCACTCCGCTGCTTCCCTTCACTCCGCTGCTTCCCTTCACTCCGCTGCTTCCCTTCACTCTGCTGCTTCCCTTCACTCTGCTGCTTCCTTTCACTCTGCTGCTTCCTTTCACTCCGCTGCTTCCCTTCACTCCGCTGCTTCCCTTCACTCTGCTGCTTCCTTTCACTCTGCTGCTTCCTTTCACTCTGCTGCTTCCCTTCACTCTGCTGCTTCCCTTCACTCCGCTGCTTCCCTTCACTCCGCTGCTTCCCTTCACTCCGCTGCTTCCCTTCACTCTGCTGCTTCCTTTCACTCTGCTGCTTCCCTTCACTCTGCTGCTTCCCTTCACTCTGCTGCTTCCCTTCACTCTGCTGCTTCCCTTCACTCTGCTGCTTCCCTTCACTCCGCTGCTTCCCTTCACTCCGCTGCTTCCCTTCACTCTGCTGCTTCCTTCCACTCCGCTGCTTCCCTTCACTCTGCTGCTTCCTTTCACTCTGCTGCTTCCCTTCACTCCGCTGCTTCCCTTCACTCCGCTGCTTCCCTTCACTCCGCTGCTTCCCTTCACTCTGCTGCTTCCCTTCACTCCGCTGCTTCCCTTCACTCCGCTGCTTCCCTTCACTCCGCTGCTTCCTTTCACTCCGCTGCTTCCTTTCACTCCGCTGCTTCCCTTCACTCTGCTGCTTCCCTTCACTCTGCTGCTTCCTTTCACTCCGCTGCTTCCCCTCACTCTGCTGCTTCCCTTCACTCTGCTGCTTCCCTTCACTCCGCTGCTTCCCTTCACTCCGCTGCTTCCCTTCACTCCGCTGCTTCCCTTCACTCTGCTGCTTCCCTTCACTCCGC
Organism: Lissotriton vulgaris; assembly: GCF_964263255.1. Lineage (NCBI taxonomy): Eukaryota > Metazoa > Chordata > Amphibia > Caudata > Salamandridae > Lissotriton > Lissotriton vulgaris. Next base: position 347,421,943 of record NC_141686.1, read on the forward strand.
TGCTTCCCTTCACTCCGCTGCTTCCCTTCACTCCGCTGCTTCCTTTCACTCCGCTGCTTCCTTTCACTCCGCTGCTTCCCTTCACTCTGCTGCTTCCCTTCACTCTGCTGCTTCCTTTCACTCCGCTGCTTCCCCTCACTCTGCTGCTTCCCTTCACTCTGCTGCTTCCCTTCACTCCGCTGCTTCCCTTCACTCCGCTGCTTCCCTTCACTCCGCTGCTTCCCTTCACTGTGCTGCTTCCCTTCACTCCGCTGCTTCCCTTCACTCCGCTGCTTCCTTTCACTCCGCTGCTTCCCTTCACTCCGCTGCTTCCCTTCACTCCGCTGCTTCCCTTCACTCCGCTGCTTCCCTTCACTCTGCTGCTTCCCTTCACTCTGCTGCTTCCTTTCACTCTGCTGCTTCCTTTCACTCCGCTGCTTCCCTTCACTCCGCTGCTTCCCTTCACTCTGCTGCTTCCTTTCACTCTGCTGCTTCCTTTCACTCTGCTGCTTCCCTTCACTCCGCTGCTTCCCTTCACTCCGCTGCTTCCCTTCACTCCGCTGCTTCCCTTCACTCCGCTGCTTCCCTTCACTCCGCTGCTTCCCTTCACTCCGCTGCTTCCCTTCACTCTGCTGCTTCCCTTCACTCCGCTGCTTCCCTTCACTCCGCTGCTTCCCTTCACTCCGCTGCTTCCCTTCACTCTGCTGCTTCCCTTCACTCTGCTGCTTCCTTTCACTCTGCTGCTTCCTTTCACTCCGCTGCTTCCCTTCACTCCGCTGCTTCCCTTCACTCTGCTGCTTCCTTTCACTCTGCTGCTTCCTTTCACTCTGCTGCTTCCCTTCACTCTGCTGCTTCCCTTCACTCCGCTGCTTCCCTTCACTCCGCTGCTTCCCTTCACTCCGCTGCTTCCCTTCACTCTGCTGCTTCCTTTCACTCTGCTGCTTCCCTTCACTCTGCTGCTTCCCTTCACTCTGCTGCTTCCCTTCACTCTGCTGCTTCCCTTCACTCTGCTGCTTCCCTTCACTCCGCTGCTTCCCTTCACTCCGCTGCTTCCCTTCACTCTGCTGCTTCCTTCCACTCCGCTGCTTCCCTTCACTCTGCTGCTTCCTTTCACTCTGCTGCTTCCCTTCACTCCGCTGCTTCCCTTCACTCCGCTGCTTCCCTTCACTCCGCTGCTTCCCTTCACTCTGCTGCTTCCCTTCACTCCGCTGCTTCCCTTCACTCCGCTGCTTCCCTTCACTCCGCTGCTTCCTTTCACTCCGCTGCTTCCTTTCACTCCGCTGCTTCCCTTCACTCCGCTGCTTCCCTTCACTCTGCTGCTTCCTTTCACTCCGCTGCTTCCCCTCACTCTGCTGCTTCCCTTCACTCTGCTGCTTCCCTTCACTCCGCTGCTTCCCTTCACTCCGCTGCTTCCCTTCACTCCGCTGCTTCCCTTCACTCTGCTGCTTCCCTTCACTCCGCTGCTTCCCTTCACTCCGCTGCTTCCCTTCACTCCGCTGCTTCCTTTCACTCCGCTGCTTCCTTTCACTCCGCTGCTTCCCTTCACTCTGCTGCTTCCCTTCACTCTGCTGCTTCCTTTCACTCCGCTGCTTCCCCTCACTCTGCTGCTTCCCTTCACTCTGCTGCTTCCCTTCACTCCGCTGCTTCCCTTCACTCCGCTGCTTCCCTTCACTCCGCTGCTTCCCTTCACTGTGCTGCTTCCCTTCACTCCGCTGCTTCCCTTCACTCCGCTGCTTCCTTTCACTCCGCTGCTTCCCTTCACTCCGCTGCTTCCCTTCACTCCGCTGCTTCCCTTCACTCCGCTGCTTCCCTTCACTCTGCTGCTTCCCTTCACTCTGCTGCTTCCTTTCACTCTGCTGCTTCCTTTCACTCCGCTGCTTCCCTTCACTCCGCTGCTTCCCTTCACTCTGCTGCTTCCTTTCACTCTGCTGCTTCCTTTCACTCTGCTGCTTCCCTTCACTCTGCTGCTTCCCTTCACTCCGCTGCTTCCTTTCACTCTGCTGCTTCCTTTCACTCCGCTGCTTCCCTTCACTCCGCTGCTTCCCTTCACTCCGCTGCTTCCCTTCACTCTGCTGCTTCCCTTCACTCTGCTGCTTCCCTTCACTCTGCTGCTTCCTTTCACTCTGCTGCTTCCTTTCACTCCGCTGCTTCCCTTCACTCTGCTGCTTCCTTTCACTCTGCTGCTTCCTTTCACTCCGCTGCTTCCCTTCACTCTGCTGCTTCCCTTCACTCTGCTGCTTCCCTTCACTCTGCTGCTTCCTTTCACTCCGCTGCTTCCCTTCACTCTGCTGCTTCCTTTCACTCTGCTGCTTCCTTTCACTCCGCTGCTTCCCTTCACTCTGCTGCTTCCCTTCACTCCGCTGCTTCCCTTCACTCCGCTGCTTCCTTTCACTCCGCTGCTTCCTTTCACTCCGCTGCTTCCCTTCACTCTGCTGCTTCCCTTCACTCTGCTGCTTCCTTTCACTCCGCTGCTTCCCTTCACTCTGCTGCTTCCCTTCACTCTGCTGCTTCCCTTCACTCTGCTGCTTCCCTTCACTCTCCTGCTTCCCTTCACTCTCCTGCTTCCCTTCACTCTGCTGCTTCCCTTCACTCCGCTGCTTCCCTTCACTCCGCTGCTTCCCTTCACTCTGCTGCTTCCTTTCACTCCGCTGCTTCCCTTCACTCTGCTGCTTCCCTTCACTCCGCTGCTTCCCTTCACTCCGCTGCTTCCCTTCACTCTGCTGCTTCCCTTCACTCTGCTGCTTCCCTTCACTCTGCTGCTTCCCTTCACTCTGCTGCTTTCCTTCTCTCTGCTGCTTCCCTTCACTCTGCTGCTTCCCTTCACTCCACTGCTTCCTTTCACTCTGCTGCTTCCTTTCGCTCCGCTGCTTCCCTTCACTCTGCTGCTTCCCTTCACTCTGCTGCTTCCCTTCACTCTCCTGCTTCCCTTCACTCTGCTGCTTCCCTTCACTCCGCTGCTTCCCTTCACTCCGCTGCTTCCCTTCACTCCGCTGCTTCCCTTCACTCCGCTGCAGGCTCATAGCTGTTGGTTCCGTTGTTGTTGTGCCCCTCACTATTTCCTTGCTCATGTCCCTGACTTAGCACTCACCTTCCATATATCTCACTCAATATAGTCCTTATGTGTAGAGCAGCCCATTCTGCCTGTCCTTACTCTGCTCCTGCCCCTTACACTCCTCATAACCGGCAGCTCCCTTACTCTGCGGTAAATATTTCACTTTGCTCCAACTTCCTTGCTCTCTTCTGTTAAACCCTAACCTCTCCATACCTCCTCACTGAGCTTCTCATTCTGCTTTTATGCTTTACTCATACGGAGTCTGCCAGTACCTACGTGTTCCTTTCTCTCCCACTTCCCCTTACCGCTACCATCTCATTCTGCCTCTGCCTGCTCATCTCTTTGTACACACTGTGCTCCTGTCTTGTCCCCTCAGCTCGGACTCTACCTAATGAGGGCCAAAACCAATAACTATTTGCTGTTCAATTCTGCAGCATAAAAGACCTGATGGAACATCTGTGCCATGCGCTGGGACGCTTACGGGCAGCCATGCGCTTTACAAATCAGTAAACATTAAACATTAAACATGACTATAATTGAAAACACTTTCTTGAGTAATGCACAAAGCAGGCCGGGCTTGGCTGAACCTAACTTGTGGCCATAAAGATATAAATTTAATTACAGAGACAGCTGATTTACCAGCACCAATTGAGACAATAAAGAGGCCACACTGTGAGCAGCATGCACAGGCACAGAGGCGCAACTAGAGTCAAATTTCGGGGGGGGGCTAAGAAATATTTTCGGGGTGGGGGAGGGCTGATTCTTCAAGAAAAAAGGCAGAGTGGAGCTGCAGGGGCTTTAATCAGGGGGCGGGGGCATTAAAGCCTCTTTAATAAACAAAAGGTCTTCAAAAGACCTGTGAAGTGCTCAGGAGCGGACCGGTGGGGGGGTGAGGGGGTGGGCGGGCAAAGGCCATTGAGTCCAATAGGGCAGGGTGAGCAAGTGACATCAGAGAGGCAGGTGACGGCGGGGGCTCCGGGTGAGAAAATGGTGTTGAGTCCGCGCCTGCTGTTTTTCATGGGGGCCGCATGGAGTGACCTGGCGGGCCGCAACTGGCCCGCGGGCCGTACTTTGAGTACCGCCGCCCTAAGGGCATGTTTGTGTGTAAAATGGAACTTGGAAAAATGCACTTTAGTGCATTTTTCAAAGTTTTTGCAAATTACCATGAAGTTCAACTTCTTGGTAATTTGTCCCCCCCCCCCCCCCCCCCCCCCCCCCCCATCATTAGTGAAATCAGAATTTGTTTTGAGATTCCTTAAATGCAATAGCAATTTATTTTATTTTATTTATTTATTTTAAGAGTTTTATATAGCGCTGGCTAGACCCGGAGGTATCAGAGCGCTTTACATGAGGTTCCACAAAATTACAAGATTACATCAGTTCCAATTTACATCAGTTGCTAGACAAACAATTACAAGAGCATAGAGTAGACTGCCCTTATTTAGGGCCGGCTTCGGACCCCCAACTCCACCTCCGGAGACCAGCCCAGCGAACCCCACCATCACCGTCAACGCCTGGACCCCCATCAGCATTGAAGAGACCATCCACGTCATGAGCACCATCCACTCCGGATCACCCTCCGACCCATGCCCCCATCACATCTTCAACAGAGCCATCACCACCATCGCACCCCACCTGCGGAACGTCATAAACAGCTCCTTCACGTCAGCTACCTTCCCTGAGAGCTGGAAGCACGCAGAGATCAACGCCCTCCTGAAAAAAACCACCGCAGACCCCAGGGACCTCAAGAACTTCTGACCCATCTCATTTCTCCCCTTCCCAGCTAAAGTCATCGAGAAGACCGTCAACAAACAGCTGACTACCTTCCTCGAGAACAACAACTTGTTCGACCCTTACCAGTCTGGATTTCGAGCAAATCACAGCACTGAGACCGCCCTCATCGCAGCCACAGACGACATCAGAACCCTAATGGACAACGGAGAAACAGCCGCCCTCATCCTCCTAGACCTCTCAGCTGCCTTTGACACCGTATGCCATCGAACCCTAGGACACCGCCTCAACAACACAGGAATCCAGGAGAAGGCCCTGGAATGGGTCACCTCGTTCCTCACCGGCAGAACCCAGAGAGTCTGACCCCGCCCCCCCTTCCGCTCCTCAGCCACCGAAACCATCTGCGGTGTACTTCAAGGATCATCACTCAGTCCAGCACTCTTCAATATCTACATGAGTCCCCTCACCGCCATCGCCCGAAAACACAACATCAACATCATCTCCTACGCCGACGACACCCAGCTGATACTCTCCCTCACCAAGGACCCAGCCACCGCCAAAACAAACCTCCAGGAGGGAATGAAAGAGGTAGCAGACTGATGAAGCACAGCCGTCTCAAGCTCAACTCGGACAAGACGGAGGTCCTTATCCTCGGACAATCCCCCTCTGCGTGGGACAACTCCTGCTGGCCCCCGGCGCTGGGCACCGCACCGACACCCACGGACCACGCACGCAACCTGGGCTTCATCCTGGACTCCTCGCTCACAATGACCAAACAAGTCAACGCCGTCCCATCCTCATGCTTCAACACCCTACACATGCTCCGAAAGATCTTCCGATGGATCCCCACCGAAACCAGAAGAACAGTCACCCAGGCCCTCGTCACCAGCCAACTGGACTACGGGAACGCCCTTTACGCTGGAACCACCGTCAAACTTCAGAACCATCTCCAACACATACAAAACGCCTCCGCACGACTCATCCTCAACATCCCCCGCCGCTGCCACATCTCAACCCACCTGAGAAACCTCCACTGGCTCCCCGTCAGCTAAAGAATCACGTTCAGACTCCTCACCCACGCACACAAAGCACTCCACAACATGGGCCCAGAATACCTCAACATCCGACTCGCGTTCTACACCCCCACCCGCCAGCTCCGATCCACCAACCTCGCCATCGTCCCAAGAATCCGCAGAACCACCGCCGAAGGACGATCATTCTCCTACCAGGCAGCAAAGACCTGGAACTCCCTTCCCACCCACCTACGACTGACCCAGGACCATCTCCGGTTCAGGAAGCACCTCAAGACCTGACTCTTCGAGCAATAGCAGCGCCCGCCCCCCCAGCGCCTTGAGACCCTAACGGGTGAGTAGCGCGCTCTACAAATGATTGATTGATTGATTGATTGATTGATTGATAGAAGACGAGATAAGTGAAGTGTAGAGGGGAAGGGGGTATGGGTAAAGGGGTGGGAGGGAGATACGGCAGAAAGACGGAGGAAAGTCTGCCCAAAGTCCGGCTGGGTGGGTGACGGTCGAGGGGGAGTCCCAAAACCCATCTCCTTTATAGTTATCAGGTAGCTCCACCGGGCATTGGCCAAATAGCTCGGTCTCAATGGGAAAACATTTAAAGAACATGGAGGGCAAAATAAATGGAGCGTGGAGGGTAGGGGACAGGGAAGGTGAGAAAGGGAGGATAGTGGAAGCGACAACAAGCAGAGACAAAATGAAGTCTGTCTAAAGGCCGACTGGGTAGGTGACGACCAAGGGAGGGAGTCCACGTCCCATCTCCCCTATAGCTAAACCAGGTAGCTCCATCGGGCATCAGACAAAATAGTTCAGTCTCAATACATTGAGAGAGGAGAGAAGGAGAGACAAAAATAGAGGGAGGATGAGGGAGGAGGCAGCCGAAGGGACGAAAGGAAGTCTGTCTAAAGACCGACTGGGTAGGTGACGTCCAAGGAGGGAATCCCCGACCTGTCTCCCCTATAGCTAAACCAGGTAGCTCCATCGGGCATCAGACAAAATAGCTAGGTCTCAAATGACGAGGGAAAATTCACAGATAAGCAGGGTGGGGACCAAGGGCCAGGACAGAAGAGGGCAGAGGTCAGTAGCAGGAAAGTAGGGAGGAGTTGAGTGAGGAGGAGGGAGATACAGCGGAGAGACGAAGGAAAGTCTGTCCAAAGTCCGGGTGGGTAGGTGACGGCCGAGGGGGAAGTCCACAGTCCATCTCCTCTATAGCTATCGAGGTCGCTCCACCGGGCATCGGCCAAACTGCTAGGTCTCAGCGGTCGGCGGCAAGTTCGCAGATTCAATGTCTTGATGGGTGAGCAGGATAGGGGACATACTTGAGGACTGGTCGATGACCAATAGTAGTATTACAACGTGATAGAGGACCACTGTGGGTCCGAGGGGGTCACTGGTGTCTTGAGGAGGCATAGGTATTTGGTAGGTTTTCCCGTGTGGTTTCTGGTCCCGTTGCGTTCTGTGAGAACCTTGGTTTCCCCATTCTGCTGCGTGGAGCTGGTGTCACCTGATGGTCCAGTGTAGTGCACTGTCTGTCTGTGCGGTTCCCCAGCTCAGAAAATCGTGTCTGGCCTCCCCCTCAGTAGTCACTTCCGTTCAAGCGTAGTCCACACTCCACTTCCCCGTGGGTACTCAATGCGCGGGTGATGGATTGCGCCTCAGGAACTCAGTCCATCTGGCTGGCGCTGGGAGGCCTCACTCCAAAGATATCAGTGGGGAGGGAGGTTGCATCAAGCTGGGTGCAGACCGGCGCTATTTCAAGTAGGTGCCCCAGCAGTGCGGGTGTTCAGTGCGTGCAGTCGCACGTCATCCAGCGTATTTTTACAATATTGTGCCCCACTCTCAATCTGTATGGTGTCCCTAGCGTGTCGCGGGGTATGGAAGTTATTGACAATTCGCGTTGGCATACTCACTGCTCTTCAGGGGTTCAACAGCTCTCAGTGCGGCTGTGATGGACAGCGTTATAATGAAGAATAGAAGGGGTAAGGGGGAGTGCATGACCTGCATTGCAACATGCGTCTCAACAAAGTTTTACTTATCTGCGCGCAGCCATTTCCTTTTTCCTTTTACTCGGGCGCGCGGGGTCGCGCCATGGACACACACGACAATCGGCGATGAGGCACAAAGGTGAAACCCCGCAGTTATCATCCGTGAAAGTTCTGCTTTCCCTTGCGCACACTCACTTCTCACACAAATAGCATTCAGGATCTTGCCTGCGTGAGATTTCTCCGATGTTCGGTCAGGGAACACTGGCGGAGTCCATCTTAGTTCGCATTGCAGCTTCCGTGTCCCCAATCATCAAAGTTGTTTTTTTGGCTAATAATAGCACGATGACTTAGTCCATCGCAGCACTCTCCGTTGGCCCCAGGCACCTCACGGCAATTAGCATTCTGATCCCCAGTACGTAAAGCAATTTCGCAGGGGCAGGTCGGAAAATCAGGCCGGCACACGATTGAGGGTCTCGGCAGCGGTGGAGCGGGGTGTTCTCTCTGCGATGCCCAAAAGTCGCCAAAGCAGGCTAGAGACTCACCCCGCGGAACATGCGGCATCGGGGCACGGATCCCGCTCGAAGAATCGCAATTTTGCGAGCGGTGTTTAGCGTGATGCATCTATGCCTTAGTGTGCTTTAGTACAGCCCATGCCTATTTGGGCGCTCAAGAGAGTACGTACAAAACCATTTAGAAAGAGTCCAGGGTAAATAAATGAATTACAAAATGAATAAGACATAATCCCAGTGCTAGAATCTAGTCGGGGAATCAGCTCTCGAATGAGGGGAAGAATTGCAAGATGGCTTCCCTGTCAGCGGAATGCTGGTGGATGACATTGTAAACCTCCTGTTTAGTAAACTCTGGGAAGAACCAGGACACATGGCGCCTGTGAGCAGCCAAAGAGCATAAAAGTACTCCTGCATTGCCTTCTGACGCCCCCCAGAGATCGCCTCCAGGGTCCGTCCGCACTGCCATCTGACGCCCCCCAGAGATCGCCTCCAGGGTCCGTCCGCACTGCCATCTGACGCCCCCCAGAGATCGCCTCCAGGGTCCGTCCGCACTGCCATCTGACGCCCCCCAGAGATCGCCTCCAGGGTCCGTCCGCACTGCCATCTGACGCCCCCCAGAGATCGCCTCCAGGGTCCGTCCTGCACTGCCATCTGATGCCCCCCAGAGATCTCCTCCAGGGTCCGTCCGCACTGCCATCTGATGCCCGCCAGAGAACGCCTCCAGGGTCCGTCCGCACTGCCATCTGACGCCCCCCAGAGATCGCCTCCAGGGTCCGTCCGCACTGCCATCTGACACCCTCCAGAGATCGCCTCCAGGGTCCGTCCGCACTGCCATCTGACGCCCCCCAGAGATCGCCTCCAGGGTCTGCACGCACTGCCTTCTGACGCCCCCCAGAGATCGCCTCCAGGGTCCGTCCTGCACTGCCATCTGACGCCCCCCAGAGATCGCCTCCAGGGTCCGTCCGCACTGCCATCTGAAGCTCGCCAGAGATCGCCTCCAGGGTCCGTCCGCACTGCCATCTGTCGCCCCCCAGAGATCGCCTCCAGGGTCCGTCCTGCACTGCCATCTGACGCCCCCAAGAGATCTCCTCCAGGGTCCGTCCGCACTGCCATCTGACGCCCGCCAGAGATCGCCTCCAGGGTACGTCCGCACTGCCATCTGACGCCCCCCAGAGATCGTCTCCAGGGTCCGTCCGCACTGCCATCTGACGCCCGCCAGAGATCGCCTCCAGGGTCCGTCCGCACTGCCATCTGACGCCCACCAGAGATCGCCTCCAGGGTACGTCCGCACTGCCATCTGACGCCCACCAGAGATCGCCTCCAGGGTACGTCCGCACTGCCATCTGACGCCCCCCAGAGATCGTCTCCAGGGTCCGTCCGCACTGCCATCTGACGCCCCCCAGAGATCGTCTCCAGGGTCCATCCGCACTGCCATCTGACGCCCCCCAGAGATCGCCTCCAGGGTCTGCACGCACTGCCATCTGACGCCCCCCAGAGATCGCCTCCAGGGTCCGTCCTGCACTGCCATCTGACGCCCCCCAGAGATCGCCTCCAGGGTCCGTCCTGCACTGCCTTCTGACGCCCCCCCAGAGATCGCCTCCAGGGTCCGTCCGCACTGCCATCTGACGCCCCCCAGAGATCGCCTCTAGGGTCCGTCCGCACTGCCATCTGACGCCCCCCAGAGATCGCCTCCAGGGTCCGTCCGCACAGCCATCTGACGCCCCCCAGAGATTGCCTACAGGGTCCGTCCTGCACTACCATCTGACGACCCCCAGAGATCGCCTCCGGGTCCGTCCTGCACTGCCATCTGACGCCCCCCAGAGATCGCCTCTAGGGTCCGTCCGCACTGCCATCTGACGCCCCCCAGAGATCGCCTCCAGGGTCCGTCCGCACTGCCATCTGACGCCCCCCAGAGATTGCCTACAGGGTCCGTCCTGCACTACCATCTGACGACCCCCAGAGATCGCCTCCGGGTCCGTCCTGCACTGCCATCTGACGCCTGCCAGAGATCGCCTCCAGTGTCCGTCCGCACTGCCATCTGACGCCCCCCAGAGATTGCCTCCAGGGTCCGTCCGCACTGCCATCTGACACCCCCCAGAGATCGCCTCCAGGGTCCGTCCGCACTGCAATCTGACGCCCCCCAGAGATCGCCTCCAGGGTCCGTCCGCACTGCCATCTGACGCCCGCTAGAGATCGCCTCCAGGGTCCGTCCGCACTGCCATCTGACGCCCCCCAGAGATCGCCTCCAGGGTCCGTCCTGCACTGCCATCTGACGCCCCCCAGAGATTGCCTCCAGGGTCCGTCCTGCACTGCCATCTGACGCCCGCCAGGGATCGCCTCCAGGGTCTGTCGGCACTGCCATCTGACGCCCCCCAGAGATCGCCTCCAGGGTCCGTCCGCACTGCCATCTGACGCCCCCCAGAGATCGCCTCCAGGGTCTGTCCGCACTGCCATCTGACGCCCCCCAGAGATCGCCTCCAGGGTCCGTCCGCACTGCCATCTGATGCCCGCCAGAGATCGCCTCCAGGGTCCGTCGGCACTGCCATCTGACGCCCCCTAGAGATCGCCTCCAGGGTCCGTCCGCACTGCCATCTGACGCCCCCCAGAGATCGCCTCCAGGGTCCGTCCGCACTGCCATCTAACGCCCCCCAGAAATCGCCTCCAGGGTCCATCCGCACTGCCATCTGACGCCCCCTAGAGATCGCCTCCAGGGTCCGCCCGCACTGCCATCTGACGCCCCCCAGAGATCGCCTCCAGGGTACGTCCGCACTGCTACAAAAACTTCTGCATGTTAACATGTCAACGTGCGTGAATCCGATTTCCGTAGTCCACAAGCTTTAAAACATAGGTACAGTCTTAAATGCAGATTGTTAATCTTTTAAAAGGACATCCCATAAACATTATTAGGTCATCTTATACGATCTAACATGGTCCAGAATTAGGGTGACCAGATTCTCAAAACAAACAAGCATTTGCAATGCAATAGGTCTCGCATTAGGAAAGTTTGAGTTATTTGTCCTGTACATGACAAATTTGTTATTTATGTGTAATTTTTGAAAATTGTGAAATTAATAGCTTTGTCATTTAAAATGGTAATACTTTTATTTTTTTACAATGTGACACCTATAGCATTTTTAATGCAACATGTTTTGTATTTACTTGACTTAGAAGTATTGTTTTTACAAATAATGTTTTTTTTTATAATTCATAGTTAAATAAAAGTTATTGTAATTTATAATGGCAATAGCTTAAACTGTTGTAAATAACTTTTGTGAAGATTATGTTCAGTGCATTTTATTGTGACTAAAATATAAGAACAGAAGTGAAATATCAACCTTTTTTTGTGACATTTGTAATAAAGCTTGAAACATTGAGAGAACATATTTGAACCAGTTATTGTTGAATGTTTGCACAGATTGATACTGTGGTGGCGCTGAGTGATGTTGTGGTGACGACAAGTGATGCTGTGGCGTTCAGTGATGCTGTGGTAGCGCATAGTGATGTTGTGGTGCCCCTGAGTGACGCTGGTGTTGTGAGATAGATAGATGTAGTGAGGGCGATAGATAGATGGAGTGAGGGCGATAGATAGATGTAGTGAGGGCGATAGATAGATGTAGTGAGGGCGATAGATAGATGTAGTGAGGGCGATAGATAGATAGAGTGAGGGCGATAGGTAGAGTGAGGGCGATAGATAGATGGAGTGAGGGTGATAGGTAGAGTGAGGGCGATAGGTAGAGTGAGGGCGATGGGTAGAGTGAGGGCGATAGGTAGAGTGAGGGCGATAGGTAGAGTGAGGGCGATAGGTAGAGTGAGGGCGATAGATAGATAAAGTGAGAGTGAGGGCGATAGATAGATGGAGTGAGGGCGATAGATAGATGGAGTGAGGGCGATAGACAGACTGAGGGCGATAGATAGATAGAGTGAGGGCGATAGATAGAGTGAGGGAGTTAACACCTTGGCTGCTAGGTGTTTTCCCCTCCTGTGCTGAGAGACTTTGATTTCCATAGTTTCATGACGAGCTCAGCTCGTCATCAGCACAGCTCAACCGTGCATCATGACGAGCTGAGCTCATCATGAGCATGGAAAAAGTTAAAGAAGGATGCGTGTTGGAGAGATCAGCAGTTCAGCACAGGAGAAGAGAACAGGGAGCTAGAGAAGTTGGCGGTGGAAGGGAACAGCTGATCAGCACGGGAGATGAGAACAGGGTTTTGGAGAAGGGGGCGGGGTGGAAGAGAGCAGCAGATCAGGATGGGAGAACTGAACAGGGAGTTAAAGAAGGAGGCGGGTGGAAGAGAACAGCAGATTAGCACAGGAGAAAATAACAGTAAAATAAGGAAGCCGGGTGTTTGAGAGCAGCAGATCAGCTCAGGTGAAGAGAACATGGAGCTAAAGAAGGAGGCGGTGTGGAAGAGAACAGCAGATCGGCACAGGAGAAGAGAACATGGAGTTAAATAAGGAGGTGGCTGGAAAAGAGGAGCAGATCAGCACATGAGAAGAGAACCGGGAGTTAAGTAAGGAAGCAGGTGGAAGAGAACAACATATTAGCACAGGAGAAGAGAACAGTGAGTTAGAGAAGGAGGCGGGTGAAAGAGAACAGCAGATCAGCACAGGAGAAGAGAAAAGGGAGTTAGAGAAGGAGGCGGGTGAAAGAGTACAGCAGATCAGCACATGAGAAGAGAAAAGGGAGTTAGAGAAGAAGGCGGGTGAAAGAGAACTGCAGATCAGCACAGGAGAAGGGAACAGGGAGTTAGAGAAGTAGGCGGATGGAAGATAGCTTAAAGATTATTACAGGAGAAGAGAACATAGAGTTAAAGAAGGATGCGGGTGGAAGAGAGCAGCAAATCAGCACAGGAGAATAGAACAGGGAGTTTGAGAAAGAAGCGAGTGGAAGAGAACAGCAGATTAGCGCAGGAGAAGAACACAGGGAGTTAAAGAAGGAGGCGGGTTGGAAGAGAGCAGCAGATCAGCACATGAGTAGAGAAGAGAACATGGAGTTAGAGAAGGCGGCAGGGTGGAAGAGATCAGCAGTTCTGCACGGGAGAAGAGAAGAGAACAGGGAGTTAGAGAAGGAGTTTGTTGGAAGAGAGGAACAGATCAGCACAGCAGAAGAGAACAGGGAGTTGAAGAAGGAGGTGGGGTGGAAGAGAGCAGCAGATCAGCAGAAGTTAACAGGGAGTTAAAATGCAATGCAATATGTTTCTCATTTGGTAAGTTTGAGCTATTGCTATTGTAAATGACCAATTTTATTTTAATGTTTTGTTGTGGAAAATAGTGAAAATAATTGCTTTGTCATTTACAACGCTAATAGTTATAACTTTTAGCAAATTTGACACCTATAGCATTTGTAATGCAATATGTGTTGTATTTATGTGACTTACATGTATTGATATTACAAACACTGGTTTGGATTTGGAGGGTGGAGTTGGAGTTGGAGGGTGGAGTTGGAGGGTGGAGTTGGAGGGTGGAGTTGGAGGGTGGAGTTGGAGGGTGGAGTCGGAGGGTGGAGTCGGAGGGTGGAGTCGGAGGGTGGAGGTGGAAGGTGGAGTTGGAGGTTGGAGGTGGAGGGTGGAGGTGGAGGGTGGAGTTCGAGTTTGAGGGTGGAGTTGAAGGGTGGAGTTGGAGGGTGGAGTCGGAGGGTACTTGGATTGTGGTTTTGGATGGTGGATTACACAATAAGAAAGGAGCACCATAAGTTTGAATCCACTAGTCCTGCTGCATTTTTGTTACCAAGAAAAAAGTAGCCAGTAAATAAAATAGAAGTATCCAGAGCCAGGAAGAACAGTGTCAGGGCCATCATCAGACAATGCTTTACAGCAGAAAACCAATCCACCAGACTGAAACCACCCTCCCACCCATGAAGAGGGAGTTTCAATCTGGTGTGTTCTTTTTGTCAATGCTATGCCATTCACTCATTTACGTGAATATGTACTTCCTTTGTTGGAGTTTCTATGAGCACAATGAATTAGATCATAATCATTTTAAATATCATTAGAACAGGCAGCAACAGGCCTATTTTATTTGAGTTTTCTGTATAAAGTGTGCTGCAAATTAAACGCGTCTGGTGCATAAGCTCAGTCCTTATGCACCACAGCAATAATATCACAATGATGGAGGGGTCCAAGGAAGCATCATCAACTCTGTATTGGTAGAGCTGAAAAGGAGACAGTGACCCTCTACTATAGGTACACATACATGACCGACATTTTAATGAAGGGCACGGAAAGTCATCCGTCATCGCTTAACCACACCCACAGGTTACCAAGCCCTGACATCCTCAGCGCCTGCGTATCATGGATATCAAAGAGGGACTCTCAAGCCTTGTGATAAAATCAACCTCGGTTGATCTCCAACTGTGCAAACACATGGGGAAGCATGTCTCCTTCCTTTGAACCTGTGGTGTGTGCTCTGGTCCTTCAATCCGTCTATATAATGTATTTTTTGAATCAATGGTGAGCTTACGTTATTAAAAAAATAGGTTAAATAAAAGCATTAAGCAAGTTGATGTGCACAGTAAAATTATAAACATTAAAGGGGTCTCTGAAATACTCCTAATAAAGTACAAATGCTAGTTTTCGTTTTTATGCAATAGCATGACTGAGCAATATTTTCAATAATAGGAATTATTTACAGTAGGTTCATTTAATTTGAAAAATCGTTAAATACGTAGTTCATATAATTTCTATTTCCTAATCAGTGAAAAGGAGGAGTGATCGCTTAGGGCTGGATTGACTGCACAGTTGCCTGTAAAATATATTTTAACAATTCTTGAAAATATACATAGTATGCGCTTTGACTACACTCCCAGAAGTATCACCTATCTGATGTGTCATTGCACCTCCTATGAAGAGCATGCTTTTCCATACATGACCAAACACTTTAATACCCCAAAACTACAATGAATCATAACACACTTTTTTTTTACCTAACAGACGTATTTTAACTAGAAAGAAACATTTTGTTGTGTTTTCCGCAGCCACTTGCATTATTAAATGTTTTGTCAAGACTCGAAATGCACACAAGAGATCCACCGGCTTTGCCAATGCTTGTTTCAGCTGATTCTACTCGGGCGTGTGAACATTGATGGGGTGAGTAGTAGTACAGCGCGGGGCACGACACTAAGCAAATTATAAATGCAGAGCTACGGAAAAAATTATTTCATAGCAGGTAAAAGAAACTTGTCGGATAAACTAGTTGGGCAGGAATGGCGCGGCCTGTGCTCGACAGTATGAATGGGCCTCTGCTGGTTGCAGCAATATTGCATCAGACGGTCTGGGCTGAGGAAGCAGCAGCACGCGTCAGCACCCGAGGCCGCATATAAGCAGGAGCGTAGAGACAGCGGCTGCCTGGAGGAGGTTACACAAAATGAAAGTTCTAATTGGATTCATACAAACTAGCAAACAGATTTTCGTGAATAGCCAAGTTAAAAATAGTTAACCAAGCACCTAAACGCCGCAGCTATAAAAAAGGTCTGGATGTGTCTTAGGGACAGTTGTTAAGCATCTTAAATAAGCAGAGCAAGACAGCAATTACTAAATAATAGTTCAGTTTTTGTATGAATGCACATTTGTGTTTGTGTTTAGAATTGCTAAGACTGGTTAATGAAAGTAAAGAAAAATACCTTGGTCCCAGTTATTGAGAATTTGGTACCAAGCTGGGAAGCAATAGGATCTTTTTTCATCACGCTAAGATGTGAAAAGACACCCAAACTCACCCGTGACTTTTTTACCCAAGTAAATGAAGCTACTGCGCCCTGTGACGCAGAATTGTATTTTTTCTTTGTTCACAATATAGTGACTTTTTTAACACAGCTGTTTTGTCCATCTTGCAAAGGAAGCACGAAGTACCCAAGACGTACAAGTATTTTTTTTTAAAACTGAAGTTTGATCTCAAAATCTCGTTAAAAGACAGGTGTTTTCGATTTCATGTACAAACATGTATTGGTTTGCATGGAGTAACCGCTTGAAACAAGCATTAGCGGCAGAGAAACGAAAATCGTCCGCGAAAGGAGCAGGGAGTGAGCGAGTGGGAGGGAACCGCTGGCGACAGGGGGCTGGGAAGGGGATCCCTTTGAAGTGTGAAGCTCTCGGCATTGCTGTGGCGTGTCTGAAGCGCGTGCAAGGACACATGAACTGCATGTAATCCGAATCAGCGCTTGGTGCAAAGACTTTGTTTCAGCTACAATAGATCGACATCTGCAATGCGCAAGCGCTGCAGAGGGGTCTCTGGCTGGGAGCAGGCTGGGCCTGGTGCCACTGCACCTGCTGCACTAAAGAGAACAGCGACCCTGTGCTCCATACCTGGAGCAGGCTGCAGAGGGGTCTTGCGCCACCGAGCCATGGGAGCAGGCTGGGGCCTGGTGCCACTGCACCTGCTGCACGAAAGAGAACAGCGACCCTGTGCTCCATGCCTGGAGCAGGCTGCAGAGGGGTCTCTGTGGCTGGGAGCAGGCTGGGCCTGGTGCCACTGCACCTGCTGCACAAAAGAGAACATATTTACAACAAGGGGTGGTGAGGGACAGAGTCTCTGAATTAAGCAGAAAGCTCTCACCCAGTCAAGAGATCAGGGCTAGATCCAACACCGTTTTTTAGCTCACTGCACCATCCCAGTTTCAGAACCTGGCTGTATGCAAATTAGTCTGTTCCTGTTCCAGTGCATGATGGGAACAGGGCAAACCAAACTACAAAAGCCAATTCTTACACTGGGAAGGAAACAAGCTCCCGGGGACCGGTTTCTGGCATTACAGCCGTCTTCGGCCCGGTTTGCTTGAATCCTGATGGTGCAATGAGCAAGGGTCTCACATCTGAGAATACCCTTCCACGCTTAGGGTGGACAAAAATATTTACAACAAGGGGTGGTGAGGGACAGAGTCTCTGAATTAAGCAGAAAGCTCTCACCCAGTCAAGAGATCAGGGCTAGATCCAACACCGTTTTTTAGCTCACTGCACCATCCCAGTTTCAGAACCTGGCTGTATGCAAATTAGTCTGTTCCTGTCCCAGTGCATGATGGGAACAGGGCAAACCAAACTACAAAAGCCAATTCTTACACTGGGAAGGAAACAAGCTCCCGGGGACCGGTTTCTGGCACAAAAGAGAACAGCGACCCTGAGCTCCATGGCTGGAGCAGGCTGCAGAGGGGTCTCTGGCTGGGAGCAGGCTGGGCCTGGTGCCACTGCACCTGCTGCACGAAAGAGAACAGCGACCCTGTGCTCCATGGCTGGAGCAGGCTGCAGAGGGTTCTTGCTCCACCGAGCCATGGGAGCAGGCTGGAGCCTGGTGCCACTGCACCTGCTGCACAAAAGAGAACAGCGACCCTGTGCTCTATGGCTGGAGCAGGCTGCAGAGGGTTCTTGCTCCACCGAGCCATGGGAGCAGGCTGGAGCCTGGTGCCACTGCACCTGCTGCACAAAAGAGAACAGCGACCCTGTGCTCTATGGCTGGAGCAGGCTGCAGAGGGGTCTTGCTCCACCGAGCCATGGGAGCAGGCTGGAGCCTGGTGCCACTGCACCTGCTGCACAAAAGAGAACAGCGACCCTGTGCTCTATGGCATGAGCAGGCTGCAGAGCGTTCTTGCGCCACCGAGCCATGGGAGCAGGCTGGGCCTGGTGCCACTGCACCTGCTGCACTAAAGAGAACAGAGACCCTGTGCTCCATGGCTGGAGCAGGCTGCAGAGGGGTCTCTGTGGCTGGGAGCAGGCTGGGGCCTGGTGCCACTGCACCTGCTGCACGAAAGAGAACAGCGACCCTGTGCTCCATGCCTGGAGCAGGCTGCAGAGGGTTCTTGCTCCACCGAGCCATGGGAGCAGGCTGGGGCCTGGTGCCACTGCACCTGCTGCACAAAAGAGAACAGCGACCCTGAGCTCCATGGCTGGAGCAGGCTGCAGAGGGGTCTTGAGCCACTGAGCCATGGGAGCAGGCTGGGGCCTGGTGCCACTGCACCTGCTGCACTAAAGAGAACAGCGACCCTGTGCTCCATGGCTGGAGCAGGCTGCAGAGGGGTCTTGCGCCACCGAGCACTGGGAGCAGGCTGGGGCCTGGTGCCACTGCACCTGCTGCACAAAAGAGAACAGCGACCCTGTGCTTCATGGCTGGAGCAGGCTGCAGAGGGTTCTTGCGCCAGAGACCACTGGGAGCAGGCCGGGGCCTGGTGCCACTGCACCTGCTGCACGAAAGAGAGCAGCGACCCTGTGCTCCATTGATGGAGCAGGCTGCAGAGGGGTCTTGCGCCACCGAGCCGTGGGAGCAGGCCGGAGCCTGGTGCCACTGCACCTGCTGCACGAAAGAGAACAGCGACCCTGTGCTCCATGGCTGGAGCAGGCTGCAGAGGGGTCTTCCGCCACCGAGCCATGGGAGCAGGCCGGGGCCCGGTGCCACTGCACCTGCTGCTCGAAAGAGAACAGCGACCCTGTGCTCCATGGCTGGAGCAGGCTGCAGAGGGGTCTCTGTGGCTGGGAGCAGACTGGGGCCTGGTGCCACTGCACCTGCCGCACGAAAGAGAGCAGCGACCCTGTGCTCCATGGCTGGAGCAGGCTGCAGAGGGGTCTTGCGCCACCGAGCCATGGGAGCAGGCTGGGGCCTGGTGCCACTGCACCTGCTGCACAAAAGAGAGCAGCGACCCTGTGCTCCATGGCTGGAGCAGGCTGCAGAGGGGTCTTGAGCCACTGAGCCATGGGAGCAGGCTGGGGCCTGGTGCCACTGCACCTGCTGCACAAAAGAGAACAGCGACCCTGTGCTCCATGGCTGGAGCAGGCTGCAGAGGGTTCTTGCTCCACCGAGCCATGGGAGCAGGCTGGGTGGAGTTCTGGACTTTTTGGTTCCGTCCAGAGGTGTCAGGGAACAACACCCAAAGACCCCGGAGTTCCACCTGCCTTGGTGCGCAAATGAACAGAAACACGGGCTTCTCGAAGGTGGCGTCAAAGACCAAAGGTTTATTACTGCAGTGACACAGAAATCACAGAATCTACACACGGGCAGAATTCAGGAGACTGTTCGATTTGTACATTGAGGGTTGCTCCTTATATACCAAAAATTGTGCTTCAGGCAAATATTTCACATGTCAGTACATTCCCAAACCTTTGTGTCTTAAACAATAAATATTTGGCGTTACACAGGAACTGTCGATAATATCTGATGCCAAACATCACGAAGAGGGGTTCCCACTAGTCCATCACAATCCCTTGTCAATATTGCATTCAAGAGCCGGACCGCCTCATCGTAAAGTTCGTTACCTCCCCCTAATAAAGGCCCAGAAGGAAAAGAGCAGAGCCAGGTGCAGAAGATAGGAAAGCGGGATAAGAGAATGTTTGTGGGTTGTAAATGGGCAAGGCTACCGGCTTCGGCCGCCTAATCATGTTCAAGACAATGGACAGGAAAACCAGTTCAGGTGGGCTGGCCTCGGGCAGAGGAGGCAGCCTTTGTCGAGTCATGCAGCTTCAGCGTGATCTAGTTTAAGGTGTACGTGTCATGTGAGAGGTGAATCTCCGGCTAAGGCTACGTGTCCTTAATCAAAGTGGAGTGAATGAAGTGATCAGAGGCTATTGCATATGTGAGGGCAAGGAAACACAAAATGGCGGCCATGATCTAAGATGGATGCCATGGGTAGATCAGAAATGTGTCCATAACAAGAGTGCTCTTGCTCGTATCGTAGCGAAAACACCAGGATATGCTAAATGGATCATTTGCGGTTCGCTGATACTAATATTATGTATTTCCGACAAACTTGAAAACACGGGTTCAAATCGTCACGGAACCTCAGACCCTCCTTTTGCCCTTACATAGGCAATTACTCAGTCTACATCAGAGTCTAGTTCTATACTCATCAGGTCAGTGACATGTTGTTGTATCATCATCCTTTCTCGTGCCTTTTCTCCAAACGCAGGTGGTTTCCTAAAACAGGTTGCAGCACAATGGCCACACAGGGCTGGACCACACTGGATAATCAGGCAGCATGAGAAGAGGAATACTAGTATGACACCAATGACCATTAGAACCTTCCATCCCCACGCTGAGATCAGAGTCCAAACCCACTCCGTAAAGGACCAGTTTCCCTTGTCTACATGTATAGAGTCGGAAATCTTGTGTAGCTTAGAGATCGCCTCATAGACTGTTGGAGCATTATTAGGAATAAAGACACAGCAGCTCGATTGGATCATTCTGCATACCCCACCTCGGTCTGCAAGGATAACGTCTAAAACCATACGGTTTTGCAACGTCATGAGTCTATCCGCCTGAAGCTCAGCCGTTAGATTGCTAAGGGCACCAGCAGTTTCGGTAATAGTAGATTCAACTACCCGTGTTAGCTGACGTATGTTTCTACTATTGGCCATAGGCCCCCAAAACGGAAGGAAGCCTTTGAAAAAGTCTCCAGCTTCCTGACCAGCAGTATCTTCTTTGCTGAAGATACCTCTCGCTACTCTGGTTCTGTGGTAATCAGATGAAGCAGTGTATGTTGGAGGCAACAATCGAGCAATATAGCATGAACCTGAAAAGTCAGCGGGCAACCATGTATAAGCTCGGTCTTGACAAATGAAATAGGTACCCCTAGCAGTGAGGAAGGCAGGGGAAAAGTTAGCCGGAAACACATAAGTCTCAACGCACTCACTCCTCCCTAGCTGAGCTCTCGGATTTCTCCCATTACCTTGCAAACAGACCTGACCTCGGTGAGGTACGACCCAGATTGGAGTTGAGCTTTTACGCTTGCTTTCTCCTAAACTAAGGCGATACTCTGAAGTATTCCAACTCAAATACACTCGTAGTTCGTCTCTAGGGTATGATGGAGTATTATTGACATCCTCGATCATGTCAATAATTTCCTGGACTAAAGCTTTGTTGGCAGAGTTATATTTAGTGGAACGTGGTGGACGTGGAGGATAGGTCTCAAGGGCATAAGCAAAGATGGTTTGAAGGGCCTGAAATGATCCATTGTAGCTGAAAGGCAAAACCAGATAGGGAATACCTTTATCCATAGTGTGGGGTATCAAGCCACACACCCAGCAGTCTGTAGTGTTAACTACCAGTTGGTGTTGGTGCAAGAGCTGTACAAAAGTGTTGTTAATGAATTCTGAGCGTCGAGCTTGCTCATGTTCTGGAAATGAGTGAAATGAGTGTATAGAAGAAACAGTAGAAGTAACAGGATCAAGGGGAGGTACTGTAGTAACTGGCACAAAAATCAGATTTATACTAAAGACTATTCCACCCACCAATGTTGCTAAAATAATCAAAAATGTAACGGCACATTGCATCAAAAAGCATTTGCTCCGAAGAATTTTGTACAGTCTGTTTCTGCGAACATAAATCACATTTTCTCGTTGCAGCGCAGGAAGCTCCATCTTCTACAATCCGCTCGCGACCACTGATGATGTGTACGTAGATGAAAATGCCTCTGTCAGCCCTGGGAGTTCCCAAAACCAACAGAAAGATCGACCTTGTGTCAGACCCCTGCAAATTCAAACTAGGCACACAGCCACGACCCTACGGCTACCCAGACGGCAAGGCAATTTAAAAAACAATAAACAATAGCAAACTTCCTGGCTGAAAAGCAAAAGTTCAGTATATATATATATATATCAAAATTACAATATGCAGTTGCCTGCTTTATTAGTCCTTTTTATGGCTTCTAAGGTTGTATCTCTTCTTCGCTGGTACTGTCTGATCGGAAAATAGTGTATCACTAGCAGCTGTTGCAGAGTTTAAGTTCGCAGGTAACAAAGTTTCTTCTGATGCTGAAGACAAATGTTCAATGTTTGAAAGAGTTTTCTCAGGAGGAGAGTCAGGTTTCAAAGTGTCAGTAATCAAATCGGCATCACTGAAAGGGATAAATTTCGGGGTGATTTCAAATTCGGAGGCACCAATTCCCTTCTTCACCCAGTCGTCAAAAGGCAGCGGCAATGGAACACGCTTTACGTGAGAAGCGTGAATCCAGTTCTTCCGGCCAGCAACACGTACAGCTGTCCTCGTTGCCAGCAGGACCTGGAAGGGGCCGATGTAGCGAGGCTGAAGATTCTTTGTCCTCGCGAAGTTCCGGACCACAATGAAGTCACCCGGTTTCAGTTGATGCCCTGGACTCTCCGGAGGCTTTGGTAGTGCATCGAAGACCTGTTGATGAATAAGACTCAATTTAGCAGTCAAGTCGTAAAGGTAGTCTATCAACATAGGATATTCAATGGAGCAAAATTGTTTAGGCCTTGGCACACCCCAGACATTTGCCGGGCGGCCAAACACAATCTCGTATGGAGAAAGCCCTATTCTAGAATGCACTGTTGCTCTCGTTGATAACAAGGCCAAAGGAAGTGCGTCTGGCCAAGCCAAACCTGTGGAAGCTTGTATTTTGGCTATCTTCAGCTTGAGGGTGCCATTATAACCCTCCACTAGACCAGCTGACTGAGGATGGTTCGCACTATGAAATTTTTGTTTCAAACCTAGGCCTGTACATACACTCTGCATAACTTTCCCTACAAACTCACTTCCGTTATCTGACCATACAATTCGTGGCATTCCAAATCTAGGGAAATATTCTTTGAGAAGAATTTTGGCAGTTGATAAGGCGGTATTGTCCTTCAGTGGGTATGCTTCTATCCACCTGGAAAAAGCACAAACCACCACCAGGACGTATTTCAAGTTATTACAGCGTTCCATGTGAATGAAATCTAACTGTATTACTTCAAAGGGACAGGAAGGAGGAGCGAAATGACCAGCTGGAGTTGGAGTTCCCTTACCAGGGTTATGCATCAAGCACACCATACAATTTTTCACCACTCTCTCTGCACACTTACTGATCCCATCATTCTTCCAGACCGGAGCCAACATCTTACAGATACCTTTAGAACTTATATGCGCTACTCCGTGCGCCATTGTCACTACTGCAAGCACATACGCATCCGGCAACATCCAACGTTGTTGCTCTGTCAAATCAATCCAACATCCATTCGAGTCCAACTTGCCCGTACTTTCTCTCCATACACGTTTCTCTTTCTCAGTCGCTTCTCTCTGAATCTCCTTCACACTTTCCATTGTATCTTCACACATCCCAGACTCAGCGATCCATCTTGCAGACGCTGCAACATACATTCTACTCATCACATCTCTAGCTGTTTGTTTAGCAATTTCATCAGCAAAAGCATTCCCACGTCCAACATCATCCGTGATTGCTTTATGAGCACTGCACTTCACAATCGCAACTTCAGTCGGCAAGGTTAAAGATTCCAACAAGTCGTTAACTAGCTGACCATGTTGAATCTTAGTCCCATGGGACGTAATGAAACCTCTTTCTCTCCACAACCGGCCAAAACTATGGGCCACGCCAAATGCGTACTGACTATCTGTGAACACATTCACTCTCTTTCCCTCAGCTAAAACACATGCTCTCGTTAGAGCTATTAATTCTGCAGCTTGGGCAGAATTCTGACTCACTCTTGCAGTCTCCACAATCGTCTTCAAAGTCGTCACCGCATAAGCAGCAGTCACATCACCATTCTCCAATTTAAAACATGACCCGTCCACATATAGCGTACCATCCGGATCGAGTAACGGAGTATCTTTAAGGTCAATGCGTCCTTTTGTCTCTTCCTCCGTTTTAAAATAGCAGTCATGTGGCTCAGAATCACTCGACTCTTGATCAGTCGGCAACAGTGTTGCTGGATTCAATACATTACATCTTTTGATCTGAATATGACTCGCTAGTAGTGTCAGTTCGTAACCAGATAATCTCGCACTAGTAAGGTGTTGTGTCTTCGTTCGGTTCATGAGTGTATCCACTGCATGAGGAACCATGACCACTAGCATGTTGTTCATCACCAAACCAGCAGATTGCCGAATGGAAGCCGCAGCTGCCGCTGTAGCCCTCAAACAACTAGGCAACGCTCTAGCTACCGGATCTAATGTTGATGAGAAATACGCACAGGGGCGTTGTTTATCACCAAACTTCTGTGTCAGGACACTCAACGCGCAACCTTCTCTCTCGTGAACGTAGAGCGTGAATGGTTTACTGTAATCAGGTGTACCCAATACAGGAGCTGAACACAAGGCTTTTCGTAATTCGTTAAAGCTCTCTTGACATTCATCAGACCATGGCACCGGACACGGAACATTTTTCCCAGTCAAAGCTACCAATGGTTTCGCTAAAAGAGAAAAATTTGGAATCCACTGCCTACAGTAGGAGGTAATACCTAAAAAGGCACGTACTTCTCTCTGTGTGCGTGGAACACTCATTTGCGTAATTGCTTTTATTCTTTCTGGGGTCAACTTCCTTCCCTCCTTTGACAAGAGATGACCTAGGTAGGTCACTTCTTGGCAGCAGTATTGCATCTTGGAAGGTGATACTTTGTGATTCAAATCAGACAAATGATGTAATAACAATACTGTAGCTGCTTTGCAAGTTTCCTTGTCATCGGCAGCCACTAAAAGATCATCTACGTACTGTACTAGGGCAGAACCTGGAGGAAGGACAAAAGAATCTAGCTGACTTTTTAATGCTTGACTGTAAATAGATGGACTCTCACAGTAGCCTTGTGGAGCGCGTTTAAATCTGAAGCTTCGACCTCCTAGACAGAAGCCAAAAATATCCCTGCTTTCCTCGGCTATCGGAATGCTGAAAAAGGCATTCTTCAAGTCGATGACTGAGAACCAATTGGCTGTAGCAGGAATCAATGTTAACAAGGCAGTAATGTCTGGAACCACAGGAAACTGCGGAACCACAATCTTATTAACTTCTCTAAGATCTATGACAAACCTATATACTGGAGGCTTCGTAGGATCAGTTCGTTTCAGAATTGGCAATACAGGACTATTACAAACATTTCCTCGAGTTTCTTCAACCACACCTTTCTTAATCAAATCTTGCACAATCAATAAAAGTGCACGTTCTCCATCACTTGATATTTTATATTGAGGAATTCTGGGAAATTTTACATTTGCTTTCAAAGTTACTACATACGGTGGTATTTCTAAAAGGCCTACATCATTAGGACCAGTCGCCCAAAGAGAATCAGGGAGTGAGCGCAGCTCCGGCGGGAGTGCGTCCATTGACAAGTACATCGGAGAAGTGAGTCTTTTACCCAAAGTAAGCTGTACTCCTTCCGGAGAACAGTACAATGTCGCATATAGTCGTTTTAACAAATCTAAACCAAGCAGATTTTCATTACAACCTGTCGTCAAAATCAAGGGTGCTTTCAATTGGCATGGTCCAACAGAAATAGACAAAGGATTAGATATCGGGTTGTAAACAGGGGCGCCTGAAAAACCTACGGAAACATTTGTTGAGCCAGACAAAGGTGCGCCAGGGAGTTTCGCATGAATTATAGAACTTTTTGCGGCACCAGTATCCAACAGAAACGGTTCGACTACACCTGATGTTGCTACTGCGACATAAGGCCCACTCTGATCCACTGGAACTGATACTACTCCCTCTCTCTGTCCATGGCTGTCCTAGTACCCATTTTGCTGGAATCCCTCATCAACTTCACAATAATCCTCAACAAGATATTGCTGAGATCTATTCTGTTGAGCTGACTGTACATTTCGTTGATCAAAGTGATTAGAGGGACGATCATTCGTTTGCGGAGGCATAGCACCTCGCCCTCGACCTCTAGAATTCTGCGCAAAACCACCACGACCTCTCTGAGCTGCTGCTGCATTATTTTGCGCTAGAATCGGACATTCATTCTTGTAGTGACCCTCTTTCTTACAGTACGCACACTGATTCCACTGATATAGAGGCCTGGTTGAACTATAATCTGTCCTTTGATACGAATTCTGTTGCATATTAGTCTGATTCGTGCGAGGCGGATACGCCTGCTGTAAAAGAACTTTAGTCTTTAAATCTTTCGTTTTTTTCTCTGATTTCTCCTTTTCCTCTTTATCCCTATTTTCGTAGTACTGTGCAGTCGCAAGTATTTGCGCAGTCGTAGATACAGCCCACGCACTTTCTGAATCCTTTAATTTATTGCATAATTCAGGTAACAAATTATGCACAAATTTATCGACAAACAGTCTCTGTCCACCTTCAGTACTCATATCCTGACCACTATGGTCTACAAAAGTCTCTTCGAACCTCGTGAAGAAGTCGGAGACACTTTCGTCTTTCTTTTGCTTGCATGCGGATAATTTATCCCAATTAACACGCAATGCAGGCATCAGAGTCTTCATTAAATCAATTATTCTACCTGGAAGATTAGCAATTAGGGGTTCGGGTTTTGCACCACCCGTTTGCTGACCATCTGCTGCAGTGATAGCTGCCCAATCACCACCTAAGGCTGCTTGATGATCTTCTCTACGAATTTTAGCCCACACTGGTTGTGGAACTACATTGCCAAATAGCATGTCAATGTCTGCCAAATTCATTATACAAGCTTAAACTGTCTGTGTCAATTCCTTGTAATATCCAGCCGGATTCTTACGCGGATCTGGTAAGGCCTGTTTCACTGCTAGTACTTCTGCTCGCTTCCATGGAATGTGTATCCACACTCGTTGGAACTGTGCTGGAGCAGCTGCAATACCCGCAACCGCATCAGCTTGCACGGCTTCGCGCCAAATCGGAGGAACCTCCCTCATAGGATATTGGCGACTTAGCTTCATTTTACCTTTCTCTAAATCTCTCGGTGAACGAAGAGATGGATCATTCCTAAAACTCAAAATAAGTTCCATCGCTTCCTGTATTTTATCACCCACTATCATTCCTGCAGCAAACTCTTTTTGCACCTTAATTAAATCTTCCAAGTCTGATTCGACATCATCTTCCTCTATTTCCTCACGTAGCAACGAGCACATCTCATCGAAGACGTATCGTTGCGTTGGTTCCTTCCACTGCATAAATGTATCTAATACATCTCTCGTATTATATCTTCTAACTTTCGTAATCCATCTGAGAGCCGTGGAATCTAAAACTCCCCGTTCTTCAGTACTTGGTAGCTGACTACGTCTCTGAACTGAATCAGAAGTAGGCGTCTTAATTAAGGATTTATATAAAGGAGACAGAATATTAGCAACAGATTCAGTTATTTTTCGACGTACAGAAAGTGGAGTTAACATACTCGCAGACGTAGAGAACACAGTAGAGGTAGGAACAGATTGCGAAGCAGTAGGAGTATCGATGAAAATAGTTTGTGAAGTAGTAGGTGTAAGCGAGACAGATACAGGTATAGAAGTCGGCAACCCAGGAAGAGGAGGAGCCGTAGGAACATTCACATTAACCACAGGAGGTACAGGAACTAGATTCTGAGGAACAAGAACACCAGGTTGTCCAGCAACCGGCAATTGAACATTCGGTATAAGTTGAGCCGCAGCACCTTGTGCGTACGGTGGAGGTGAACGTAACAGATAAGACAACAGAGGATCGTTTTCGGGATCCTCCAGTACCTTAGCTGTTTTCGATGGCAAGGCAGGGTAGCACTTGTCAATCGCTAAATTATGCTCTCTAATTGCTACGTCTATAGCCTTTTCGCACTCATTATCTTGCAGTTGTTTAGTTGCTTGCTCTAGAGTTAACTCCTCTTGCTCTTTTTGTTCTTTCTTCAACCTTTTCATTTCTCTCTGTTTAGATTCTTTTCGCCAGTAACGGAAAGAATCAAACATTGCCGGCCGGGCTTTCTTACTAAACAGTTTCGCTTCCAAATTATCAAGGATCTCGGGCTCAAAACTACCATGTAGTGGCCAACTAAGGACGCCATCTTTCTTACAATAACGGACCCACACCTCGTTATAGGATATAGGACCCACTCCAAATTTGCAATATAGGTCATAAAGGGGAGTCCCAATCGGAGGAACCAGACAGGAATCCTCCAATCGTGAGTCACTGTTGCAACTAAAACAAGACAACATTTTCCGACTTACCATTTTCAGTCTGGAACACAAAACAAACAAAACACGAAACAAATATGTGCACTTGAACCAAGAACTTAGGCCTACCAAAACCAAACTAATGTATCGATACCCAAACTGAACCAAATAGATTATCGTAACCAGAACAACTAGTGATAATCTTACGAAACCAAACCAAACCAAGAACCGATCAAGGATTTTTAACAATCCTCACAAAGTAACCAGCTAGCTATCACTAAATACTTAACTGAGGCACTGAAGACGTCACCAAGGAGAAACCCGTCACGTTTCGCTGTACTAAAGCTGCACCTCGGGTCCAAGACAGGGCGACGGTCAAGGCAACGGCCCACTGCAGCCGTCCTGAACGGGAACCCTCGTGGAAGAGAACTTCAGGGCCACTTTTGCGATATGCCGGGATCGATGAAGTGGGGCGCCTCCCTCAGGAATCTTCACACGAAGCTTCTCGAACTCTTCAGGCTTTTGGACCGGTACCGAATGACGTCGCCCCACGTTGGGCGCCAATTGGAGTTCTGGACTTTTTGGTTCCGTCCAGAGGTGTCAGGGAACAACACCCAAAGACCCCGGAGTTCCACCTGCCTTGGTGCGCAAATGAACAGAAACACGGGCTTCTCGAAGGTGGCGTCAAAGACCAAAGGTTTATTACTGCAGGGACACAGAAATCACAGAATCTACACACGGGCAGAATTCAGGAGACTGTTCGATTTGTACATTGAGGGTTGCTCCTTATATACCAAAAATTGTGCTTCAGGCAAATATTTCACATGTCAGTACATTCCCAAACCTTTGTGTCTTAAACAATAAATATTTGGCGTTACACAGGAACTGTCGATAATATCTGATGCCAAACATCACGAAGAGGGGTTCCCACTAGTCCATCACAATCCCTTGTCAATATTGCATTCAAGAGCCGGACCGCCTCATCGTAAAGTTCGTTACCTCCCCCTAATAAAGGCCCAGAAGGAAAAGAGCAGAGCCAGGTGCAGAAGATAGGAAAGCGGGATAAGAGAATGTTTGTGGGTTGTAAATGGGCAAGGCTACCGGCTTCGGCCGCCTAATCATGTTCAAGACAATGGACAGGAAAACCAGTTCAGGTGGGCTGGCCTCGGGCAGAGGAGGCAGCCTTTGTCGAGTCATGCAGCTTCAGCGTGATCTAGTTTAAGGTGTACGTGTCATGTGAGAGGTGAATCTCCGGCTAAGGCTACGTGTCCTTAATCAAAGTGGAGTGAATGAAGTGATCAGAGGCTATTGCATATGTGAGGGCAAGGAAACACAAAATGGCGGCCATGATCTAAGATGGATGCCATGGGTAGATCAGAAATGTGTCCATAACAAGAGTGCTCTTGCTCGTATCGTAGCGAAAACACCAGGATATGCTAAATGGATCATTTGCGGTTCGCTGATACTAATATTATGTATTTCCGACAAACTTGAAAACACGGGTTCAAATCGTCACGGAACCTCATGGGGCCTGGTGCCACTGCACCTGCTGCACTAATGAGAACAGCAACCCTGTGCTCCAAATCCTGGAGCAGGCTGCAGAGGGCTCTCTGTGGCTGGGAGCAGGCTGGGGACTGGTGCCACTGCACCTGCTGCACGAAAGAGAACAGCGGCCCTGTGCTCCATGCCTGGAGCAGGCTGCAGAGGGGTCTTGCGCCACCAAGCCATGGAAGCAGGCTGGGGCCTGGTGCCACTGCACCTGCTGCATGAAAGAGAACAGCGACCCTGTGCTCCATGCCTGGAGCAGGCTGCAGAGGGGTCTTGCGCCACCGAGCCATGGGAGCAGGCTGGGGCCTGGTGCCACTGCACCTGCTGCACGAAAGAGAACAGCGACCCTGTGCTCCATGCCTGGAGCAGGCTGCAGAGGGTTCTTGCTCCACCGAGCCATGGAAGCAGGCTGGGGCCTGGTGCCACTGCACCTGCTGCATGAAAGAGAACAGCGACCCTGTGCTCCATGCCTGGAGCAGGCTGCAGAGGGGTCTTGCGCCACCAAGCCATGGAAGCAGGCTGGGGCCTGGTGCCACTGCACCTGCTGCACTAATGAGAACAGCAACCCTGTGCTCCATGGCTGGAGCAGGCTGCAGAGGGCTCTCTGTGGCTGGGAGCAGGCTGGGGCCTGGTGCCACTGCACCTGCTGCACGAAAGAGAACAGCGGCCCTGTGCTCCATGCCTGGAGCAGGCTGCAGAGGGGTCTTGCCCCACCGAGCCATGGGAGCAGGCTGGGGCCTGGTGCCACTGCACCTGCTGCACGAAAGAGAACAGCGACCCTGTGCTCCATGCCTGGAGCAGGCTGCAGAGGGGTCTTGCGCCACCGAGCGATGGGAGCAGACTGGGGCCTGGTGCCACTGCACCTGCTGCACGAAAGAGAACAGCGACCCTGTGCTCCATGCCTGGAGCAGGCTGCAGAGGGGTCTTGCCCCACCGAGCCATGGGAGCAGGCTGGGGCCTGGTGCCACTGCACCTGCTGCACGAAAGAGAACAGCGACCCTGTGCTCCATGCCTGGAGCAGGCTGCAGAGGGGTCTTGCGCCACCGAGCGATGGGAGCAGACTGGGGCCTGGTGCCACTACACCTGCTGCACTAATGAGAACAGCGACCCTGTGCTTCATGGATGGAGCAGGCTGCTGAGGGGTCTCTGTGTCTGGGAGCAGGCTGGGCCTGGTGCCACTGCACCTGCTGCACGAAAGAGAACAGCGGCCCTGTGCTCCATGCCTGGAGCAGGCTGCAGAGGGTTCTTGCTCCACCGAGCCATGGAAGCAGGCTGGGGCCTGGTGCCACTGCACCTGATGAACGAAAGAGAACAGCGACCCTGTGCTCCATGGCTGGAGCAGGCTGCAGAGGGGTCTTGCCCCACCGAGCCATGGGAGCAGGCTGGGGCCTGGTGCCACTGCACCTGCTGCTCGAAAGAGAACAGCGACCCTGTGCTCCATGCCTGGAGCAGGCTGCAGAGGGGTCTCTGTGGCTGGGAGCAGGCTGGGGCCTGGTGCCACTGCACCTGCTGCACTAATGAGAACAGCGACCCTGTGCTTCATGGATGGAGCAGGCTGCTGAGGGGTCTCTGTGTCTGGGAGCAGGCTGGGCCTGGTGCCACTGCACCTGATGAACGAAAGAGAACAGCGACCCTGTGCTCCATGGCTGGAGCAGGCTGCAGAGGGGTCTTGCCCCACCGAGCCATGGGAGCAGGCTGGGGCCTAGTGCCACTGCACCTGCTGCTCGAAAGAGAACAGCGACCCTGTGCTCCATGCCTGGAGCAGGCTGCAGAGGGGTCTCTGTGGCTGGGAGCAGGCCGGGGCCCGGTGCCACTGCACCTGCTGCACAAAAGAGAGCAGCGACCCTGTGCTCCATGGCTGGAGCAGGCTGCAGAGGGCTCTCTGTGGCTGGGAGCAGGCTGGGGCCTGGTGCCACTGCACCTTCTGCACGAAAGAGAACAGCGACCCTGTGCTCCATGCCTGGAGCAGGCTGCAGAGGGGTCTTGTGCCACTGAGCCATGGGAGCAGGCTGGGGCCTGGTGCCACTGCACCTGCTGCACGAAAGAGAACAGCGACCCTGTGCTCCATGCCTGGAGCAGGTTGCAGAGGATTCTTGCTCCACCGAGCCATGGGAGCAGGCTGGGGCCTGGTGCCACTGCACCTGCTGCACAAAAGAGAGCAGCGACCCTGTGCTCCATGGCTGGAGCAGGCTGCAGAGGGGTCTCTGTGGCTGGGAGCAGGCTGGGGCCTGGTGCCACTACACCTGCTGCACTAATGAGAACAGCGACCCTGAGCTCCATGGCTGGAGCAGGCTGCAGAGGGGTCTCTGTGGCTGGGAGCAGGCTGGGGCCTGGTGCCACTACACCTGCTGCACTAATGAGAACAGCGACCCTGTGCTCCATGGCTGGAGCAGGCTGCAGAGGGGTCTCTGTGGCTGGGAGCAGGCTGGGGCCTGGTGCCACTACACCTGCTGCACTAATGAGAACAGCGACCCTGTGCTCCATGCCTGGAGCAGGCTGCAGAGGGGTCTTGCTCCACTGAGCCATGGAAGCAGGCTGGGGCCTGGTGCCACTGCACCTGCTGCACGAAAGAGAACAGCGACCCTGTGCTCCATGCCTGGAGCAGGCTGCAGAGGGCTCTCTGTGGCTGGGAGCAGGCTGGGGCCTGGTGCCACTGCACCTGCTGCACTAAAGAGAACGCGACCCTGTGCTCCATGCCTGGAGCAGGCTGCAGAGGGGTCTCTGTGGCTGGGAGCAGACTGGGGCCTGGTGCCACTGCACCTGATGAACAAAAGAGAACAGCGACCCTGTGCTCCATGCCTGGAGCAGGCTGCAGAGGGTTCTTGCTCCACCGAGCCATGGGAGCAGGCTGGGGCCTGGTGCCACTGCACCTGCTGCACGAAAGAGAACAGCGACCCTGTGCTCCAAATCCTGGAGCAGGCTGCAGAGGGCTCTCTGTGGCTGGGAGCAGGCTGGGGCCTGGTGCCACTGCACCTGCTGCACTAAAGAGAACGCGACCCTGTGCTCCATGCCTGGAGCAGGCTGCAGAGGGGTCTCTGTGGCTGGGAGCAGACTGGGGCCTGGTGCCACTGCACCTGATGAACAAAAGAGAACAGCGACCCTGTGCTCCATGGCTGGAGCAGGCTGCAGAGGGCTCTCTGTGGCTGGGAGCAGGCTGGGGCCTGGTGCCACTGCACCTGCTGCACGAAAGGGAACAGCGACCCTGTGCTCCATGCCTGGAGCAGGCTGCAGAGGGGTCTCTGTGGCTGGGAGCAGGCTGGGGCCTGGTGCCACTGCACCTGCTGCACGAAAGAAAAACAGCGACCCTGAGCTCTATGGCTGGAGCAGGCTGCAGAGGGGTCTTGCCCCACCGAGCACTGGGAGCAGGCTGGGGCTTGGTGCCACTGCACCTGCTGCACGAAAGAGAACCGCGACCCTGTGCTCTAGGGCTGAAGCAGGCTGCAGAGGGGTCTTGCGCCAACGAGCCATGGGAGCAGGCTGGGGCCTGGTGCCACTGCACCTGCTGCACGAAAGAGAACAGCGACCCTGTGCTCCATGCCTGGAGCAGGCTGCAGAGGGGTCTTGCACCACCGAGCCATGGGAGCAGGCTGGGGCCTGGTGCCACTGCACCTGCTGCACGAAAGAGAACAGCGACCCTGTGCTCCATGCCTGGAGCAGGCTGCAGAGGGGTCTCTGTGGCTGGGAGCAGGCTGGGGCCTAGTGCCACTGCACCTGCTGCTCGAAAGAGAACAGCGACCCTGTGCTCCATGGCTGGAGCAGGCTGCAGAGGGCTCTCTGTGGCTGGGAGCAGGCTGGGGCCTGGTGCCACTGCACCTTCTGCACGAAAGAGAACAGCGACCCTGTGCTCCATGGCTGGCGCAGGCTGCAGAGGGGTCTCTGTGGCTGGGAGCAGGCTGGGGCCTGGTGCCACTGCACCTGCTGCACGAAAGAGAACAGCGATCCTGTGCTCCATGCCTGGAGCAGGCTGCAGAGGGGTCTCTGTGGCTGGGAGCAGGCTGGGGCCTGGTGCCACTGCACCTGCTGCACGAAAGGGAACAGCGACCCTGTGCTCCATGGCTGGCGCAGGCTGCAGAGGGGTCTCTGTGGCTGGGAGCAGGCTGGGGCCTGGTGCCACTGCACCTGCTGCACGAAAGGGAACAGCGACCCTGTGCTCCATGCCTGGAGCAGGCTGCAGAGGGGTCTCTGTGGCTGGGAGCAGGCTGGGGCCTGGTGCCACTGCACCTGCTGCACGAAAGAAAAACAGCGACCCTGAGCTCTATGGCTGGAGCAGGCTGCAGAGGGGTCTTGCCCCACCGAGCACTGGGAGCAGGCTGGGGCTTGGTGCCACTGCACCTGCTGCACGAAAGAGAACCGCGACCCTGTGCTCTAGGGCTGAAGCAGGCTGCAGAGGGGTCTTGCGCCAACGAGCCATGGGAGCAGGCTGGGGCCTGGTGCCACTGCACCTGCTGCACGAAAGAGAACAGCGACCCTGTGCTCCATGCCTGGAGCAGGCTGCAGAGGGGTCTTGCACCACCGAGCCATGGGAGCAGGCTGGGGCCTGGTGCCACTGCACCTGCTGCACGAAAGAGAACAGCGACCCTGTGCTCCATGCCTGGAGCAGGCTGCAGAGGGGTCTCTGTGGCTGGGAGCAGGCTGGGGCCTGGTGCCACTGCACCTGCTGCACGAAAGAGAACAGCGACCCTGTGCTCCATGCCTGGAGCAGGCTGCAGAGGGGTCTCTGTGGCTGGGAGCAGGCTGGGGCCTGGTGCCACTGCACCTGCTGCACGAAAGGGAACAGCGACCCTGTGCTCCATGGCTGGCGCAGGCTGCAGAGGGGTCTCTGTGGCTGGGAGCAGGCTGGGGCCTGGTGCCACTGCACCTTCTGCACGAAAGAGAACAGCGACCCTGTGCTCCATGCCTGGAGCAGGCTGCAGAGGGCTCTCTGTGGCTGGGAGCAGGCTGGGGCCTGGTGCCACTGCACCTGCTGCACGAAAGAGAACAGCGACCCTGTGCTCCATGCCTGGAGCAGGCTGCAGAGGGGTCTTGCACCACCGAGCCATGGGAGCAGGCTGGGGCCTGGTGCCACTGCACCTGCTGCACGAAAGAGAACAGCGACCCTGTGCTCCATGCCTGGAGCAGGCTGCAGAGGGGTCTCTGTGGCTGGGAGCAGGCTGGGGCCTGGTGCCACTGCACCTGCTGCACGAAAGAGAACAGCGACCCTGTGCTCCATGCCTGGAGCAGGCTGCAGAGGGGTCTCTGTGGCTGGGAGCAGGCTGGGGCCTGGTGCCACTGCACCTGCTGCACGAAAGGGAACAGCGACCCTGTGCTCCATGGCTGGCGCAGGCTGCAGAGGGGTCTCTGTGGCTGGGAGCAGGCTGGGGCCTGGTGCCACTGCACCTTCTGCACGAAAGAGAACAGCGACCCTGTGCTCCATGCCTGGAGCAGGCTGCAGAGGGGTCTCTGTGGCTGGGAGCAGGCTGGGGCCTGGTGCCACTGCACCTGCTGCACGAAAGGGAACAGCGACCCTGTGCTCCATGGCTGGCGCAGGCTGCAGAGGGGTCTCTGTGGCTGGGAGCAGGCTGGGGCCTGGTGCCACTGCACCTTCTGCACGAAAGAGAACAGCGACCCTGTGCTCCATGCCTGGAGCAGGCTGCAGAGGGCTCTCTGTGGCTGGGAGCAGGCTGGGGCCTGGTGCCACTGCACCTGCTGCACGAAAGAGAACAGCGACCCTGTGCTCCATGCCTGGAGCAGGCTGCAGAGGGGTCTCTGTGGCTGGGAGCAGGCTGGGGCCTGGTGCCACTGCACCTGCTGCACGAAAGAGAACAGCGACCCTGTGCTCCATGCCTGGAGCAGGCTGCAGAGGGCTCTCTGTGGCTGGGAGCAGGCTGGGGCCTGGTGCCACTGCACCTGCTGCACGAAAGGGAACAGCGACCCTGTGCTCCATGGCTGGCGCAGGCTGCAGAGGGCTCTCTGTGGCTGGGAGCAGGCTGGGGCCTGGTGCCACTGCACCTGCTGCACTAAAGAGAACAGCGACCCTGTGCTCCATGCCTGGAGCAGGCTGCAGAGGGGTCTCTGTGGCTGGGAGCAGGCTGGGGCCTGGTGCCACTGCACCTGCTGCACTAAAGAGAACAGCGACCCTGTGCTCCATGCCTGGAGCAGGCTGCAGAGGGGTCTCTGTGGCTGTGAGCAGGCTGGGGCCTGGTGCCACTGCACCTGCTGCACTAAAGAGAACAGCGACCCTGTGCTCCATGCCTGGAGCAGGCTGCAGAGGGCTCTCTGTGGCTGGGAGCAGGCTGGGGCCTGGTGCCACTGCACCTGCTGCACTAAAGAGAACAGCGACCCTGTGCTCCATGCCTGGAGCAGGCTGCAGAGGGGTCTCTGTGGCTGGGAGCAGGCTGGGGCCTGGTGCCACTGCACCTGCTGCACTAAAGAGAACAGCGACCCTGTGCTCCATGCCTGGAGCAGGCTGCAGAGGGGTCTCTGTGGCTGGGAGCAGGCTGGGGCCTGGTGCCACTGCACCTGCTGCACGAAAGAGAGCAGCGACCCTGTGCTCCATGCCTGGAGCAGGCTGCAGAGGGCTCTCTGTGGCTGGGAGCAGGCTGGGGCCTGGTGCCACTGCACCTGCTGCACGAAAGAGAACAGCGACCCTGTGCTCCATGCCTGGAGCAGGCTGCAGAGGGGTCTCTGTGGCTGGGAGCAGGCTGGGGCCTGGTGCCACTGCACCTGCTGCACTAAAGAGAACAGCGACCCTGTGCTCCATGCCTGGAGCAGGCTGCAGAGGGCTCTCTGTGGCTGGGAGCAGGCTGGGGCCTGGTGCCACTGCACCTGCTGCACTAAAGAGAACAGCGACCCTGTGCTCCAGAGGGGTCTCTTGTCTGGGAGCAGGCTGGGGCCTGGTGCCACTGCACCTGCTGCACTAAAGAGAACAGCGACCCTGTGCTCCATGGCTGGAGCAGGCTGCAGAGGGGTCTCTGTGGCTGGGAGCAGGCTGGGGCCTGGTGCCACTGCACCTGCTGCACGAAAGAGAACAGCGACCCTGTGCTCCATGCCTGGAGCAGGCTGTAGAGGGGTCTCTGTGGCTGGGAGCAGGCTGGGGCCTGGTGCCACTGCACCTGCTGCACGAAAGAGAACAGCGACCCTGTGCTCCATGCCTGGAGCAGGCTGTAGAGGGCTCTCTGTGGCTGGGAGCAGGCTGGGCCTGGTGCCACTGCACCTGCTGCACAAAAGAGAACAGCGACCCTGTGCTCCATGCCTGGAGCAGGCTGCAGAGGGGTCTCTGTGGCTGGGAGCAGGCTGGGCCTGGTGCCACTGCACCTGCTGCACGAAAGAGAACAGCGACCCTGTGCTCCATGCCTGGAGCAGGCTGCAGAGGGGTCTCTGTGGCTGGGAGCAGGCTGGGCCTGGTGCCACTGCACCTGCTGCACAAAAGAGAGCAGCGACCCCGTGCTCCATGCCTGGAGCAGGCTGTAGAGGGGTCTCGCGCCACAGATTTATGAACTTAAGTCCTTTTTATTTGTTCAGCTCATTTGACGTCACATGCTACTGCGGCGTCAGGATTCTGATTATTAAGGATTCGAGTACCTCAGAAGCCGGTTAGCGTATCTAGCATCAGAAAGGGAGATTTGAGCACCTTTCCATCCGTTTGATCATAGGTTTGAACCCGCTCGCACAGACTTATTGGCATCACCCGCCATTCTTTTTTTTAGTACGTAATTGTCACACATTGTTATTGTCTTGTTTCATACAGAGAGGGGTGTTTCTTTGAGCTATCTTGGTTTTGCTGTTCTCGATCGTCCTACCTGACAGCTGAGATTCATCACCGGACTCACTCTGGTGACGGGTGAGGGTTAACATTGGATCATGTGTCACTTTCAGACCGCTCGTATTATTTTTTTTTGACAGGGTATATCAGTACTGTTTCCTCTTTCGATGACTGACAGTGACTCGCCTGCACTCTGACACTTGCGAAGCTCGTTGTAAACACGGCAGGTGGGCCGAGTCTTGTTCAGCAGGTTTTTTCTTATCCAGCACTATCCAGATTGTTGCATCTCTGATATTTATTTCAGATTTTCTATTCAGATTCTCATAGGTATTGTTGGATACTAGCATATGAGCCTCAACCTAGAGTGAAAAGGTACTTTTCTGTTCCACCGTCCTTTTTGTTGTAATACAAGGCACGTTTTCACTGCTAATCAGCATGTTGTGACTTCCTTCGCACTAATGCACTGAAAGCTCCATCGACTTCACGAGAGGGATAATAAGGCCGTTTACAACAGAAGTAGTGGAACGTGTCACATGTCACATGGGGGCACTTGGCCGCTATTAATAATGGGCCTCATTTATGATGCCGTGCGTCACTTTTACGCCGCCGGTGCGTCAGTTTTTGTGACGCACCAGTGGCGTAAAAAATGCGCCTTGTTGCGCCATATTTACAAAGTGACACATCTAGGTAGATGCGTCACTTTGTAAACCCCTGCACCACATTATACCTGCGCCAGGTATAATGTATACGGGGGGGCGTTCTGATGCAAGACAGGGTCATAGAAGTGACGCAGTGAAATCTATAAGATTTCACTGCGCCACTTATAGGACACAAATGCATCAATTTCTTACGCCTGCCTCACAGCAGGCGTAAGACTGACGCAGGCCCTTTCACATGGGGCTGACCCAATGTGAAAGGACACATTGCTGGAGTTGCGTCACTTTTGTGACACACTCCAGCAATGCGTCACTTTTGCGCTTACAGATACGTCAGAAATACTGACGTATCTGTAACTCCTTGCGCCATACTGTCAATATGACGCATCATTGGTGTCGCAAGGAGTGCGCACTGAGAAGTGACGCATTGCTGTTTTCACTCAGCGATGCGTCACTTTTCATAAATGAGGCCCATTGTGTTTAGGACAATAGAGAGTTTCGCTTTAATCCACCCCTTTTCCCAGATGTCCCTTCTAATATGGACGAGACCACTGACTGCAGGGAAGGAATTGTTTTCCTGTGGCCATTGATGGCTGCCCTTAGGCCTGAGTGGCAGCCTTTGAAAGACATGAGCAGGAACGTGGCAGCGCCTACTTCCCATTTCATCTGCCAAAAGTCCCGACTGCAGACTTCCTGCAGCAGAGAATTAAAATTACGTGGGGGAGTCAAAAGTTTGGAAAGCAGCCCTGATCGCCAGTGGAACGATTAATAGACGCCCAAAAGGCAAGGCACCCTTGGCCTGGGCTGGGTGGCATGTGTGTCTTATCTGTGAAAGTTCCTGCACATTTCAGAGTATCCAAGGTGTGGCAAAGTACCTATTCAGAACCCAAGGCTAAGAAACCCTACTCAGAAAATGTGCAATGTCCCTAATTGGTGAACAGCAAAGACATTTTTTTAAAGTCTCCCGCTCGTCAAAGGCATAAGAGATTGGGGGAGCCAGGGTCAAGCAGGACAGTAATGGACTCTATCATACCCTGACTCTGGGATGAGGTATATCTGTGTGAGCAGTACATAAACAATTATCTCTGCATATACATTCTTTTGGGCAACATCAGTTTCTATCAATCTCTTCAGTTGATATCTTTGTAGGTTTGTGTATTTATATAGCGCAAGCCTGAATGTGGATCAACAGAGCACTCTGCAGTATGGTGGTATTGGAATACGAAACAAGTTTGTGTGCATCAAGTAAAGATTTAAAACAATTACACATTTCAAAATATTTTAAGTCTTTTTCTTCCTTCTCCAAATAGGCAAATTCTCAAATACCTCCTGACCCTCAGGCCCCAAACAATGCGTCAGAAGGGAGGTTTTCCTCTCCGGTGTTAAGTATGAACCACAAACCTTGGCATAGTCGCCAAATATATTTACCTCACTTTGCACATTTCATAGGAGGTTCTCCTGGTGAAGTTAGAAAAAATGGTGGGGCTACTGTGTTCGGCATATTAAGTGTTGAAAAGGAAAATAATGATTAAACGCAAAACAAAACTAGAAAAGATTGGAAATATGAGTTGTTTATGTAAAAATGAAGTTACAGAAATGATTTGATTAACTGTTCAAAGGTTTCATATTTCCACGTAAATAATCAATGAGGAAATTGGTGAAAGAATCCTGATTGCTGCAGTAATAGATGAGAAACAGGATCTGTCTGACTGCCAGTAATAAAATGCGCCTTGTTGCGCCATATTTACAAAGTGATGCATCTAGGTAGATGCGTCGCTTTGTAAACCCCTGCGCCACATTATACCTGTGCCAGGTATAATGCATGCAGGGGGGGGCGTTCTGCCGCATGAAAGGGTCATGGAAGTGGCGCAGTGAAATCTATAAGCAGGCACCCCAACATTATGAAGATCACACGGGGCGGTAACAGTGATGGAAAGAAGTGCGGAGGAATCAGGCCAAAGTACCAGACAAGTCTTGTAACTACTGCCGCACCCACATCATAGTAATTACCAATCTATTTATTAAACTAATTGTCTTGTTCTGCTGCATAGATTGCGCTGGGTGTGTACATTGTTTTTTTTGCTGATTCCAATGTTTTTCTACACTATCATCTTGAGGTGTGTTAATGTTCAGTTACTTATGGCTTTGTAATACATTGAGTCGCCTCTTGAACTGATTTTGAAATAATGTTGAACTTTCTTGCCTTTATGCTTTCAAGCTGTTAAATAGAACCACTGGACAGTGAGTGTGCATGCACCTCATTCTCGTGCAGCACGGACGGACATAGCAGTCCATTTTTAAAAAAACATGTTTTATTGATTTTTCATCACTAACAAACTTCTCATCCTTGCGGCCAATTATACACTGTCAAATAAAATTAACATTTCCTGTTTTCTCTGGATTGACATATCTTACAATGCAGATCATAAATCCAACAGTAACTACATTTCCACGTCCATCTTTGGCTCCATCTCTTTTATCCATTTTTAGAATCATGAGTCACAACTGCCCAAATGTTTCTTAGCACAATCCACTCCACCCCCCAAGTCCCCCCTATCCCACCCTACCCCGCTGGCGTGAAGAACATTAAGCATGATACTTTTTATCGCAGTACAGTGCAGTCGTATAAGCATGTAACCACTTTAAAGGTGGCCGCCACCATCACTGCATACTGCAATGCCATAGGAGTGGGAGATTTGCTCGGTCCTGTCTTCCAATGCGTGCGAATCGCCACCATTACTGATCTATGAAGGAGGAAATCTCCCTGCTCCATTTCAAACCTGTCTTGTAGCCACTCCAACGGGAGCATAGTTCCGTCTTGGTATAAGTCCCTGTTAGACCTGGCATCCTTGGCGTGGTTCTCCCTGACTTTTTGATCTCTGCCTCCCATGTTGTTGACTCCGTGCTGGATTATGTTTTGCTGGTCGTCGCCGTCGCTGCTGCTGCCGTCGCAACTCCGAAGAAGGAGGGTGTCGCCGCTGGAGCTGTCGCACTGCACCGCATCAGGAGAAGAATCTTGCAACGAGGTCGGAGCGTAACGCCGTCGCTCCGGGCTGTCATGGCATCGTGAGGAAACAAATCCAAACAGTTCTGGCTGGCCGCGACGTAGAGGGCCAGGTACTGTGTCGGGAAGACCTGCAAACAGGACCGTTTAGAGATGCAGGGCGCCGGCCACCTCTCGTTGAGCTTCCGAAAACAAGGCGTCCGCAGGCGTCGATTCCGGATGTCGTTGCAGGAGTCGTCTGGGCCCTTGAAGTCACGCGCATTACAGATCGATCTCGTCTCTGCTGGAGTCAGGATCACTGGCGTCGCTGGGCGTCGTGTGCTGCGGCGCGAACTGCAGTGGTGTGACGTGTGGTGCCCCCGTGTCGCGATGCGAGCAGCGGCTCTGTGGCGGCGTCAGATGGCATCATTGGTGAGACCAGGGTCACAGTGCGAGCTGAAGGCGGTGCTCATCACGGTACTGGCAGGTCACAGTGCAAGCAGCGGTGTCGTCCTGCTGAATCGCTGTTGTCAGCTGACTAACTAGAGTTGATGGCGCCGGCGTCGGTAGACAAGGCTGCAGTGCGGGATGAGGGCAGTGGGTCGTGTTACCTTATGAGCGGTGCCCTCGAACCACGGTGCAAGCAGCGGCGTCGATTTCAGCGTGTAGTGGCGTCATCGGGGATATGGATGGATGCTGGTCTGGGGATGGATGGATGTATATTAGGTTGGAGATGGATGGATGCTGGGTTGGGGATGGACGGATGCTGGGTTGGGGATGGATGGATGCTGGGTTGGAGATGGGTGGATGCTGGGTTGGAGATGGGTGGATGCTGGGTTGGAGATGGATGGATGGGTGCTGGGTTTGGAATGGATGGATGGTGGGTTGGGGACGGATTTATGCTGGGTTGGAGATGGATGGATGCTGGGTTGGAGATGGATAGATGTGTGAGGGGTGGATGGATGTGTGAGGGGTAGATGGATGGATGCTGGGTTTGGATGGATGGATGCTGTGTTAGGGATGGATGGATTCTGGGTTAGAGATGGATGGATGCTGGGATGGAGATGGATAGATGCTGAGTTGGAGATGGAGATGGATAGTTGCTGGGTTGGAAATGGATGGATGCTGGATTAGGGATGGATGGATGCGGGGTTGGAGATGGGTGGATGCTGGGTTGGAGATGGGTGGATGGATGCTGGGTTGGAGATGGGTGGATGCTGGGTTGGAGATGGGTGGATGCTGGGTTGGAGATGGGTGGATGCTGGGTTGGAGATGGATGGATGGGTGCTGGGTTTGGAATGGATGGATGGTGGGTTGGGGACGGATTTATGCTGGGTTGGAGATGGATGGATGCTGGGTTGGAGATGGATAGATGTGTGAGGGGTGGATGGATGTGTGAGGGGTAGATGGATGGATGCTGGGTTTGGATGGATGGATGCTGTGTTAGGGATGGATGGATTCTGGGTTAGAGATGGATGGATGCTGGGATGGAGATGGATAGATGCTGAGTTGGAGATGGAGATGGATAGTTGCTGGGTTGGAAATGGATGGATGCTGGATTAGGGATGGATGGATGCGGGGTTGGAGATGGGTGGATGCTGGGTTGGATATGGGTGGATGCTGGGTTGGGGATGGATGGATGGAG
Organism: Lissotriton vulgaris; assembly: GCF_964263255.1. Classification (NCBI taxonomy): domain Eukaryota; kingdom Metazoa; phylum Chordata; class Amphibia; order Caudata; family Salamandridae; genus Lissotriton; species Lissotriton vulgaris. Next base: position 347,464,567 of record NC_141686.1, read on the forward strand.
TGGGGTGGATGGATTCTGGGCTGGGGATGGATGGATGTGGGGTTGTGGATGGATGCTGGGTTGGGGATGGATGAATGCTGGTCTGGGGATGGTTGGATGTGTGCTGGGCTGTGGATGGATAGATGTTGGGTTGGAGATGGGTGGATGCTGGGTTGGGGATGGATGGATAATGGGTTGGGGATGGATGGATGCTAGGTTGGAGTTGGGTGGATGCTGGGTTGTGGATGGATGAATGGATGCTGAGTTGGAGATGAATGGAGTGGGGTGGATGGATGTGTGAGGGGTGGATGGATGGATGCTGGGTTGTGGATGGATGAATGTTGTGCTGGAGATGGATGGATGGATGCTGGGTTGGAGATGGATAGATGTGTGAGGGGTGGATGGATGTGTGAGGGGTGGATGGATGGATGCTGGGTTGGAGATGGAGGGATGGATGCTGGGATGGGGATGGATGGATGGATGGAGTGGGTTGGATGGATGTGTGAGGAGTGGATGTATGAATGCATGGATGAATGGTTGACTGTGGGTGCTTGGAGCACGGATTGATGGATGAATTTGTAGGGAGGCGCGTTTGTGCAATGCTGGATGGGTAACTGAATAAACTGTGAGGCCAGAGGCCTAAGGGCCCTCAAGGCCTGAAGTGCGGCATATTCGCCATTCACGCTGGCTTGTGGCCTCTGTGTGTTTGCAACAAGGTGACCCGATGCCAAGGAAGGTGCTGTATTTTCTGTATTTGACATTTTTTTAATCAATCTTGCTGATAAATTTAATAGGCGGTTTATCTGTAGTAAACCAAGACTCTTGCCCCAGAATGTATTTACTGTTGAAATGAATGCTTACGAATTAAATCCTCGTTTCCCTGTGACTTAGGAATATAAGGTCACCTCCCTGGGCACCATAGAGATGTATGAGTGGGAGTCCCACAGGCGAGGGTCAGTCTCTCCCCTGAAAGTGTAGTTATCCTCTTCTCCACCCGATGTGATTTCACGCTATAGATTAGTGATGTCAATGATATTTAAAAACCCTGAACGCCAGATCTCTGCAACCTGCCCTTTCACCGCCTGCCTCTCCATTCAGATCCTCCAAGTTATCAAGCCAGATAGACATCCACCCATTCACCTCCTTCTTTAACTCCCAGTTCTCTTCTCATGTGCTGATCTGCTGCTCTCATCCACCCACCTCCTTCTTTAACTACCTGTGCTCTTCTCTCGTGCTAATCTGCTGCTCTCTTCCACCCGCCTCCTTCTCTAATTCCCTGTTCTCTTCTCTTTTCCTGTGCTGATCTGTTGCTCTCTTCCACCCCACCTCCTTCTTAAAATCCCTGTTCACTTCTGCTGATCTGCTGCTCTCTTCCACCCCACCTCCTTCTTTAACTCCCTGTTCTCTTCTGCTGTGCTGATCTGTTGTTCTCTTCCACCCGCCTCCTTCTTTAACTCCCTGTTCTCTTCTCTTGTGCTGTTCTGCTGCTCTCTTCCACCCCACCTCCTTCTTTAGCTCCCTGTTCACTTCTGCTGATCTGCTGCTCTCTTCCACCCACCTCCTTATCTAACTCCCTTTTCTCTTCTCCTGTGCTGATCTGTTGCTCTCTTCCACCCACCTCCTTCTTTAGCTCCCTGTTCTCTTCTCCTGTGCTAATCTGCTGCTCTCTTCCACCCCACCTCCTTCTTTAGCTCCCTGTTCTCTTCTGCTGTGCTAATCTGCTGCTCTCTTCCACCCACCTCCTTATCGAACTCCCTTTTCTCTTCTCCTGTGCTGATCTGTTGCTCTCTTCCACCCACCTCCTTCTTTAGCTCCCTGTTCTCTTCTGCTGATCTGCTGCTCTCTTTCACCCACCTCCTTCTTTAACTCCCTGTTCTCTTCTTTTCTCCCTCTGATGATCTGCTGCTCTCTTCCACCTCGCCTCCTTCTCTATCTCCCTGTTCTCTTTTCCTGTGCTAATCTGCTGCTCCCTTCCACCCCACCTCCTTCTTTAACTCCCTGTTCTCTTCTGCTGATCTGCTGCTCTCTTCCACCTTGCCTCCTTCTCTATCTCCCTGTTCTCTTTTCCTGTGCTAATCTGCTGCTCTCTTCCACCCCACCTCCTTCTTTAACTCCCTGTTCTCTTCTCTTCTGCCGTGCTGATCTGCTCCTCTCTTCTCTAACTCCCTGTTCTCTTCTCTTCTCCTGTGCTGATCTGCTGCTCTCTTCCACCCTGCCTCCTTCTCTAACTCCCTGTTCTCTTCTCCTGTACTGATCTGCTGTTTATTTCCACCGCCTCCTTCTGTGACTCCCGGTTCTCTTCTCCTGTGACGATCTGCTGTTCTCTTCCACCCCACCTCCTTCTCTACCTCCCTGTTCACACACACAATCACACCCAACCACACACACAACCACACATACAACCACACATACAACCACACACACAACCACACACACATACAGCCACACACACATACAACCACACACACAACCACACACACACAACCACACACACACACAACCACACACACACAACCACACACATCTATCGCCCTCACTCTATCTATCTAGCGCCTTTACTCTATCTATCTATCTGTTGCACTCACTCTATCTATCTGTCGCCCTCACTCTATCTGCCGCCCTCACTCTATCTATCTGTCGCCCTTACTCTATCTATCTATCCCCCTCACTCTATCTATCGCCCTCACTCTATCTATCGCCCTCACTCTCTATCTATCAATATATCTATCTATCTGCCTCACTCTATCTATCTATCTGTCTATCTATCTATCGCCCTCACTCTATCTATCACCCTCACTCTATCTATCGCCCTCACTCTATCTATCTATCGCCCTCACTCTATCTATCTATCTATCTATCTATCTATCTATCTATCTATCTATCTATCTATCTATCTATCTATCTATCTATCTATCTATCTATCTATCTATCTATCTATCTATCTATCTATCTATCTATCTATCTATCTATCTATCTATCTATCTATCTATCTATCTATCTATCTATCTATCGCCCTCACTCTTTCTATCGCCCTCACTCTATCTATCTATCTATCTATCTATCTATCTATCTATCTATCTATCTATCTATCTATCTATCTATCTATCTATCTATCTATCTATCTATCTATCTATCTATCTATCTATCTATCTATCTATCTATCTATCTATCTATCTATCACCCTCACTCTTTCTATCACCCTCACTCTATCTATCTCATTCTGTACTCCACCACCTGGTCTTCTAAAAGTACAGCCCTGCCACCTTACATGCCTTCTCCAAAGGTGCCAGGATACAGGAATCCTGCAATGATCTATCATCTCCAATGTTGCCTTCAGAGGTTTCTGGGAGAGGGGATCTTTGAATTGAATGCGATTTGTTTTTATAGCTGACCCACTCCACAGTGTCAGAAATGAGGCCAAATTAAATGCAGGGCTGCAGGTTGTCAGCTGGTCGCCATGCCTGCCTCCAGCAGGCAGGTCATAGCTGCTGAGTCCGCCAGTGGTGCCAGTCAGCAGTTATTATAGACTGCATGGCCATACGATGGGGGTTTCAGGCCAGTGGTGGATTGGATATTTGTATAGCCGTGCTGTCCCTGTGGTCCTGTCTTTTGTTGTGCTCTGCCTGTTTAGCGACATACAGCACCACTGTTTGTAGATTGACATTTCTGAGAGTTTTCATTTCTATTACCTACAAACATAGCACCTATGTTAGTAGACTGCAAGTACAACCCCCAGAGTTTGGTTGTGCTATTGAATGGTCAAAGATCCTCTGTTCAATGGTACTCATTTTATCGACCGTAGAAGGATGAAAAGCTATGTACACTCATGTGGAATCAAACAAGTGAACATGTGAGTATAGGGGAGCAAACCCAGATCCTTGGAGTAGGCACATGAGCTCCTTGGGCCACCAGGGTAAAACATAACTGTTACCATACCACATGTCCCAGTAAGATAACGGTGTTCGGACAGTGTAGTGACACACACAGTAGAGTGTTTTGCTGCTACCGCCGTTCGTCTCTGCAATATTGCTGATTAAACAACAGCAGGGGAAGGGCCTGCTGGGGACAAAGATGGCAGATTCTGTTGCTGCTGAGGGCGGGCTCCCTGTTTTCTAGTCGTGCCTGTCTTCAGAGCAGCCTGTGACCGAAAAGGGAGCTCTTTATAAGCTCACTGACTCCTAGCAGTCACTGCAAACCCTCCTGGCCTGATAAACATGTCAACCTTGCTGACCTCGGATTCTCTCCAAACCCACTGACCACTGCCCACTCTGCTGTGACACCTGACACACACTGCAGCTGAGGAAATTCAGTTCCGACTCCATTTTGTGTTTCACCGCCATTTTGTGTTGCCCTCACTCAGGCAGCGCGGGGAACAGAAAACTCTTGCCCTTTGTACTGCCACGTATCAAATAACCCCTCTATCCTTGAGGTGAAGTCGATTCCAGGAATCAGTCCGACTCACTAGTCCTTATCCAAACTGCCTGTTGGCCTCCAGTATTCTTGTCTCGACTCACTAATCCTTGTCTCAAACCATCTGTTGGTTTTCATTGTCCTTCTCCCCGCCTTATCCTACCTTGCAAATTGGCCTTTTCGCAATACACAAACATGTCTACCACTGTTGATTAACTCAGGGACGCCATTATTGAATCACCTGTGGGGTTAGTCAAAACATGACCTAGGGGGTGGACAATTTAATCATGTGACGTCTTGTTTTTACCAAAAAACATATCTTTTCATTGGTTTAAATTTTGCGCATTGGGAGTGTTCTTATGCAGATGTAAAAGAGTATAAAAGACTGTGAGCCCCGGAGTAAAGGGGCAGTCTCCTGAGAACATACCATTGGTGTACTTCTAGGATCACTGTGCATAGCTGCAGCCAATAAATCCTGTTGTCTACGCTTAACAGAGTGTCCCGTGTCTCTGTACAACAAAGCAGGTGCACTCGGAGATTTAGGCATGCCCTGCGCCGCTAGGCCTTTAAAGGCCTGGTTCTTCAATTGGCGCCCGACGTAGGGCGGTGTCAAAGGTCGTGGTCAAGCCCGAGGGTCGTGAGGAGCTACATGAGGAAATTCCGGAGGAAGCGCACCACATAAATGACCCCTGTATGTCAAAAGGGGACCGAAGGTCTTTACAACGCGGCTTCTCCTTTCTGACGGCTGCTGGTGACTGCTACCCTGACCGCCACCCTGCTTTGGTTCATATTAATGATGACTGGCATGTCGAGACGATAGACGAGCCTCTGTTGGTGTGAGAGAACAATTTGGTTAAGTAATTTTGGGTAGCTCCCACATCTTTGTTTTTGATTTTGCTTTGATTCGATTGTTGCAATAACCGAAGCCGAGGGGTGAGTACATTTGTACTGTGTTAGTCGATTAAACCCCTTGATGTTAGTAAGAGGCCAGTGAAATAACGATGCCTGGTTTCAGTAAGTTCCAGAGATGGTGTTGTTCTTGTTGTTTAAGAGATTCCCGACTAGAAGACACTTGTCCAGTGCCTTCAGTAGGGACGGACTCCAAAATATGAAGTTTATTCCAAACATGGAACTGGTCCTATCATCTTTGTCGACCTTTGGGAAAAATACACTAAGAATGACGGTATTTTACAATGGCCGAAGGATGGTAGTTTTGAGCCATGTGTGTTGGATAATTTAGAGGAAAGACTATTTAATAGAAAAGCCGGTCCGGCAATGTTTGACTCATTTCGCATTTGGCGAAAGGAATCAAAACAGAAAGAAATTAAACAAGCAAAAAGAGATAGAAAGGAAAAAGAAATGTCTGTTATACAGGCTGCTCAGCAATTTAAAGACGATGAAACTGATCGTACGATTGAAGTTTTAGATGGACAACATCGTATGACAGTAGATAAATGTTATCCAGCTTTGCCTACTTCTCCATCATTAGATGAGGAGAATGAAAATGATCCCTTAATGTCCCTTATGTTGTCTGCTCCACCGCCTTATGTACCAGCCTTGGTTCCTCCACTAGTACCTGCTATATTACCTGTTATACCTCCACCTCCGCCTCTGTCTGTGCCTCAACCTATGATCCCAGTCACTTCTGCGGGTTCTGTTGTAATACCTCCTGTAACGACGCTTGTTTCTACCCCTGTGACTGTGACACAAGCCTCTACTCCACAACCAGTTAGAAGGCAAGATAGTGGGTTCTTTTCAGCTTTTACTCCTTTCATGAATAAAGTACGTAATTCCCCTATCATGAAGAGAACTCTTAGAAGTCAGAGCTATCCTGAACTTCATGAGTTCGCAATACTTCAATCTCAGGCTCCGAAATGGATGACAAATGGTAATATGTATGGGTCATCTGATATTCAAGACTCAGCTATGCAATGGCCTACATCCACTCAGCGGTATGTGTTTGATCTCATGTGTGAGATATTGATTCAAATGTGGGAGAGTGAAATTCAAAATGGCCCACCTAGGGGATTATTAGAATTAAGAAGGGAAGTAGCTTCTGGAGCAGTGATAGGACAAGATTATAAAGATGCGATATCGAATTTAGTAACATATAGAGATCTTCTATTTTGTAAAAACTCAGGGGCAGAAGGAATTGTTACAACAGACAAATTATATCCTATGTGAGAGGTACAACCATTGTGGCGTGAAGCTGTCGCAGGAGCTCATCCTGTGGCTGCTCATTTCCAGCAAGTGTGGGTACATCTTCCGTGGAAAAGATCAGAGGTTATTGCATTAAAGCAAGCATTACCTGATCCGCGTAAAAATCCGGCAGGATATTATAAAGAATGAACGCAAACATTGTCCTCTTGCACTCTAACATTATCTGATATAGACATGTTGATGGGCCAAGTAGTCCCATCTGAAATATGGAATAAGATTCGTGAGGAGGATCACGCTGTAGAGTTTGGTGGTAATTGGGCTGCCATCTCATAAGCAGACCAAAGGCAAGTGGGTGTAGCTAAACCAGAACAAATGATTACAGAATTACCCAACAGAATAATAACACTGATGAAGACTCTGATGCCAGCACAAGCAGTTAATTGGGATAAATTGTCCGCCTGTAAGCAAAAGAAGGATGAGTCAGTGTCTGACTTCTTTACGCGTTTTGAGGAATCATTTGTTGATCACAGCGGGCAAGATATGGCTATGCCAGGTGGTCAAAGATTGTTTGTAGATAAGTTCGTCTCTAATTTATTGCCGGAATTATCAACAAGACTCAAAATGTCCGAAAGTGCGTGGCCTGTGGCAACGCCTTCGGGAATTTTGACGATGGTTCAATACTATGAGAATAGGGACTTAGAGGAGAAAGAGAAGACGGAAAAGAAAAATAAAGACCTCAAAACATAGGTTCTTTTACAACAGGCTTATCCTCCTCGTTCTGCTCAGCATCCGTATCAGCCACTTCCCCAATTTCAGAGGCTGTTACAGAAATCTGAACCCTTTGTTCCAAGATCTCCATTGGGTCCTAATCAATGTGCTTATTGTAAGGAAGAAGGTCACTTCAAGAATAGTTGCCCGGTTTTGTATTTGTATTTGTATTTGTAGGGGTATTTGTAGAGCGCAGCGTTCGCTCCGGAAGGAGCATCTTGGCGCTAAGAATCCTTGATGACCGGTCTGAGGACAGAGAGGGGTTAGATGGCTGCTTTAGTGAGGTCATCGGGGAGGCTGAAGATCCAAGTCTTCAGAAACTTTCTAAAAGGTTTTTCTTGCGTTTGTTGCCTGAGGTGTTTGGGCAGATTGTTCCATGCTTTGGTGGCCAGGTAGCTTAAGGTTTTACCTCCTTTCGTCTTCAGATTATACTTTGCAGGAAGGATGAGGTTGTCCTGGGATGAATGAAGAGATCGTCTGGGGGTATAGTGGGGAAAACGTCTGTGCAGGTATTTTGGGCCGGATTCATTGAAAGCTCTGAAGGCGACGATTAGAATCTTGAATAAAATTCTCTTGTGAAGAGGCAGCCAGTGTAAGGATCGAAGGGCTGCGGAGATGGAAGCTCTACGGGGCAGTTTGAGTACAAGTCGAGCAGCTGTATTGAGCACGCTCTGAAGTTTCGCGAGAGTGCTCTTTTTTGCCCCTGCCAGTAAGCCGTTACAGTAGTCTAATCGTGAAATTATAAGGGCTACTGTTACACTCTTTCTGGCGTCGAGAGGGAGAAAGTTGAAGAACTTTCTTAGAGATCTTATTATCCCGAAGCATTTACCGGCTACAGTTTTAGCATGTTGATCAAAGGAAAGATCTGAGTCGAAAATGACGCCTAGATCCTGGCCGTTGTTACAGTTTGGGGGGGAGCGACTGAGTCGTCTGGCCACCAGAGGGCTGGGCAGAAGGAGGTGTTCTTTCCAATTGGGAGAATCTCCGTTTTATTTGAATTACACTTCAAATGATTTGCGTTCATCCAATGGAAGACCTCCGTTAGGCAATTCTTGAGGTTGAGTTCGGCGCTGGTAGAGTTACCGTCCAAGGGCACGATGAGCTGAGTGTCATCGGCGTAGGAGGTTACTGGTATTCCAAAGGATTCAATCAAGGACAGGAGTGGGATGAGATAGATGTTGAAAAGGAGGGGACTTAGGATAGAACCCTGCGGGACGCCTGAGGAAATTGTTTTCTCTTTTGACACATCGTACTGGTGATATGTCTGGGTCACGTAGCCGAGGTGGCTATCAGTCAACACCTAGGGGTAGGGGACGAGGTAGATCATCTTATGATCAGCATCAGCGTTCTTTTTCCCCTCAAACTTCCATGAATTATTTTGACCAACAAAATACTCAATCTGCTCAATATTACAATGATAATTATTATAACGAGAATGAGAGTCAAGATTTTCATACTAGCTAGGACAGCCATAGACGAAGTGAGGGAGTCATATCAGTTCCAGTAGATCAGAATGGACCTTATGTTGAGCTAGTTACATTAGGTGTTTCAGAGCCATTTCTATTGGACACTGGTGTGAGAAGTTGGCCCGATATGCAGCGTTCTCTATTCTAGCGACCACTATGCATCGGTCCAAACGACCCTTATGGTGATTGGTTGTAAGTCAACCTTATAGACCAGCTATCCTAGTAGCGTGGATACGAGCAGTCTAAGGCTAAAGACTAGAGAGGGCGTGTTAAGCCAGCTGTTATACCATCACATACCCCATGAACACCAAGTGAAAGGACACCACACAAGTGTTATGAAAATAAACAGTATATTTATTAGAATCACAACAGCCCTGGACTCTTTATGAGGACAGGGTACTAAGCACAGAACAAAAGCTCTTAGAAAATACTTCAAGTGCATAATTAAAACAAGTGCCCGAGGGCACGGACAGTTCTAATGGTCTCGGGCGGACCCGATAAGGCAAGTCGGAAGCGAGGGACTCGGGACCCTAGAGTAAGGAGGCTATGCAGGCACCGAAATGCCGAAGTTACCTAGCCACGAGGGCTGCGGCTGCACAAGTCTTACAGGCGTCGGGGTCTTCGCTGACGAGCCAGGAGCCGGAAGAAAAGGAGCTGCTGGCCGGCGACCAGTGATGAATAGTTCGTAGAGATCCAAGCCTGGATCGGTGATCGTTGATACCTGAAAGCAGAGGGGACCAAGTTCGTACTACTAGCCAGTAGTCAGAGGGTACCAGGAAGGCACCGGATGATCGTCACCTCGACTAGGTGAGTGGGCGACGCTAGGCTCTGCAGTCTCACGGACCAGGAGGCGTTGTCGGCGACCAGGATGGAGGTGCGAGCTGTCCCACGAAGGTTGATGCTGTCGGCGTCGCTGGGCCCAGGATTGGGGCAACAAGCCTTGGCAGATTTCAGGGCCACGTGGTGGGCCTAAAATGGCGTCTTGAGGGGACCAGGAGGGTCCGGGGTGCTTCTCTCAAAGAAGGAAGCAAAGGCCAGTCTGGAGCAACCAGACCAGCAGCGTTGGTTGTCGGATGTCGTCAAAGAAGAGCACCAGCCAGCGGCTAGTGACCAGACAACGTGCTGAGCAGCGAGCAGAAGGGCCCCACGCAGATCGTGGAGATGCTGGGAGACTGCACTTCGGTGCTGGAGCTGCTCAGGGTCGGGGCTTCTCGGACCCCAGAGCACTCACCAGAGGATTCCTTCGGTGGTCGTGCTGGTTAAGAAAGCGTGCAGGTTTTGAGGATGGCCGGTCCCTCGAGGTCTCGTCGCACCCACGGATCTCAGCTGAGCTGACGATGTGGGTAGAGGTCAGAGGTGCCAGGGAAGCCGGTTCTCGTCGAGCTGGGTCGTCGGATTCCTGAGGAAGGACTTGCAGCAATCCGCAGAGTTCTTAGATGGTGCCTGCGGATGCAGGGTGACTACTCCTTAGCCACAAGGGAGAAATCTTGAGAAGAGTCTCGAATGTCCTTTCGTAGAAAGTAGTTCTTGATTCAAAGATGATCTAATTTGGAAGGGTCCCCGCTCCTGCCTTTATCCTAAAGAAAGGGGTGGGTACATGACTAGGTCCTGCCCTAGGGGTGGGACCAAGAAGGGGGGTAGTTACACCCCTCTCCCCTGCCGGACTTTCCCCAGGTCAGGGGCTGCGCGCCCCTGGAACTGGTTCTGACCGGCAGATGCGTAGTGAGCACCGGGGTGCCACTCCGCAGTCACCTTCTCGCAAAGCCCTACCTACCCAGAATACACACAACTCTGTCTGGGATGGTGTGAACACCACCCCTGACAGGAAACCCTTTGTCCAAGCTCTCCCCGCTGGAAGGACTCCTGGCAGCAGGAGGTCAGACTCGTGTCTGTGGTGGCAGCGTCCATTTTGTGGAGCTGAGGCTTTAGTTAACTTTAACCGGGGTTCACAGTTACGTACATGTCGTGTCCCTCTAGAAGGGTGGAATGCTAACCTCGTCGCCAGAATTGGTGAGGGGGCAGCATCCCGATTCGTATGACACCTTACTCGACATGTCTTGATAACGCTATACCGAAGTTACCGATATGATACGCGTTATCATGGAACAGCCATTGGGTCTTGGTTCCGCAAGCTGCAACCGGGCTCGGCTCGTGCCAGAGCCCAATTCACACGGGTCCATGCACTCTGCCTTCAGGATTGTCAAGGCCTGCCATAGGAGTGACTGATAGGAACTCGGGTGTCCATTGTGGGGTTAGATATAGGGATACTATACCTAAAGCAACGAGCGAGTACGCTACGTTGCCCCAGCTGTCGTGCAGCCAGTTGTGTCAGTTTTAGATGGCCATCCAGGAGTGGCATAATACATGCTTCAGCCCCTGGTAGGCCCTGGGTACACCGATGCCCTGAGTTACAGGGTCCGACAAGGTGGCCCAGTTCCAATTGGGTAATGCACCTAAGGTACACGCATCAATTTAGTGAGAGAACAGCTAGGCTGTGGGTCTGATTAGCAGGCCCACAGCCCGAGAAAGTCGTAAACCAGTGAAACAAAAGCAAAAAGTCTGGGTGATCATAGGATTGCAGACCCTACTCTCCTACATGACCCCCCCCCCCCCCAAACGTTGGGACAATAAGCTAACCTTGACCAGGTGAGTCTTCTTGTTCTAAGTGGAAATACCTGGAGAGCCCATCTGCATTGCCATGATCAGTGCCAGGTCTATGTTCCACTGTAAAGTCCATCCCCTGTAGGGAAATGGACCACCTAAGCAGTTTGGGGTTTTCACCCTTCATCTGATTTAGCCATAGGAGGGGCTTATGGTCGGTCTGAATCTTGAAATGAGTGCCAAACAAGTATGGCCTCAGTTTCTTCAGGGCCCACACCACAGCGAAGGCCTCCCTCTCTATAGCTGACCAATTTTTCTCTCTGGGGGTCAGCCGTCTGCTTATAAAAGCAATGGTCTGGTCATTACCATCGAAATTCAGTTGAGATAGAACAGCTCCCACACCCAACTCAGACGCATCTGTTTGGACAATGAATGGTTTGGAGTAGTCTGGACTCTTGAGGATAGGTGCCGTGCACATGGCCTGTTTTAGGTCATCAAATGCTTTTTGACAGCTCGCTGTCCACTGAACCTTTTTTGGCATTTTCTTACTCGTCAGTTCATTAAGCGGAGTCACAATTGATCCGTAATTTCTGACGAACTTCCGGTAGTAACCAGTCAGGCCCAAGAAAGCTCGAACCTGAGTCTGGGTGGTTGGAGGAGCCCAGTCCCTGATTGACTGTATCTTGCTCTCCAGTGGTTGAACTTGACCTCCACCGACAAGGTGGCCCAAGTATACAACCTGTGTCTGCCCTATCTGGCACTTGGTAGCCTTGATAGTGAGACCTGCTGCTTGCAGAGCCTCTAATACTTTCCGCAGGTGGACCAGGTGATCCTCCCAGGTGGAGCTAAAGACAGCAATATCGTCAAGATACGCCGCACAGAAGTCACTCAGCCCAGTGAGAACGTGATTCACCAACCGTTGGAAGGTGGCAGGTGCATTTTTCAAACCAAAGGGCATCACCACGAACTGATAATGCCCACCAGGGGTAGAAAATGCGGTCTTGGGCTTAGCGTCCTCAGCTAACCTGATTTGCCAATACCCAGCTGTCAGGTCAAACGTACTTAAGTAGTTGGCCGAAGCCAATCTATCGATAAGCTTGTCTGCCCTTGGTATTGGGTGGGCATCAGTCTTAGTGACTGCATTGAGACCCCTGTAGTCTACGCAGAACCTCATATCTTTCTGACCGCCCGGGGTGTGAGGTTTCGGCACTAGAACTACGGAACTAGCCCAGGGGCTGTCCGAGGGTTCGATGACTCCCAGCTCCAACATTTTCTGCACTTCACTTCTGATGCAGTCTCTAACGTGATCAGGCTGCCTGTAGATTTTACTCTTGACGGGCAAGCTGTCACCAGTGTCGACCTCATGGGTACACCAATTGGTCTGACTGGGTGTTAGAGAGAACATATGCCGGAAGGATTGAAAAACCTGTTTACAATCCTCCTGTTGATGTTCGGAGAGGCTGCCACAAAAGACAACACCGTCTACCGACCCATCGTCAGGATTCTGAGTGAGCAGGTCGGGGAGAGGGTCACTCTCCTCCTCCTGTCCCTCATCTATGGCCATGAGCAAACTCATGTCCTTCTTGTCGACATATGCTTTGAGCCTGTTGACATGGAGCACCCTGTGGGGGCTCCTGGGAGTTCCCAGGTCTACCAGGTAGGTGACCTCTCCCTTTTTCTCCAGGATGGTGTAGGGCCCGGACCATTTGTCCTTGAGTGCTGCTGGGGCCACTGGCTCCAGCACCCACACCTTCTGTCCGGGCTGATAAACAGTCAAGACAGCCTTTTGGTCATGCCAAGCTTTTTGGAGTTCTTGGCTGGCCTTAAGGTTTTCAGATGCCTTCTCCATGTACTCAGCCATCCGCGAGCGGAGACCAAGCACATAGTCCACTATGCCGGTTGCAGGCTTTTTGAGAGGTCTCTCCCATCCTTCCTTCACCAAACACAGGGGTCCTCTTACAGGATGCCCGTACAAAAGTTCAAAAGGGCTGTAGCCAACCCCCTTCTGTGGGACCTCTCTGTAAGCGAATAAAAGGCAGGGAATCAGGACGTCCCATCTCCGCCGAAGCTTTTCAGGTAGTCCATGAATCATCCCTTTTAGGGTCCTGTTGAATCTCTCAACAAGCCCATTGCATTGTGGGTGATAGGGTGTAGTGAACCTGTAGTTGACACCACATTCCTTCCACATAGCAGTTAAGTAGCTCGACATGAAGTTTGCACCTCTGTCGGAGACGACCTCCTTAGGGAAGCCCACTCTGGAGAATACTCCAACTAGGGCTCTTGCCACCACAGGGGCTGTAGTGGTCCTAAGGGGAATAGCTTCAGGATACCTGGTGGCATGATCCACTACCACCAGTATAAACTTGTGCCCTGATGCTGTTGGTGGTTCCATGGGACCGACGATGTCGATCCCCACCCGTTCAAAGGGCACCCCCACCACAGGCATTGGTATAAGGGGGCCTTTGTTGCGCCACCTGACTTACCACTGGCTTGGCAGGTGACACAGGAGCGGCAAAACTCCCTGGTATCTTCGTTCATGTGAGGCCAGTGAAAGTGCGAGACAAGCCTGCCCCACGTCTTCGTCTGGCCTAGGTGTCCTGCTAAGGGAATCTCGTGGGCCAAGGTAAGGAGGAAACCACGCTGAGACAAGGGGATAACCAGCCTCCTGGTCATGCCAGGCTTGGGGTCTCTTGCCTCAGTGTACAGGAGTCCATCTTCCCAGTATACCTTGTGGGTACCTGTGGCGTTCCCAGCAGCCTCAGCAGCAGCCTGCTGTCTGAGGGGTTCAAGGGAAGGGCAGTCTAACTGGTCCTTCCCCAGGTCTTCTCGTGTGGGTCCCCCTGAGCCCAGAAACTCAACTTGATCAAGTTCGAGTTCTTTAGGTTCAGTTTCCCGCAATTCCTGGAGGTCAGCCTCCTCTGGGACTTGATCCTCGACCTGAGGCAAGGGGGAAGGCGAGGTGTTGGACAGGCCCCAGAAGGGGGCTCGCTCCCTCCCCGTATGACAGAGCCAGGACATAGACTCTCCAGAAGCCACCCCCAGAAGTAACCCGTAACCCGTCCCTCACGGGACGCCTGCCCCCGAACATCTCCGTAACACCGGCCTGGGTCTCCACCGGCACCATCGCCTGGGCCCAGCCGCCATCTTGGACACTGCACCACGAGGCCGCATGGCCTCAACTCGACCCTAACCCTGGGCCTGGCCAGGCCCCCGACAGCCCGGCACCACCATCCACCCGGGAGGTGAGCGGACCACTTGGCAGGTCAATGGGAGAGAGGAGTTTCGATGGCTCTCCCCCTCCAGGTGCCGATCACCCCCAGCCTCCCCGGGCGCTGGCTCCACCCCCCTGCTGGGTGTCTGGACTCCCTCATCCCGGGCCTCCCGACCTCCAAGTGCGAGGGTCCGGACATCAAAGGGCACCAGCCCTATAACTGGGGCAGCTCCAGAGCGGGAAGGCAGTTGTATCCTGGAGTCGAGAGACACCGTGAAGAACTCATCCTTGACGGACTGCTGGCGCTGCCGCAGCCCTGCCTTGTGAACTGTCGTCCTGCCCGCTGGCGCTGCCGCGGCCCTCTGCAACCTTCATCCTCGTCGGGACCTGCTGGCGCTGCCGCGGCCCGTTGTAACTACCATCTTCGTCGGGACCTGCTGGCGCTGCCGCGGACCGTTGCCACCTACGATCTTCCCGGGACCTGCTGGCGCTGCCGCGGCCCGTCCGCCCAGAACACCGCGCTCGAGGATTGTGAGCTACCCATCATCTCATCGTAACTACCAGATTGGTAACAAGACTGTCCCGCTACCCTTCCCCCATCCAAGAGACTAGAATCGAGGGGACCCCGGAGTCCTGACCTCCTTGTACCATTCTACCGTACCTTAAGATTGCTTATAAAGAACGTTAAACTTTATCTTTGTGTGGTGTCCATCTGTGGGGGGGAAGTTACTGCTCTGTGCGATCGCTGGAGACGGCTCTCCTCGGAGACCTCTCCCCTTGTCCTCGGCCGACCCTCCAGGTCCCGTCTAACATTGGTGGCCAGCGGCGCGATCCGAATCAACGCGTACGTACAGAGAGTAACTCACCCCACGACTAAACCACAATGACAACCAAAGAGAGCGGAGCCACAGAAAAATTCCAGATGGAGAAATTGGAAGAGTATAGCCATCGTGGGTTAAAACAATTTTGCATCGAACTAGGCATTGCTACCACCGGTCTGAGCACGAAACACGATTTCAAGCACGCCATCGAGTCTTGGGCGGAAACCGGGGCCGTCAGACCCCCGGACCAAAACGTCGCAGCATCAGAGATCAACACCACTTCTCCCGAAGAACGAAGAACGGGTCTCTCACAGGGAGAGATCCAAGAAAGAGAGAGAAACAGACTACACGAATTAGAGATGGCACGGCTCAAGATGGACGGCGAGCTAAAACTAGCGGAACAAAAACTGAACTTAGAGCACCTACGGCTCCGAGAAGAGCGGGAAGAAAAGCAAAGACAAAGAGAACTCGAAGAAAAAAAACTAGCATACGAACATGAGCGCAAACTGGCAGAAATAGAACTACGAAAGCAAAACAAAGACCTAGGGGTGCCCGAGCAACCGCGCACCCCAGGAGCTACAGAACCAAAGGTCCACATCCCCAAAGATGTCGTCCGAGAGTATTATCGGAACGACGACATACAACAGTGGTTCAAGGCCTATGAGATCGCCATGACCTCCCACCGGATCGATCGAAGTGACTGGGGAGCCGGTCTATGGGGTAGGTTCGTCAATGAAGGCCGCGATGCCCTGCTACAGCTCCCAGACCATCAGATGATGTCCTATGATCACATGAAGGCCGCCCTCCTCACTCGATATGGACTCACGCCCGAGATGTACCATCAGAGGTTCCGCGACTGCACCCGGATCCCGGGTACAACTTGGGTGGAATATGTGAACTATTTCAGCCGGGCCTTCGAAGGGTGTATCAAAGGTAGCCGAGTCACCACCTACGAGCAACTCTTCAATCTCATTGTATGGGAGCACCTCTCCAACAACTGCTTCATCGAGCTCAGGCAGCACCTCCTCGACAGCAAATTGGCTGATCCTCGGCAGTTCGCCGCTGAGGCTGACCGATGGGAGAGCACCCGAGTGGCCCGGAGTGGGCCAAACGAGCAGAACAGAAACAACAACGGCCCTCACCGTCCCCGAGGAGGCGGAGGAGGCCAGGGCCGGGGCAGAGATGCCGCCCTGGCAGCTCACGCCAACAACACCCCACCCCCGGCTGGGCGGAGGAATCCTCCGATGCGCCCAGGGTTCCGAGCCAATGTCACGTGCCATCGGTGCCAGCGGGTCGGACACTATGCCAACGACCCGAACTGCCCCAAGAACCAGACTCCCGGGCCCCACCAGGTCGCGGCCGCCGCCCTAGGAGAAGAACAAACGTACGAAGAACATGACGATTATGAACAAGAACAGCCCGAGTGGGAACCGGCCGCCATGGTCCGGGCTTGCCTAGGGGGAAGAGACATGGTCCCGCGGGTCCCCCTACCCGCAAACACCCAGAAATACAGTCAGTGGGTGAACATCAACGGACGCAAGGCCGAAGCCCTGCGTGACACCGGAGCCAGTGTGACGGCCGTCCGCTGTCACCTGGTGACCCCGGAACAAACCTTGCCAAACGTCCTTTGCCCTTTCCGTTCGGCTGACAATTCGGAGAGCCTATGTCGGATGGCCTGTGTCCCCTTTGAATGGGGAGGAGTGTCTGGCATGCTGAAGGTGACTGTCCGCGATGATGCCCCCGTGGACTGCCTCCTGGGAAACGATCTCGAGAGTTCCCCGTGGGCGGCCTTTGAGAGAAGAGAACACCTGGGGATGCTGGGCATCACAGACTGGGCGTGCGTAACAACCCGGTCCATGGCCGCCCGTACCGTCCCCCGACCCGAAGAACCCAAATGGCCAGCACCTCTTCCTCCGATCACTCCTGAGGAAGACGCCGGCCGCTCTGACCCCCCAGAACAAGCCCCGGAAGAGCCCGCTCAACCTCAGGACCTTCCAGACCTGGCTCAGTGGTGTCAAGAGGGGGGGCCCACCCAAGAACAATTTCGGCAGGAGCAAAAGACCTGTCCCTCCCTTGAGGGACTCCGACAGCAAGCCCTCGCCCAGAGCGCGGGAGACACCGCAGGGGCGCACTGGATCTACTGGGACAACGACTTGCTGTACAGCGAGCAAAGAATTGCAGAATTGGGGGCCAGTCGGGTGCTGGCGGTACCCCTCCGTTTTAGAGACTTCCTTTTAAACTTGGCCCACGATGTCCCCCTGGCTGGGCACTTGGGGCAAGATAAAACCTACAACCGCCTGGTGACACACTTTTACTGGCCCAAGATGCGAAATGACGTTTCTAACCACTGCCGGGCCTGCCCCACCTGCCAAGCCAGCGGCAAGAGCGGCCGAAAACTCAAGGCGCCCCTACAACCATTCCCTGTTGTCACCACCCCGTTCGAACGAGTGGGCATAGATATTGTGGGGCCCATGGACCCCCGAACAGCACAAGGACACCGATTCATCCTGGTCCTGGTAGATCACGCCAACCGTTATCCCGAAGCCATCCCACTTCGAACAGTGACAGCACCCGTGGTAGGCCGAGCCTTGATGGGGATCTTCTCGCGAGTGGGCTTCCCCCGGGAGGTCGTCAGTGACCGGGGTACGAACTTTATTTCGAAATATATGAAGTCCCTCTGGCAGCAGTGCGGGGTCACCTACCGTTTCACAACACCCTATCACCCGCAAGGAAACGGACTGGTCGAGCGGTTCAACCGCACCCTCAAGGGAATGATTATGGGGCTGGAGGAGCCCCTACGCCGCCAGTGGGACGTGTTACTACCGTGCCTCCTCTTTGCTTACCGAGAAGTCCCCCAGAAGTCCCTCGGTTTCAGCCCTTTCGAGCTCCTGTACGGGCACCCTGTCCGAGGGCCCCTCAGCCTAGTGAAGGAAGAATGGGAGATGGCCCCCCTGAAAACCCCTCCGGATGTCTACAAGTACCACCTGACCCTCCGCAACCAGACCAGGCGATTCAGGGAGATCGCTAAAGCCAATCTTGAGGCCAGTCAGGAGGACATGAAGAAATGGTATGACCAACATGCCTCCTCCATTGAGTTTGAACCTGGTCAGCAGGTGTGGGTGATGTCCCCCACCGAACCTTGTGCCTTGCAAGACAAATGGACAGGACCCTTCAAGGTGGTCGAACGCAAGGGTCCTGTCACCTATCTCATCGACATGGAGACACCCCGAAAACCCCTCCGGGTCCTCCACGCCAACAGACTCAAACCACACTTTGTGCGCTCAGAGCTCAGCCTCCTGATGGCTACAGACACTGGGGCGGAAGAAGACTCTGAGCCACTCCCGGACCTGCTGAGGACCCGCGAGAGAGATGGTTCCGTGGATGGGGTCCGACTCTCCGATGCCCTGACCCCGGAGCAGCGCCAAGACTGTCGGACCCTCCTGTTGCAATTTGCAGACCTGTTTTCCCTCACCCCCGGGGTCACCCCCTGGTGCCTTCACGACGTGGACACTGGGGACAGTCCCCCTATTAGACACCGAGCCTACCGAGTCCCGGACCGGGTGCGCGCCTGCATCCAAGAAGAGGTCACCAAGATGCTCGCACTCGGGGTCATCGAGCCCTCAGACAGTCCCTGGGCCAGCCCCGTCGTACTGGTGCCCAAAGCGGCTGCCCCGGGCACCACCCCCGAGCTCCGGTTCTGCGTCGACTATCGGGGCCTGAACGCGGTCACCAGAACCGACGCTCATCCTATCCCCCGAGCAGATGAACTAGTCGACCGCATGGGGGCTGCCCGCTACCTAAGCATCTTCGACCTGACAGCGGGCTACTGGCAGATCAGCCTCACCCCCAGAGCTCAAGAACGATCCGCCTTCTCCACCCCGGATGGGTACTACCAGTTCACCGTGATGCCCTTCGGGATGAAAAACGCTCCAGCCACTTTTCAGAGACTTGTGAACCAGGTATTGGCGGGCCTCGAGGACTTCAGCGCCGCCTACCTGGACGATATCGCAGTATACAGCCGCCACTGGCCCGACCACCTCTGCCACCTCCGAGAGGTCCTGCAGGCCCTTCAGCGAGCTGGCCTCACCATCAAGGCCAGCAAATGCCAAATCGGCCAAGGGTCCGTGACCTACCTGGGTCACCAAGTGGGGAGCGGTCTGGTGGCACCTCTCCAGCTCAAGATCGCTGCCATCCAGTTTGACACAATGTCCAGCACTCTATAACTATGTAGAAATGATCTATTTCTTTATCGCATGGTAGCAAATTAGACAATAATTATAAGAAAGCACAGTATAATTGCAACATCTCAGTCATTCCATTCAAGTAAGTTAGGAGTCTTCAGTAGTTGGATTGTCAGGTCTTTTATTCTGTTCGAAAAATGTAATCTTCATAAAAACAACGTTGTAGCCATCCAGTCCTGGCAGCCCCCCATCACCCAAACCGAGGTACGAGCCTTCCTGGGGCTCACCGGATACTATCGGAGGTTCGTGAAGGACTATGGCAGCATTGTGGGGCCCCTCACGGAACTCACATCCAAAAAACATCCCAAAACGGTCAACTGGACTCCAGACTGTCAAGCGGCCTTTGAGAAACTGAAGGCCGCCATGTGCACCACCCCGGTGCTACAGGCCCCCGACTACAGCCGCGACTTCATAGTCCAGACCGATGCCTCGGACCATGGTATCGGGGCCGTCTTCTCACAACTCAACTCCGAGGGGGTCGATCAGCCAGTGGCCTTTATCAGCCGACGCCTTCTGGCCCGAGAACAACGCTGGAGTACCATCGAGCGGGAGGCCTTCGCAGTGGTGTGGGCCCTCAAGAAACTCCGGCCCTACCTCTTCGGTACCCACTTCCGGGTACAAACAGACCACCGCCCCCTGCAATGGTTAATGCAGATGCGGGGGGAGAACCCCAAACTGCTGCGATGGTCCATCTCCCTGCAAGGGATGGACTTCACGGTGGAGCATCGCCCTGGTCAAGATCACGCAAATGCAGATGGCCTGTCCCGCTTTTTCCGCCTCGACGGAGAGAGTCCCCAAGAGGATGGGTAACTCTCCACGCCTTCACCTGGGGGGGACGCATGTTGGACAGGCCCCAGAAGGGGGCTCGCTCCCTCCCCGTATGACAGAGCCAGGACACCGACTCTCCAGAAACCACCCCCAGAAGTAACCCGTAACCCGTCCCTCACGGGACGCCTGCCCCCGAACATCTCCGTAACACCGGCCTGGGTCTCCACCGGCACCATCGCCCGGGCCCAGCCGCCATCTTGGACACTGCACCACGAGGCCGCATGGCCTCAACTCGACCCTAACCCTGGGCCTGGCCAGGCCCCCGACAGCCCGGCACCACCATCCACCCGGGAGGTGAGCGGACCACTTGGCAGGTCAATGGGAGAGAGGAGTTTCGATGGCTCTCCCCCTCCAGGTGCCGATCGCCCCCAGCCTCCCCGGTCGCTGGCTCCACCCCCCTGCTGGGTGTCTGGACTCCCTCATCCCGGGCCTCCCGACCTCCAAGTGCGAGGGTCCGGACATCAAAGGGCACCAGCCCTATAACTGGGGCAGCTCCAGAGCGGGAAGGCAGTTGTATCCTGGAGTCGAGAGACACCGTGAAGAACTCATCCTTGACGGACTGCGGGCGCTGCCGCAGCCCTGCCTTGTGAACTGTCGTCCTGCCCGCTGGCGCTGGCGCTGGCGCGGCCCTCTGCAACCTTCATCCTCGTCGGGACCTGCTGGCGCTGCCGCGGCCCGTTGTAACTACCATCTTCGTCGGGACCTGCTGGTGCTGCCGCGGACCGTTGCCACCTACGATCTTCCCGGGACCTGCTGGCGCTGCCGCGGCCCGTCCGCCCAGAACACCGAGCTCGAGGATTGTGAGCTACCCATCATCTCATCGTAACTACCAGATTGGTAACAAGACTGTCCCGCTACCCTTCCCCCATCCAAGAGACTAGAATCGAGGGGACCTCGGAGTCCTGACCTCCTTGTACCATTCTACCGTACCTTAAGATTGCTTATAAAGAACGTTAAACGTTATCTTTGTGTGGTGTCCATCTGTGGGGGGAAGTTACTGCTCTGTGCGATCGCTGGAGACGGCTCTCCTCGGAGACCTCTCCCCTTGTCCTCGGCCGACCCTCCAGGTCCCGTCTAACACGAGGCCTTAACCCGACTGCTCTTCTTCTTGGAGGGTGTCTGGTCCGTTGTTCCATAATCCAGCACCTGTTCAGTGGGGCATTCTCTGACCTGTGACCTGGTCACAGCAAACACATGTGCTGGCAAGCCTAACATTTCCATGTGAGTCCATTGCTCCACTTCCGACCATTGTGATGACTCCAAATCATTGCCCAACAAACAATCCACTGGGAGGTCTGAACTAACAAAAACCTTTTTCTGGCCATTTACCCCTCCCCAGGAGAAAGCAACAATCGCCATACTATGACTGGTAGTGACGTTGCTGGCATTGGTCACCAGGAAATCTGTACCTGGCATGATCTGTCCAGGGTCCACAAAGTTAGGCGTCACCATGGTGACGCTGGCACCAGTGTCCCTGTAGGCCTGAGCCATTCTTCCATTTATTAAAGGCGTCTGTCGGTATTTGCCCAAAGTATTGGGACTGACATCAGGGGATATATCCACATCCCCCGTACAAACAAGGACAGCCTGAGTGAGTGTACCAACTAAGTTGTCACACCCCTCAGAACCCAAAGTTAACCCAACTAGTCCCTTGGGAGGTGCACTACTACTGCTGGCTGTACTAGGGGGCACAGGTGCCTTAGGGGCTGCAGTAGCAGGAGTCTGCCCTCCTTTCTTGGTGCACTCACTAAACCAGTGAGTTTTACTTTTACAGTATTGGCACCACCTTTTCGATTGACCTTCTTGATTCTTCTTTTTCTGGGAAGCCTGACCCCCCCCCCCCCTCTTTGGGTTGTTGGGGACCTGTCGAAGACTTCTGGTCAGTTTGTTCCCCTTTCGAATCTTTACCCTTCTGGTCTGCTTTCTTCTGACCACCCTGGTTCTGGCCCTGGTTTTGCTTAACCCTTGTTCTGACCCATCTGTCTGCCTTCTTTCCCAATTCTTGGGGAGAGGTCAGATCCGAGTCGACATGGTGCTGATGCAACAACTGGTTCTGACAATTGTTTAAAATCTGTTCTCGCATGATCAAATTATACAATCCTGTGTAATCAGTAACCTTACTGCCCAGCAACCAGCCCTCCCAAGCCTTAGTGGCACAATCAACGAAATCAGACCAGTCCTGAGACTGAGTTTTCTGGGTATCCCTGAACAGCAACCTGTACTGTTCAGTGGTTAGGCCGAACCCATCAATCAGTGCGTTCTTCAGGACCTGGTAATTGTTAGCATCCTCGACCCTTGTGGTGAGGAGCTTATCTCTACCTTTACCTTCAAAGGAGAGCCACAAGATAGCTGCCCACTGACTCTGGGGGATGCACTGTACAGTGCAGGCCCGCTCCAAAGCAGTAATCCATTTGTGGATGTCGTCCCCTTGCTTAAAGGGGGGCACTATCTTATTCAGGTGCTTAGTGTCTAAACTCCTGGGTTCCCTTGGGGGAATGCTGCCACCAGTGGGAATTGTCCCACTCAACTCTTGCTCTCGAGCAAAGGCGAGTCTCTCTTTGGCTAGGGCAAGTTCTTCCCTTTCGATCCGCAGTTTGACTTCCCGCTCCTTTGCTTCGTACACTCTCCTCTGAGGTGATGTCATCCCTCTTCGAGCAGAGCCTCGAGAGCCATTGGTTCGAACAGATCCGTTAGAGCCTCTTGACAGAGATCTAACTCGTCCGTTCCCAATGTTAAGCTGGCCCGAGAGAGGGCCCAGGGGTCCCCTAGTACCAATCTCGTGCCGGCTTAAGTTGTCCTGAGTTAGCTGACTAACTATGGCTGGACCTTTGTCTGCCTCATCCCCAGATGTCTCTGGATCCTCGTCCTCCTCTTCACCTTCTGCGGAGAGATGGATGAGGTCAGGGTCACCTGTGGTTCCCTCGAGGGGGGGCATATCCATTTCCGGATGAGAAGGGTCGATGTTACCCGCCCTCCTGGCATCATAAGCCTCCAAGAGACCAATCAGAACCGGAATGGTAGGGTTTGCACCCTGTTTTAGCTTTCGAGATGTACAGATCTGTCGCATCTCGTGAAAGCTAAGCGCAGCATATCTGGAGGTGACCTGTGGAAGGTCGACTGCACGAGGGGAGACTCAGAGTTTCCGCCTTTGTCTGACATGCTGCTTCTAGTGTGGTGTAAGTGATGCACCTACCTACACTATGGGTTTACCTACTGATCCCTTGCTAAGAGTTGTAGCCAAGGTGTGCTAAGCCTTGAGGAGCTACAACAGCTGGTTCAGTAGAACTCAGAGTATTCTAAGCTAAGTTATATGTACCTGGAGTATTTATGCGATCTTTCACAAGATATTCTTAGAATTCGCGTGGTAGAACAACAGCAAGCTCAAATCCCACCGCTGCCACCAATGTGAGAAGTTGGCCCGATATGCAGCATTCGCTATTCTAGCGACCACTATGCATCGGTCCAAACGACCCTTATGGTGATTGGTTGTAAGTCAACCTTATAGACCAGCTATCCTAGTAGCGTGGATACGAGCAGTCTAAGGCTAAAGACTCGAGAGGGCGTGTTAAGCCAGCTGTTATACCATCACATACCCCTTGAACACCAAGTGAAAGGACACCACACAAGCGTTATGAAAATAAACAGTTTATTTATTAGAATCACAACAGCCCTGGACTCTTTATGAGGACAGGGTACTAAGCACACAACAAAACTCTTAAGAAAATACTTCAAGTGCACAATTAAAACAAGTGCCCGAGGGCACGGACAGTTCTAATGGTCTCGGGCGGACCCGATAAGGCAAGTCGGAAGCGAGGGACTCGGGACCCTAGAGTAAGGAGGCTATGCAGGCACCGAAATGCCGAAGTTACCTAGCCACGAGGGCTGCGGCTGCACAAGTCTTACAGGCGTCGGGGTCTTCGCTGACAAGCCATGAGCCGGAAGAAAAGGAGTTGCTGGCCGGCGACCAGTGATGAATAGTTCGTAGAGATCCAAGCCTGGATCGGTGATCGTTGATACCTGAAAGCAGAGGGGACCAAGTTCGTAC
Organism: Lissotriton vulgaris; assembly: GCF_964263255.1. Lineage (NCBI taxonomy): Eukaryota > Metazoa > Chordata > Amphibia > Caudata > Salamandridae > Lissotriton > Lissotriton vulgaris. Next base: position 347,489,097 of record NC_141686.1, read on the forward strand.
TACTAGCCAGTAGTCAGAGGGTACCAGGAAGGCACCGGATGACCGTCACCTCGACTAGGTGAGTGGGCGACGCTAGGCTCTGCAGTCTCACGGACCAGGAGGCGTTGTCGGCGACCAGGATGGAGGTGCGAGCTTTTCCCACGAAGGTTGATGCTGTCGGCGTCGCTGGGCCCAGGATTGGGGCAACAAGCCTTGGCAGATTTCAGGGCCACGTGGTGGGCCTAAAATGGTGTCTTGAGGGGACCAGGAGGGTCCGGGGTGCTTCTCTCAAAGAAGGAAGCAAAGGCCAGTCTGGAGCAACCAGACCAGCAGCGTTGGTTGTCAGATGTCGTCAAAGAAGGGCACCAGCCAGCGGCTAGTGACCAGACAACGTGCTGAGCAGCAAGCAGAAGGGCCCCACGCAGATCGTGGAGATGCTGGGAGACTGCACTTCGGTGCTGGAGCTGCTCAGGGTCGGGGCTTCTCGGACCCCAGAGCACTCGCCAGAGAATTGCTTCGATGGTCGTGCTGGTTAAGAAAGCGTGCAGGTTTTGATGATGGCCGGTCCCTCGAGATCTCGTCGCACCCACGGATCTCAGCTGAGCTGACGATGTGGGTAGAGGTCAGAGGTGCCAGGGAAGCCGGTTCTCGTCGAGCTGGGTCGTCGGATTCCTGAGGAAGGACTTGCAGCAAACCGCAGAGTTCTTAGATGGTGCCTGCGGATGCAGGGTGACTACTCCTTAGCCACAAGGGAGAAATCTTGAGAAGAGTCTCGAATGTCCTTTCGTAGAAAGTAGTTCTTGATTCAAAGATGATCTAATTTGGAAGGGTCCCCGCTCCGGCCTTTATCCTAAAGAAAGGGGTGGGTACATGACTAGGTCCTGCCCTAGGGGTGGGACCAAGAAGGGGGGTAGTTACACCCCTCTCCCCTGCCGGACTTTCCCCAGGTCAGGGGCTGCGCGCCCCTGGAACTGGTTCTGACCGGCAGATGCGTAGGGAGCACCGGGGTGCCACTCCGCAGTCACCTTCTCGCAAAGCCCTACCTACCCAGAATACATACAACTCTGTCTGGGATGGTGTGAACACCACCCCTGACAGGAAACCCTTTGTCCAAGCTCTCCCCGCTGGAAGGACTCCCGGCAGCAGGAGGTCAGACTCGTGTCTGTGGTGGCAGCGTCCATTTTGTGGAGCTGAGGCTTTAGTTAACTTTAACCGGGTTCACAGTTACGTACATGTCGTGTCCCTCTAGAAGGGTGGAATGCTAACCTCGTTGCCAGAATTGGTGAGGGGGCAGCATCCCGATTCGTATGACACCTTACTCGACATGTCTTGATAACGATATACCGAAGTTACCGATATGATACGCGTTATCATGGAACAGCCATTGGGTCTTGGTTCCGCAAGCTGCAACCGGGCTTGGCTTGTGCCAGAGCCCAATTCAGACCGGACCCATGCACTCTGCCTTCAGGATTGTCAAGGCCTGCCATAGGAGTGACTGATAGGAACCCGGGTGTCCATTGTGAGGTTAGATATAGGGATACTATACCTAAAGCAACGAGCGAGTACGCTACGTTGCCCCAGCTGTCGTGCAGCCAGTTGTGTCAGTTTTAGATGGCCATCCAGTGGTGGCATAATATATGCTTCAGCCCCTGGTAGGCCCTGGGTACACCGATGCCCTGAGTTACAGGGTCTGACAAGGTGGCCCAGTTCCAATTGGGTAATTCACCTAAGGTACACGCATCAATTTAGTGAGAGAACAGCTAGGCTGTGGGTCTGATTAGCAGGCCCACAGCCCGAGAAAGTCGTAAACCAGTGAAACAAAAGCAAAAAGTCCGGGTGATCATAGGATTGCAGACCCTACTCTCCTACAACTGGTACAACAAAGAGTTCTATAATCCACTCTAAACTCCCTGGGGCACCTTTGTCTGGCTTAACGAATATTTCCGTAGGATTTTCTGGTGCCCCAGTTAAACACCCAATTTCTCAACCTTTGCCCATCTCGATAGGTCCTTATGATCTAGAGGCTCCACTTATTTTAACAACTGGTTGTGGTGAAAATCTGTTGGGTCTGGATTTATTAAAAAGATTGTATGCAACCCTACATTGTTCTCCGTCTGGTGTACACCTCACTTTAGGTAGGGAATTGATTTCTCCAGTGTATCTGTTTAAAGACAAACTTCCCCCTGAATTGCATTCTCTTCCTACTACTTTTTGGGCTACAGGTCCTAATGATGTTGGCCTTTTACAAATCCCGCCTTACGTTGTCACCCTCAAACCCAATATTAGATTACCACGCATTCCCCAGTACAAAGTTTCCAGTGATGGTGAAAAAGCTCTTTTGGCTATTATTTATGATTTGGTTCAGAAAGGTGTAATTGAAGAGACTAGAGGAAATATATGCAATAGTCCTGTTATACCTATTCTTAAAAGTACTGATCCTTCCCAACCTCTCGTTTATCGCTTTGTGATCGATCTCCGGGAGGTCAACAAAATTGTTGTACCCCAATTTCCTGTCATCCCAGATATCACTGCCCTATTGACAACAGTACCTGCTTCTGCTACTTGGTTTTCTGTTGTTGATTTGAAAAATGCATTCTTTAGTATTCCCATTGCCGAAGAAAGTAGAGATATTTTTGGCTTCTCTTTAGGAAGCCGAAGCTTCCGATTCACACGTGCTCCCCAAGGCTATTGTGAGAGTCCCTCCATTTATAGTCAAGCTTTAAAGACACAGCTCGATACTCTCACTTTACCTCCAGGTGCCACCCTTATTCAGTATGTAGATGATTTGTTAATTTCTGCTGATTCTGAGGACATTTGTAGACAGGCTACTATTTCGCTGTTACGACACTTGGCTGATCTTGACCACAAGGTTTCACTCTCTAATATGCAATATTGCCGCCAGAAAGTTACCTATTTAGGTCATCTATTGTCGAAAGAGGGAAGATAATTAACACCAGAACGTATCCAAGCAATTGCTCAAATGTCTGTACCAGAAACACAAAAGGAGGTATGTGCCTTTCTGGGCATTACCTCTTATTGTAGACAATGGATTCCGAATTTTTCTTTGTTAGCGAAACCTTTGTTAGCGCTCACTCTTAAAGATACACCCCAACCTCTTCCTTGGACTGAAGAATGTCAGAAAAGTTTTAATGATTTACGTACTGCCCTGTGTTCTGCTCCAGTGTTAGGTACTCCTGATTACAGTAAGCCTTTTACCCTTTATGTCCATGAGAGAGAAGGTTGTGCATTGTCAGTTTTAACGCACCAATTTGGGGACAAACAACTCCCATGTGCCTATTTTTCAGCTACATTAGAGCCAGTGGCCAAGGTGTTACCTAGTTGTTTGAGAGCCACAGCAGCAACGGCAGTTTCCATTCGCCAGTCTGCTGGGTTGGTGTTAAATAATGCTCTTATTGTCATGGTACCATATGCAGTAGATATACTCCTAAATAGGACAAAGACCCAGCATCTTCCTAGTGCCCGCTTATCCGGGTGCGAACTGACACTTTTTGCTAGTCGTGTGCATATTAAACGATGCAATACCCTAAACTCAGCCACAGTGTTAAAGATCCCAATAGAAGCAAATACTCAAGAACAACATGATTGTTTCTTCCGTACAGAGGAGGAGACAAAAGGTAGAGTTGATCTAAAAGATACTCCACTCTTGAATCCAGATGGAATCTTATGGGTTGATGGCTCTTGTTTTAAGCTCCCAATGGTGAGACCACCTCAGCCTATGCAGTAACGACTTAGCATACAGTTGTAGAAACTGCAAGTATTAGAAAGAATTCAGCCCAGGCAGCTGAATTAATAGCTCTAACTAGAGCTTGTGTATTGGCTAAAGGAAAAAGAGTGAATGTGTTCACCGATAGTCAATATGCGTTTGGAGTGGCCCATAGTTTTGGCCGCTTATGGAGGGAGAGAGGATTTCTCACCTGCCATGGTGCTAAGATACAGCATGGCGAGTTGGTGAATGACCTTCTCGAATCACTTACCTTGCCTACTCAAATAGTAATTGTTGGACAGGTACCATGAAGGGCTCACTCCCTTCCCGCATGACAGGGCCCAGACACCGGCTCTCCCAGTGCTACCCACAGAAGCACCCCGCAACCCGTCCCCTACGGGACGCCTGCTCCCGGATATCTATGTATCACTGGCCCGGGCCACCGTCAGCACCCTTGCCCGGACCAGCACCCATCTTGGACATTGCACCACGAGGCCGCGTGGCCTCAGCTCGACCCTAACCCTGGGCCTGGCCAGGCCCCGACATCCCGGCACCACCATCCACCCAGGAGGCGAACGGACCACTTGGCAGGTCAATGGGAGAAAGAAGTGTCGATGGCTCTCCCCCGCCAGGTGCCGATCGCCCCCAGCCTCACCGGGCGCTGGCTCCACACCCCTGCTGGGTGTCTGGACTCCCTCATCCCGGACCTCCCGACCTCCAAGTGCGAGGGTCCGGACATCAAAGGGCGCCAGACCTATAACTGAGGCAGCTCCAGAGCAGGAAGGCAGTTGTATCCTGGAGTCGAGAGACACCGTGAAGAACTCATCCCTGACGGACTACTGGCGCTGCCGTAGCCCTGCCTTGTGAACTGTCGTCCTGCCTGCTGGCGCTGCCGCGGCCTTCTGCAACCTTCATCCTCGTGGGACCTGCTGGCGCTGCCGCGGCCCGTTGTAACCTTCATCCTCGTGGGGACCTGCTGGCGCTGCCGCGGCCTCTTGCAACCACCATCTTCGTCGGGACCTGCTGGCGCTGCCGCGGCCCGTTGCTACCTACGACCTTCTCGGGACCTGCCAGCGCTGCCGCGGCCCGACCTGCCCGAACGCCGAGCTGAGGATTGTGAGCTACCATCGTCTCATCCCAATACCAGGTTGGTAACAAGACTGTCCCGCTACCCCCTTGCCCTGCTGGAGACTAGAATTGAGAGGATCCTCGTGTCCTGATCTCCTTGTACTGTACTACCTCACATCAAGAATTGCATATAAAGAGCGGTAACCTTATCCTTGTGTGGTGTCCATCTGTGGGGGGGGAAGTTACTTGTCTGTACGATCGCTGGAGACGGCCCTCACCGGAGGCCTCTCCCCTTGTCCTCGGCCGACCCTCCAGGTCCCCGTCTAACATTGGGCGATGCTCCACAGTGAAGTCCATCCCCTGCAGGGAGATGGACCATCGCAATAGTTTGGGATTCTCCCCCCGCATCTGCATCAACCATTGCAGGGGGCGATGATCTGTTTGCACCCGAAAGTGGGTACCGAAGAGGTAGGGCCGGAGCTTCTTAAGGGCCCACACTACTGCAAAGGCCTCCCGCTCGATGGTGCTCCAGCGCTGCTCTCGGGCCAGTAGGCGTCTGCTGATGAAGGCCACGGGTTGGTCGACTCCCTCAGGGTTCAGTTGGGAGAGGACGGCCCCAATGCCATGGTCCGAGGCATCAGTCTGAACGATGAACTCGCGGCTGTAGTCGGGGGCCTGGAGCACAGGGGCGGTGCACATGGCGGCCTTCAGCTTCTCGAAGGCCGCTTGACATTCGGAAGTCCAGTTGACTGTCTTTGGGCGGTTCTTGGATGTGAGTTCCGTGAGGGGCCCCACAATGCTGCCGTAGTCCTTCACAAACCGCCGGTAGTATCCGGTGAGCCCCAAGAAGGCTCGGACCTCGGTTTGGGTTACGGGGGGCTGCCAGGACTGGATGGCAGCGATCTTGAGCTGGAGGGGGGCCACCAGACCGCTTCCCACTTGGTGTCCGAGGTAGGTCACGGACCCCTGGCCAATTTGCCACTTGCTGGCCTTGATTGTGATGCCGGCCTGTTGGAGGGCCTGCAGGACCTCTCGGAGGTGGCGGAGGTGGTCTGTCCAGTGGCGGCTGTACACCGCGATATCGTCCAGGTATGCGGCGCTGAACTCTTCGAGGCCCGCCAATACCTGGTTCACCAGCCGTTGAAAGGTGGCTGGAGCGTTTTTCATGCCGAATGGCATCACCGTGAAATGGTAGTGTCCATCCGGGGTGGAGACAGCGGATCGTTCTTGGGCTTTGGGGGTGAGGCCGATCTGCCAGTAGCCCGCCGTCAGATCGAAGATGCTCAGGTAGCGGGCAGCCCCCATGCGGTCAACCAGTTCATCTGCTCGGGGAATGGGGTGAGCGTCGGTTCGGGTGACAGCGTTCAGGCCCCGATAGTCGACGCAGAATCGGAGCTCGGGGGTGGTGCCCGGGGCAGCAGCTTTGGGGACCAGTACGACTGGGCTGGCCCAGGGGCTGGCCGAAGGTTCGATGACTCCGAGGGCGAGCATCTTGGCGACTTCTTCTTGGATGCAGGCGCGCACCCGATCTTGTACTCGGTACGCCCGGTGTCGGATAGGGGGACTGTCCCCAGTGTCCACATCGTGAAGGCACCAGGGGGTGACCCCGGGGGTGAGGGAGAACAGGTTTGCAAACTGCAGCAGGAGGGCCCGACAGTCTTGGCGCTGCTCCGGGGTCATGGCATCGGAGAGTCGGACCCCGTCCACTGAACCATCTTTTTCCCGGTTCCTCAGTAGGTCAGGGAGGGGCTCGGAGTCCTCTTCCGCCCCACTGTCTGTAGCCATCAGCAGGCTGAGCTCCGAGCGCACGAAGTGCGGTTTGAGTCTGTTGGCGTGGAGGACCCGGAGGGGATTCCGGGGGGATTCCATGTCGATGAGATAGGTGACGGGGCTCTTGCGCTCAACCACTTTGAAGGGCCCCGTCCATTTGTCCTGCAAGGCACAAGGTTCGGTGGGGGACATCACCCATACCTGCTGTCCAGGCTCGAACTCGATGGAGGAGGCATGTTGATCGTACCATTTCTTCATGTCCTCCTGACTGGCTTCAAGATTGGCTTTGGCGATCTCTCTGAATCGCCTGGTCTGATTGCGGAGGGTCAGGAGGTACTTGTAGACGTCTGGAGGGGTCTTCAGGGGGGCCATTTCCCATTCTTCTTTCACTAGGCTGAGGGGCCCTCGAAAGGGGTGTCCGTACAGGAGTTCGAAGGGGCTGAAGCCGAGGGACTTCTGGGGGACTTCTCGGTAGGCGAAGAGGAGGCACGGGAGTAGCACGTCCCACTGGCGGCGGAGGGGTTCTTCCAGCCCCATGATCATTCCCTTGAGAGTGCGGTTGAACCGCTCGACCAGTCCGTTTCCTTGCGGGTGATAGGGGGTTGTGAATCGGTAGGTGACTCCGCACTGCTGCCAGAGGGATTTCATGTACTTCGAAATAAAGTTCGTGCCCCTGTCGCTGACGACCTCCCGGGGGAAGCCCACTCGAGAGAAGATCCCCATTAAGGCTCGGCCTACCACTGGTGCTGTTACAGTTCGAAGGGGAACGGCCTCTGGATAGCGGGTGGCGTGGTCCACCAGGACCAGGATGAATCGATGCCCTTGTGCTGTTCGGGGGTCCAGGGGCCCCACAATGTCTATTCCCACCCGTTCGAACGGGGTGGTGACCACGGGGAATGGTTGCAGGGGTGCCTTGAGTTTGCGGCCGCTCTTCCCGCTGGCCTGGCAGGTGGGGCAGGACCGGCAGTGGTTGGAGACGTCATTTCTCATTTTTGGCCAGTAAAAGTGGGTTACCAGGCGGTTGTATGTCTTGTCTTGCCCCAAGTGTCCAGCCAGGGGGACATCATGTGCCAAGTTCAAAAGGAAGTCTCTGAAGCGGAGGGGCACCACCAGCACTCGACTGGCCCCCAACTCCACGATTCTTTGCTCGCTGTATAGTAGGTCATTGTCCCAATAGATCCAGTGGGCCCCTGCGGGGTCTCCCGCGCTCTGGGCGAGTGCTTGCTGTCGCAGTCCCTCGAGGGAGGGACAGGTCTATTGCTCTTGCCGGAATTGCTCCTGGGTGGGTCCCCCTTCTTGACGCCACTGAGCCAGGTCTGGAAGGTCTTGGGGCTGAGCGGGCCCTTCTTGGGTTTGTTCCGGGGGGTCGGTCTGGAGGGTGTCCTCCTCTGGAGCGATCGGGGGAGGAGGTGCCGGCCATTCGGGTTCTTCAGGTCGTGGGATGGTGCGGGCGGCCATGGACCGGGTGGTTATGCACGCCCAGTCCGGGCGGCCCAACATCCCCAGGTGCTCTTTTCTTTCAACGGCCGCCCACGGGGAGCTCTCGAGATCGTTTCCCAGGAGGCAGTCCACGGGGGCATCATCTCGGACAGTCACTTTTAGCATACCGGACACTCCTCCCCATTCGAAGGGGACGCAGGCCATCCGACACAGGCTCTCGGAATTGTCGGCCGATCGGACGGGGCAAAGAACGTTTGGCAGGATTTGTTCTGGGGTCACCAGGTGACTGCGGACGGCCGTCACGCTGGCCCCCGTGTCCCGCAGGGCTTCGGCCTTGCGCCCATTTATGTTCACCCACTGGCTGTATTTTCTGGTGTTGGCGGGTAGGGGAGCCCGCGGGACCATGTCTCTTCCCCCTAGGCAAGCCAGGACCATGGCGGCGGGTTCCCACTCGGGCTGCTCCTGCTCGTACTCCTCATGCTCTTCGGAGATTTGCTCTCCCCCTAGGGCGGCGGCAGCTACCTGGCGGAGCCCGGGAGTCTGGTTCTTTGGGCAGTTCGGGTCACTGGCATAGTGGCCGACTCGCTGGCATCGGTGACAAGTAACATTGGCTCCGAACCCCGGGCGCATCGGGGGGTTGCCCCGGCCGGCCGGGGGCGGGGTGTTAGTAGCGGGAGCGGCCGGGACGGCGTCTCTGCCCCGGCCCTGGCCTCCTCCTCCTCCTCGGGGACGATGATGACCTTGGTTGGTTCTGTTCTGCTCGGTTGGCCCACTCCGGGCCACTCGGGTGCTTTCCCATCGGTCAGCCTCAGCGGCGAGCTGCCGTGGCTCAGTCAATTTACTGTCGAGGAGGTGCTGCCTGAGCTCGACGAAGCAGTTGTTGGAGAGGTGCTCCCACACAATGAGGTTGAAGAGCTGCTCGTAGGTTGTTACGTGGCTACCCTTGATCCACCCCTCGAAGGCTCGGCTGAAATAGTTCACATATTCTACCCAAGTTGTACCCGGGATCCGGGTGCAGTCGCGGAACCTCTGGCGGTACATCTCGGGCGTAAGCCCATATCGAGTGAGGAGGGCGGCCTTCATGTGGTCATAGGACGTCATTTGATGGTCCGGGAGCTGTAGCAGGGCATCGCGGCCTTCATTGACGAACCTCCCCCAAAGACCGGCTCCCCAGTCACTTCGATCGATCCGGTGGGAGGTCATGGCGATCTCGTAGGCCTTGAACCACTGTTGTATGTTGTCGTTCCGATAGTATTCACGGACCACATCTTTGGGGATGTGGACCTTTTGTTCGGTAGCACCTGGGGTGTGCGGTTGCTCGGGCACCCCTAGTTCTTTGTTCTGTTTCCGCAGTTCTATCTCTGCTAGCTTGCGCTCGTGTTCGTATGCCAGTCTTTTTTCTTCGAGTTCCCTCTGTCTTTGCTTTTCTTCCCGCTCTTCTCGGAGCCGTAAGTGTTCCAAGTTTATCTTTTGTTCCGCCAGTTTCAGCTCTCCGTCTAACCGGAGCCGTGCCAACTCTAATTCGTGTAGTCTACTTTTTTCTCGTTCTTGGATCTCTTCCCGGGAGAGACCCGTTCTCCTTTCTTCCGTCAGCGTGGTGTTTGTCTCTGGTGCTTCGATGTTTTGGTCCCGGGGTCCGGCGGCATTTGTTTCTGCCCAGGATTCTAGGGCGTGCTTGAAGTCATCTTTTGTGCTCAGACCGGTGGTAGCAATGTCTAGTTCTATACAAAATTGTTTTAGCTCTCGGTGGTTGTACTCCTCTAGTTTTCCCATCTGGAATTTCTCTGTAGATCCGCTCTCTTTGGTCGTCATTGTGGTTTAGTCGTAGGGTGAGTTACTCTCTGTACGATTACGCGTTGGTTCGGATCGCGCCGCTGGCCACCAATGTTAGACGAGGACCTGGAGAGTCGGCCGAGGACAAGGGGAGAGGCCTCCGGTGAGGGCCGTCTCCAGCGATCGTACAGACAAGTAACTTCCCCCCCCACAGATGGACACCACACAAGGATAAGGTTAACACTCTTTATATGCAATTCTTGATGTAAGGTAGTACGGTACAATGAGATCAGGACACGAGGATCCTCTCAATTCTAGTCTCTAGCAGGGCAAGGGGGTAGCGGGACAGTCTTGTTACCAATCTGGTATTGGGATGAGACGATGGTAGCTCACAATCCTCGAGCTCGGCGTTCGGGCAGGTCGGGCCGCGGCAGCGCCGGCAGGTCCCGAGAAGGTCGCAGGTAGCAACGGGCCGCGGCAGAGCCAGCAGGTCCCGACGAAGATGGTGGTTGCAAGAGGCCGCGGCAGCGCCAGCTGGTCCCCACGAGGATGAAGGTTACAACGTGCCGCGTCAGCGCCAGCAGGTCCCACGAGGATGAAGGTTGCAGAAGGCCGCGGCAGCGCCAGCAGGCAGGACGACAGTTCACAAGGCAGGGCTACGGCAGCCCCAGTAGTCCGTCAGGGATGAGTTCTTCACGGTGTCTCTCGACTCCAGGATACAACTGCCTTCCTGCTCTGGAGCTGCCTCAGTTATAGGTCTGGCGCCCTTTGATGTCCGGACCCTCGCACTTGGAGGTCGGGAGGTCCGGGATGAGGGAGTCCAGACACCCAGCAGGGGGGTGGAGCCAGCGCCCGGGGAGGCTGGGGGCGATCGGCACCTGGCGGGGGAGAGCCATCGACACTTCTTTCTCCCATTGACCTGCCAAGTGGTCCGTTCGCCTCCTGGGTGGATGGTGGTGCCGGGATGTCGGCCTGGCCAGGCCCAGGGTTAGGGTCGAGCTGAGGCCACGCGGCCTCGTGGTGCAATGTCCAAGATGGCGGCTGGTCCGGGCAAGGGTGCTGACGGTGGCCCGGGCCAGTGATACATAGATATCCGGGAGCAGGCGTCCCGTAGGGGACCCATTTCGCAGCAAACAGAAAACATACAAATGATGTTGCAACAACAGCTTAAAGATATTATGGCTATCGAAGTAGACTCAGATTAACGTGAGTTTATGTATTACCTGCGTAATGGCAAAAGGAGGGTCTGAGGAAATTCGGTTCCGACTCCATTTTGTGTTTCACCGCCATTTTGTTTTGCCCTCACTCAGGCAGCGCGGCGAACACAAAACTCTTGCCCTTCGTACTGCCACATATCAAATAACCCCTCTATCCTTGAGGTGAAGTTGATTCCAAGAATCAGTCCGACTCACTAATCCTTATCCAAACTGCCTGTTGGCCTTCAGTATTCTTGTCTCGACTCACTAATCCTTGTCTCAAACCGTCTGTTGGTTTTCATTGTCCTTATCCCCGCCTTATCCTACCTTGCAAATTGGCCTTTTCGCAATACACAAACATGTCTACCACTGTTGATTAACTCAGGGACGCCATTATTGAATCACCTGTGGGGTTAGTCAAAACATGACCTAGGGGGTGGATAATTTAATCATGTGACGTCTTGTTTTTCCCAAAAAACATATCTTTTTATTGGTTTAAATTTTGCGCATTGGGAGTGTTCTTATGCAGGTGTAAAAGAGTATAAAAGACTGTGAGCCCCGGAGTAAAGGGGCAGTCTCCTGAGAACATACCATTGGTGTACTTCTAGGATCACTGTGCATAGCTGCAGCCAATAAATCCTGTTGTCTACGCTTAACAGAGTGTCCCGTGTTTCTGTACAACAAAGCAGGTGAACTCAGAGATTTAGGCGTGCCCTGCGCCGCTAGGCCCTTACAGGCCTGGTTCTTCACAGCCCTAACTTTCTCAGTAAACCACATACATTCGACACACACTGCAGCCCTAACTTACTCAGTAAACCACGTACCTTATACACACACTGCAGCCCTAACTTACTCAGTAAACCACATATATTCGACACACACTGCAGCCCTAACCTACTCAGTAAACCACATACATTCGACACACACTGCAGCCCTAACTTACTCAGTAAACCACATACATTCGACACACACTGCAGCCCTAACCTACTCAGTAAACCACATACATTCGACACACACTGCAGCCCTAACTTACTCAGTAAACCACACACATTCGACACACACTGCAGCCCTAATTTACTCAGCAAACCACATACATTCGAGACACACTGCAGCCCTAATTTACTCAGCAAACCACATACATTCGAGACACACTGCAGCCCTAATTTACTCAGCAAACCACATACATTCGAGACACACTGCAGCCCTAACTTACTCAGCAAACCACATACATTCGACACACACTGCAGCTCTAACTTACTCAGCAAACAACATACCTTCAACAGACTCTGCAAACCAGCTAACCCACAAAACATTCTGCAAATCTCACCAACCGAAAAAACAATTCAACCCTCATTGTGCACACAATATATTGCAAGCATGCACAACACACACGGTGTAAAACAACTAAAGCAGTAAAATGTATTTCTAATGCCAGAAATAAAGACCTACTTGAAAGCCCTAGTGTAGTAATGAGGGCAAGAAGGAAAGTGTCTTAGCTAAAATAAAGTGCAGTGCTCTAAATGGCCAGTGTTTTCATTTATCTTAGGCTGTGATGTGCTTGAAACTGAATCTCCGATCCGTACCAGGAGGATGGGACAATCTCTGGGTGCTCTGGGCTTGCTTGAGCAGTGGTCTAAGAACTGCAAATAAGTAAACTACAACCTACAGGTTCAGCTGTGTGTCTGTATGTGTTTTGATGGAGTCTTCTTGCCATGCATTTGCAAGTACAGTAGACACTTAAAAATGTTATGTTATGTTATGTTAAATTATTTTATATAGCGCATGGCTGCCCCAGCAACGGGGCGTCCCAGCATTTACAGACATGCGTGACAGAGTGGCTGCGAGGCTGCGAGTGGAAGGGGAGTGTGATATCGGCCTCCACAGCACTGCAGATTAAATTGACGAGAATAGCCAAGTTTTAATTAACTTGCGGAAACACTGATGATGTGTAGTGGATCGTGCTTGTAGAGGGATAGAGTTCCAAAGTAGTGGAGCCTTGTGCTTAAATGAGCGTCCTCCCGCTCTGCTCCTTTGTACCCTCGTAGTACAGGCCAGATGAAGATCTGCAGTGCGAAGATCGCGCGTCGGGGTATAGAAGGTGCAAAGTCCCTTCAGGATAGGAGGACCCTGTCCGTGTAAGATTTTGTGAGCTACACATAGGGTCTTAAATAGGATTCTCTGTTTTACAGGGAGCCAGTGCAATCGAACAAGAGCCTGTGATGCAGAGCAGTGTTTTGGCAGGGTGAGCAGAGTGCGGGCGGCAGCATTCTGAGCCCTCTGAAGTCTTTTAATGACAGTCAGATTGGAGCCCAGAAAGAGAACGTTACAATAGTCCAGATGTGAGAGGACCATGGACTGGACTATTTTCTGCCGGGTTGAAGGTTCAAAGAATCCCAGGATGGGTCTGAGGGCACAAAGGCGCCCATAGCAGGTATCTGCCACTTTTTTTGCGTGGGAGTCCAAGGCCAGATCATTGTCCAGCAGGACTCCTAGATTTTTTACTTCCTGCTTCGGGGTCGGTGACTGACCCAGTGTGGAGGGCCACCAGTGCTCAGCCCACTTCTGTGGGTTCCGACCAACTATGAGCACCTCTGATTTGGAAGCATTAAGTTGTAGGCAGTTATCAGACAGCCAGTTGGCGGTGGCCATAAGATCTTCACCAAATTTAGCTTGGTCAGACTCAGCGTTGTTGGAAAAAGTAAAAATAAGCTGAGTGTCATCAGCATAAGAAGTTAATTTGATATCCCGTTCTCTTGCTAGTATGGCAAGGGGTCTGACATACACATTAAACAACGTGGGGCTGAGAGCTGAGCCTTGAGGGACCCCACAGCTGAGAGGGTGTCTGCTGGACGAGTACGGAGCGGCATGCACCTGGAAGGAGCGGTCAGATAGAAATGACACGAACCAGTCCAGGGTGCCGCCCCCGACTCCGATCTCCCCAAGACGTTTAAGCAGGATCCTGTGGGAGACCGTGTCGAAGGCCGCACTCAAATCCAGCAGAATGAGGGCAGAAGTGTTGCCCAGATCTTGTGCCACCCTCAGCTGTTCGGTAACTGCCAGGAGGGCCGACTCTGTACTATGATTGGCTCTGAAGCCATTTTGAGACTCGGCCAGAATGTCATTTGTTTCCAAGTACCTGGTCAAGGCAGCATTCACATAAGATTCAGTGACCTTGTCCAAATACGGCAGCAAGGAGATAGGCCTGTAGCTATCCAGCCTTAAGGATTCCAGAGTAGATTTTTTTAGCAGAGGGACCACCTTAGCATGCTTCCAGGAGCTGGGAACCGTGTATAATTGGAGAGATTGATTAATCAGCTCACGACCCTCCAGCAAAATGGAGTCGCAATGAAGTCGAAACATCTCGGGTTTGACTGGGTCATCCGGAGAACCAGACTTCACTTTAGCGGCAAGAATCTCCAGCTCAGCCAGGGATAGGGGGGGGAAGGTTAAAAGGGAGTGAGGTAAGACGGTTGAGACTGTGGCTGCAGGGAGGGGCGAGGTCGGGGCATTAGAATTTAAGGTATTGTAAATGCCTTTAACCTTTCCTACGAAAAAGCAAGCTAGCTCTTCGCATTGAATGTTGGATCCTATTGCACTTTCAGTGACCGCAGGAGCTTTAGACAGATCCTTTATCAAGGAAAAGATGGTTTTCGAACGATTGGTACTCGAGTTGATCAAATTGGTGTAGTAGATGGCTTTAGCCTTTTTTATCTGCTTGTGATACAGTTTGGTAGCAGATCTAAAGCTGGCTTTTGCTATGGGGTCATATGAGGGTCTCCATTTGCGCTCGAGTATTTTACATTGTTTTTTCCCAATGGCCAGTTCTTCCGAATACCACGGGTGAGCCTGGTCGCGATAGGGCCTTGATAATTTCTTGGGAATAAAATGATCCAGTGCATAAGTGATCCATTTCCTATAGGCTTTATGCCTCCTCCAGATTGCTAGGCTATTTGGGCCGAGAGAGGTTGAGTCTGGATTCAAATAGGGCACCATCAAGTTTGTGCCAGGGACGTCTCAAGAGGGGGGGGAGAGGCTTGGGCCTGGGGCTAGCTGGTATGCCTATAGAGATATGAATAAGATGGTGATCCGTCCAGATAAGCGGGAGGGGAGGGTGTGCAATGATGTCTTGGATATTAGAAAATACGGGATCCAACAGATGTCCAGCAGAATGCGAGGGTCCCTTAACCAGCTGGATTAGTTGGCAGGCCTCCAGGTCGCCCAAAAAATTCAATATGGCAGGAGAGTCAAGACACTCAAGATGAAGATTTAAGTCGCCCAGGACACTAAAGTTGGCCTGCCTATGAAAGTGCAAAATAAATGTCAACAACTCAGGCATTGGATATTGCATCTTATTGCTACCATTTTAATTTCAATTTTAAGCCTCCAACTCCTCAAGGGCAGTCTCGAATCTCACCAGTTTGCCTTGCATCAAAACAACTATTCCCCCTCCTAAGATGCTTGTGAAACTTTAGCCTCCTTTATCTAAGAGATCGAGGTCATTCATGACTGTATTTTCCATCTTATTTCATGCTTTCCCATGCAGAATCATTACAAGCCTTCATCCCTCGTATCCTAGTTCTCCCAAGGATTAAGGAAGAGGGGATATCTTCCTTGCTTACCGCCTGAAAGGCAGTCTCTCCAGATGATGTCTGTCCAGTCCGGACTTTGAAAATCTTTATCTGCGGTTGTTACACCTGCTTCCTAACTTCATCCTTCTAAGGAAGAGAGTTACGACTTGAAAAGGATGTTAATCCTTCACAAGAAATAAGTCTGCAACATGCTCTGTGCTGGGAACCAAGTACCCGATTGTAGCACTTGACTCTGTCCGGCTCATGAAGCAGAGCAGTGCAAGGCCTATTCGGGAGGTGGTGTGGGCTAGTACCCCCAGTTTGACAGTACGTGACAACCACAATCAATAAGTCATTGTCCAGTCAGTGCTTTATCTCATAAATATTACTTTATTGCAAACACACTATTACATACTATGCATCATTTACTCTTACATTAGTATTAACGTTTTCATGATGCAAAGTTCTCTATACATGTTGGTACACCCAAGATTCGTTGTAGTAGGGTATGGTACTAATTTAGAGTTTGGCAGGTGGCCCACCAGACCGCCATGCCAGCGAGGTTGGGCACCTCTCCCCTGGTAGAATAGAGCCTGCCACACCTGGGAGCCCCACCAGGCAATTAAACAAAAGAGAGGGGGGACCAAGGAGCCAACAAAGGTCCAGTGTCCATGCTCCTAAAACAAATCTGTTCACAATAAGAGGACAAAGTTCCTATACCAGGGTACAAAAGTTACCCACGTATCTGAGTGCAAATAGTCACCCATACATTAAAAACAGGGAAGAATGGGAGGTGTCACTAGTCGAGGTCTGACCTCGACTAGTGACACCCAGGCATAGTGGGCCTTGTGGGGTCAGTCATTTTTAAGCAGTACTTTTAACTGCCAAGGGTTACCTAGACAATCTTGTCGCTGCTTCCATACCTTTGATGTTTTATTATACTATCATGTTTGCACGTAATTGATTTACCCTCCCTTACCCTTACCCACACACCCGCATGCAACATCCGGCTAATCCTCTAAAAGATCTCCGATAAAGTGACCCTTCAGGGACCCGTAGGGAATTGCAGCGCTGGCCCTACGAGGAGCAAAATTGCCCGATGATGAAGCATGACATCCTCCGGGGTGTGTGAGGGCAGCAGAGGATGTATAATGTCTTTCCCTCTCCCATTAGGGTACTTTTTACCTAGGATTACTTTCCCCCATTCTTCCCTGTTTTTAATGTATGGGTGACTATTTGCACTCAGATACGTGGGTAACTTTTGTACCCTGGTATAGGAACTTTGTCCTCTTATTGTGAACAGCCCCACCAGGCAGGCAGAAATGTTTGTGCTGTAAGTGGAGCTGCCATTACCCTTGCCAAATGGGCACCATGTTTACTGCACCTTCCCAGCAGAAAGTTTTTTTTAAAGAGTATATTACAAATGGCTTTGACATACTGGGAATTTTCTCCCAGCAACTGGGGATCATTTATTTTGTTTTCTGTTGGGAACCTCCAGGCTTTCAGTGACACAGTCTCAAACAGGAAAAATATACCTTGGAATGACCCCCCGAGGGAAGGCTTCTGACTTACATTGACTGGTGGTTTCTGCCGTCGGAAACCTGGTCTCATAAGTACTGTTGTTGTACTGTGATGTGTGACAGTAGCTCTAACTGGATGTAGCATTGAGGTGGCAAATGCTTAGGCGACTGCATGAGCCGTGTCCCAATGCATGATGTTGGCAGGAACTGTGTCTAGCTTGTTCAGCTGACATAGCACACAGTAAGAGTATAACAGGAGTTGGGTGTTATGTTGAGGTGGCAAATGCTTGGCAACCTCTATAGGTTTGAGCCATGTTTTGCACATGTAGCTGGGGTTTGTGTTTAATGAGTGCTCTTTGTATGTCCTAGATGTTCTGCTCCTTAAAATGGTGCAGATGTAGGGTGTATCTGTGGGAGAGATGCACAGGGGGAGGCAGTGCTAGTCCAAGGCTCACAAGAACAAACAACAGACATCTGTCTAAGCTTTGGGCACCAAACAAGTAAACATCCTGTCACAGTCTGCCCTCCACCCTACATTTTTGTGCAGTGAAAACAAGGAAACCCATGTGTGGAACCAACCTGCCCAACAGAGGTGCCTGAACCTCCTACCCTCTGGAAGTGCAGTTTCTATGTCCGCCATGGCCGCAGTGAGCATCCAGGTGAACTTTGCGGGTGGACGGCTGATATGAAAATCCATATGTATGACGTATAGGGACTTGGATCAAGTGTCTCTCTATGACCCAGACTGGCCCACACAACTTGCAAAGGGTTTCTCCACCACTAATAAAATGGAGTGACGCGTTTGCTAATATGAACTTTGCCCCCCCGCGCATCCTGTTAGTCAATTTAGTGAGCAGCACTTCCAATAGGAGCAGAAATGAAGACAGGTGTTGATGTCTTTATATTTTTGTCCATCTGTATTTCTGGGCGGAAGAGAAAAATGTGACCTATAACAACTGTTAGTAGTTACTAGTGTTACACACAGCATGGAAAACTTGACACTACAATTTTGGCAAAATGACACCAGTGGATGGCTGAGTGAAGAGACCCTTTGCTGCTGACAAATGTGGTGGTCAGAAGTTTATTTATTTCAAGAGTTTTATATAGCGCTGGCCAGACCAGAGGGTATCGGAGCGCTTTACAACATACGTGTCAGGAAATCTCACAGTAATGCAGTAGTATTTATTAAGTATTCATTCAGAAGCAGCAATAACATTTTAATCGATGACTGAGGTAACAGCTACAGGATTGTTTTTTCTCGATTCTGCTGTGTTTTTTCAGCGCTTCCGTCATCACATTTCAATATTGTAATGTATGTTAAGGGGCTGGTTAACTGCACCAGTTCTGCGGTGGGTTCTGACGAAGACAGAAGTACATTAGTTTGTTTCCACATGCATGCATGAAACATACATATTTTCAGAAGTATGAGGAACTAGAATAGATTTGTGTCCTTTAGGTAGCAGCAAGTAACTTCCCGATGTTGTTTTGAAATCCTGTGGTGAGCGGTTGCTTTAAAAGATGGTGGAGGCACAAAGTTTTGGGTGTGACAAGAAGGTTTCATTAAGTAGATCACAGATTCTAGGCAGGTGTGTAGCTGCACAGGCTGTTGGAGAGGTACTTAGGGGCCATGCCATGGGCTACCTTGAATGCAAGTGCAATTAACGCCTACCACCCAAGCCAGTTTTTATGGCTTTAGGGGCTTCGACCTGTCTTAATTTTCACACTAGTAGCAGTTTGATGGTTAGTAGTATTATAGGTACTGTCATTGGCAGCACTGGTAGTGGCAATGGGGTGTGCTAGGTACAGTAGCCTCCTGACGAGGGCCCTTGCACTTATTTTTGTACAAATTAAGCACTGGCGTGGGAGTCGGTAGGTTGTTAGAGAAGAGATGGGTGTGGTGACGAAATTAGTTGTTCCTATTTCTTGAGAATTAGGGAAGTAGAGACACTGGGGATGGTTGGAGAAAACAGAGGGGTTAGCAGTAGGGCTTTAAGTGGGCCGCGTCTCGAGGGGTCTGAGCACCGGCAGTTTTTTTAAGGGGGGGTCAAAACGGGTCTCTATCTGGCTCTGTTTTGAGCCCTGGCACAGGCGGTCTGTTTTTTTTTCCGGACTGCAGTGACAGCAGTTTACTGTCACTGCAGTCCGGAAAAAAGTGCCAGGGCGCAAACAGCCCGATAGAGACCCGCTTCGAGACAGCAAGCACGTCGATGTGCGTTGCCCACACTGCTCACTTCTCACTAGTGAAGAAGTTACGGCATGACGTCATGCCAGGTGAGCGTTGTGGGGGAAGGGAAATCCTTTGAAGAGTCATTTTCTTTCTGGGTTTCCCTTCTCTTTCTAAAACGCAAGAGCAGAAACATTGTGGTAGGGTCACCAGGGCTTTAATTGGAAGCTTTTTCAATATTATATGTAATAACCATAGTTGCAGCTTATTTATATTATGCAACAAATAACCATTGGCGAAGCCAATAGTCCTTACTTCTCGTTGTATCATATAGCTGGATGCAATGACAGATACAGCAAAATACAAGTCGGGCGGCACACTATGCTAAACACAGATTTTTAGCGTAAGTGTTTTAAAGCCATGCCCCTAATTACACTGGTCAGCCCTTTGAGAGACCCCCCAGTTTTTTCATCCCACTTAAAGCCCTGGTCAGCAGTGATCTGTTTATGTAAACCACTGCAGACTTTAAGCAAGTAGGCCAGGTGTCAGAGGTGCGGCACGTAGGTCGGCGTTAGAGGCGCGGCACATAGGCCGGCGTCAGAGGTACGGCAAGTAGGCCGGCGTCAGAGGCGCGGCACGAAGGCCGGCTTCAGAGGTACGGCAAGTAGGCCGGCGTCAGAGGCGCAGCACGTAGGCCGGTGTCAGAGGCCGGCGTCAGAGGCGCGGCACGTAGGACGGCGTCAGAGGTGCGGCACGTAGGCCGGCGTCAGAGGCGAGGAAGAACTGAACAGAGAGGTGGGAGAATGGAGGGCCTTGGACTTCAGAGCCAGAGGTTCATGTCCTGAGGGCTGAACAGATGGAGCGCGAGGACTGACAGCCTCTGCCACTAGAACGAGTTCCCTGCCACATGTTGTGACAAAGTGTGAGAAAGCTGGTGGATGAGGTCATGAAGGGGCCAAAGGTCACAAGTGGAAATCATGGCAAGACAGACTCCTGCCTGAGTTCTTTCGAGGGCTGTGCATTGAATAAATGTGGTAATAGTAGTGTCTGTTATTTACAGTACTTAGAATCGGCAGAACTGTGGCAGAAAGCGTTCAATAAAAACATTTTATTGCTCTGTGATGCAGGAACAAGCATAAACTCTCATTTGGCCTGTTCCATTAGCTGAAGAAAATTTGGAGGCCTAAAGGCGATTGGATTTTCAGGGAGTGCTACACAAGAAAACCCACCTGACGTGGGCAATTTAAAACTGCAGCATGGGAGGCGAGTGCAATGGAATGAAGGGGATCCCTTCAGCTGCACCCCTGGGGCAGCGCACTGTGAAACAAAGGGGGGGGGGCACCCCTGGGGCAGCGCACTGTGAAACAAAGGGGGGGCACCCCTGGGGCAGCGCACTGTGAAACAAAGGGGGGAGCACCCCTGGGGCAGCGCACTGTGAAACGAAGGAGGGGGGGCACCCCTGGGGCAGCGCACTGCGAAACAAAGGGGGGGGGCACCCCTGGGGCAGCGCACTGTGAAACAAAGGGGGGGGCACCCCTGGGGCAGTGCACTGTGAAACAAAGGGGGGGGCACCCCTGGGGCAGCGCACTGTGAAACAAAGGGGGGGCACCCCTGGGGCAGCGCACTGTGAAACAAAGGGGGGGGCACCCCTGGGGCAGCGCACTGTGAAACAAAGGAGGTGGGAAACCCTGGGGCAGCGCACTGTGAAACAAAGGGGGGGCACCCCTGGGGCAGCGCACTGTGAAACAAAGGAGGGGGGAAACCCTGGGGCAGCGCACTGTGAAACAAAGGGGGGGGCACCCCTGGGGCAGCGCACTGTGAAACAAAGGAGGGGGGAAACCCTGGGGCAGCGCACTGTGAAACAAAGGGGGGGCACCCCTGGGGCAGCGCACTGTGAAACAAAGGGGGGGGCACCCCTGGGGCAGCGCACTGTGAAACAAAGGGGGGGGGCACCCCTGGGGCAGCGCACTGTGAAACAAAGGGGGGGGCACCCCTGGGGCAGCGCACTGTGAAACAAAGGAGGGGGGAACCCCTGGGGCAGCGCACTGTGAAACAAAGGCTGCGGGCCACCCCTGGGGCAGCGCACTGTGAAACAAAGGGGGGGGGGCACCCCTGGGGCAGCGCATTGTGAAACAAAGGGGGGGGGGGCACCCCTGGGGCAGCACACTGTGAAACGAAGGAGGTGGGGCACCCCTGGGGCAGCGCACTGTGAAACAAAGGGGGGGCACCCCTGGGGCAGCGCACTGTGAAACAAAGGGGTGGGCACCCCTGGGGCAGCGCACTGTGAAACAAAGGATGGGGGGGCACCCCTGGAGCAGCGCACTGCAAAACAAAGGGGGGGCACCCCTGGGGCAGCGCACTGTGAAACAAAGAGGGGGGCACCCCTGGGGCAGCGCACTGTGAAACAAAGGATGGGGGGGCACCCCTGGGGCAGCGCACTGTGAAACAAAGGGGGGGGGGCACCCCTGGGGCAGCGCACTGTGAAACAAAGGAGGGGGGAAACCCTGGGGCAGCGCACTGTGAAACAAAGGGGGGGGGGCACCCCTGGGGCAGCGCACTGTGAAACAAAGGAGGGGGTAAACCCTGGGGCAGCGCACTGTGAAACAAAGGGGGGGCACCCCTGGGGCAGCGCACTGTGAAACAAAGGAGGGGGGAAACCCTGGGGCAGCGCACTGTGAAACAAAGGGGGGGCACCCCTGGGGCAGCGCACTGTGAAACAAAGGGGGGGCACCCCTGGGGCAGCGCACTGTGAAACAAAGGAGGGTGGAACCCCTGGGGCAGCGCACTGTGAAACAAAGAGGGGGGCACCCCTGGGGCAGCGCACTGTGAAACAAAGGAGGGGGGCACCCCTGGGGCAGCGCACTGTGAAACAAAGGGGGGGGCACCCCTGGGGCAGCGCACTGTGAAACAAAGGAGGGGGGAACCCCTGGGGCAGCGCACTGTGAAACAAAGGCGGGGGGCCACCCCTGGGGCAGCGCACTGTGAAACAAAGGGGGGGGGCACCCCTGGGGCAGCGCACTGTGAAACAAAGGGGGGGGGCACTCCTGGGGCAGCGCACTGTGAAACAAAGGAGGGGGGAACCCCTGGGGCAGCGCACTGTGAAACAAAGGGGGGGACCCCTGGGGCAGCGCACTGTGAAACAAAGGGGGGGAACCCCTGGGCAGCGCACTGTGAAACAAAGGGGGGGCACCCCTGGGGCAGCGCACAGTGAAACAAAGGGGAGGGGCACCCCGCGGGCAGCGCACTGTGAAACAAAGGAGGGGGGCACCGATACCATCACCCTTCACAAACTTGACATGCTCTTCCTCACAGAGACCTGGTTCAAAGATACCTCTCACTTTATTTTTGATCTCCTATTACCCACAGGTTATTCCATATTTAGGAATGACAGAACTGGCAACACGGGGGGAGGTGTTGCAGTCATCTTTAGAAACGCCCTCCAACTTAAGGCCTCTCCAATCAGTTCCTCCCTCACCTTTGAATGCCTCTCTCTTGAGCTTCAATTGAAACACCATTCACCGCTCAGATTCCATATCATTTACCGCCCGCCTCGTAGTGGCCCTTCGTTTATAGAAGATCTCACTGACTTCATCAGCGACCAATACACAAAAAGTGACAATCAGACCTTCGTGGGTGACTTCAATCTCCACTGGGGCGTACCGCAAGACTCCTCTGCAAACTCTCTGGCCTCCTTCCTCTCTACAAACGATCTTATCTAACACTGCATTGAACCAACCCACTCTAAGGGCGCAATCCTGGACCTTGTTATTTCTAAAGCAGGCATGCTTTCTACCTCTACCCCAATCCATGTAGATTGGTCTGACCACCACCCAGTCGCCTCTAGGAGGTTACTCATTCAGGGGCTTATCATCTCGCGGCTGGACTTCAGTAACGCGTTGTTTTTGGGTGCCCCAGAATTCACCCTAAACAAACTGCAGCAAGTGCAGAATGCGGCCGCCAGGCTCCTGACAGGCCTCCCCAGGCGCCAGTCAGCTCGCCCTGCGCTGAAGGCGCTGCATTGGCTCCCTGTCAGGGAGAGGGTGAGATTCAAGGCACTCTGTATGGCCCACAAAATTCTGCAGGGGAAAGGCCCTCCTATCCTACGGGATATGGTTCAACCTTATAAGGCCTCCCGCTCTCTCCGTTCTGATCATCACCACCTATTGCAGGTTATGAGGGTAAGGAAGGCAAGAACTGGTGGCAGAAGATTCTCTATAAACGTGGCCACCCTGTGGAACTCTCTCCCTTTGTACTTGTGCTCGGAACCGAGTTTCTTACGATTCCGTAAACTTTAAAAACTCATCTGTTTCCTGCCTAATTCCTGTGCCTAGTATTGTGGCGTTTTCTCTCTGGATGAGCGCGGGGATGCCCAAGGGTAACCAGGCGCTATATAAAATTCATTAATAATAATAATAATAATAATAACCTCATCCCATTCTCTCTTCAACTTTCCCACTCTATAACCCTTGGCCAACCCAAGAGGGCCATCTCCTGGTTCCGTGATGCTAAAAACATTGATGTCGGTCCCCTCTGTGAATCAGCTTTGCTATCACTTCCAAGGCTAGACCCGAACATAGCTGTTGACGATCTCACCTCCCAATGCCTCACAGTTCTTGCAACTGAAATTAATAATGTCGCTCCTCTCAAAAGCAAAAGGATAAGGCCCACTCCCTCAGCACCTTGGTTCAACAAATCCCTTTATGAGGAAAGGAAGCAGCTAAGATTCCTGGAGAAGCAATGGAGGCATGTGCCCTCCACAGACAATTTAACCATGCTTCGCACAGCAAGATCCAAGTACCACAAGCATATCTTCCTTGAGAAAGCGGCGCACTTCAAAACCCTCCTTGACTCCGCCAAAAATAGACCCAAAAAACTATTCGATCTCATCAAGATTCCGAGCTGCTCTCCCCCATCTTCCGAGGTGGAGGATTCTACTAAGAGAGCAGCGGATTTCGCTATTTTCTTCGATGAAAAAGTGAAATCACTTGTGGATCAGGTCGCTCATCCTACACCTCCTGAGGAGCGCAAATCCTTAGCCATTTGGCAGAGCTTTGACCCCATATCTGAAGATGCCCTTCTCAAGTATGTATGTATGTATGTTCTTATATAGCGCTCGACTTACCCTTGGGCATCTCGGTGCTTGCATTGGGAACCCATCCTGGCTTTTCCCTGTGAGATACCCGTACCGAGCATCCCCAAGGTGAAAGCCAGGCATCCCGCCGCAGGGGGGCCATAGTGGAGATTAAGCAAGCTATATCCCAGAGTTGCAGAATGTGAACTCATGATTCGAGTAGGCACCGAAGTGAGAATTGTCGAGTCCGTGGACACTTGGGCTCAGACCCTGCCGTGTCGGGAATTGAACCCTGGTCCCGGGTCTGACCTCTGCTTCAGGGTCTGCCGCTCTAACCAGTGAACCACACTTCTCCTATGAGAAATAGGATCAAAGCCCTCCAACCATTCTCTTGACCCTATCCCCAGTGCCAGTGCCTTGGACTTCTATACCCATTCCCTTTCCTATTGGACCACTCTGATCAACCTCTCCCTCTGGCAAGGCTCCTTCCTCTCTGACAGATCCCAAATGATCAAAATAGCAAACAGTCTTTCTTCTCCTGTGGCGGTAGGTCAGGGTGTTCCTCAAGGCTCTATACTTGCACCCACATTGTTCAATCTCTACTTAGAACCACTGGGAAACCTCCTAAGCAAATCCGGGATTCACTATCATCTCTATGCAGACGACACTCAACTCTACCTCAAGGTTGCCTCCACTCATGATCTCTCCATCCTAAGCTCTACTCTGGACTCCATCCAAAACTGGATGTCAACTCATCAACTGATTCTGAATCCCTCCAAAACTGAATTCCTCCTCTTCTCCTCCTCACTCTCTCCTCCCCCGGTTCAATCATGGATGGATCAGATGAATCTACTAAACAATAAACCCACCATTGTCTTGGAGTCATTCTAGACAAAAAACTCAATATAACTCCCCACATCAATTCTATTGCAAAATCTGCCCGTTACCAACTGCGCCTTCTTTGGGGAATCCAACGCTTCTTCCCGGAGCAGGACCTTATAACCCTGGTGCAATCGCTGGTCCTCTCCAGACTAGACTACTGCAATTCTCTTCTTACTGGTCTCCCCAAATCTCACCTGTCCCCACTTAAGTCTGTTTTCCATTCAGCAGCTCGTTTCATTTATGGGGCCAAAAGAAGCGACCACATCACACCGATGTTATCCACCCTCCGCTGGCTTCCCTTCGAGGTTAGAGCTATCTACAAGACCGCTTGAATCACCCACAAAGCCTTGCACTCCTCCCCTCCTCGCTACCTGGCGAATAAACTGAAACTCTCTGGAGGCTCTAGAACTTCACGCAATGCGGAGAATCTACTACTTGAACCTCCCACTTTCAAGAAGGAGAGAACAATGGCCCAATCCTTTTCAGGCAACTCAGTGAGAATCTGGAACTCCTTTCCGCCTCAGCTCCGGACCACCGCCTCCTCCCAGGCCTTCAAAAGGGACCTCAAAGTTCTCCTCCTCCAGAGACACCTCCAAAAGTAATTCACGTCCTCTTGTTATTTGGAGGAAGACTTCCCACTACTGATAAGTTCTACTTTCCATGACCATGGAAGTGCCTTCCCAGTGCATTCCTGGGGTTGGAGTGTCTGCCTCTTTGCAGTATTTTCCATGTACTTGTGTTTGGTGCCCTTTTGTAACATGCACACACCACTTTGCCCTTGTAACACACGGTTTGCGACCTCTCACATGTTTTTACCTTTGATACTTGCACAAGTGCCACCTTTGCCTACATAACGCTTGTTCTTGTGCCTGAGTGTCTAGCACTTATTGCAGTATTATACCTCAAATTATACTTTGTTTTCTCCTGTAACTGCACACTTGTCACTTTTTCCTCTTGTGCACTTTTCACTACCTCATGTATTTTGTTTGATCACAAATGTCACTATTACCTTATGTAACGTAACGTATGCTTTTGTAATCTGTTCTTTTGTAATGTTTCTCATTATGTTTCATTTCTGTTCCTTTTGTGAAGCGCTCTGACGCCTTCGGGTAAAGTCCGCGCTATATAAAAACGCATAAATACATAAATAAATAAATAAATAAAATAAAGGGGCTCTCCCTGCTGAAACTGTGGTAGTGTTCGCCGCCGTATCCTACAGGCGCATGCGTCCATTCACACGCATGCGCACTAAACGGCCAGAGGCGTGGAGAGCTTAAAATACATGCAGCCAAGACATGGGGTTTCAATTATGCGCAAGCGTGGAAACGCGGGGGGGTGTAAAGACAGATGGGGTGGGTCTATTGATAGTACACCGGTCAGCACGCCCCTGCCCCGCCCCTGGTAGGTTGACTCGCCCGCCTGTGTGTAGCGCTGCGGCCTATCGCAGCTCGTGCTTTTTTTTAACCAGCCCCCGTTGGACCTACCAGTACAACACAGACGCTCTGTGACCAATCAGCGGTGGTGTACGTCACTGGATGGGCGTGTTCCTCGGCTCGTCTGCTCGCGCTGCTTTCCTTTTCGTCTGGGACCGGATCCGGAAGTGGACGCGGCGCGCGCTCCCTGCCTGGCCTTGCCTGACCTGCGGTGCTTTCCCGCGGCATCTACGACCTGCGCCGTCCCCTCAGCTACGGAAACATCTTCGGCGCCAGTTTCACTCTGAAGGTAGGCCGCGCGCCAGAGCCGCCGCGAGGACTGAAGAGGGAGGGGGTGACGGGATAGGACACCAGACCCCGAGGCCGCCGCTCCGGCCACAGAACCAAGAGCGGCCTCGGAGGGGGCCGGGTGTCAGCCCGGGGCTTATTCAAGCTCCCCCTCCCCCCCCCCCACCGGATTCTCTAGATTTTTCCGATTGAAATGTTAGGGCCATGGGTCACAGCATGGGTCATGGGTCACAGCATGGGTCTCAGCACGGGTCATGGGTCTCAGCACGGGTCATAGCACAAGTCATGGGTCATGGCACGGGTCATAGGTCATGGCACAGGTCATGGGTCATGGCACAGGTCATGGGTCATAGCACAGGCCATGGGTCATAGCACAGGCCATGGGTCATAGCGCGGGTCAAGGGTCATGGGCCATGTAGCATGGGTCATGGGCCATGTAGCACGGGTCATGGGCCATGTAGCACGGGTCATGGGCCATGTAGCACGGGTCATGGGTCATAGCACGGGTCATGGGTCATGGCACGGGTCATGGGTCATGGCACGGGTCATGGGTCATGGTACATGTCATGGGACGTGTCATGGGTCATGGCACGTGTCATGGGTCATGGCACGTGTCATGGGTCATGGCACGTGTCATGGGTCATGGCACGTGTCATGGGTCATGGCACGGGTCATGGGTCATGGCACGGGTCATGGGTCATGGCACGGGTCATGGGTCATGGCACGGGTCATGGGTCATGGCACGGGTCATGGCACGAGTCTTGGGTCACGGCACGGGTCATGGGTCATAGCACGGGTCATGGGTCATTTCACGGGTCATGGGTCATAGCACGGGTCATGGCATGGGTCATAGTACAGGTCATGGGTCATAGCACGGGTCATGGGTCACAGCATGGGTCTCAGCACGGGTCATGGGTCTCAGCACGGGTCATAGCACGGGTCATAGCGCAAGTCATGGGTCATGGCACGGGTCATAGGTCATGGCACAGGTCATGGCACAGGCCATGGGTCATAGCGCGGGTCATGGGTCATGGCATGGGTCATGGGCCATGTAGCATGGGTCATGGGCCATGTAGCATGGGTCATGGGCCATGTAGCACGGGTCATGGGCCATGTAGCACGGGTCATGGGTCGTAGCACGGGTCATGGGTCATGGCACGGGTCATGGGTCATGGCACATGTCATGGCACGTGTCATGGGTCATGGCACGTGTCATGGGTCATGGCACGTGTCATGGGTCATGTCATGGGTCATGGCACGTGTCATGGGTCATGGCACGTGTCATGGGTCATGGCACGTGTCATGGGTCATGGCACGGGTCATGGGTCATGGGTCATGGCACGGGTCATGGGTCATGGCACGGGTCATGGGCCATGGCACGGGTCATAGGCCATGGCACGGGTCATGGGTCATGGCACGGGTCATAGCACGAGTCTTGGGTCACAGCACGGGTCATGGGTCATAGCACGGGTCATGGGTCATAGCACGAGTCATTTCACGGGTCATGGGTCATTTCACGGGTCATGGGTCATTTCACAGGTCATGGGTCATTTCACGGGTCATGGGTCATTTCACGGGTCATGGGTCATAGCACGGGTCATGGCATGGGTCATAGTACAGGTCATGGGTCATAGCACGGGTCATGGGTCACAGCACGAGTCATGGGTCACAGCACGGTCATGGGTCATAGCATGGCTCATAGCACGAGTCATGGCTCATAGCACGAGTCATGGCTCATAGCACGAGTCATGGGTCATAGCACGAGTCATGGGTCATAGCACGAGTCATGGGTCATAGCACGGGTCATGGGTCATAGCACGGGTCATGGGTCATAGCACGGGTCATGGGTCATAGCACGGGTCATGGGCCATGTAGCATGGGTCATGGGTCGTAGCACGGGTCATGGGTCGTAGCACGGGTCATGGGTCGTAGCACGGGTCATGGGTCGTAGCACGGGTCATGGGTCATGGCACAGGTCATGGGTCATGGCACGGGTCATGGGTCAAGGCATGGGTCATGGCATGGGTCATGGCACAGGTCATGGGTCATAATTTAGGAAGAATGGGGCCCCTGCCTGATAGGATGAACCCTGGCAAGGAATAGCATGTGGGGTAAGAGGGGAGCAAATGTGCACCAGGTTATGTGCCTGTTTAACAAAGGGAGAGAAAACTGACAAACTAATGACTCGAGACACTTTTTGATTGTGCTAATCTGTTATGATATTTTATTTTTTATGACATCTTTTTTTATGGAGATTATTTTTCTTAATTCATTGTAATTTACTACATATAAAAATGACAGTACATGTACACACAGTGAGATAATAAACAGTTGAATCAATTGTTATAAAAAAAATACAGAAGTGCATTCCTTTTTCAACGCGTTTCGGCGTGAGCCTTCTTCAGGAAGTCTGTATTCATGCACCAATGTCTTAAACTTGTAGCGGATGAAGCACGATCGGATTCTGAGATCTGATGTATAATCTGTGGATCAGTCCTCCAACTGGTTTGTGGATGTATTCTGGTGATGGTCTTTGGATTCGCAGTCGTTAAAGTCTCCTAGGTTCGCAGATAATGTTAATAAATGTCGTGGTATTCACTCCACTCGAAAAATACTGTATTGGAGTGTATGGTCTCACCAATCAGGGGGCGCCAATTTTACTGGGGAAAGATGTGGGCCATCATGATTCCAGAAGGGACACCATCGATACTCCTAAATTCCGTCCGTAGCCTGTGCGACCGTCAGCAGGTTCCGCCAATGTAGCATGGGTCATGGGTCATGGGTCATAGCACGGGTCATGGGTCATAGCACGGGTCATGGGTCATGGCACGGGTCATGGGTCATGGCACGGGTCATGGGTCATGGCACGGGTCATGGGTCATGGCACGGGTCATGGGTCATGGCACGGGTCATGGGTCATGGCACGGGTCATGGGTCATGGCACGGGTCATGGGTCATGGCACGGGTCATGGCACGGGTCACGGGTCATAGCACTGGTTATGGGTCACAGCAAGGGTTATGGGTCACAGCAAGGGTTATGGGTCATAGCACGGGTCATGGGTCATAGCACGAGTCATGGGTCATAGCACGAGTCATAGCACGGGTCATGGGTCATTTCACGGGTCATGGGTCATAGCACGGGTCATGGCATGGGTCATAGCACGGGTCATGGGTCATAGCACCGGTCATGGGTCACAGCACGGGTCATGGGTCACAGCACGGTCATGGGTCATAGCATGGCTCATAGCACGAGTCATGGGTCATAGCACGAGTCATGGGTCATAGCACGAGTCATGGGTCATAGCACGAGTCATGGGTCATAGCACGAGTCATGGGTCATAGCACGGGTCATAGCACGGGTCATGGGTCATAGCATGGGTCATGGGCCATGTAGCATGGGTCATGGGCCATGTAGCACGGGTCATGGGTCGTAGCACGGGTCATGGCATGGGTCATGGCACGGGTCATGGGTCATTGCACGGGTCATGGGTCAAGGCATGGGTCATGGCACGGGTCATGGGTCATGGCACGGGTCATGGGTCATGGGTCATGGCACGGGTCATGGGCCATGGCACGGGTCATGGGTCATGGCACGGGTCATGGGTCATGGCACGGGTCATGGCACGGGTCATGGGTCATGGCACGGGTCATGGGTCATGTCATGGGTCATGGCACGGGTCATAGCACTGGTCATGGGTCACAGCAAGGGTCATGGGTCATAGCATGGGTCATGGGTCATAGCACGGGTCATGGGTCATAGCACGAGTCATAGCACGGGTCATGGGTAATTTCACGGGTCATGGGTCATAGCACGGGTCATGGCATGGGTCATAGTACAGGTCATGGGTCACAGCACGGGTCATGGGTCACAGCACGGGTCATGGGTCACAGCACGGTCATGGGTCATAGCATGGCTCATAGCACGAGTCATGGGTCATAGCACGAGTCATGGGTCATAGCACGAGTCACGGGTCATAGCACGAGTCATGGGTCAAAGCACGGGTCATAGCACGGGTCATGGGTCATAGCACGGGTCATGGGCCATGTAGCACGGGTCATGGGTCATAGCACGGGTCATGGGCCATGTAGCACGGGTCATGGGTCATAGCATGGGTCATGGGCCATGTAGCACGGGTCATGGGTCGTAGCACGGGTCATGGCACGGGTCATGGGTCATGGCACGGGTCAAATGTTAAATGTGTCCAAGCGAGGGGCCAACAGAACAGACTAGAGAAGAGAGGTTGGAGGCAGGCCAGAGAGAGAGACCTCCTCTGAAAGTAGACTGAAGCCCTCCTCTGACACCCATGGGGTCTTGTCCAGATACTTACCAGAAGACCCCAGTTACAAACTGGGGCATCCCTGTGGCACACTGTTGCCACTTTCAGTCATAGGGGGTTTGAACACCGGACTCACACATACAAGCCATAACATTTCTTACATGGCCTATTGGCGTTAGCATCACTCTTGGCACAGCTGAAGCCTGCAACTCTAAGGGGGGGAGCATTGACCACTTTAAACACCCCTGGACTGGCTGCAGCCTGCACCACTCTTTACAGGAAAATCCACTTCACAAAAGACAGTGCTTCGGATCTTTAGTCACGGCACAAGTATTCACCTCCTGCTTGACCCAGGAGCAAAGGACGAGGAAAACAAGCAGTTTTCTTTTACCTGAAAGAAGTTTCCCCTCACCCAAGTTCGGACCCATTAAAAATGGGTTGACATGTTAGCTGGTAATTGATGGATTTGGGTGTAAAGATATCACCCACAAACATTGATGCGGGCCACCCAGTATTCCCTCACCAAAACCTGACTGATCTTTATTCGGGCACCATATGCACTTTGATACAGTGGGGGCTGGTGCAATTTAGATTTGCTGTGCACTTGAAGGTAGGTGTAATTGAAGTAGGGAGTACTTTGAGGGGGTGTATGTGTTAATTTAGACACATTTCATAGCTATTATTTTACTTTAAAGAATAGTGGATACTTTATACAGATCAAGAACAGAGAGGTTGCAAACTTAAATTTAGAGATATTGGTTTAGTGAAACATGTCGGATAATGTAGTTGTTAAATTCTGTGTTCTATGGGTAGATGATGGATTATGTGGCAGATGCAGAATGCCTATAATAATGTGTAGAATTATGCCACAGAATCGGTTTAACCCTTTGGCCGCTGGGGTAATTCCCCCGCTGTGCTGAGGGGCGCGCACAGCGCCCCGGTGCTCATGAAGAGCTCGGCTCATCATGAGCCACGGTGGCCATGTGCTCATGAATTAAATTAACAATGAAACCGCTTTCCTGAAGAACTTTTATTCCATCTTGTTCTAGTTGGATCTGTTAATATATTTGTTTAGAAAACGAATATTCTAAGAGAACTTGATGAGCTTGATCTCTCTCCGTTCTGGTCACAAGCCAGAAACCAGTCATCTTCTCTCTCTCTCCCTCCCTGTGTCTCCCTTTCTCCCTCCCTGTGTCTCCCTCTCTCCCTCCCTGTGTCTCCCTCTCTCCCTCCCTGTGTCTCCCTCTCTCCCTCCCTGTCTGTCTCCCTCCCCTACTCCCTCGCTCCCCTACTCCCTCGCTCCCTCTCTCACTCTCTCCCCTACTCACTCTCTCACTCTCTCCCCATCTCACTCTCTCCCCTATTCACTCTCTCACTCTCCCCTACTCACTCTCTCTCCCTTTTTCTGTCTCCCTTTCTCTGTCTCCCTTTTGCAACAACTAACAAGAGTTATAGTATGAAAAATACTTCCAGGAGGGCACCAGAAAACAGAAAAACGGTATGTAGTTGCGTTTGGTCTTCACCCACTAGTAGTGTACACCCATCGCTGTATATGAGTCACAAATGCAAGTCCAGAATCGTCACCGCTGACCACCAATGTTAGTATTGGGGGTCTCTAGTTGGCAGAGGTAGGTACCTTGACCAAATAGGGACCCTTGTGTCTAGTCAGGGTAAGGGGCTGCACTCCTAAAATAACCCCTGCTAACCCCCTTGGTAACTTGGCACGAGCAGGCATGCTTATCTCAGAGGCAGTGTGTAAAGCATTTGTGAACACATACAGTAATACACTGTCCGGGTCTATGTGGGGATCACAGTCAGGGACTTGGGCAAGGACTGAGAACTTGATTGAAAAAAGTACACAGAAAGAGGAGTACAGCGCTGACTCGGAACATACAAGAAGTCAGAGGAGAAAAGAGATCCAAAGGGGAAGCCTGCACGAAGGAACAAAATGGCTAAGGCTCAGAAAGGAAGGGCACTCACAAGGCAATTTAGCATTCAGACTAACTACACAGAGGACAGGCGTGCAAGACAAATATATAATACAACATTAACAATAAAGGGGGTGTGGGGTAAAGCACTCAGGAGCTCCACACGGTAAGGCTGAGCTCAGTAAATTTCTTACCCACAATTGCTGTTACAAATACTGACTGCAAATACCCACATGTAGGATACACCTGCAAAGGCAGGATCTGTAGGGCTTATACCTATGGTGATGTTATAAATGTAACTCAAAGACAATAATCACAGTGAACAAGAAACACCACCTAGGTAGTCAGCTGTGCCCACGGATTCTGGCGACCAAACAGGAACACGCAAGGCAGTAACAGCAAGGGGGTAGAACTAAACACAAGCACAATAGACAAGGAGCTAGCAAGGAGGAGTGCTTAACAGGAAAGGAAGTAAATGACAGGGCACACGTGGCAGAAAGCAGGTAACACATACAAGGCAACAGAAGCAAGACATCAGAATAGAAAGACAGCAAACTAGAACTGGAACCAAGGAAATGGGAAGAAAGGCTGGGACTGGAAAATGATATACCGAGGGGAAGGCTACAAGGGTATACTAGAATAGTGCAGGTTAAGGAATCAAGAAAACAAAGTAGCATGGAAGGCAGTGCTGGGTCAGGAACAAGAAATGAGCTAAGGCTCAGGAGTCTTGGCAGCACTGCAGACAGTGCTGGTTCTGGAACAGGGAATTACTAAAGCTTCAAGGAGTCAAGGTAACACTGCAGGCAGTACTGGTTCAAGGAAACAGGACATAGCTACATCTCAAGAAACAAAGAGTCAAGAGAGCACTGCAAGCAGTGCAAATCAGGAACAAGAAAATAGCTGAAGCCCAGGAACAAAGAAGAACTATAGCCCAGGAACTCAGGAAGAGAGGGCACTGCACTGCAGGCACAAGGAATAGCTATAGCTCAGGAAACAAGGGTACTGCAGGCAGTGCTAATTCAGGCACAAGGAATAGCTATAGCTCAGGAACTCAGGAAACAAGGCAGCACTGAAAGCAGTGCTAATTCAGGAGAAGGGAAACTGCTGCAGTTCAGGAACAAGGAATACCAAAGCTCAGGGGTCTGGGTAGCACTGCAGGCAGTTCTAATTCAGGAACAAGGAAAACAGCAGCAGGTCAGGAACAAGGCATAACTAAAGCTTAGGAAACAAGAATAGCAAAAGCTCAGATGCACTGGAAACAAGGATCTGTCTCACCGGTAAACAGCTACAATGACCAACATTGGCCTGAAGGGAGCTGGGGCTTAAAAGAGCTCACAGTGATCATATGCATCAGGTGTGAGCAGGCTAGCAGCAGACAGCTACAGGTGAACTGAATTCCTCCACCCATCCTTGGTCTGCAGGGGTGGAGACAAAGCAGTGAGCAGGGAATTCTGGGTAATGGAGTTTCAGGCATGAGTAGGCTGGCTTCAAGTATAAGCAGGCACGAGAGCACAGGGAGTGAACCGTGACAGGTTGTATATCAAAATAAGTATTTTATATAGACTTAACACAAGACCACAAACAACAAAAATCCACAATACTGTACTTTAGAATGGTAGAAACCGCTTAGTTATTTTTAGATGGTAAATGCGACACTTTACGTTCAATGTACCTTTCAATGCGTAAAGCTATACAAACAAGAGTTGCAGGGAATGTGATGCGTCGGTTCCTTACACGCAAGAACGGGCATATGTCAGTTCCCCAGTGCTGAGCCGCGACAGGCCCGGCGACATGCTTCCTGTGATGCAACTGGGGCTGCTGTAACGGCAACACTCTTCTCCGGCGAGACCCGATGGCGGGGCACGCTTTCTCAGCGATGCAACAACATGCTTCTTCTCAGTGAGTCGTGCTTCCAGCTCCCTGCGACCCGTATTCTCTCAGAAGGCCCAGCACAATAGCAGGCACTTCAAATTCCCAGCAAGGGAACTCGGGGGAGCTGGTTGGTGAAGTCTGTTGTCCCTGAGAATTCAGCGGGAGGCACGGTCAATTTCCACGCCCTTGGAGATCTTCTACAAGATAATGAAAGTTGCACAAAGTTCCTTTCTCCTTTCTTGGTCAGTCCGGCAACCACTGCAGGCCAATCCCCCAAACAGCACTCCGCTTAGGGATAGTCTCCTCCTTCAGTTTCTCTCTGGTTCATCTCCTCCGCAAAGGTTCTTCTTGTTTCCCAGAAGTGATCTAAAGTCCTGGGTTCTGGGCTCCAATATTTATGCTACAATATTCTTTGTTCTTTGAAGGCAGAGAGTGTCTGTACCTAGTCCAAACCAGTTCTGGTCAGTCCTGGAGCACTTTGTTTACAGGACTCCTTCTTTTCTTTGACAGTGTGGGCCAGGGACATCAGCCGCACCACAGGAGGTAGATCTGCATTGTGGAAGGCAGGCACAGCCCTATTCAGACCCAGGTGCCACCCCTCCCCTCACTCTATGCAGATAGCTCTATTCAGCCCTGTGCTGACTCACCCGGTCTCGTGGAATCCCCCAGCCCCTGTCACTCAACTCCAGACTTGGAATACACAACCTAGCAGAGGCAGGCTTGGATAGTTAGGCAAGAAAATACCTACTTTCTAAAAGTGGTATTTTCAAACACAATGTTAAAACCAGCTTCACTAAAATATGTATTTTATCATTCAGATGTTCAGGCATACTTAACTTGCATTTCTACCTAGTTCCCTGAGTCAGTTAGGATTATAAAATGTTATAATCAAACTGCCCATTCTGGCCTATGGGGAACAGGTAGCCTTGCAATAGTGAAGAATACAAATGGCTGTAATTCAGTAACAGGACATGCCGCACACATCAGGGCATGTCCTACCTTTTACCTACAATGCACCCTGCTCTTGGGCCTACCCTAGGGGTAACTAATATGCATAAAAGGGAACATGGCAGTACCAGACTGCACACAGGTTCTGCAATGGCAGACCCGAGACACACTTTTACAGGCTGCTTCTGTGGGTAGCACAACCAATGCTTCAAGCCCACCTGCAGAATTTGGCTTCAGGGCAGGGGCTGGCGTTCCCCAGGTCCTTGGTGGAGCCATGGTCTCATATCAAAGGCAGCAGATGCTTTGAAGCATCTGACCTTGAGATGCTTAATTTGTTATCCATCCAGTTAGAGGAGGTGTGATCACCTTACAGTGGTCAGGCATTGTTCCTGGCCTGTGCACCTTAGGATACACACAGAGCAAAGGTTGGAGTGACCTGCACTCCTTAGGATACACTCCGATCAAAGGTGGGAGTAACTTGCTCTCCTAAGGATACACACGGAGCAAAGGTTGGAGTGACTTGCACTCATAGGGACACACTCGAAGCAAAGGTTGGAGTGACTTGCACTCCTAAGGATACACACAGAGCAATGGTTGGAGTGACTTGTACTCCTTAGGATGCACTCAGATCAAAGGTTGGAGTGACTTGCACTCCTTAGGATACACTCTGAGCAAAGGTTGGAGTCCAGAGCTACGCGAGCACCTTATTGATAGCAAGTTAACTAACCCTAGGAAGCTTGCTGAGGAGGCGGACCGCTGGGTGAGCATCCGGGTTTGCATGGGTCATGTGGGAGACTTTGCCAAAGGAGGGCAGGGGCCCCAGCCGAGAAGTGGGGGGAATGGGGGTAAACAGAGGGAGGTCCAGAGAGGGGTCCAAAGTAATTGCCAAGGGAACCAAGGAGTGGTGTCCCAGTCTCTCGACCCCCCCCCCCCCACCCCTGAGAAGAAGCCGGTGCCCCCGACAGGTAGGCCTGTTCATAGGGGCCCCTTGTGCACCAACCCACTGGAAGGGGAGGAGTTGGGTGCCCAAGGTGGGTGGCATCCCGTAGAATTGACCCTTGCCTCGCTAAGAGACTTTGAGAAGGTCCCTAGCCCCACGCTGCCTGATAACACTAAGAAGTACAGGCAGTGGGTGACCATCAATGGACATAGGGTGGAGGATCTGAGAGACACAGGAGCTAGTGTGACAGCTGT
The DNA here is from genome assembly GCF_964263255.1 of Lissotriton vulgaris. Classification (NCBI taxonomy): domain Eukaryota; kingdom Metazoa; phylum Chordata; class Amphibia; order Caudata; family Salamandridae; genus Lissotriton; species Lissotriton vulgaris. The sequence goes on from NC_141686.1 coordinate 347,526,192, forward strand.
CAGCTCCTGGTTGGTGTCCAAAGAGCAGGTTGTCCCCCATGCATTCTGCCCAGTAGTGTCAGCAAACAACTCTGAGAGCCAATGTGAGGTGGCTCAAGTTCCCTTTGAGTGGGGGGGGGGGGTCTCAGGAGCTCTTCAAGTAGTTGTGAGGCTTGCCATGCCGGTAGACTGTCTGTTTGGCAACGATTTAGAGAACTCCCAGTGGGCTACAGTGGAGAGGAAATCTCACATGGAAATGTTGGGTCACTCGGTCCATGGCAGCCAGTAAGGATTCTGAAGGATCTGGAGCCTGAAAGTATGGCCCAGGCCCCTACCTTAAAGAGAAGGGGTAGAGGGCACAGGAAACCAGCCCCTGTAGTTCCCATGGTCCAGGAGGGAGCAGACCTTTGGGGGTGACCTGGAGCCTACAGGGGAACAAGCATGTAACTAAACACATTCCCAGGATGTGTTTAGTTACATGCTGGCCTTCAGGACCCAGGCTCTGCATTTCCGAAAGATTGCTGAGGCAAATCTGGAAGCCAGCCAGGAAGAGATGAAATGTTGGCACAATCAGAATGCCACTCTGAGTTTACGCTCGACCAAAAGGTTTGGGTCATGGCCCTAGTGGAGCCCTGTGCGCTCCAAGATAAGTGGACTGGACCGTTTGAGGTGGTGGAGCGCAAGAGGCCTGTTACCTTGCGGTCTTCCCGGAACCCCTTGCGGGTTGTGCATGTCAACTGCTTGAAGCCCCACTTTTAGAGGTCCGAAGTGGGCATGCTCCTGGCCACGGATGCTGGGATGGAGGAGAAAAGTGAGCCCCTGCCTGACCTCCTGTGTGCAAAGGAGCATGATGGGTCAGTGGAGGATGTGGCCCTCTCCACCACACTGACCCCTGAGCAGCAGAGTGATTGTCGCCAACTATTGGGGCAATTCAGTGAACTGTTTTCCCTGGTGCCTAGTGTCACTGATTGGCGTGGGGGAGTTGGGGTGGGCATGGGTGGGTAGGTTATCCTCCTGCCGCCACTGCTTTCACACACCCCCTCTCAGAGCTCACCTCGCACCTTCAGTCATTGGTGAGCTTTGGTGAAAGACCTGAGTCGGGTAGGTTTTGTAGGTGAAACCCCCCATTAGCAGTGCCAAAAAAAGAAAGGAAGAAGGGCACCACCTTTCCAAACACCCCGCTCTTCTTAAGACCACTAGCACTCCGTAGGCGGGGGCTTATGACCAGGGCCGGACTAGGAACCACACGCGACTGGAGCATTTTGAGTTTAAATTGTATACTTTCACTATTTTATGGCTCTACAGACTGAACGTTCACAAGCTCAAGAATTAGATTATTTCAGGGGTCTCCAATTCCTTCTAAAAAGAGAACTACTTCTAGTCAATGAAGTTCATCCTGCGTTACTGTGAATATAATAACTATTACACTAGTTACCACCTCAGACAAGGTCATCAGATTTCCAAGCAGCTTGCACACCTGCATTCCTGCACTCAAGCTTCTCTGCTCTTCATCCCAGCCCTGTGCTCGCACACTGACTAGCAGCGCTGGGCTGGTTTACGACCAGTGAGATGGCTGCTTTTCTGTCTGATGAATGGTCCTATTATAGGCCGAGAGGTGTAACTCACCTTGTGTATGTGCTCTAGCCTAGAGTTTGGCCAGAGGTTTGGCTAGCTGTCACTTCAAGGGTCTGCAGAGCAGTTGTATTGCCTCCTTCTGTATCCAGGACGCAACTTTACTCAATTTCCAGACCCTCTGAAGCATCTGTTATGCTCAACTCCATGTCCAAGAGCTACTTCTTGACACTTGCGCTCCCAATAGCTCCCAAGATACTTGTTAGAGACCCCTGCTTTAGTTCAAAGCAATACAGTGGGACGAGAAGGCTCAGAGGTGATGTGCTCTGTGTGTACGTCCATGTTTATCTCCTTACTGAGTTGTGTCCGGGTTCTGACTGTACTGTGTCATGTTGTGTCTAGACACAGCATGACAAAGTACAGTCAGAAGCAGGACACAATGTCTTGTCAATGTGTTATGCAAATCTGCCATTGTTGGTTTATCTTTCTAAAATGCTGATAATAGTGAAGCCAACTTTATTATTTTGACATTTGTTTGATTTATTCAGTGTATAATTTACTTTATTTTGTAAACTGTGAGTAGTTAATTTACTGATATTGCTTATTTTCAAAGCGGAGATGGAAACAATGGTCAATGTATTAAAGATTTGTTTTAGATCTTATGTAATTAACTTTCATATGACCCTCATCTAATGATGATTCCAAACGTTTTTATATCCGACAGGGAGAAGATGAACTCATGCGTGAACAGACTTATCCCATAAGAAGTATGAAAGATGGCCTTGTCCATTCAAGAATCTGAGCTGAGGTCTGTTGTGGCATTGGAGTAAAAGACCAAGTACAATCGGGCATGTCAAAGGCACTGATGTGCAGTACAAAGAGCGTTAACAAGAGCCATAGATCCGGTCGCAGTGTACGCTGGTTATCACAGTACCCAGAGGTCTAAAGTGTTTAACTGCATGCATACCTCCATTTTAAGACCTGTGTACAGAATCACCATAACAGTTCTAGAAGGTACAGGGGTAGAGAAAATAAACCAGACAACTGCTGCTTAGGAGGATGAGCATTGTCCCAATAATCTCTGTCTTTGCAATGCTGCCAGTTCTTTGATCCTGTGTTTTGGAAAAAAAGCTCGATGGGGACTAGAGAAGCCATACTTCTGTCATGGGTGGTTCAAACAGTTTGATGACCATCCAACTTTGATTTGTCAACACACAGCAGAACTATCCTCGGTAGCAGCTAATAGGAGACATCTGTTGAATTTCATCAATCATGAACCATCTACAGAAACGGACATTGGATGTATGCAAAAACATACAAAAGTTAAAGACTATATCTCCAAGGCAAAAATCATACACATGCAGCAAGTGTAAGAAGACCTTTAGTTTTATCTCCCAACTAAAGCGTCACGAGCGAACACATGCAGGAAAGAAGCTTTTCCGTTGCCTTGAATGTGGTAAAAACTTTAACTACTTATCACACCTACGGACCCATCAGCGAACACACTCTGGAGAAAAACCGTACAGGTGCGATGTATGCAAAAAAAGCTTTATATATAATTCAGCGCTAAGGCGTCATCACCGGACGCACACAGGAGAGAAGCCTTACAGGTGCAGTGTATGCAAAAAAAGCTTTATAGATAGTTCAGCGCTAAGGCGTCATCACCGGACGCACACAGGAGAGAGGCCCTACAGGTGCAGTCAATGTGAAAAGAGCTTCATTAGGCCATCCCATGTTAACGCTCATGAGAGAACACACACTGAGGAAAAACCGTACAGGTGCAGTGAATGTGGGAAGAATTTTAGAACCCCATCAGGACTTCGATACCATCAACAAACACACACAGGAGAGAAACCATACAAATGCAGTGAATGTGGGAAGGATTTTGTTTTCTCATCCCTTTTAAAGCAGCATGAGCGAACTCACACAAGAGAGAAACCATACAAATGCAATGAATGTGGGAACGATTTTGTTTTCTTATCTCATTTAAAGCAGCATGAGCGAACACACCCAGGAGAGAAACCATGCAGGTGCAGTGAATGCGGTAAAAATTTCCACCACTCCTCACACTTAAGGAACCATAAGCGACTACATACTGGCAAAAGAGCATTCATATGCAGTGAATGTGGGAAGGGCTTTAATAAATCAGCAGATTTTAGAAACCATCTGCGAATACACTCTGGAGAAAAACCATACAGGTGCACTGAATGTGGGAGGTACTTCAGTGATCCCTCTACATTAAGGCGCCATCATCGGACACACAGCGGAGTGAAACCATTCAAGTGCAATGAGTGTGGTAAGAGCTTTAGTAGACCATCACATCTAACCGCACATGAGAGGACACACTCTGGAGAAAAGCCATACAAGTGCAATGAATGTGGCAAGAGCTTTAGTGATCCCTCAACACTAAGGTGCCATCATTGGGTGCACACAGGAGAGAGACCATACCAGTGCCATGAATGTGGTAAGAGCTTTCAGAGAGCATCATCTTTAAAGACCCATCAGCAAACACACACCACAGAAGGAATGATAAATGTGATAATAATAAAGGAAGAACCATAGTGAGACTTTTGCTAGACTATCGGATATTAGAAGCCGGGGAATGCCCAGAGCCTTTTAAAGTATATATGCTGTATACACACACATGAACACTCGTTGGTCCGAGAGACAGACCATGTTTTAGAAACAATCGTGCACGGTTCTGTTGCCTGTGCAGGCTGTTCTCAATAATGGTACTATGAATGCTGTTTGTAAACCGCTCGTGGTGAGTCAGTCACTCCCTAGACCCCTCTCCATTTCGAAAAGGCATTAAGGCCCAAGACATAGGTTCGATCTTTCATTTGCATATATTGAGTAAAAGGAATCCAAAGGACTGGACTGTGGGTTGTGGGGATAGGACTGGACTTTAGGGATGGGACTAGACTTTAGGGATGGGACTAGACTTTAGGGATGGGACTAGACTTTGGCGATAGGCCTGGACTTTGGCGATAGGCCTGGACTGTGGCGATAGGACTGGACTGTGGCGATAGGACTGGACTGTGGCGATAGGACTGGACTGTGGCGATAGGACTGGACTGTGGCGATAGGACTGGACTGTGGCGATAGGACTGGACTGTGGCGATAGGACTGGACTGTGGTGATAGGACTGGACTGTGGCGATAGGACTGGACTGGCGATAAAACGACTGGGAATAGGACTGGACTGTGGGAATAGGACTGGACTGTGGGAATAGGACTGGACTGTGGGTTGTGGGGATAGGACTGGACCGTGGGGATTGGATTGGACTGGACTGTGGGATGTGGGAATTGGACTGGACTGTGGGATGTGGGAATTGGACTGGACTGTGGGTTGTGGGGATAGGACTGGACTGTGGGTTGTGGGGATAGGACTGGACTGTGGGGATAGGACTGGACTTTGGCGATAGGACTGGACTGTGGCGATAGGACTGGACTGTGGCGATAGGACTGGACTGTGGCAATAGGACTGGACTGTGGCGATAGGACTGGACTGTGGCGATAGGACTGGACTGTGGCGATAGGACTGGACTGTGGCGATAGGGCTGGACTGTGGTGATAGGACCTGACTGTGGTGATAGGACTGGACTGGACTGGACTGTGGCGATAAGACTGGACTGTGGGAATAAGACTTGACTGTGGGAACAGGACTGGCTAAAGGCAGTCTAGGGCTCACTGTAATGAATCTTGCAGGGCAGAGTAGGATGAAGTGTAATAAAGCTTGCTGGGCAGCTTAGGGCTCAGTGTAATAAAGCTTGCCAGTAAGTCTGTACGTTGTTCCTTCTTTCCCATTTCCTACTCCCACTTGTTAATTCTTGAGGATGTAACTGAGCTCATAGTTAAGAGCATCATAACTAAGCTGTGATGCAGTCTCACAAAATACTGTATCTATTTATAATAATGTACATTTTTTAAAATATTTTCAGAGAACTAAATTTAAAATATCCAGTCAATGGTGATTAATGAAGGCAGTGCTTAATTTTTGCTGGTGTTTTCCACTGCTCAGCACTGGCACCTTTTTATGAGAAACACCACATTGTGGTACGGTGTGTGTATTTTTAAGCAAAATTAATTAGTGTAGCATTAAGCTATTTGGTATATGCTTAAAATGATTTAAACTTAAACCTTCAGTTTAAAATGACGTGGGTTATGTCAGCTGCAGTGGACCAGTAAGTAATACCGTGAGCTCCGGCACTTATTTCTTTACAAATTAAGCACGGAACAAAGGTATTTTGACACATAGTGCTCTGCAGATCTGTTGGTGTGGGGCGCTACTCGCTGCTTCTCAGAGGACTGCTGCCCCCTCATGGAGGGGCTGTGAATTGGAGGGTTTGGACCGACTGCCGATTAACATCGAGGAGTTGCATGATGTACCCCCTGAATTGATGTCGCTATTGAGGGTTTTTTATCCTGCTTCGTTCACCCAATGATACAAGAATTCAGAAGAATAACATATTTTTGTGCAATCTAAATAAATGGATGCAGCTTTATGAATATCTAGAGACTGAGGAGAACATTTACCACCCAGAGTGTTAGATTTGAAATGTTATTTCCGTAATGCACATGATTAAAATGCTCCGTTTGCTATGTACAAACCTCCTTGTAAAGTTCGCATGCATGGCGCCATCTTTATTGGAGCCATGTTGTCCTGTAACTAAGATTGAGCGTCAGTCTCATAATGCTTGTCTCTGGAGAAAGGCTACCCTGCGCCTCCAGCTTGTACTTCTCACGGTTGAAGCTTTGCTGCACCAACAAGTGTATTATCCATTGTTGCATACCTTTACTGTTCGATACACTTGTTCCCACATCTTTCCATGGTAGAGCGCTGCCGAACGGCCTTGAGACGGAGATGTCATGTTCCCTACCCAGTGGCACTGCCCATCTTATGTGCCTTTTTTGTTCATTATGGCCTGAACTGGAAAATTCCAGTTTGGGCGGGACTCTCGAGGTGTTGGAATTGTATATAATTTGTGTTATGGTGTGGAGGGAGCTGAGACCCCCTCATCCGTCATTTAAGGAGACTTGTCAGACTGGGCTCCGCTGCAGCATATTACGAATAAACTAACTGGTTTGTATTCTCCACATGCCTGATCGACTCTTCATTTATTGGGAAGGTGTCTGGGTGGTCGTGAGTGACCCGAGTGACCCTAAATTAGGCCACTTCCTTCATTTGGCACTCGAACAGGGACTCCATCGGGTGTCCCATCCTTGCCCCATAATCGGGTGTGGGGAAGACGAGCTGGTACACACAGGCCCTTGCATATCAATCTAGGACAGTACACATGGCACAGCAAATACATCTTGACCTAGGCTGATACACACAGCAAGGCAGATACCACACCAACCTGCTACTATACACACAAGGTGGTTGCGCCTGCCTCAGGCTGATGTGCCAATATAGGTAGATTTTCACGTTCGTGCCAGGAACCACTCAAAGGCCCGGAGAAACTCTGCACTCCTGAGTGGCTTCAGACAGGCTGCATTTCCAGTGTCCCTCAGGCTAGGAACACTCAAGAGTCATCAGCAGACATCAGCTTGGATGCACAGCATAGCTTTGTGTACTCTGTAAAGCATTGCCTTCCTTGATCATGAAGATATTGGCACTGCAGTAAAGTTGGGGGGCTTGGGGCCCACCTTTCTACACAATTTGTAAACTAGGAATACAGCTCCACATCTCAAATCAAATCAGGTGTTTAAGCACGACTACTCACCCGTAAGGGTCTAAAGGCGCTAGGGGGGTCCACATGTTCCAGATCATCAAGGAGGGGGTCTGTCAAAGAGCCAGGTTTTGAAGTTTCTTGCGAAGATGGGGAGCGATGTTATCTGTCTAAGGTGGAGCGGAAGGTCGTTCCAGGCTCTGGCGCGCGGAAGGAGGAGTGGCCTCCCGATCTGGTCTTTCTGGTGCGGGGGACCATGGCGTAAGAGAGCTGGGCTGATCATAGGGTCCTTTTGGGTGTGTGGAATTTGAGTTGGCTGTTCAGGTATGCTGGTTCGGTGTTGTGGAGGTCCTTGTGAGCACGGGTTAGCATCTTGAAGGTGACTCTAGCTTCGATGGGGAACCCGTGGAGTGTGCGCAGGTGCTGGGAGATTTGGCAGTGTCTTGGCAGGTTGAGGACCAGTCTTGTGGTGGCTTGTTGAATGTTCTGTAGCTTGCGGGGGAGGTTTTTGTTTATTCTGGTGACCAGGGCGTGAGTGACGGTCTGTCTGTGTTTGAAGGGGATCCATTTGAAGATCTTGTGTAGGAGGTGGAGGGTGTGGAAGCAGGAGGACGAGACAGAGTTGATCTGGCGGTCCATTTTGAGCTCTGAGTCCAGAATGATTCCCAGGTTGGGTGCTTGGTCCTTGCGGGTGGGTGGGCTTCTGAGGTGGGGTCCACCAGGTGTCGTTCCAGGAGTCTGGATTTGGGCCCATGATGAGTACTTCCGGTTTGTTGGTGTTTAGTTGTAGGCAGCTGTTTTTCATCCATTTGGCGATGGCTTCCTTGCCTTCTCGAAAGTTGTGTCTGGTGGTGTTGGGTTCGTTGGATAGGGACAGGATGAGTTAGGTGTCGTCTGCATGTGACACAATGTTGAGCCCGCAGGTTTTGAGGATGGGGGCGACCGGAGCCATGTAGACATTGAAGAGTGTAGGGCTGCCATGCCACGCTCTCACTGGGGGACTCCACAGGTGGTAGGTGAAGGGTCCGAGAGGAAAGAGGGGAGTCTGACCCACTGCGTTCTGCCAGAGAGGAAGGAGCGGATCCAGTCGAGGGCCTCGTCTTGGATCCCTGCGTCGTGAAGTCTGCGTATTCGGGTGCAGTGAGAGACTGTGTTCGACACCGCTGAGAGGTCGAGGAGGATGAAGTTAGCTGGTCGTCAGTGATTCTGGTCCAGTTTCTTTGTGGGAGCAGGTGCTGGTGTCTGTGGATGGTGGGGGTTCTGAAGGTGAAGTGGACGCCATGGGTGTTCGGTGGTGTGGCTGAAGGTGATGGAGTTTCCTGTTGTGAAGAGGGGGTTGAGGGTGTGTCCTGCTGAGTGCGTCGGTTCGGTCACGATCTGGCGGAGTCCAATGTTGTGGAGGTTGTCCAGGAGGGATGTTGTGCTGGGGTCCAGTTGGTTGTCAAGGTGGAAGTTGATGTCTCCCATGGGGTGTAGTTAGTGGACGCGATGGCATGCGGGGAAATGACGTCCGTGATGGAGTTGGCGAAAAGTCTGCGTGGTCCAGGGGGTCGGTAGATGAGGGTTCCTTTGAGGGTGGAGGTAGAGCTGGCCAGTATCTTGAAGGGAAGGTGTTCCATCAGGTCTGTGGGCTCGTCGGGGAGTGTGCTCAGGCGGAGGCTGGATTTGTGGCCCATGGCGATTCCTCCTCCAGGGCGGGTGGGGCGGTCCTTCCTGGAGATCTTGTATCCTTGGGGAATGGCGATGTCGATGTCCGTTCCCGAGGTGGTTTGGTCCAGGTTTTGGTAAAGAATGCTACGTCTGGGGTAGTGCTGTCGAGGAGGTCCCAGATTTCGGTGGTGTGTTTGTGGAGGGATCGGACGTTGAGGAGGATTCATTGCAGGGTCTTTGGTTTGGTTGTGTTTTTGCGGACGGATTGTTCTGGGCCAGTGGTCTTGGCGGTGCTGCAGGTGTGCCGTCAACGGTGACAGCTGAAGGGTTTGTGGGTGTCGGCTGGTGATGCTATCTTTCAGTTGTAGTTGCGGCCTGGGTTGAGAGTGCGGAGTGCCACTGGGTCGTAGCGTTGGCGGTACATAGAGCCAGGGTTCCTGGTGCTGATGGCAGTCGGGGCGCAGACGAGCTTGCCTTTGGCGCCCCGGTGGCGCGGCTCCCATTAAGTAGGGGTCGGGGAGGGCTGGACAGCTGGGAGACCGAAGCGGGGAGGGGAGCTGGATTGGGCCAGTCGCACTGGTCATGCTGGGGGGGAGGGGCCGTGGTGGCTGCAGCGGTGGGGAAAAACAGGCTGGAAAAGGCAAAAAGAGAAAAGTGCAAATAAGGCAGCAAAAGTGCAAGAGAGAGTGGAGGAAAGACAGGACACAGGAGAGGAAAAGGGGAAGATTGAGATGAGGGTAAAAAACAAGTGAAAAATGGAGTAAAGATACAGGAGAGTGAAGGGGGAGCTTGAAATGAGGGGGAAACAACAGAAAATGGAGGAAAGACCCCGAAGGGGGAGAAAGTGCGGGAAAAAAACTAGTGAAAATGGAGAGAAAAAGTAGAGCAAGAGAAAGGAGACAGAGGTCCACTGGACCACCAGGGATGAGGCGCAGGTCAAACCTGCGTGTAGTAAACAAATGGAAGTCCAGACTTCTGAAGTAGATTAAGTTGTTTCCTTTATTTAAGTTGTTACAAGAAGTTAAAAGGAGAACCCCAACAGGAGCAGCTACCCTGCTGCTCAGCCCTTACCCAACTGACACAGACATCCGACATTCCATCCATCCAACATTCCACACAACACACATTTTAGCTGAGCAGCAGGTACACTTAAGTTACAACACATCTCCCTTCCTTTGGGGGAAACAAATGCATTGTGAAATAGATCAGATGAAACAATTAAACTAATGACAATATGGCAAATAACATATAGTCAAGAAATTGAATACAATGCACTAATAATAAAAAATGCAATACAATAATACACATCTCGCATGAAAAATGTAGTAGAGGTTTCACACCACATTACATACTGAACAAAGCATCGCATTATGACTTCCTGAATTAAAACCACCATCCTACATCATACACCAAAACCAAAATGCCACAAATCATACCAGTTGGCCGGACAGGTACAGCGAGCAACATACAGGGAACAAACCTTAAAACAACATATATATAATTCAGGAAACAACATGCGCATCACAGACCAGTAAATAAACACCCTAATAGCACTGCTACGCACACTTACCCAAAACTCTAACTCAAAGACAAAGGGTGTCATATTCACGCACCATCTCATACACAAATCAAACCGATGAGTGACCTAACAACTCAACACCAACTCATACACAACAATCTAATGCTTCTGGGATCCTAGTCCCTGTTGTGGATCAAGTTCTGGGACCTTTGTCTCCAACATGGGCTCTTTGTCCCCTTTTTTAAAGCTCTCCGTTATGTATCAAAGTGTGTGACATTGTTCCTAACATGGCCTCTCGGACCTGCTTCCAATACTAGGACCTTTGTCCCCTGCTTCCAATACTAGGACCTTTGTCCCCTGCTTTCAATACTAGGACCTTTGTCCCCTGCTTCCAATGCTAGGGCCTTTGTCCCCTGTTTTCAATACTAGGACCTTTTTCCCCTGCTTCCAATGCTAGGACCTTTGTCCCCTGCTTCCAATGCTAGGACCTTTGTCCCCTGTTTTCAATACTAGGACCTTTGTCCCCTGCTTCCAGGACCTTTGTCCCCTGTTTTCAATACTAGGACCTTTGTCCCCTGCTTCCAATACTAGGACCTTTGTCCCCTGCTTCCAATACTGGGACCTTTGTCCCCTGCTTCCAATACTAGGACCCTTTGTCCTGTTTCGGCTTCTTCTGGGCTCTCTGACCCTTTTTTCCATTTTTAAAAAAATCTTCACTGTGGTTGGCAGGCGTCATTAAGAAAATACTGCATCACAAAAAAAAAAAAAAACGAACTAGATATATCTCAAACTGTTCGTAGTGACATTCACGGAAATATGTATTTCATTGACAGATTTAATTTCTTTGTCCTTGTGCAGAGGTGTTATTTAACCACTAGATGTCACTGTTGTGATTGTGCACGAATACAATCCCACACATAACACTCCATAAGCCCCGGAAGGCAGTAAACCCGTGAGAATGGAGATCACGCACCTGTGATCTAATGCCAGTTTCTGGGAGTCGCAGTGGAAAATTTCTGGACATTAAATAGACGTCACGTTGAAAGATTCTAAACTTTATAGAAGGATAAAAAACAACTTGGTTGGCAAAACAAAACCAAAGTGTAAGGCAAAACACCAAAGAATACCACGAACTTCCTGCACTTTAGCCAACCACAAAAATGGCAGCACGTTACTGACGCTAAGTCAGGTGGTTGTCACCTGAAAGCTCCGCGACGAAGCGTGAAAAGGATTCAGGGCTCCCGCTGATTCAGAGATCAGTGCGCACGAGCTGAATTCGTTGCGGTGAGTTTCCAACTGTCATTATTTTAAAGATGAAAATAACGATGTGTATATTGCCACATTGGTAATTAAATAGTCCAACACAACTAGCACCTTATATTAAAGATGTAAAAAACATCAGCCAACACCGGAGCCCGATTTCTGCCCCCGAACATACTCCTCATGGTCACCTCACATTGGGACTTAATACTTTCCCCAGGTTCCAGGTGATAATTATCACATTGCTCAAACACCTCCCACTGCATCAGAGACACTCGACATCCATCCTCGTCGCCAAAATGTAGTAAACAAATGGAAGGCCAGACTTCTGAAGTAGATTAAGTAGTTTACTTTATTTAAGTTGTTACAAGAAGTTAAGAGGAAAAACCCACCAGGAGCAACTACCCTGCTGCTCATCCCTTACCCAACTGACACTCGCAGACATCCAACATTCCATCCATCCAACATTCCACACAACACACATTCTAGCTGCGCAGCAGGTACACTTAATTTACAACACTGCGGTTGGAGGAGGGCCTCGAACACCAACACTCAAGAGTGCAGGGGCTCGGGGTAAGGCCTCACTTAATGGTCGAGCTTCGAGGGAGGTAGAGCAATTTCACTGACAATGAGTCTGTGGGCTTGCTCCACAGAACTCTTTAGGGTGCTTCTCTTTTAAAGTGTCCTTTTCAGGCTGTTGTCCAGACACAGCCTTTGTGAAAAGTGATGCTTGTTGCTGGAGCGCCCACAACTTGGGCAGAATAAAGTGTGAGGTTTCTACACCTGGCTGTCATCAGCCAACCGAAGCAGTAATCCGGGATAGGCAAAAGGACAAAATAACCTTCCCCACCTTGAACAATAGAAATTGTAGTCCCACCACTAGCAACTGCACCGGATGGGAGTCGTGCGGCAGTTAGGCGGGTGGTGAAAATGATTATATAAAGAAAAATACACTTACCTGGCTGTGGCAGGCCGGCTCTTCTCCATCCTCTTCATCTTCCTCGTGTCCAGCAGCAGGAAACGCAATGATGCAGCATTGTGATTGGTCTGAGCAACGTGGTTCGGTGTTCAAACGGGCAGTAGAAGCCTGAGCATGTTCTCGACCCAGGCTGTACTGCAGTCTGGGTGGAGAACATGCAAAGTGCGCATGACACTTTGGCCGGCCCCAGAAGGCCGACACACATTCATGCACACTTAGAGAGTGTGCAGACCCCTCCTCCCCCTGGAGTGATCTGATGTCACGGAGTCCAGCTCTGCCCGCACGTAATGAAATTAGCCACTGCAGAACACAAAATAAAATAATAACAACTCTGCGTTATCATTTTATTTTTCCTCGAACTGCTCAAAGAGCAGGGGGGCGACGCACCTCCGCTTAGTCAAGGAGCTGCTACTAAGTCCCACTCTCCACCCCTTACTATCTACAAAATGGCATAACTCTGGAAGAAATTACAAGCAGCCGCTTCCTAACAAGTCTTCACGGAATTCTGAAGATTACCCTATCTCCACTCTTCTCTCTTCATGTCTGGGTCGCCACACTGGCATAGGCAATATGCCTCATCTGTCTGGGAAGATGTCCTCGTCTTCCATCTTGTGCATGATAAACCAGGGATACCACTCACATATACACACATGCATTCCTACTACTATAGATGTTCAGATGTTCAACATACATACTACACACACACATGCGTAGAACATACACAGAGTAAGTTAGCGCAAGGTTCTGGGTAGTCACGTAACACCAGAACTTTACACAAGAGGGGCTGCCATGCCACGCTCTCACTGACATGGATAAAAAGGTCTGGTGATTGATGTAAAATCACAGAATAAGGTATGCTACCCCCACTGTCTTATGTGTTAAACCCTAGACAGCGCCAGCAGTCATCTGCCCACTGAGAGGGTTGCTTGCGCATTGAGGAATCAAACAAGCACACATAGAACCCATCTCTATTAATCAGGGTTTTGTGAAGCGCGCTACTCACCCGTGAGGTTCTCAAGGCGCTGGGAACATCTAAACTGAACAGAAGGTAAGTAACCACACAACGTGCAGCAGGCATGTTCGAACAAAGCGCCAATGCAGAAAATCATTCATGAGAAAGGCAATTAAAGCTACAGCGGGCATGAAAGATGAACCTGTGTTTGTCTAAGTAAAATATTTTATAACATTTTTAGTTGAGTATTAAACTTACCATTCCTCTAAGAGAGATCCTGATCTTAAGGAGACAAAATAAGTTCATGGTCTGGGTAGGGAGGAGTGGCTATATGTATGATGTGAGGAGGGAAAAGTTACCATAGAAAGAGAAGACGGACAAAAACAGCTCCCTTCCCAGTAATATCTATTAGGTAACCTGTCAGAAAGTGGCAAACTTCTCAAAAAGTAACGTCTGAGATGAGGTAGACGGGCGAGGAGGTAATGTGTAGACGTGCTTTACACAGTCTGAGGGACCCTTGCAACGCTTGACCTCACTGAGGGGCCGATTCACAGAATAATCGGAGATAAAATCCTAAACTTACTACTTTTGGTATTCACAGAAGGCATTTAGTAGTAGTAAAGTTAGAACTACTAACTTTACTACTACTAAACTGAAACAAAATCCTAACTTTACGACTTTCAGTATTCACAAAATGCATTCAGTAGTAGTAAAGTTAGGAACTTCTATAGCTACAGAAGGGTTTTCATACAATCAGCAATGAGGGGTAGTAAGAGGTGAGACATAAAATATTCGATTATTGTAAAACAGTTAAGCACTGAATGACTTCAAATTAACTACAACTATCTGTGTGTAGTTTGCTGCTTTTAGGGACATCACACATCTATGTTTTAAGCTGGGCATGAGGTTTAGGCTAATATAGAGAAATGTTTTGTGGCTGTGATGACACGCGCCAACATGTGTTTGTTTTAATATATTGAATTGTAATTCTTATGGTTGAATGGAAAAACCGTATGATGGATTTATTAACTGATTAATTACAATGAATGTATTATATTTGCGTGAATTGTGTAGCCTTGTTTAAGGTTTCATCTGTACGCTACAAAGTACATAGCATCAATGCGAAACGCCACTGTGCACACTCTAGGTACACCATGCTATAAGCAATGTAAACCTTGTCTCACACACAGAAAGGAGATCTCGCAAGTACAGCGGCAGTGCAAGGTGTATATATCAGGCCTAGGGTGGGCAGCAGCAGTGCAAGGTGCAGATATCAAGTACAGGGTGGGCAGCGGCAGTGCAAGGTGCAGATATCAGGTCCAGGGTGGGCAGCTGAGCTGAAAGTCCTCAGAAAAATTAGAAACCAATATAACAAAAAGATCATTAATTCCAAAAAGGAATTTATAACATCTGAATTGGATATCGGGTCAAGGGTGGGCAGCGGCAGTGAAAAGCTCATATATCAGGTCCAGGATGAGCAGTAGCAGTGCAAGGTGCAAGCATCCGTTCCAGGGTGGACAGCGGCAGTGCAGAGCTCATGTATCAGCTCCACGGTGGACAGCTGCAGTCAAAAGCTCATATATCAGATCTGGGGTGGGCAGCGGCAGTGCAAGGCGCATATATCAGGCCCAGTATGGGCAGTGGAAGTGCAAGGCGCATGTATCGTGTCCACGGTGGGCAGTGGTAGTGCAAAGTGCATATTTCAGGTCCAGCGGGGGCAGCGGCAGTGCAAGTCGCATATATCAGGTCCAGGGTGGGCAGCTGCAGTGCAAGGCGCCTATATCAGGACCAAGGTGGTCAGCAGCAGTGCAAAGTGCATATATCACGTCCAGGGTGGGCAGCGGCAGTTCAAGTCGCATACATCACATCCAGGGTGGGCGGCATCAGTTCGAGTCGCATATATCAGGTCCAGGGTGGGCAACTGCATTGCAAGGTCTATATATCAGGTCCAGGGTGGGCAGCAACAGTGCAAGACGCATATATCAGGTCCAGGGTGGGCAGCTGCAGTGCAAAGTGCATATATCACGTCCAGGGTGGGCAGCGGCAGTTCAAGTCGCATACATCACATCCAGGGTGGGCGGCATCAGTTCGAGTCGCATATATCAGGTCCTGGGTGGGCAACTGCATTGCAAGGTCTATATATCAGGTCCAGGGTGGGCAGCAACAGTGCAAGACGCATATATCAGGTCCAGGGTGGGCAGCTGCAGTGCAAGGTGCATATATCACGTCCAGGGTGAGCAGCGGCAGTGCAAGGCGCCTACATCAGGTCCAGGACGTGCAGCTGCAATGCAAGGCGCATATATCAGGTCAATCGCGGGGCAGTGGCAGTAAAAGGAGCAAGTATCAGTTCCAGGATGGGCAGTGCAAGGTGCATATATCGTGTCCAGGGTGGGCAGCAGTAGTGCAATGCGCATATATCAGGTCAAGAGTGTGCAGCGGCAGGTCAAGGTGCAGATATCAGGTCCAGGATGTGCAGCTGCAATGCAATGCGCATATATCAGGTCAAGCGCGGGGCAGTGGCAGTAAAAGGCGCAAATATCAGTTCCAGGGTGGGCAGCATCAGTGCAAGGTGCATATATCCGGTCCAAAGTGGGCAGCAGAAGTGCAAGGCGCATATATTCGGTCCAAGGTGGGCAGCAGAAGTGCAAGGCGCATATATCAGGCCATGGGCGGGCAGCTGCAGTGCAAGGCGCATATATCAGGCCATGGGTGGACAGCTGCAGTGCAAGGCACATGTATCAGGTCCAGGGTGGGCAGCTGAGCTGAAAGTCCTCAGAAAAATTAGAAACCAATATAACAAAAAGATCATTAATTCCAAAAAGGAATTTATAACATCTGAATTGGATAACGCCAAAAACAGACCACGGAAACTCTTTGAAATCCTGAAGCAACAATCTAACAAACTAGCCAAAACAGCACTTGAAAACTCAAAAATATCTCTAAGCAGCGAGGAATTCTCAACATTTTTTACGAAGAAGGCCAATACGCTTGAAACAGAACTTTTAAGCGCTGCGAGTAACCTCCCCATTCACCTAGGGAATACGAGCGATCATAACTCGACGTCAGTGTGTAGCAAGATAAAAAACAAGGCAAAATGGGACACATTCGAATTATATGATCAGGACACGATCGCCAAAACGCTATCGAAAATCAAACCCAACAACCACTACCAAGATCCTCTACCTGCGAAATGCTTAAGGGGAATCAGCCATATTGTGGTGCCAATCTGGACCAAAATATTAAACGCATCATTGTCACAAGGGATCCTCCCAGACTGCCTAAAAACAGGTCAAGTGGTTCCCTTGATCAAGAAACCAATGGCGGATGCTACAGATCCGAATAACTTTCGACCAGTAACTAACATCCCTGTACTGGCCAAACTTATTGAAAAATGCGTGCAAGGCCAACTGAGCCAACACATCACTAAGTTCTCCTTACTAGATGAATGCCAATCAGGATTCAGAACAGGGCATAGCACGGAAACAGCGATCCTCCACATTGTTGATGACGCGCTCCAGGCTCTCGATCGAAATCAAGCATGCTTACTAATTCTCCTGGACTTGTCATCGGCATTTGACACAGTAAACCACAAAGCATTACTGGCCAGGCTACAGGACAGGATGGGAGTATCTGGAAATGTGCTGAAATGGTTTGACTCTTTCCTACGGAACAGAACTCAACGATTCCTGGTCAACCAAAAAATTTCTCCACCATGCCCCAACTCAATCGGAGTCCCACAAGGATCGACACTATCTCCTGATTGGTTTAACTTGTATGTCGAACCTTTCACAGCAATTCTCAGAGACTCACAGATATCCTATCATATGTATGCGGATGATACGCAAATTTACACAAAGATCGCCTCTCTTGAAGACATTGAGCTAATGAATGAATTGTTAAAAATGGCATTGCAATGGTTAACTACCAACCATCTGAAGCTAAATGCTCAAAAAACAGAGTTCTTACTAATTTCGCCACCAAGGTGCGCTACAGAAATAAAGGAATGGACCAAGTTGGTGACTGCGCTTAACTGCACCCCGACTCTAGTAAATTCAGCTAAGTCGCTAGGAATTACTCTAGACGAGAACCTTGACATGAAAGCTCACATTAATTCAATGGCTAAAAGCGCCCGCTTCCACCTGAACTACCTGAAAAAACTGAAACCATTTATCTCTGAAGCAGACTTGAAACTGGCAATCCAATCCTTAGTCATCTCTAGGATTGAATACGGTTGCACCACCTTAGCGGGTTTACCAAAAACTTCCACAGCACCACTAAAAGCTTGCCTCAACGCTGCAGCGAGACTCATCTCGGGATCAAGAAAATATGACCGCATATCCCCACACTTGAAAGCATTGAACTGGCTACCCTATGAGGCGAGAATTCAACTAAAGATAGCGTGTATCACCCATAGAGCGCTCCACCACAACACTCCTGGATACCTACACAAGAAAATCGAGCTGTCAGGAGGCAACAGACCAGCTAGGAGTGCCAAGGAGTTCTTGCTGCGTCCAGCCATCTTTAGAAAGAAAAAAACTTATGACAGAGCGTTTTCAGGAGCTGCCCTCAGAATCTGGAACTCACTCCCTCCAAGCATCAGGAAGAACGCTAATACCTTAAATTCCAAGCGAGAAGCGAAGAGCTTCCTAATGAGTAAATACCTCACATAGAGAAGCTAATGGATCACTTTGGGATCTAATTCTGCCCTTAAACAAAACACTCACGTCATCAGAAAGAGAAGGATCGACGTGAATTATATGAAAGATAAACTACGGATCGAAATGGCAGACTTCCCCGGTGATTAAACTATATACCAAATGCTACCTCATGGCAAAGTGAATGTTTATAGTTATCTCACACCCCGAAACCATATAACCTCTTACCTCATTCATTTGTCGAAATCGACTGATGTTAGTGTTGCTTGCTTATAGCTGCTGCTTATTGTAAAAGAATAACTCGAATGGAAGTTAGTTACTTATATGTTTAGTATTGCATGCTGTATAATTACTGCGTAGTGTAAAAGAATACCTTAAATGGAAGCTAGTACCTAAGCACCTAAGCACTCTCCAAAACTATATAATTATCTACCTCATATCTTTTTGTTATTCAATGGTTATCATGCTGTTAGTATCTCTATCATACTTGTATGTGAAGCGCTCTGATACCCACGGGTCTTGTTCGCGCTATATAAAACTTTCAATAAATAAATAAATAAATAAATAAATAAACATATGTCTAGAGGTATCAGAACCGGGTGCGCAAAACATTCTACACACAGTACATTTCCTAGCACCCTAAGAGGCACATAAATCACAATTAGCGCAGAACTCACATCAAGGTCCAGGTTGCGCCACTGCGCCAAAACCTAAACGTAGCAGCTGCCCACTACTTGCTGGGCAGCTGAGGGACAAGAACAGGGCCTAAACGCTGCAGCTGGCACTAAGTGCTGCGCAGCTGTGGGAGGCCAAGGTAGGGTTGAAGGAGTGCGACGCACTCCTGAGTCCAAGGAACAAATCCCTAGAAAGGCCAGATCTCTACAAAGCCCTGAAAGCCTGGCTTGAATCAAGGAATGCACCTGAGGATCTTGTGATAGTTGAGCCTGCAGAGAGCGTCCATAGCTTTGGAAAGGGCCTCGAGGGAAAAGGAGCACAGCGCTCCCGGGCACTAGGGAGCGTAGAAAGCCCCAAAGACCCTTGAAAATGACCCCTACAACAAGGAGGGTCCCAGGAACACAGCCCCCATAGGTGAGGAGGGCAGGAGGGTCCCAAAAGATGGAGCAAGCAGCTCCCAAGAAAAAGGAAAGTCCTCCAGCATCCAAGTCCATCAGCAATCCAGGGGCTGGGCAGGGCCCAGGGAGGCAAGCCTTCCCCTGGGCCCCAGCAGCAGCACGCCCCTGGTAGATTCAAGTCCGGAAACAAGAACATTTTCTTTTATACAGCGAAATCCTTTGTGTACAAAGGTGCAGGCAAGGGGCGAACCAGATACAACTGGTTCCTGAGCACTTTGTTTTGCTCAGCCCCTCTTCCTATCCACAGGATGGGTCAGGGACATCAGACACACCACAGGGGGTGGAGCTAGCATTGTGAGGGGAAAGCCCAGCCCTATTCAGGTCCCAGGTGCACTCCTCCCCGGCCATCAACATGCAGATCTCCCATTCACCACTGGGGCAGACCCATCCTGACTCCTGGAGCCAGGCACACCAACCAGCTCCAGCCAATCACAAACCAGACAGGCCAACTTCTAGAAGTGACACTTCCACACTAGATACATGAATGCCGCACACATCATCGCGCAGCATTTGATCACACAAGTCCGCACATACCAAACTCAACCTTACACTCCGCACGCATCAGGAACTAAGATGGACACATACATTCCCCATGCATTTCTATGGGAGGGCAGGCCAACCCCACCACACGCACGCACTTTACCCTGGGACACAGTGCTAAAGTGCGCAGAATCCAAAAATCACTAACACCAAGTCACATTTAACAGCAAAAAGTTCAGGGGTGAACCTGCCAGAAGGGCCAAGTCCAACAGCAGCGTTAGTCCAAAGTGCACGTGCCATTTTGGAATTTATGTCCATTGTGCATTTGTTGAAATTATATAAGAATAATATTATGGCTGGGTGTTTATTGGGACGGTAATTCCCAAACCGTCCGCTCTTCATTGTAAAGATTGTAATTCATTCTTTGTCACAACTTTCTGATTCCTTCTATATATTTTTTCCTAAACACTTATATCATCCTTTATCACGTCTGCCTTTGCACGCCCCCTCTTGGGGCATTATCACCTTTGATCAAGTTGCTGTACTAATGTACTGAATCAACATTCAGGAAATTGTTTTTTATGAACTAAAAAATATCTATTAGACTTGTGTGGCACCTCGGGGTTAACCTGTTCGCTAGTAGGGTTCGTGGCGGCAGCTACAGCACCGTCTAACAGACTTACAGACACAGGTACTTTGGGTAACGCTGGCTTTATTGCTTTCAATATACGTTTGCGACGTATTGCTTTCCGGTAATACGGTAATGTTGATTCAACCTCGTTGGTGAGTCTCTGGTAGCGTTTCTCCACAGCCGTTCGTCGAGTGTCCCGAGGGCTTCTGGGACTGGTGGTCCAGGCGTTCACCTCCACGATGTCGGGATGACTCCGCCGGCCAGGAAGGAAAAAGAACAGCGTTTTAGTCTTACTGGATTTTGGACCAACGCACAGGGTAAGGAGTGAGGACTCACACGTGCACGCTTCTCCGACTAGTGTTGGATAGTGAGGGGAGGGTAGTGCATAGGATGAGTGACAGTTTTACTTTCGTGGTTTAACCCACTTAAAACCCGCCCAGCCTGAAAGCCGTGATCGTACCTCTGGTAGCCACACTTCCCTCGATGAAGTGTGGCTGGGCGAAGCGCCTTCCTGTTGGCCTCCTGGCTTGTCGTCTTCTTTCCGTCTTCCGAATTCTTTGTTCCTCAGGTCCCCTCCTTGGCTGTTCTTGTCTGGCTCTGTAGAC
The DNA here is from genome assembly GCF_964263255.1 of Lissotriton vulgaris. Taxonomy (NCBI): domain Eukaryota; kingdom Metazoa; phylum Chordata; class Amphibia; order Caudata; family Salamandridae; genus Lissotriton; species Lissotriton vulgaris. Next base: position 347,547,278 of record NC_141686.1, read on the forward strand.
CTTTGTTGCTCCGGGGTCTTTTTTCCTGGACTCCTTTCGTCTGCTTCTCGTCCTTGTCCGAAGGGCAGTCCTCGGTTACCGTCTTCTTCTCGTCCTCGTCCGAAGGGCAGTCCTCGGCTACCGTCTTCTTCTCGTCCTTGTCCGACGTGTAGTCCTCGGTTACCGTCTTCTTCTCGTCCTCATCCGACGTGTAGTCCGGCGTGCAATCTTCCTTCACCTCCGGGTGTAACACACCCCTGTGAGTCGTCCTGGGCGGCTTTTACCGGACTTGAGTGGGCGTAACCAACGTCGTGTTCATTGTCCAACTCCGCCCAGTTAAAGTAACAGGATTCAACATCGTCCTCTGGTTCCGAGTCGTATGGTTCTTCGCTGCGCCGCCATGTCCCAGAATGCTGTTCAAAGAGAGGTGAAACAGGTAAGTCTGAAGAGCCAGAAACCCCGACCCCGTCACAACTTGCAATGAATTAAATTGCTTGGTAATAAATAAGTCTGTTGCGTTTGTTGTACTACATATAGGATTCATCTCGTAGAGCTGTAGAATTATGATATGCTCTGAATAATGTCTTGCCTGAGTAACTAAGTATTGACTTATGAATTGTTTGACTGATGGTAAGGACCATTGTTTTTCTTATCGCACTTCACCCAGGTCCTTGGCCCATTGGGTTGCCCCATTTTTGAAAATGGTAAACAGCTTGAGTTCTAGGTTGAGCAGTGATATTGGCCTATAGGCTGCACAATTGGTCTTGTCCTTCCCTGGTTTCGGCAGGACGATTACGTCGGCCTTTAGCATGTCACGGGGGATGAAGCCTGGACCCTCGAAAGAGTTAAATAGTCTAGTCAGTATCGGGGCTATCAGAGGGCAAAACGTTTTATAGAAGCCCGCCGAGAAGCCGTCCAGTCCTGGCGACTTGAGCGGTTTAAGGCGCGCTATTGCAGTAATTACCTCGTCTGTCCATATCGGTGCCTCAAGAGAGCGCGCGTTTACCTTGTTGATGGCCGTGACGGCCGCCATCCTAAGATAAGAGTCTGCTCTCCCTTCATCCCGGCTAGGCTCCGCGGTGTATAACGACACGTAAAAGGCTCGAAACGTTTCGCCGATCTGCTCGTCCTGCTGCTCCCGCCTGATACTATCCCGGATGGATGCGATTTTCGAGCGAAGGACCTTGGCCTTGAGTTTGCTGGATAGCAGGCGGCCTGTCCTATCTCCGCCCACGTAATAGGTGTGGCGCAGGCGTAGTGCCGCATATTCTGCTCGGTCCAGGTCAAGGCTCGCCAGTTGGGCCCTGGCTGCTTTAAGCCAGATCCTTGGGGCCCCTGTCCTGCTATGGACCCGCTCAAGCTCAAGCACTTGGTCGGACCGTGTCTGCCTTTTATCTCGGCGTTCCCGGGCCTCAGCTGCTGCTACCGCAATTAGCTCGCCGCGTACCACCGCCTTCAATGCCCTCCACAGCGCTGTCAATGATATGTCTGCTGTGTCGTTTGTAGCTAAATAATCAGTGATGCGCGTGTGGATTTGTTGTGTGACCAATTTACGGTGCAAGAGAGTTTTCTTAAGGCGCCATTTACCTTTCCGTAACTTGGTTCTGGGAACTTGTATGTCTAGCGCTAGTGCGTCGTGATCAGAGAGTACGTGATTAGAGACGCCACTTCCGAGGATCCCAGGAAATGGTCTATGCGGGCGTATGTATGATGTAGAAGAAAGTTTATGATGAGTAGAAATTATATCCCGGGCTGTCTGAGTGTATCATCCTCCAGAGGTCTACAAACCCTCTACTTACTAATAATTGCACCCCCGCTTTAGAGATCACCCAAGTGGAACCGAATCTATGGCCTGACCTGTCTTTGCGGGAGTCCATCACTAGGTTAATGTCACCCCCCACTAACGTGGATTTGATGTTGTGAGTGAGTGAGTGTATCTGCCACAGCCCCTGTGAGAAAGGATTCCTGTTTGGTGTTAGGGGCATATATCGACCCGATCACGGCTGACCACCCTCCCAGTTGAATTTTGTAAGCGAGGAGCCTCCTTTGATGTCTGCGACTTTGTCCCCCACCGAGCTCTTGAAGTGGCGCGCAAACAGAATGGCTACCCCAGCTTTTTTCTCTGTGGTGGAGGAATAGTATTGTGTTGGAAATGCCCTAGATCGCATGCGATGCCAGTCTTTGGACAGTAGGTGCGTTTCTTGTAGTAGGCATATCTCCGCCCTGGAGTTTTCCAGTAAGGATAAGACGGCCCTGCGTTTGATGGGGTTGTTAAGCCCCTTAACATTGAGGAAGAGGATCTGCAAAGTAGAGTCGCGTGGGAATTGTGGGTGACTGTCTCGTCGTTCCTAGGCATCTCTAGCAGTACCACCCTCCTTGCGCTGCCTACAGTGCACCACACCGGAGCCCTTCCCCCCCCCCAGCCCGATCCCCAACTGTGTCCCCCAATCCCTGAACTCCCACCCCGACGCCCGCCTACCCCCAACCTTGCTCCCCCAAACACCTCCCCCTTTCCCCCCCTCCCGAACCCCAACTGGAAACCCCAAACTTCAAACCATAGTCCCAGGCCTATCAAAACCAGTTCAGGCCTGTGGTAAAGTCGTATGGAGGGTAGTGTGGCAGTGGCGACCTCGCTGGCCCCCCTGCCCGGCCCCCTCGCCCATCTATCCTAATGGTAGCTATGTAGAGCAGCCTTCAAAATAAGTCTTGAAGGAGTGTAAAGCAGCTTGGTTTACCAGATTATAACCTCTTGAATCACCAAATGAAAGGAGAACCATACAAGGTATATATAAAATATATGTATTTATTACTAAACACTCTCTACTAACCTCTTTATGAGATTAGAGAACACGATACACAATATCAACACAATAGAACTTCAGTAAATGGCACAATACACACTGGGCCCCAGGGGGAGAACGAACCATATATTAAGAAAGTGGTATAAGAACCACGACTTGACTATACACCAGTAGCGGCCTGTGGTGGGAGTGCTGACGTGGGGAAGGGGAGGGGCAGGGTGAGGGGTAGTAAACTACGGATTACAGCAGATTACAGTTAAGTAAACATATAAATAAATAAAATGAATTTCGTTGCATGCGCTGCATAGCATTTGGAGCAATCGGCCCTAATCCGTAGTTTACTACCCCCCACCCTATCCCTCCCCCTCCCCACGTCAGCGCCCAGCAGCACTCCCACAATGGGCCGCTACTGCTAGACACAGTGCCTAGAGCATGTAAAATCGCTGGGACCCCAAGGAACCACCCATGGTAGTGACACAGGGGACCCACGGGGACGTGTGCAGTGTGAGAACACAGCCGCGAGCTCCGTTAGCTTCTATGGGGAAAGTCACTCTTGGAATTTTAAAGTTTAAGGACAATTACGAGGGGACTTTTGAAGGACTGGGTTTTCTTAAGACCCAGCGGTGCCAGGGATAACACCTGAAACCTTCGTGGGTAACCTGTTCCGGCGTACAAATGACAGAGACACAGGACACTTCCTTCGGCGTCAAAGATTCGAGGTTTATTACTGCATGGAACACAGAAGTCACAGGAAGTACAACATGTGTAGGTTCGAGGAGTCTGATTCGACTTGCCTCTGTGGGTCGCTCCTTTTTACACAGTTCTAATGCATTGACCATCATAGTACACAAAGGTTTACAACTCGGTTCCCATCGTAAAGACCATAAGGGGTTACTTTCATGTATTCAAGGCCCGGAACATAAGTACAGAAACGTTTGGTGGTTCCCAACTGTAAAAACCCATCTTCCCACCATTAGTACATTCCAATCAGCAGTAAACAGATCGAGGAAGGGACAGAAACAGGTGCAGAGGAAGACAGAAACAGTGGGGAGATCGGAAAGGGTGTAAAAGGGGTGGTATCGGGAAACACGAGCTGCAGGCATCAAAGGGGACGTGCCTAATGAATGCACAACTAAGACAATAGACCGGCACGGCAAGATGCCTAGAGCGGGGCTGAGGTTCCGTGACGATTTGAACCCGTGTTTTCAACATTGTCGTAAACTCATAATGTTGGTACCAGTGAACCGCAAATGATCCATTTAGCATATCCTGGTGTTTTCGCTATGCTACGAGCAAGAGCACTCTTGTTATAAACACATTTCTGATTTACCCATGGCATCCATCTTAGATTACGGCAGCCATTTTGTATCCTTGCCCTCACATAGTCAATGGACACACAGTGACCTCTGATCAACCCATTTTCACTTAAGGACACGTAAGCTTTAGCCGGCGATTCACCTTGCTAGTGACACGTGCACCTTAGGACAGAAACGCTGTGGCCGCATGACTCGACAGAAGCTGCCTCCCCAGCCTGAGGCCAGTCCTGCTATACTGGTTCTCGTATTCGTTGGCCTGATCATGATTAGGCGGCCGAAGCTGGTAGCCTTGCCCATTTACGACCCACAAACATCTCTTATCCTGCTTTTCTATCTTCTGCACCTGGCTCTGCTCCTTTCCTTCTGGGCCTTTATTAGGGGGAGTTAACGAAATTTACGATGAGGCGGTCCGGCTCTTGAATGAAAAGTTGACATGGGATTATGATGGAACAGTGGGAACCCCTCGTTCGTAATGTTTTGACATCAGATATTGTGGACGATTCTTGTGTAACGCCAAATATTTATTGTTTAGGACATGAAGGTTTAGAAATGTAATAGCATGTGAAGAATGTTGCCCCAAGCTGAATAATTCGTATTTAAGGAGCAACCCACTTTGTACAATTCGAACAGGCTCCTAGATTATGCCCGTGTGTAGTTTCTGTGACTTCTGTGTGCCTGCAGTAATAAACCTTTGGTCTTTGACGCCACCATCGAGAAGCCCGTGTTTCTCTTTATTTGTGCACCGAGACAGGTAGAACTCAGGGGTCTTCGGGTGTTGTCCCTGACACCTCTGGACAGTACCAAAAAGTCCAGAACTCCAATTGGCGCCCAACGTCGGGCGACGTCATTCGGTACCGGTCCAAAAGCCTGAAGAGTTCGAGAAGCTTCGTGTGAAGATTCCAGAGGGAGGCGCCCCACTTCATCGATCCCGGCATATCGCAAAAGTGGCCCGACGTTCTCTTCCACGAGGGTTCCCGTTCGGACGGCTGCAGTGGTCCGCTGCCTTGACTGTCGCCCTGTCTTGGACCCGAGGTGCAGACCTTAGTACGGCGAGACGAGACGGGTTTCTCCTTGGTGACGTCTTCAGTACCTCAGTTAAGTATTAAGTGGTTGCTAGTTGTTTGGTTACTTCGTAAGGGTTTACTCCTGTTTGGATAATCCTTTTAGTTCTTGGTTTGGTTTAGTTTCGTAAGATTATCACTGGTTGTTCTAGTTACGATAATCTTTTGGTTTAGTTTGGGTATCGATACATTTGTTCATTTTGGTAGGCCTAAGTTCTTGGTTCGAGTGCGCACCTTTGTTTGTGTTTGTTCTGTGTTCCGGATTATAAAATGGTAAGTCGGAAAAATTGTATGTTGTCGTGTTTTGGTTGCAACAGGGATTCCCGGTTGGAGGACTCGTGTTTGGTTCCTCCGATTGGAACTCCTCTTTATGATCTTTACTGTAAACATGGTGTGGGTCCTATATCTTATAATGAGGTGTGGATCCGATATACGGAGAAAGATGGTGTCCTTAGTTGGCCACTGCATGGTAGTTTTGAACCCGAAATTCTTGATAATTTAGAAATGAAATTGTTTAAGAAGAAAGCCCGGCCGGCAATGTTTGATTCTTTCCGTTATTGGCGAAAAGAATCCAAACAGAGAGAAACTAAAAAGTTAAAGAAAGAACAGAAAGAGCAAGAGTTGACTTTAGAACAGTCTGCCAAGCAGCTGCAACTCAATGAATCTGAGAAAGCGATGGAGGTGGCCAATAGAGAGCGTAATTTAGCGATAGACAAGTGCTATCCTGCCTTGCCATCGAGTACAGCTAAGATAGTAGAGGACCCTGAAAAGGATCCCCTGTTGTCTTACTTGTTGAGGTCACCCCCACCGTATGCACAGGGTGCTACAGCTCCACCTTTACCGAATGTTCAATTACCGGTTGCTGGACAGCCTGGTGTACCTGCTCCTGCTCCCCTGAATCAAGCTCCTGTACCTCCTGTGGTCAATATTAATGTTCCTCCGGCACCCCCTCTTCCAGGGTTGCCAGCTCCTCTGCCTATGCCTGTACCACTGATACCTGTTGTTTCACAAGCTACTTTGGCTGCTACCCCTACTGTTGCTGTTTCTTCTGTCCCGACTACTACTCTCCTCCAAACTTCTGCAAGCTATATGACTCCGCTCTCTGTTCGACAGAGAATCACTGATTCTGTCACTAATATTCTATCTCCCTTTACAAAACTTTGATTCGGAGTCCTGTCTCTGACTCCGTTCAGAGACGTAGTCAGCTCCCTAGTAGTGAAGAACGTGGAATATTAGACTCCACTGCCCTTAGGTGGATTTCGAAAGTTGGAAGGTATAGTGTACGAGATGTATTAGATACATTCATGCAATGGAAGGAACTGACACAGCGCTATGTGTTTGATGTCATGTGTTCTCTTTTACGTGAAGAATGGGAAGAGAGCGAATCTGAACAGGTACCGGATGAATTAATCCAAGTTCAACAAAAATTTGCTGCAGGTATGATAGTTGGTCAGGAGATAAAAGAAGCAATGGAATTAATTTTAGATTTTAGATTCGATCCTTCACTTCGTTCACCAAGAGAGTTAGAGAAACGTAGTACGAAGCAAGGTTGACAATATCCTATGAGGGAGGTTCCTCCAATATGGCGCGAAGCCGTTCAAGCTGACGCAGTGAATGGTATTGCAGCCGCTCCGGCCCAATTCCTGAGAGTGTGGATACACATTCCGTGGAAACGAGCCGAAGTGTTAGCAGTAAAACAAGCCTTGCCAGATCCGCGTAAAAATCCCGCTGGATATTACAAAGAGCTGGCCCAGACGGTTGAAGCTTGCTTAATGAATTTAGCGGACATTGACATGTTATTTGGCAATGTAGTACCGCAACCAATTTGGGTTAAAATTCGTAAAGAAAATCATCCAGTTGCCCTGGGTGGTGATTGGGCAGCTATAATAGCGGCAGATGGTCAGCAAATTGGTGGTTCTAAACCTGAACCTCTGATTGCTAATTTGCCCGGTAGAATAATCGATTTAATGAAAACTCTGATGCCAGCATTGCACGTTAACTGGGACAAGTTGTCCGCATGCAGGCAGAAAAAGGACGAAAGTGTCTCCGACTTTTTCACAAGGTTTGAAGAGACTTTCGTAGATCACAGTGGTCAGGATATGAGCACGGAAGGAGGACAGAGACTATTTGTTGATAAATTTGTGCACAATCTGTTACCAGAGCTCAGTAACAAATTAAAAGATTCTGGAAGTGCGTGGGCTGTCTCTACGACTGCGCAAATACTTGCAACTGCTCAGTTTTATGAAAATAGGGATAAAGAAGAGAAGAAAACAAAAGATTTAAAAACTAAAGTTCTTTTGCAGCAGGCATATCCGCCTCGCACAAATCAGACAAATACACAGCAAGGGCCATATCAAAGGACAGACTATGGTTCTCAGAGACCACAATACCAATGGAATCAGTGTGCTTACTGCAAGAAGGAAGGTCATTATAAAAATGAGTGTCCAGTATTAGCACAAAATAATGCTGCAGCAGCTCAGAGAGGTCGTGGTGGTTCTACGCAAAATTCTAGAGGTCGAGGACGAGGTGCTATGCCTCCACAAACGAATGATCGCCCTTCTAATTATTTTGACCAGCGAAATGGACAATCTGCACAAACAACTAGATCTCAACAGTATCACGTTGAAGACTACTGTGAAGTTAGTGAGGAATTTCAGCAAAATGAGTACTAGGACAGCCATGGTCAAAGAGAGGGAGTAGTATCAGTTCCAGTAGATCAGAGTGGGCCTTATGTCGCAGTAGCAACATCAGGTGTAGTCGAACCGCTTCTGTTGGATACTGGTGCAGCAAAAAGTTCTATCATACATGCGAAACTCCCTGGCGCACCTTTGTCTGGCTTAACAAATGTTTCTGTAGGTTTTTCAGGCGCCCCTGTTCACAACCCCGTATCTGGTCCTTTGTCTATTTCTGTTGGACCTCGTCAATTGAAAGCACCCTTGATTTTGACAACTGGTTGTAATGAAAATCTGCTTGGTTTAGACTTGTTAAAACGCCTGTACGCGACTCTGTACTGTTCTCCGGCAGGAGTACAGCTTACATTGGGTAAGAGAATCATCTCTCCGATGTACTTGTCAATGGATGCGCTCCCACTGAAGCTGCGTTCTCTCCCTGATACTCTTTGGGCGACTGGTCCTAACGACGTAGGTCTTTTAGAAATTCCACCATATGTAGTCACTTTGAAAGCAAATGTCAAATTTCCACAAATCCCACAATACAAGATCTCTAGTGAAGGTGAACGTGCGCTTTTATTGATAGTGCAAGATTTGATCAAGAAAGACGTAGTAGAAGAAACTAGAGGAAATGTCTGTAACAGCCCTGTACTGCCAATTCTGAAACGCACTGATCCTTCAAAGCCTCCAGTCTATAGATTTGTGATTGATCTTAGAGAAGTTAACAAAATTGTGATTTCACAGTTTCCTGTGGTTCCAGACATTACTGCATTGTTAACGTTGATTCCTGCTACAGCCACATGGTTTTCAGTTATCGACTTGAAGAATGCCTTTTTCAGCATTCCGATAGCCGAGGAAAGCAGAGATATTTTCGGCTTCTCTCTAGGAGGCCGAAGCTTCAGATTTAAACGTGCTCCACAAGGCTATTGTGAGAGCCCATCCATCTACAGCCAGGCATTAAAAAGTCAGCTAGATTCCTTTGTACTTCCTCCTGGTTCTGCTTTAGTGCAATATGTCGATGATCTTCTAGTGGCTGCCGATGACAAGGAAACTTGCAAAGCAGCTACAATTTCCCTACTGCATCATTTGTCTAATTTAAATCACAAGGTGTCACCTTCTAAAATGCAATACTGTTGTCAAGAAGTGACCTACTTAGGTCATCTCTTGTCAAAGGAGGGAAGAAGGTTGACCCCAGAGAGAATAAAAGCAATTACGCAGATGAATGTTCCTAGCACACAGAGAGAAGTGCGTGCCTTTTTAGGTATTACCTCATACTGTAGGCAATGGATCCCAAATTTTTCTCTTTTGGCAAAACCATTGGTGGCCTTGACTAGGAAAGGTGTTCCGAGTCCGGTGCCATGGTCTGCCGAATGTCAGCAAAGTTTCTCTGAGTTACGAAATGCACTGTGTTCAGCTCCTGTACTGGGTACACCCGACTACAGTAAGCCATTTACACTCTATGTCCACGAGAGAGAAGGTTGCGCGTTGAGTGTTCTGACGCAACGATTTGGTGATAAGCAACGCCCTTGTGCGTATTTTTCATCAACATTAGATCCGGTAGCCAGAGCGTTGCCTAGTTGCTTGAGAGCTACAGCAGCAGCTGCAGCGTCCATTCGACAATCTGCTGGTTTGGTCATGAACAATATGCTAGTGGTCATGGTTCCTCACGCTGTGGACACGCTCATGAACCGAACCAAGACACAGCACCTTACCAGTGCTAGATTATCAGGCTATGACACTGCTAGCAAGTCATATTCAGATTAAAAGATGCAATGTATTGAATCCAGCAACATTGTTGCCGACTAGTCAGGAGTCGAGTGATTCGGAACCACATGACTGTTGTTTCAGAACCGAGGAAGAGACAAAAGGACGGATTGATCTTAAAGACACTCCATTATCAGATCCAGATGGCACGTTGTATGTTGACGGGTCTTGTTTTAAATTGGAGAATGGTGATGTAACAGCTGCTTACCCAGTAACGACTTTGAGTACGATTGTGGAGACTGCAAGAGTGAGTCAGAATTCTGCCCAAGCTGCAGAATTAATTGCATTGACTAGAGCGTGTGTTTTAGCTAAGGGAAAGAGAGTGAATGTGTTCACAGATAGTCAGTACGCGTTCGGCGTAGCGCATAGTTTTGGCCGTTTGTGGAAGGAAAGAGGTTTCATTACGTCCCATGGGACTAAGATCCAACATGGTCAGCTAGTCAATGACTTGTTGGAATCTCTAACCTTACCGACTGAAGTTGCGATTGTAAAGTGCAGTGCTCATCGAGCAATCACGGATGATGTTGGTCGTGGAAATGCTTTTGCTGATGAGATCGCTAAACAGACAGCTAGGAATGCGATGAGTAGAATGTATGTTGCAACGTCTGCAAGATGGATTACTGAATCAGGAATGTGTGAGGATACAGTGGAAAGTGTGAAAGCAATTCAGGAAGAGGCGACTGAAGAGAAAAGCTTGCATGGAAAGAGAATACGGGTAAATTGGACTCGAATGGATGTTGGATCGATTTGTCGGAACAGCAGCGTTGGATGTTGCCTGATGCGTATGTGCTTGCAGTGGTGACGATGGCGCATGGAGCAGCGCACATCAGTTCTAAAGGTATTTGTAAGATGTTGGCTCCAGTCTGGAAGAATGATGGAATTAGTAAGTGTGCAGAAAGAGTGGTGAGAAATTCCATGATATGCTTGATGCATAATCCTGGCAAGGGAATCCCCACACCCGCTGGTCACTTCGCTCCTCCTTCCTGCCCCTTCGAAGTGATCCAGTTAGACTTCATTCACATGGATCGTTGTAATAACCTTAAGTATGTTCTAGTGGTAGTCTGTGCTTTTTCAAGGTGGATCGAAGCATATCCACTCAAAGACAATACTGCCTTGTCCACTGCCAAAATCCTTCTCAAGGAATACTTCCCCAGGTACGGTATGCCACGGATTGTATGGTCAGATAACGGAAGTGAATTCGTAGGGAAAGTTATGCAGAGTGTGTGTGCAGGTTTAAACATAAAACAAAAATTTCACAGTGCGAATCACCCCCAGTCTGCAGGCTTAGTTGAGGGCTACAATGGCACCCTCAAGCTCAAACTGGCCAAGATACAAGCCTCCACGGGCTTGTCCTGGCCAGACGCACTACCTTTGGCCCTGTTATCCACAAGAGCGACTGTACATTCTCGAGTAGGGCTTAGCCCCTATGAGATTGTGTTCGGTCGACCTGCAAACGTTTGGGGGGTACCTAGACCGAGGGAGTTCAAGCAACTGGAATACCCAATGCTAATTGATTACCTTTTTGACTTGACTGCTAAATTGAGTCTCATTCACCAACAGGTTTTCGATGCATTACCAAAGCCACCGGAAAGTCCAGGTCATCAGCTGAAGCCCGGCGACCAAGTCGTCATCAGGAACTTTGGACGGACTAGAAATCTCCAACCCAAGTTCGTCGGACCACTTCAAGTTCTCCTGGCGACAAGGACTGCTATACGAGTGGCTGGCAGAAAGAATTGGGTCCATGCGACGCATGCAAAGCGTGTACCCCTTCCACTTCCTTATGATAACTGGGTGAAAAAAAGAATTGGTGCTTCTGAAACCGAACCAGTTCCTAGATACATTCCTTTCAGCGATGCAGAACTGATTACTGATTCACCGAACTCTGACTCCCCTTCTGAAGCTGCTACTTTGAACACTAAACACTTGTCCTCAGCATCAAACGAACATTTGCCATCTGCGAACTCGAACATTGTAACCCCTGCTGAAGATAGACTGTTTCCGGATCAAACAACTCCAGGAAAATTGAGATACAACCTACGGTCTCATTCTAAGAACTAATAAAGCAGGAAACTGCCTATTTTTCATATTTGAATTCGATACATTGCCTCCAGCCAGGAAGTTTGCTAAAATTTTGTATTTCTCTATGTATGTTATGTTGTTTTAATAACCTTGCCGTCTGGGTAGCCGTAGGGTCGTGGCTTTGTGCCTAGTTGAATCTGCGGGGGCCAGACACAAGGTCGGTCTTTCTGTTAGTTCTGGGAACTCCCAGGGCTGATAGAGGCATTTTCAACTACGTACATATCATCAGTGGTCGCGAGCGGTTGTAGAAGATGGAGCTTCCTGGGCTGCACCGAGAGAATGTAATTTATGTTCGCAGAAATAGACTTTACAAGATTCTTCATAACAAATGTTTTCTGATGCAATGTGCAATTACGTTTTTGATTGTTTTAATAACGTTGGTGGGTGGAATCGTCTTTGGTGTGCATTTAATTTTTGCACCGATAACAACTACAGTACCTCCCCTTGATCTTGTTTCTTCTACTGTTGCTTCTTATCATTCTTTTCACCCGTTCCCCGAACATGAGCAAGCTCGACGCTCAGAATTCATAAATAACACTTTTGTACAACTCTTGCATCAACACCAACTGGTAGTTAACACAACAGACTGCTGGGTATGTAGATTGATACCACACACTATGGATAAAGGCATTCCCTATCTGGTCCTGCCTTTTAGCTATAATGGATCATGTCAGGCCTTCCAAACTGTATTTGTCTATGCTCTCGAAACCTATCCCCCGCGTCCTCCACGTTCCGCTAAGTATACATCCGTTAATAAAGCCTTGATAAAGGGAATAACTGACATGATTAAAGACGTCAATAACTCCCCATCTGTCCCTAGAGATGAACTACGGGTTTATCTGAGTTGGAATTCTACGGAGTATAGTATTAGTTTGGGTGAAAGCAAGCGTAAAAGCTCAACTCCAGTCTGGGTCGTACCTCACCGAGGTCAATTCTGCTTGCAAGGTAATGGGAGAAATCCAAGAGCTCGGCTAGGGAGGAGTGACTGTGTTGAGACTTACGTGTATCCGTCGAACTCCTCCCCTGCCTTCCTAACTGCTAAGGGTACCTACTTCATCTGTCAGGATAGGGCATATACATGGCTGCCTGCTGACTTTTCAGGTTCATGTTATATTGCTCGACTACTGCCTCCGACATACACTGCTTCCCCAGATTATCACAAGACCAGAGTAGCAAGAGGTGTTTTCAGCAAAGAAGATACCGCTGGTCAGGAAGCCGGAGACTTCTTCAAAGGTTTCCTTCCGTTCTGGGGGCCTATGACCAATAGTAGAAATCTACGTCAGCTAACACGGGTAGTTGAATCTACTATTACAGAAACTGTTGGTGCCCTTAGTAACTTAACAGCTGAGCTCCAGGCGGATCGTCTCATGACGTTGCAGAATCGTATGGTTCTTGACGTAATACTTGCAGATCGAGGTGGGGTATGCAGAATGATCCAATCGAGCTGCTGTGTTTTCATACCCAATAATGCTCCGACTGTATACGAAGCGATCTCTAAGCTACACAAGATTTCCGACTCTATTCACGTAGACAAGGGAACTTGGTCCTTAATGGAATGGCTTTGGACTCTACTATCAGCGTGGGGATGGAAGGTTCTGATGGTCGTTGGTATTATCCTAGTATTCCTGTTCTCGTGCTGCCTTATTATCCAATGTGGTCCCGCTCTGTGTAGCCTCTGTGCTGCAACCTGTTTCAGAAAACTGCCTGTGTTTAGAGACAAGGTACGAGAAAGGATGATGATACAACAACATATCACTGACCTGATGAACATCGAGATAGACTCTGATATAGACTGAGTAATTGCCTATGTAAGGGCAAAAGGAGGGACTGAGGTTCCGTGACGATTTGAACCCGTGTTTTCAACATTGTCGTAAACTCATAATTTTGGTACCAGTGAACCGCAAATGATCCATTTAGCATATCCTGGTGTTTTCGCTATGCTATGAGCAAGAGCACTCTTGTTATAAACACATTTCTGATTTACCCATGGCATCCATCTTAGATTACGGCAGCCATTTTGTATCCTTGCCCTCACATAGTCAATGGACACACAGTGACCTCTGATCAACCCATTTTCACTTAAGGACACATAAGCTTTAGCCGGCGATTCACCTTGCTAGTGACACGTGCACCTTAGGACAGAAACGCTGTGGCCGCATGACTCGACAGAAGCTGCCTCCCCAGCCTGAGGCCAGTCCTGCTATACTGGTTCTCGTGTTCGTTGGCCTGATCATGATTAGGCGGCCGAAGCTGGTAGCCTTGCCCATTTACGACCCACAAACATCTCTTATCCTGCTTTTCTATCTTCTGCACCTGGCTCTGCTCCTTTCCTTCTGGGCCTTTATTAGGGGGAGGTAACGAAATTTACGATGAGGCGGTCCGGCTCTTGAATGAAAAGTTGACATGGGATTATGATGGAACAGTGGGAACCCCTCGTTCGTAATGTTTTGACATCAGATATTGTGGACGATTCTTGTGTAACGCCAAATATTTATTGTTTAGGACATGAAGGTTTAGAAATGTACTAGCATGTGAAGAATGTTGCCCCACGCTGAATAATTCGTATTTAAGGAGCAACCCACTTTGTACAATTCGAACAGGCTCCTAGATTCTGCCCGTGTGTAGTTTCTGTGACTTCTGTGTCCCTGCAGTAATAAACCTTTGGTCTTTGACGCCACCATCGAGAAGCCCGTGTTTCTGTTTATTTGTGCACCGAGACAGGTAGAACTCAGGGGTCTTCGGGTGTTGTCCCTGACACCTCTGGACAGTACCAAAAAGTCCCGAACTCCAGGGCCATCTGCCTTACAGTGCCGTCCCCCTCATCATAAAGACACTTTCAAAGGAAACGTGTCTTCCGCAAGAGTTTGGGAATCCCAGGGTCGCGAAGCGGACAGCGTCCGTTCGCTGGCTACTTGAGGGCAAGAGACAAAATGGATGCCGCATCTAAGATGGAACCCGTGGGCTCGGATGTAGAAACCCACGAAACAAACGAACGGTTTAGGCTAGCACAGAGAAAACGCGTACACCCACGAAACTCGTCATTTGCGGTTCATAGATACCAGACTCGACCATATTCGTACGAGTCGAAAACACCACTTACGATCGTCACGGAACCTCAGACGCTCCTTTTGCCCTCATGTAGGCAAGCACTAGTCGGAATCATATTCGATATTCATCAGACCATCTAGATGTTGCTGCAGCATAATTCTATCCATCAGAGCTCCTTTGGTAACAGGCGGCTGTCTTATACACGTCGTAGCACAGAGGCCACATAAGGGAGGACCACACTGCACACAAAGGCAACACGTGAACAGGAATGCTACAACAACCCCGACGATCATCAGAATTTTCCAACCCCAAGTCGACATCAGGCCCCAAAACCACCCAAGTAGCGTCCAATCCCCTACGTCCACGTGTATGGACTCAGAGATCTTATGCAACTTTGAGATGGCTTGATAGACAGTCGGAGCGTTATCTGGAATGAAAATACAGCAGCTCGAATGGATCACCTTACATACTCCACCTCGATCCGCTAAAACAACGTCTAAAACCATACGGTTTTGTAACGTCATAAGCCTATCCGCCTGAAGTTCTGCTGTAATATTACCAAGGGCACTGGCAGTGATATTAGCTGTCGATTCCACCACTCGGGTCAACTGTCTCAGGTTCCTACTATTGACCATAGGTCCCCAAAATGGAAAGAAACCCTTGAAAAAGTCTCCTGCCTCTTGACCGGCAGTGTCCTCTTCGCTAATCACGCCCCTCACAATTCGAGTCTTGTGGTAATCGGAGACGACTGTAAAAGTCGGTGGCAACAAATTTGCAATGTAACATGTGCCCGCAAAGTCAGAGGGCAACCACGTATACGCACGATCATGGCAGACAAAGTATGTACCCTTGGCAGTCAGAAACACAGGGGAAGAGAGCATCGGTAAGACATACGTCTCGGAGCAAGCACTCTCTCCAAGATGAGCTCTCGGGCTTCGGCCACGACCTTTTAGACAGAAATTACCAAGGTGGGGTACGATCCATATTGGAGACGAGCTTTTAAGCTGTCTTTCACCCACGAGCGCACTATACTCAGCCTCACTCAGATCCCTATAGGCTCGCACCTCCTCCTCTGGGATGAGCAACGGCTCATAGATATCCCTATCTAAATCAGCGATCGCTATAGCCAAAGGCGTGTGGTACGGACCGGGACCAAAGTGCGGAGGACGTGGCTCTCGATTGGGTTAGGAATCTAGTGCACTTCGAAACATTGTTTGGAATGCTCGAGCTGAACCCTGGGAACTATAAGGAAGGACCAAGTACGGAATTCCCTTATCAGTGGTATGTGGCATTAACCCACACACCCAACAATTTGTAGTGTTAACCACCAACTGATGTTGATGAAGGAGTTGAATAAAGGAATTATTCATAAATTCCGCACGTCTGGCCTGCTCGTGTTGGGGTAAGATGTGGAAGGAATGAGGAGAAACAGTGGAGGTAGTTTTAGGTTCAGGAGAAGGGGTAGGTGAGGCAGAAGGCAGAAACGTCAATATCAGGTAATACACCCCACCCACCAATAGCGAAGAAACAGTTAAGAACAAAAGGAACACTTGAATCATGAAGCATTTTGTGCGAGTAATTTGCTGCAACTTGAATCTTTGGGCCTGAGCTTTTTCCAAATCCACCAGCTTAGAAAACGGCATCCTCTAAAACCGTCCGCAACGTTTCTTGACACACTTCGTTCTGTGTAGCAGTAGTCAATCCCCAGGAGTTCCCAGGAACCGACGGCCTTCGACCTAGTGTCAAGACCTACTAACCAGAAGGAAGTACACGCGCGGCCCTACGGTCCACCCGGATGTAAGGTATTTTATTTACAAATATACACAAAATCTCCTAGCTGTGGAAGCTAAAACATATATGGAAACAAACTCACAATATTTACAAAAACCAAAATTATACGAGTGTGTTCAGACTGAATGGTGTCAATGGGGTAATGTGGATGTCAAGGGAGAAAGCAAAAGCTCTTTATTAGTTCTTGGTATTGGATCGCAGAAAGTATCGGCTTCTCCCAGGACGTGTCTGTTCATCAAACAACTGATCCGATGGTGGGACAGAGTTCTGCTGATCAGTCAATTGTGCAGATCTTGAGTTTTTCGATGGCAATTGTTCAACAATGTCGTTCTGCTGCACTGAGGGTTCTCCAACAGGCTGAGCGTCGCTAAAAGGGACAAAGGTCTGTGCAGTTTCCGTTTCAGCCGAAGCAATGCCCTTCCTCACCCACGAGTCTGCCGGTAAAGGTATAGGTACCTTTTTAGTATGAGTGGCATGCACCCAATGTTTACGACCTTCCAAACGAACAGCAGTCCTCGTGGCAAGAAGAACCTGGTAGGGTCCAGTAAAGCGTGGCTCAAGATTTCGTTTTCGTCCGAAGTTCCGCGTTACCACCCAGTCTCCAGGCTGGAGCTGGTGGCCTGGACCCTCCGTCTGCGTCGGCAGTGCTTCAAAGACCTGTTGGTGAATTAACCTCAGTTTAGCAGTCAGATCATGCAGGTAATCGATCAACATTGGGTACTCAAGATCAGAGAACACACTGGGTCTAGGGACCCCCCAAACATTTGCAGGGCGACCGAACACAATCTCGTAGGGACTAAGCCCTACTCGGGAGTGTACAGTCGCCCTAGTAGACAGAAGGGCTAGAGGTAAAGCGTCAGGCCACGAGAGACCAGTCGTAGCCTGAATCTTCGCCAGCTTCAATTTAAGGGTACCATTATACCCTTCAACCAAACCTGCTGACTGGGGATGATTGGCGCTGTGGAATTTCTGGGTAATTCCAAGGCCCTTACACACACTCTTCATCACACTCCCCACAAACTCACCATACCATACAATTTGTGGCATTCCATACCGAGGAAAGTATTCCTTCAGTAGGATTTTCGCAGTGGACAAAGCAGTGTTATCTTTGAGAGGATAGGCTTCGATCCATCGGCAGAACGCGCAAACCACAACTAAAACGTACTTCAGGTTATTGCATCGCTCCATATGGATGAAGTCTAGCTGGATCACTTCAAAGGGACATGAAGGGGGAGCAAAATGGCCAGGAGGTGTAGGGGTTCCCTTTCCAGGATTGTACATCATACATATCATACAATTCTTAACCAATCTCTCAGCACACTTCGTGATACCATCATTCTTCCATACAGGAGACAACAACTTACAAATACCTTTCGTGCTAATATGTGCCAAGCCGTGTGCCATCGTCACAACAGCTAGTACATACACCACGACCTCCTCTAGACGAATTACCACTATTACGCTCATTTAAAACTGGACAATCGAATTTTAAATGACCCTCTCCTCTACAATAGGCACACTGATTGTACCCTAACGAAGATCTGTGCGAAGAGGAATCATTACGTGATTGTGACCTATTTGACTGAGATTGTGATCTGTTCCGTTGCGAATCATTCTGATTCAAACGTGGGGGGTACGCCTGCTGCAACAACACTTTAGTTTTGAGTTCTTTTGTCTTCTTGTCAGCACGATCATTCTCCTCTTTCTCCCTATTCTCATAATATTGGGCTGTGGCCAATATTTGAGCCGAAGTGGAAACAGCCCACACACTTTCTGAATTACGCAATTTGTTGCTTAATTCAGGCAGCAAGTTTGAGACAAACTTATCCACAAACAATCGCTGACCTCCCTCAGTTCCCATATCTTGACCACTATGATCAATGAATGCCTCTTCAAATCTCGTAAAGAAGTCAGAGACACTCTCATCCTTCTTTTGCTTGCAAGCGGACAGTTTGTCCCAATTCACCTTCATGGCTGGCATAAGCGTTTTCATCAGAGCGATAATTCTCTGAGGCAAAGCCGTAATTAATTGATCAGGCTTGGACCCACCGACTTGCAAAGCATCAGCAGCCCGCAATGCATTCCAATCACCGCCTCGTTCTCCCGCATGATCTTCCTGATGAATCTTTGCCCATACCGGTTGCGGTACGACATTGCCAAACAGCATATCGATATCAGCAAGATTCATTATCGTAGCATCCACAAGCTGCGATAATTCTTTATAATACCCTGCAGGATTTTTGCGAGGGTAAGGCAAAGATTGCTTTACCTGCAAAACTTCCGATCGTTTCCATGGAAGATGTATCCACACTCTCTGAAAGTGCTGCAAGACTGCAGGATTTTGAGTAGCATCACCTGGCATCCACACTGGTGGAACTTCGCGCATGGGATACTGACCAGGCGCTGCAAGCGGTCCTTCGATGTCCTCCACAAACAATGCCCAAGGCATTATAGAAGGACGAAAAGACAACAACTGCTCGACAGCACGTCGAACATTGGTGCCCACCAACATTCCGCTCGAAAACTGAAGCTGAAGATCAGTCAAAGCAGTCAAAACCTCGTCAGATGCATCAGCCGATATTTGGTCACGTAGAGCCTTACACATTTCTTCAAAAACAAACCTTTGTGTCGGCATATTGAATTGACAAAACGTATCTAACACCACACGTGGAGGATTTCTAAGGGGGTATTTCATCCAATTCATCGCCATGTTATACAGTGTGTCACGTTCCCGACTACCGGGAAGCTGACTTCATCTTTGAGGACCGTCCGAACCAGCGGACTCAAGAATAGGGCCAAGAGAATTGAAGAAGTTAGCAGCAACAGAAGGGGTACGACGTCGAACAGATGGAGAAGAAGAGTAACACAACGGGGTAACAAGAGAAGTATCAGAAGCAGAAGAGACAGCAGGAGTAACCAGAACAGCAGGAGCAGCGGGAGTAGGAGTATGAGGAAGTACAAACAGAGGAGCAGTAGGGACAGAAGTTGGTAGAGGAGCAGGAACGGGTTGAGGGACAGGTTGTGGAACGGGAGCAGGAGGAACAGGGGCAGGAGAAACCACAGGAGCTATAGTACCCTGTGCGTACGGAGGTGGCGACTTCAAGAGATAGGACAACAAGGGGTCCTCTACTGATTCCTCCTTCTTATCCGTACCCGTTGGTAAAGCGGGGTAACACTTGTCTACAGACATACTCTGCAATCTATCGAAAACTTCCTTTTCCTTTTCCTCCTTATCTCGCTGAAACTGCTCTGCATTTCTTACCGTGGTAACAACTCCTTCTCTCTTATTACGTTTAATCTGTCTGATTTCTCTCTGTTTGGCTTCTTTACGCCACAACCGAAAGGAATCAAACATGGCCGGCCTTGATTTTTTCTGAAACAATTTGTCTTCTAGATTGTCTAAAATCGGGGTCTCAAAACTACCATGAGGTGGCCAACTAAGGACACCATCCTTGTTAGTATAGCGAATCCAACACTCATTGAAGGTAATCGGGCCTAACCCGTGTTTGCTATATAGCTCATAAGTTGGAGTTCCAACCGGAGGTATCGGACACGAGTCCTCCAGTCGGGAATCCGCACCACAACGTCTAAAACAACTGAACAAAGTACTACGGCCAGGCATCTTGCACACTAACCGAGTTTCACAAACTTCAAGGGTTATAGGATTAACAATGTCCCTGCAAAGAGCAAAAACCCTCGGTTTTTGGCGACTGCAGACGTCAAATATCACAACAAAGAACCAAGTACTAAGAACCACAAATGCAATGGAACCATGCAACAACTAAGCACCCACAACTAAGGACTCTGGGAGCGACCCACAAATACTTAACTCAAAGATCGATGGCGTCACCAGGAAGGCCCGTCAATCGTCTCGCTGTACCAAGGTCTACGCCAGGCGCCAAAACAGGTCTACAGTCAGGGCAGCAGTCCGTCGCAGCCGTCAGGAGGCGGGGATCTTCGCGGGAAAAGTCGTCGGGCCACTTGTTTCGACAACAGGATCGATGAAGCGGGGTGCACCTTCCCTCGGAGATTTCACACGAAGTTCTTCACGATCGTCGGGCTTGGACCGGTACCACTGATGCAGCCCCACGTTGGGCGCCAACTGAAGGACTGAGTTTTCTTAAGACCCAGCGGTGCCAGGGATAACACCTGAAACCTTCGTGGGTAACCTGTTCCGGCGTACAAATGACAGAGACACGGGACACTTCCTTCGGCGTCAAAGATTCGAGGTTTATTACTGCAGGGAACACAGAAGTCACAGGAAGTACAACATGTGTAGGTTCGAGGAGTCTGATTCGACTTGCCTCTGTGGGTCGCTCCTTTTTATACAGTTCTAATGCATTGAACATCATAGTACACAAAGGTTTACAACTCGGTTCCCATCGTTAAGACCATAAGGGGTTACTTTCATGTATTCAAGGCCCAGAACATAAGTACAGAAACGTTTGGTGGTTCCCAACTGTAAAAACTCATCTTCCCACCATTAGTACATTCCAATCAGCAGTAAACAGATCGAGGAAGGGACAGAAACAGGTGCAGAGGAAGACAGAAACAGTGGGGAGATCGGAAAGGGTGTAAAAGGGGTGGTATCGGGAAACACGAGCTGCAGGCATCAAAGGGGACGTGCCTAATGAATGCACAACTAAGACAATAGACCGGCACGGCAAGATGCCTAGAGCGGGGCCATCTGCCTGACAGTGCCGTCCCCCTCATCATAAAGACACTTTCAAAGGAAACGTGTCTTCCGCAAGAGTTTGGGAATCCCAGGGTCGCGAAGCGGACAGCATCCGTTCGCTGGCTACTTGAGGGCAAGAGACAAAATGGATGCCGCATCTAAGATGGAACCCGTGGGCTCGGATGTAGAAACCCACGAAACAAACGAACGGTTTAGGCTAGCACAGCGAAAACACGTACACCCACTAAACTCGTCATTTGCGGTTCATAGATACCAGACTCGACCATATTCGTACGAGTCGAAAACACCACTTACGATCGTCACGGAACCTCACTTTGGGCAAACCCCTTTAGACTTAGGGGTACTAGGGCCAACACCCACGGGAGCACCAGAGTACTCAAGTTCAGCGGCGGCCCGTGGAGGGAGTTACGGTGGGGCAAGAAGGCGGGGAGGGGCAGGGTGGAGGGTGCTAAAAACTGGCATATGGATAATTGCAGGTAAGTAAACAATTGAATTAATAAAACGAATTTCGTAGCGCTCCTTGCATCGCAAAATGCAATGCAAGGCGCGTTACGAAATTTGTTTTATTAATTAAACTGGTTACTTACCTGCAATTATCCATATGCCAGATTTTAGCACCCTGCCCCTCGCCCTCCCCGCCTTCTTGCCCCACCGTAACTCCCTCCACGAGCCGCGGCTGCTCAAGTTACCTCACTCAGGGAAGCCGGGTGCACAGGTGTCAAATGATGTCAAATGGTGTCGGGTCGCGTCGTCGTTTTCAATGGTGACCTGCTGCAAAGTGCTGCTGCCGGGAAGAAGGAAATTGTTCAGAGGAATACAAGCCTCGATTGAAGATGTGAAGAACCTGAAAGCAGAGGGGACAGAATCTGGGTCACTTGCCAGTGATCAGGGGTAAGATAGACGAATGCCCACCAATGTTGGGTGCTTCAGGAGTGAAGAGGTGAAGCTTGACTCTGCAGCCACGAGGACCAGGAGGCATCGACGACAACCACGAGCTGGATTCGAGCTGCCCATGAAGGATGTCGAGTACTGCGGCATTGGTGCTCGGATTGAACACAACAAGCCTTGGCAACAGCAACCCACGCAGGAAGAGAAAAGATGCTTTGGTGAGGACCAGCAAGGTCCAAGGTACTCCCCAAGTGACAGAGAGTCAGGGCACGTCTGAAGCAACCAGGTAAGCCCAATTTAACTTAGAGTTTACTTTCACAGACATGCTATAATCGGTCTATGGGCATCAAGTTCATCACCTTTCTTGACATTGCTTTTCATTTGTCTATGTCAAGTCAAGTCAAGTCAGTCAAGTCAAAGGATTTATATAGCGCACTACATACCCAGAGGGTCTCAAGGCGCTTGGGGAGGGGAGGGGAATTACTTGTCAAATATCCATGTTTTAAGTTGCTTTCTGAATGCTAGTTGGTTCTGGGTGAGGCGAAGGTAAGTGGGGAGTGAGTTCCATGTTCTAGCAGCCAGGTATGAGAAGGATCTGCCTCCCATGGTGGTCTTGTTGATGCGAGGTACAGTGGCGAGGGCTTGGCTGGAAGAACGTAGTTGTCGGGAGGGGGTGTAGAAGGACAGTCGTGAGTTGAGACATTCTGGTCCGATGTCGTAGAGTAATTTGTGTGCGTGGGTTAGCAGTCGGAAAGTGATTCTCTTATTGACGGGTAGCCAGTGGAGGTCTTTCAGGTGACCAGAGATGTGTTCGTTGCGTGGGATGTCTAATATGATCCTGGCTGAGGCGTTTTGGATTCGTTGGAGTTTCTTCTGGAGTTTAGCGGTGGTACCTGCGTAGAGGGTGTTTCCGTAGTCCAGTCGGCTCGTGACCAGAGCATGGGTGACAGTTTTCCTGGTTTCGGTGGGGATCCAGCGAAATGTTTTTTTGAGCATGCGAAGAATGTTGAAGCAGGATGAGGATACGGCGCTGACTTGTCTGTTCATAGAGAGTGAAGAATCCAGGATGACGCCTAGGTTCCGTGCGTGGTCTGTCGGGATGGGTGCTTTTCCAAGGGCTTCCGGCCACCAGGAGTCATCCCATGCAGAGGGGGATGTACCTAGGATTGTAGAAAAAGGTAGGGCTAGGACCTTTCTCAAGATTTGCCCGGCGCTAACCGCCCTTGTACCATTCAAGTTTACCAAGCAATGAGGCAGGCGCCGGAGACCAGAAGGCAGGAAACAGAAGTTTATTCCGACGGAGCAGAACACATCAGATCAGACAACAAGGTATCATGTCGAGGTGCTCTACCAGCCTCTCGGAGGCCTGGCCTCTTATACACTGGTTTATGGCATGTGACCTTCTTTCGATACAATCAGATCCTTGTGAGGCAAGAAAAAGACATCCCCGCAATCCTAGTGTCAATCCCACCCCCATATACCTTCACAATAGAGTTTCTCAACCTGCTGATAAGAGGGGGGGGGGGCCATCACGCAGCTGAGTGTTCCGTCGAGTCTTAGGATGTGTGCGCCTGATCATATCACAGGGGGTGGGGAGGCCTGGATCAATAGAGGGCCCTTTGAAGGAGAGCGACCTCATACAATATAGGGCAGTAAATGATATCTCCCGGCTTAGGCAATGGCCTCGGACCTGTGTGGACAGTCGGACACGGGGTGAGGGGCCATCAATGGAGTGGTATTCATGCCGCGTGGACAATCCAGCGCAGGAGGGAGGTTTGTCAACAGAGGGGCATTCATGGGAGGAGAGGAGGTGTTGGTCAGGCGCTAGCGTGACTCCCAAGGACAGGGTCATGCAGAAGGGTCCTGCTCGTAAGGAGGAGGAGGGAGGGGGAGCCGGGGTGCGCAGAGGATGCTTGCTGGGTCAGAGGGACGTGCTGGCGATCGATCGTGGACAGGGAGACC
This sequence comes from Lissotriton vulgaris, assembly GCF_964263255.1. Lineage (NCBI taxonomy): Eukaryota > Metazoa > Chordata > Amphibia > Caudata > Salamandridae > Lissotriton > Lissotriton vulgaris. The sequence goes on from NC_141686.1 coordinate 347,571,332, forward strand.
ATGATACCTAAAATGGCTGCCATGCACGTAATACATAGGTGACCTAGAATAGCTGCCGTGCATGTAGTACATAGGTGACAAGCTGGCGCAGATGATGTTTAGATCGCAAGTCAAAATTCCACAGTCCTCCCTTTTAACATATCTCGCCAACTTGTCAGTTTGAATTTATCCCCATAAGGCCACGTATTTCTACTTCATAGAGGGGGCTCATGTGCTCATTTCGGAAGTCCAAAGTCTTTGGGCACATACAGTTAGAAACAAGGCCGCACAAGGGTGGCAGACATTGGATACCTAAACAACACCCACATAAGATCACAACAGGTATCAACACAAAGGAAAACAACTTCCAACCCCAATTCTTCAAAGTGTCCCAAAACCAGTTCCCAAGCGACCATCCTTCTTGTTCTTGGTGAACCTCTGAGGAAAGTCTGTGGAGGTGTTCAATGGCTTTGTAGACTGAAGGCGAGTTGTCAGGCACATATGTGCAGCAGCTGGATCCGATGATGCGGCATGCTCCTCCTCGGTCGGCTAGGACCACGTCTAGGACAAGTCTATTTTGGAGGGTCACGAGGCGGACCGCCTGAAGTTCTGCAGTGTTGTTGGCGAGGATACCGGCAGTGATGTTGATCGTTGTTTCTACTGCCTGGGTCAGGTGCCGGATAGCACGGCTGTTTGCCATTGGGCCCCACAGAGGAACAAGTCCCTTTGCTGCATCTAGGAACTGTGCTCCGGTGGAGTCGGCTTGCCCAAGGTCGTCTGCACGCCTCTGCCTGTGATGGTTGGCAGGGGCTACATATGTGGGTGGGAGAACGAAGGCAATGTAACAGGTACCCTTCCAACCCTTCGGGAGCCAGGTGTAAGCCTTGGTGCCACACACAAAGTACATGTTTGGAGAAGCAACAAAGGAAGGAGGGTCAGCTGAGTCCAATGTTCTGGTGGTCTGGCAGGCGCTGTGACCCACCAGCTGCGTTCCATGGCCTTCGAGACACACAAGTCCTGTGACATTGATGACAGACAGAGCCACAGTCAGTGTTGCGGTAGTTTGTTTTTGTAGATGAGAGAAGGTGGTCCTGGCTGGATTGTGGAGCACCTGTACTTCGACTCGTTCTTTTGGCTGGAATGTTTTTGATGAAGGTGGCGCCTGTGAGCGCAGGACACAGGGCAGCAGGAGTCTTTCCGGTTCTGTTCAGCCAGAACCCAGAGTAGAAGTGTGACACTGTCCGGCCAGAGGTGGCGTTATCCTTGTGGCTCTCTTGCATGAGGATCAGCCAGGCGAGGCAAGAGCCGTGAACTGAGAAGGGTGAAGGGATGAAGGGAATAGAGTGTCCGGTGGCATGCGGGAGCAACCCGCAGATCCAACAGTTCGTAGCATTGGCAGCAAGGTTGTGTTGGTGCAACAGTTGCACAAAGGAATTGTTCCAGAATTCCCTGCGCCTTTCTCGGAGCTGAGGCGACAGAGAGATCAGGTGATGCTCTTTCAGGGGTGTTGGCTGTGCAGTAGGTAGCAATGTCTCATGAGCCGGTGTGCTTTCCTCCAGGATCCAGAAGGAGGTCATGAGGAGGAGGCAGAAGAGGAAGACAATGAAGAGTGCGATTGTCTTTGATTTGTGCAAGTTGTCAGTCTTTGGATTTCTATACTGGGTATTTCCTGTTGCTTCCATCATCTTCTTATCTGGCGCTTCCATCATCTTCTTATCTGGCGCTTCCATCACCTTCAAGGGAGCTCGGTAGCGGGCAGAACCACAGACTTCGTTTAGCTTCTCTCCCGGCAACCTTTGATTGTTTTTAGGTCACCGTTCTGAGATTTAACTTAGTCCGTGGCCTACTTAGCCGAAACTCCCCCCTTTCGACGCAGGAAATACCCTTCTCTGGACGGCACAGTGGGATCGGAGAATTTTGCAAGTTCGAGTGCCCCAGTATCGGGATAACAGTCCAATATCGGTCGGTCTTTGCTCAGGAGCTCTTCTTGGGTGCTGACGTTTTCTGTCGTGGCCAGGTTTGCAGAGACTTTTCGGCAATGATGCGCATGCAGCCAATGCCTCTTCCCCTCCACTCGGAGCGCCGTTCGGGTGGTGATCAGCACTTGCCAGGGGCCCGTCCACCGAGGTTCCAGACTCTTGGTTCGCTGGAAATTTCGTATCAGCACGAAATCTCCCGGTTGGATGTCATGGCCGGGGCCCCTGGAAGCATCGGGGATAGCCTGCTGCACCTGTTGATGGATGACAGACAACGTTTTAGTTAACTTGCACAAATAATCAGATAGTAGGACGTCCGGGACGTCATGAATGGAGGTCGGTTTGGGAGCAGTCCAGAGATTCATCGGACGCCCAAACACGACCTCGTAGGGGGTCAAATGGTGCTTGGTGGGAGTGGAGCGCATTGATAACAAGGCCAGTGGGAGGGCATCCGGCCAGTTAAGTCCAGTGGTGGCCACTATTTTTGCCAGTTTCAGCTTCAGGGTGGCATTATGGCGTTCCACTAGACCAGCGGATTGAGGGTGGAAGACCGCATGAAATCGTTGCTTCACCCCCAACCCTTTTAGGATTAATTGGATAACCTCAGCTATGAAATGGGGGCCATTGTCGCTCCATAAAATCCGACAAAGGCCATAGCGAGGGAAGAATTCCTTCAGTAGTACTTTGGCAGTAGTCATGGCAGTGTTGTCACGGGTTGGATAGGCTTCCACCCATTTGCTGAAGGCACACACAATGACTAGTACATACTTCAGGTTTTGGCATCTCTCTAGTTGGATGTAATCCATCTGAAGGACCTCAAAGGGGTGATTGGGGGTCCCGAACCCTCCCCGGGGTACTACAGTCCCTTTCCCGGGGTTGTGTTGCAGACAGATGAGGCACTGCTGAACTAGGCGTCTGGCTGAGTCGGGGATTTTGTCGTTATGCCAGACTTTGGAAATGAGTTCGATCATGGGTGCAGATCCTATGTGTGCGGGGGAGTGAGCCATTGTCAGTATGGGAATCAGATATGAGTCGGGCAGCAACCATTTGTTTGCATCTTTTGTTCGCCAGCAACCCTCTTCGTCCTTCAAACCCACCCTTGCCCATTTAGTCAATTCGTGAAGGGTGCTGGCCGACTGTATGTCTCTGATCATTTCCCTTGTGTCACTCCATTTTTCTGCTTGTGACCTAGTCACATATATGCGTGTCACTGTCCTATTCTCAGCTGTGGTTCGTGCAGTGATGTCGGCTAATGCATTCCCTTGTCCGACTAAGTCTGTCACTCTTTTGTGTGCCTGACATTTGATCACCGCTAATCGTTTGGGGAGGAGAACTGCCTCAATCAGAGCGGACACTAAATCTCCGTGGAGGATTGGGGTGCCGTGGGACGTCAGGAATCCCCTCTCCCTCCACAGGAGCCCAAAATGGTGGACCACCCCGAAGGCATACTGGCTGTCCGTATACACGTTCGCGGTGGTCCCTGCGGCTATGATGCATGCTCGGGTGAGGGCTATCAGCTCCGCTGCCTGGGCAGATCGTTGTGTGATGCAGGCTGTCTCAACTACTGTTTGGGCTGTCGTCACTGCATAGGCAGCTGAAGTGGTGCCATCTGGGAGTTTGATGCATGAGCCGTCTACCCATAGCTCTCCATCGGGGTCAGGAAAAGCAGTGTCTCGGAGGTCAACCCTACTCCTAGTCTGTTCGTCTGTGAGGGTCACACAGTCGTGTATGGGAGGAACGTCGGGGTCGTTTTCAGGCAGGGGTAACAATGTGGCAGGATTCAAAGTCGTGCATCTCTTAAGTGTGATGTGGGGTGCAAGCAGAGTCAGCTCGTACCCTGTCAGTCGTGCGCTAGTCAGGTGTTGGGTCTTTGTCTGGTTCAAAAGGGTGTCAACTGCATGGGGCACTAATACAGTGAGGGAGTTGGAAAGTACGATTCCCTCGCTCTGACGGATGGAGACAGCAGCGGCAGCTACTGCTCGAAGGCAGGCAGGTAAGGCTCTGGCTACAGGATCAAGAGTGGCGGAGAAGTAGGCACAAGGGCGCTGCTTAGGGCCAATCGATTGAGTCAGGACAGACAATGCGCATCCCTCCCTTTCGTGGGTGAAGAGGGAGAAGGGTTTGGAGTAATCCGGCGTTCCGAGGACGGGTGCTGAGCAGAGTGCATCCCGTAATTCCTTAAAGGAGGCTTGACACTCAGTGGTCCAAGGAAGCGGGGAGGGGACATCTTTGGTCAGCAGGGCAAGTAATGGTTTCACAATGAGGCTGTAATTAGGCAACCACTGTCTGCAAAAAGAGGTTAGGCCAACCAAAGAGCGGACCTGCTTTTGCGTTTTTGGGATGGGGGTGTCTAGGATAGTTTGGATTCGGTCAGGGGTAAGTTTCCTCCCTTCCTTGGACAGAAGATGGCCTAGGTAAGTTACTTGTGGCTGGCAGAACTGTAGTTTCTTTTTGGAGACTTTATGGCCATTTTCTGCAAGGAAGTGTAGGAGTTGGACGGTGGCTGTCGTTGCCAGCGGGGTGGTGTCGGCCGCCAAAAGGATATCATCGACATATTGGATCAACACCACTCCCTCTGGTAGCTGGAAAGCATCCAGCTGTCTTTTGAGGGCCTGGCTGTAAATGCTGGGACTTTCAGTGTACCCCTGGGGAGCTCTACAGAATCGGTACGAGCGAGATTTTAAAGTGAAGCCGAAAAGATAACGGCTGTCTGGATGGATGGGGATAGAGAAAAATGCGTTTTTAAGGTCGATAACAGAGAAGGTGGTGGCAGTGGACGGGATGAGGGTCAGAATGGTGGTGATATCAGAGACCACAGGATATTGGGGTACAACTACTTTGTTAATCTCTCGTAAGTCGATGATGAAGCGGTACGCTTTCTCATCTCCTTCACCTTGTTTCTTAACAATAGGTAGGATTGGGCTGTTGCAGACGTTGCTAACCACTTCTTCAACCACTCCTGCATCTACCAGAGACTGAATGATCGCTACCAGTGCCTTCTCACCCTCTGGGGATATCCGATATTGCGGGAGTTTCGGGAGCATAGCGTCCTGTCGTACAGTTATGTGGATAGGGTCAATCATCATTCGCCCCACATCAGAGTCATTTTTGGCCCACAGGTACGGAGGCAGGGTGTCAAGCAAGGACATGTCAGCGTCAGTTATGCAGCACATGTGTCGTGGGGGACGGGATCTGGGCATGTCTGGGTTGTCGTACAGGATGACTCGTATTCCATCTGGGGAACACCTAATGGTAGCTCGAAAATGCTTCAGTAAGTCAATGCCCATAATGGCGTCAGGGGAGTTGGAGGAGAGTAGAAATGTCGCGTCAGCAGTGTTGCTTTCTAGGTCAAAGGTAATAGGTACGGACAGGGGGTTAGTGGAGGGCGTCCCATCGAAACCTATCGACGTTATGTGTGAGCCAGACAAGGGTGCCCTTGGAATCAGTCGTTTTGATAACACACTACGTGTCGCCCCAGTGTCTACCAAGAATGGAGACTCTGTACCCAAGACCTTAGCGGTGACATAAGGACCTTGCTGGTCAACACAGAGCTCGACTGGATCCCTCCCTTGCCCCTGGCAGTCCTATGCAAAATCGGGGGCATTTTCACCTTCGGATAGCTGACATTGATTCTGTCGGGGACGGTCAAATGTATTCAGTCTTCCTGATCTGTCATTATTAGTGTCGTTGGAGTTCCCTCGTCCCTGTACTCTATTCCTCGGACCACCTGCCACATCCCTGGAATCCCTATTTCTATTCGTCTCTAGCAAAACCGGACACTGAGTTTTCCAATGGCCGAACCCTTTGCAGAAGGCGCATTGGTCATTGCTAATGTCTCTCCGTCCAGTGTGAGATGTCGGGGTGTGATCCTTAGGAGGTAGATCTCTGGGGGCGTTTGATTGGTAGTTCCCCCTTTGATGTTCCCGTCCTAGCGCTATACCCTGTATCTGGGCTATCATTACCCTTTCCTTCAAATCTTTCTTCTTTTTCTCGGACGCCCTATCATTCTCATTCTTTTGGTGCTCGTAATACTGAGCCATCTGAAGGATAGCTGCGGGTTTGGAGGCCCCCCAACTGCTCTCACTTGTCTGTAGTTTTTGGGAGACTTCTTGAGTTAGTCCTTTTACATAATTTTGCACAAACAGGTGCTGTCCGGTTGCGGTGGTCATGTCCTGGCCACTGTAGTCGGAGAACACTGTCTCGAATCGGGAAAAGTATTCTGACACATCTTCCTGGGGTTTCTGTCGACAGGCCGTGACTATCGACCAGTCTACTTTTCTTTCCGGGACCAGTGTTTTTAATTTCTGGACTATTTTATCTGGGAGTTCCAGTATGTCTTTCACTGGTTTGCTCCCCGGTTCTCGCTGTCTATCTAGTTTACCGAGTTGGTCCCAGGTATGTCCAAACAGATCCGTGTGGTCAGCCTTCCGGATTTGCTTCCACACGTCAGCCGGCAGACATAGCCCAAAGAACAAGTCAATATCTGCTAAGGTCATTATTGTCGAACCCAAGGCTGTGCCTAATTCGGTGTAAAAGGCTGTCGGGTTCTTTCTTAAGTCGGGCAGGGTTTGCTTGAAGGTTAGGATATCTTGTCGGTCCCATGGTTGGTAAACCCAATTGTACACAACCCTCCCTTTTGCATTTTCATTATTAATATCATCGCTCGTTCCCTGGCCCCGTGGCGGGATCCAGTAAGGAGCCGCTTCTCTGATAGGCATCATAGTATTGGCTACTTCTGCCGAGGTTGTGTCAGGGACCGTAACCTTGGCTTCTGGTTTCTGTTCTGTGAGGTGGCGGAAGACCTCAAGCATTTGCATGAAGAGCTCCGTCGCCTCACGTTCAGTCCCATCTCCAACATCAATTTTCCTATACAGCGTTGTTAATTTAGCGGGACCCTTGCTCTGATACCTATCTTCATACGCGTTCAGGGTGTGGTAGCTGAATCGCAAAATAAAATGCCGTCTGTGGCTTTCGGCATGTGAATTATATATGTTCATTGTGTACTCTTCGCTCTCCCTTCGTTCTACCAAGGTCTTTGCTATTTTGTCGATCCCGTCCCGCTCATCTTTGCTTAATCTATTTAATCTGGCCGATGATTGTTTGCTAGACTCGGGGTCGTCTGATGAGGTTGTTAATGTGGCTGGTGCAAAGGCCGTGAGGGCTGGTGCACTAGCGCTGAGATCGCTTTCGCTCACACTCGGAGCGTGGAAGCTTTGCCGGCAGGGGGCATATGGAGGGGGCATGTAGATGGTTGGGGGACCTAGTAGTAGCTCGTCGTTCGCTCGTTGTTTGGAGGGCAATTCAGGGTAGAGCGCAGAGGGGGTCCTAACAGGACATTGGCCTGTCGACCCTGATTCTTGGTTTTGTGTAGTTTCCTTTCTTTCTTTTATTTCTTCTTCTAGTTGCTTTGCGGCTAGGTGGGCTGCCTTTCGTAATTCTTTCCCTATTTTTGCTTCTTCTCTTTTCTTTCGCTGTTCCGTTTCTTTGCGCCACATGCCGATACTGTCGAGCATAGTGGGCGTGGTCTTATTCTTCTGGAGCGCTATTTCTAATGTTTTTATTTTATTTTCGTCAAAGGAACCTATCAGTGGCCACTGACTTTCAAGGTTCTTTTTCGTATATTTATGCCATAGTTTAGTGTAAGCTATAGCGACTAGTCCATACTTAGTGAACATGTCCTTATTAGGGGTGCCCTCCAGTGGAGCTGGATGGTTCATCTCTAATAAGCGGTCCGGGCTAAACAGGCTACCAACCAGTGGGGAGAAGACAGGCATGACGGATTACAGTGGGGACAAAAGTCTGCACTACCTATCTTATCACGGCGGACAAAGACTAGACAGAATATTTCTATTCTACGTTGTTTGGAGGCCGTGAATACCTCAAAAGAACCAATACCGAATAATCGGCCAATCAAAACAATCCAGTGGGGAGAATAAGTGGGCACGAAAAATTATCGCTACCCACTCTTTCTCTACCTGCAAAGAGAGGCCTTGTTCTTCCCTGTTTGCAGACAAAGAATCTCCAGACAATAATCCACGAACGATAGTTCGGGAAACAGTGGGGGAGGAAGATAGGTACGACGGATTACAATGGGGACAAAAGTCTGCGTTACCTATCCTTCACTGCTTGCAAAGAGAGAGCCTGTTTGCTTTTCCCCGTTTGCAGACAGTGAATCTCCAGAGGGTTTCAACAAAGCGTAATACTAGTATTATCCAAAAACAATTTCCTCAATTCGTCGTGTTTACACGACCTTACCCGGACCGCATGGACGGTTTCCTGTCCTCTGGATCCAGCGCCCGATCGTCCTCTCTCCTTCGTGTTGTTCGCGGCACTCCTGATGGTTCCCAGTCAGGACCGTAGATCACTCGAGAGAGGTCTGTTCAGAACTAGTGAAGGTCGGATGATCGGCTGTCAGACGAGGGTCTATCGGACATGAGCTCTTCCCGATCGTTGCAGTCGTTCACTCTGTCATCGGGACCTCTCCCACTGGATCCACGTGTCGCTGATGGGCCCCACGCTTTGGGACGCCAATTTGTAGAAAAAGGTAGGGCTAGGACCTTTCTCAAGATTTGCCCGGCGCTAACCGCCCTTGTACCATTCAAGTTTACCAAGCAATGAGGCAGGCGCCGGAGACCAGAAGGCAGGAAACAGAAGTTTATTCCGACGGAGCAGAACACATCAGATCAGACAACAAGGTATCATGTCGAGGTGCTCTACCAGCCTCTCGGAGGCCTGGCCTCTTATACACTGGTTTATGGCATGTGACCTTCTTTCGATACAATCAGATCCTTGTGAGGCAAGAAAAAGACATCCCCGCAATCCTAGTGTCAATCCCACCCCCATATACCTTCACAATAGAGTTTCTCAACCTGCTGATAAGAGGGGGGGGGGGCCATCACGCAGCTGAGTGTTCCGTCGAGTCTTAGGATGTGTGCGCCTGATCATATCACAGGGGGTGGGGAGGCCTGGATCAATAGAGGGCCCTTTGAAGGAGAGCGACCTCATACAATATAGGGCAGTAAATGATATCTCCCGGCTTAGGCAATGGCCTCGGACCTGTGTGGACAGTCGGACACGGGGTGAGGGGCCATCAATGGAGTGGTATTCATGCCGCGTGGACAATCCAGCGCAGGAGGGAGGTTTGTCAACAGAGGGGCATTCATGGGAGGAGAGGAGGTGTTGGTCAGGCGCTAGCGTGACTCCCAAGGACAGGGTCATGCAGAAGGGTCCTGCTCGTAAGGAGGAGGAGGGAGGGGGAGCCGGGGTGCGCAGAGGATGCTTGCTGGGTCAGAGGGACGTGCTGGCGATCGATCGTGGACAGGGAGACCATGATACCTAAAATGGCTGCCATGCACGTAATACATAGGTGACCTAGAATAGCTGCCGTGCATGTAGTACATAGGTGACAAGCTGGCGCAGATGATGTTTAGATCGCAAGTCAAAATTCCACAGTATGAGGACCTCTGTTTTATCTGAGTTCAGTTTCAGACGGCTGTGTTTCATCCATTCGGCAACTTCTTTCATTCCTTCGTGTAGGTTAGTTTTGGCGGTGCTGGGGTCATTGGTGAGAGAAAGGATTAGTTGAGTGTCATCCGCGTAAGAGATGATGTTGAGGTTGTGTTGGCGGGCGATGGCCGCGAGGGGGCTCATGTATACGTTGAAGAGGGTGGGGCTGAGTGAGGATCCTTGTGGTACGCCACAGATGACTTCAGTGGCCTCGGACTTGAATGGTGGAAGGCGGACTCTCTGGGTTCTTCCGGTGAGGAACGAGGTGATCCATTCAAGTGCTTTTCCTTGTATTCCAATGTTACTGAGGCGTTGTAAAAGGGTGCTGTGGCAGACTGTGTCGAATGCTGCAGAGAGGTCGAGGAGGATGAGGGCGACTGTGTCTCCATTGTCCAGTAGAGTTCGAATGTCGTCTGTTGCTGCGAGGAGGGCGGTCTCAGTGCTGTATTTTGCTCGGAAGCCAGATTGTGAGGGGTCGAGGGATTTGTTGGCTTCGAGGAAAGCGGCAAGTTGGTTGTTGACAGCTTTCTCGATTACTTTGGCCGGGAATGGAAGGAGCGAAGTGGGGCGGTAATTTTTGAGTTCGGTGGGGTCCGCTGTGGGTTTTTTCAGAAGGGCGGTGAGTTCAGCGTGTTTCCAGTTTTCCGGGAAGGTGGCGGAGATGAAGGAGATGACGTCTTGGAGGTGCGGTGCTATGACGGAGTCTGCTTTGTTGAAGATGTGGTGAGGGCATGGGTCTGTGGGGGATCCTGAGTGGATGGAGTTCATTAGGCGGATGGTGTCCTCAGTGGAGATTGGGTTCCAGTCGTTAAGGGTGTTCACGGGGGAAGAGTGTTCAGCATAAGGTTGGGTGGGTTGGTCTCCGGGTTGGTTGTCGAAGCTGTTGTGGATGTCTGCAATCTTGTTGTGGAAGAATGAGGCTAGGGAGTCGCAGAGGGCTTGAGAGGGGGTGATGTCGTTGGAGTTGGCCGAGGGATTGGAAAATTCCTTGACGATGTTGAAAAGTTCCTTGCTGTTGTGGGCGTTGTTGTCAAGTCGATCCTTGAATGCTGTTTTCTTGGCCTTTCGGATTAGTTGGTGGTGAGTGCGGGTGGCGTTTTTGAAGGCGTCCTTGGTGCTAGTGGTTGGGTCTTTTTTCCAGGCCTTTTCAAGGGAGCGGCAGAGTTTCTTGGACTTCTTAAGGTCATCGTTGAACCATGAGGCCTTCTTGTTGCCAGGTTTGTTTTGGCGTTTTTTCAGTGGTGCTAAGGTGTCGGCGGTGTTGGATAACCATAGGGTGAAGTTGGCGGCGGCTTGGTCTGGGTTAGAAGAGTGGGCTGGGGTGTTTAGAAGGAGCGATGAGGAGATCTGGTCGGTGGTGATTTTGTTCCAGTTTCTTTGGTTGGTTGGAGGTGGTTGATGGGTTTTGGCTTGTTGTAGGTGAAGTGAACGCAGCTGTGGTCAGTCCAGAGGAGATCCGTAGTGTGGCTGAAGGAGACATGATTGCTGGAGGTGAAGATGGGGTCGAGAGTGTGACCTGTGATGTGGGTGGGGGAAGTGACCAGTTGTTTAAGTCCGAGGTTGGCGAGGTTGTCCAAGAGGGTGGTGGTGTTGCGGTTGTTGATCTTTTCAAGGTGAAAGTTGAGGTCTCCCAGAAGGATGTAGTCTTTTGAGGGGAGGGCGTGAGGAGTGATGAAGTCCGTGATGTCTTCACTGAATTTTGCGCGGGGACCTGGTGGTCTGTAGAGGAGGGTGCCTCTAAGTGTGGTCTTGGGGTCGATGTGGATCTGGAAGTGAAGGTGTTCGGAGTTGGCGAGGTTGGCGTCAGAGCTGGTTGAGATGCGGATTGATTTCTTATGGACGATAGCGATTCCTCCTCCTGTGTGGCCGGTACGGTCCTTGCGAGTGATCTTATAGTCTTCAGGGATGGCGATGGTGATGTCTGGGGCGGAGGAAGCGTTCATCCATGTTTCTGTTAGGAAGGCGATGTCCGGAGAGATGGTGTCTAGTAGATTCCATAGGTCGATGGCGTGTCTGTGGACCGAGCGGGTGTTGAGAAGGATGCATTGTAGGTGGGTGGGGTCGGGAATCTGTGGTGTGGTCGTAGTGGAGATGTTGTCGGTGCCGCTGAATTTGCAGGAGTAGCAGGAGAAAGGTCCATGGGTGTGTCCAGGAGCGGCTTGGACGCAGTTGGGGGCGCGACCGGGGTTAAGGGCTAGGAGGGTGGCGGCATCGTAGGTGATGCGGGAGGGCTGGGCAGCGCGAGGGGCAGGGGGTCTGGCGCTGGGCGCGGGCCAGGCACGGACGGGCGTAGACGGGCTTACCTTTGGCGCACCTTCGGCACGGCCGTAGCGCGTGGACACTGCGCGTGGGGGCATTGGCCATAAATGGATGGTGGAGGGGGCGGAGCGTGGGAGGGGCAGCAGCTGGGAGGCGGTGGCGGGAGGAGGGGCGGCAACAACAACACAAAATGGAGGGTCAAAGGCGAGAGCCTTACACGCACTGAGGTCAGTCCTGCTTCTTTGCCCATTCTTTCTCTCTTCTGCTCCTCCCACAGAGCAGGGACCTAGTACTGTCTCATTCCGCTCTGGCTCTTTATCTGTTCTTTGGAGGGACTCTTTTTTTTTTTTCTTGGTTTCCTGTCCTGTTTGTCTGTGTTTTTAGCTTCACCACCGTAGCTGCTTATATTCAAATATAGCATTTTTGCTCCCACCGCCTCTTAATGCCATAGTTGTGCTACTGCTGGCTTCTTTCCTATTGTTTCTTCCGCCCTGACTCCGGCTCCTTGCTTGTTTTCAAAGCAGCCGGGCACTAAGGGATTCTTTTTTATTTCCAGGCCTCATGAGTACTTTCACTTTCACAATGGTGGCCACGCCCCTTTCTTTCTGCAGGGCTCGGCTCGCTGTATTCAACATTTGAATTCAGCAGTTTCTAATTACTTCATGTGTGGGTGGTTTTCCTTTCTAGTGCAGTTATCTGCTCATGTTTCGCCCTCGGCCTCCGATTCTGTGACCACCCGCTAGTCTCTCATCAGTCAGGTGGATGAGAGGGCCATAACACTTCCCACCCCGGGCTCTGCATTTAAATAGGTGCGTTTGCAACTGAGCAGGCCGAGCTGGGCCCAGCAGAGAAGGAGTTAAGCCAAATATGTTTGCAATAAAACACATCCAGGAGATGTCATCTGGTGAGTTTTATTTACTCTCCACGCGACATTCAATCCCTGCAGCTTCGGAGTCCGAGTGTGTGTCTGAGAAGGCGTGGAGGGGAGGAGTGGATCTACTCCACCGCTCACCGCACAAAATGTTTTATGGTCGAATGTTACATACTACATGCCGGTAGAATTGGTATTTAAGGTTATTTTCATTGTGCAGAAACCGACTCCATACCACCCATCTGATTTTCAGTTTAGAAAGCTTTATTAAGTAGGATATTCAAAGTAAAACATCATTACAAAACCAAATGGCAATGAAAAGAGAGAGACATATTGAAATGCAACAACATGTAACGCAATCCCCAGAAGGGATATACAAACTGTACCAAGGAACAAAGCTTTTTAAAGGTATTTTGTTTTGTGGGAGGGAGAGGAGAAAGAGAAAGAAAAAGAGGGGAAAGAGAGGAAGAAAAGGAAGGGAATCTAGAGTACAAAATCAATACTTGAAACTGCTATAAAAAAATAAAAATGAAATGAAAGAATAAACGTCAATGAAAGAGAAGGGAATAAAGAGGTAAAATTCAGGGAACATGTCTGGAAAGGAAATCAGTTAAAGGCAACCATGACAAGTCTTTTTTGATTAATAAAGGTACAGTGGTGGAAAAGGCACGATCAAGCCTATGATGGTGACATAACAGGTTCCACCAAGCAGTATATGAAATGTTTGAAGTATATTTACAGTTTGTTGTAATTATCTGAAAGGAAATAGCTATAAAAAGATCCATGAACGTACGTACATTACAATGAACATTCCATATAGGGGAGGAACCACCCCAAAAAATATGCAAAATCTCAAAGGGATAGTCCGTGGCTAAAATGTCATTTAGTTTTGACCAGATGCGACACCAAAGGGACTGCTTTAACATTGTTCTTTAAATAGAATGAATATTAGCATTGACGACAGTGGCTGAAGTATGTGGGATCGGCACTTCTTTAATTTAATGGAAACCATTCTCCTACTGTTTTATTTTTAAATAGTTGTCGCAGGGTGATAGAAATAGCCACAGCCTATAGTTAAGGCTCAGCGGGGGGAGGAGGAGGGGAGGGGCAGAGAAGGAAAAGGGCTTGATCTCGTCCTTCCTGTCTGGCCAGACAAGACAAGGACAGTGTCTACTTCTCCTGCTCTGCCTCTGTCAGCCTCCCCCATCCCTCGCTCTCTTTCTTTCTTTCTTTCTTTCTCTTCTTCTCTCTGTCTCTGTCTTGCTCCTGCTCACAAAAAGTGATGTACCGGCGGCGCAAAAGTGACGCAAGGGTTCATAAATAAGCCCGTTGTCTTTTTCTGACATTTTTCTATTCCAAAGTACAGCCTCGGATTGAGGGAAATAAAATGTTCAAAATATGAAAAATAAATAAATAAATATATAACTAAACAAAGCAAGACAGAGTGGTTGCAAAGTGGCCTGATTGATTTTACTCACCCCTAAACAAATTAGCGCCACTTTATAGAGTTTGCCAATGAAGCGCTACTTTACTTTTCTCTATTTCTTTGAACAGCATTGTTTTCCCTGGGTGGGGAACTGCACCATTCCTGGAGGTACTGCAATGCCTCCTTGATGGGTGGATTGGAAAACAAAATGTGTACCACTCTCTGTGTTCACGGATGTGGTCTTCTTAAACCATACTGCTACGGTTTTGTAAGGATATAAGTAATGGACATTGAAACAAGTCCCTTCTGGGCCTGGTAGTCATGTCCTTAAATTTTCAGGCGAAAGCACTCACTGATTTCTGAATAATGAGTGTAAAACCGTTACGGTAACCATCTTACATTTCACGTGCTTTACTTAATCTTGAAGTCCCGAAGAGTGTTTGTTTTTCCAGGATATAGTTACTTCTTTTTTCAGGCAGCATATTACTCTTGTCCAGTAAATAATTTTGAATTGAATCACATCCAGGTGTTTATAGCGGAACACAATTGGGTTGTAGTTGACGACAGTGCGAGTTACTCTCAGCAGGGCAGTATGTTGTTCAGCGGGGTAGATAATGTGGTGCTATGTCCAGAGCTGCCGAATTTGGAACAAGGGAATCGGGTTCAGCCTTCATGACCAGTCCCCCAGACCACTCTCCTGAGGGAGCACATGCCCAGGCTAGACCTTAGAATGCCCCGCAAGACCTTAGTAGCCCTGGTGTCTTAGCACCAGCAGGTGGACTCTAGCGGTGGCAATGTTTAAGGTTATGTTAGTGGTTATTTATAATGTGCACGGCTACTCAGAAAAGTGTCCAGGCGCGAGCCCAGAAAAAACGTGAACAGGGAACAGAGATAGAGGCAGAAAGGAAATAAGCTTAATTGTATAGGAAAGTTTTGAGTTTTTTCCTGAACTGAGTAGGGTTTTGAAGGCTACAGAGCTCCAGGGAAAGAAAGTTCCAAGACTTAGCAGCCAGATAGGACAAGGAGCCGCCCCCTTTCTTTTCAGACGAATTCTGGGTATGGAGGTCAGGCACATGTTCGATGAGCGTTAGAGTCTGCCCGGGACATAAAACGAGAAAGGTTTCCTCAGATACGTCGGGCCATACTCGTAGAGCGTTGCACGGGCCGTAACTAAAGCCTTGAACATGGCCCTAGCTTTTATCGGCAGCCAATGCAAGTTGCGTAGATGTTGCCTCACGCTAATGTGTTTGGGTAAGTCCAACAGCAGCCACACAGTGGCGTTCTGCACCAACTGCAACTTATCCATTAGGTAGCCCGGAAGACCCACCTATAATGCATTAGCATACTCAAGACGAGAGGTGACTAAGGCCCGGACTACTGTTTCTTTGGCGGGGAGAGGCAACAGGGGCAAAAAAGTTCTAAGAAGCTTCAAAATACTGAAACATGTACCTGTCAGTTTACTGATCTGGTTTACAAAACTGAGTTTTTCGTCAAACCAAATCCCAAGGATTTTCACTGGAAGGCCCGAAGGGGATGGTCAAGGGGCATCAGCAGGCCAGCAGTCATGCCAAAACAACGGAGGGAATTCCCCAAAGAACAGTATCTCTGTTTTATCTTCATTGCATTTCAACTGGGCAGACGTAAACCAGTTGAACACAGCAGACAGGCAGGTTCTTACATGAGAAGTAGAAGTCTCATGCTTTTTCCAGGTGAATAAAATCCATAAGTTCAGCATAGGCTACCACTTTAGCGCCAAGATCCTCGGCGATCTGGATTAGAGGGGTCATATACAGGTTAAATAACAAAGGGCTCAGTATAGATCCCTGAGGGACCCCTGTTTGTACAGCTTGGGTAGTAGATGCAAAAGGGGGGATCCAAACTTGCTGGTTTCTACTGTCGAGGAAGGACTTTAACCATTCAATCGAGCCAGGAGAAGAGCATGGGGGACAGTATCTGAAGCGGCAGATGGGTCCAATAGGACCAGCACTGCCCTGCCCCCAGCAGCTAACGTCTCCCGGATGGCCTCCGTAGTTTTGACCAAGGCAGACTCAGTGCTGTATGAGGCACGGAATCCAGATTGAGCTAGATGCAGCAAACTAAGCATGGGCTCAAAATTCGTTCCGCTCGCAAAATTTGTGGATTTTCCGCGATCCGCGAATCTCGCGAAATCGCGGTAAAATC
The DNA here is from genome assembly GCF_964263255.1 of Lissotriton vulgaris. Classification (NCBI taxonomy): domain Eukaryota; kingdom Metazoa; phylum Chordata; class Amphibia; order Caudata; family Salamandridae; genus Lissotriton; species Lissotriton vulgaris. The sequence goes on from NC_141686.1 coordinate 347,587,530, forward strand.
CGTGGGGACGAATTTTCAGCCAAGCACTTACAGGGTTACAGCAGCAGGTGCAAAAGTTGTAGCTGATTTTTTGTAATCTTTTACAAAAGGGTTACAAAGAAATTAACTTGAACTTGGGCACCTGCTGCTGTAAGCCTGTAAGTGCTTCCTGGCGCCTCGTTGCCTACTTGCAACTATTCTCTGACCCTGCTCTGACCCTTGAAGCAGGATCAGAGAATAGTTGCAAGTAGGCAATGAGGTGCCTGTCACGAAAATTAAACCTCAACAGGAAGCACTGACATATAAAAAAAAGCATTTGCAATGCAATAGGTCTCGCATTAGGAAAGTTTGAGCTATTGGTCTTGTAAATGACGATTTTTTTTATTTATGTGTTGGTTTTGAAAATAGCTAAATTAATAGCTTTGTCATTTACAATGCCAATAGTTATACCTTTCGCAAATGTGACACCTATAGCATTTGTAATGCAACATGTTTTGTTTTTACTTGACTTAGATGTATTGATATTACAAATTACAATGGCTTTTATTTTTTAAAAATAATTAATACTTAAATAAAAGTGATTTTAATTTATAATGGCAATAGCTTAAACTTTTGTAAATAACGTTTGCGAAGATTATGTTCAGTGTATTTTATTGTGTCGAAAATCCAAGAACAGAAGTGAAATATTAATATCTTTTTATGACATTTGTAATAAAGCTTGAAACATTGAGAGAACATATTTGAACCAGTTGTTGTTGAATGGTTGTGCAGATTGATGCTGTGGTGGTGCTGAGTGGTGCTGTGGTGGTGCTGAGTGGTGCTGTGGTGGTGCTGAGTGGTGCTGCTGAGTGGTGCTGTGGTGATGCTGTGTGGTGCTGTGGTGGTGCTGAGTGATTCTGAGGTGGTGCTGAGTGATGCTGGGGTGGTGCTGAGAGGTGCTGTGGTGGTGCTGAGTGGTGCTGTGGTGGTGCTGAGTGATGCTGTGGTGGTGCTGAGTGATGCTGTGGATGCTGAGTGATGCTGTGGTGTCACTGAGTGGTGCTGTGGTGGTGCTGAGTGGTGCTGTGGTGGTGTTGAGTGATGCTGTGGTGGTGCTGAGTGATGCTGTGGTGGTGCTGAGTGATGCTGTGGTGGTGCTGAGTGGTGCTGTGGTGGTGCTGAGTGATAATGTGGTGGTGCTGAGTGATAATGTGGTGGTGCTGAGTGATGCTGGGGTAGCGATGAGTGATGTGGTGATGCAGAGGGCAGAAAGGCACAAAAAGCAGTCTAACATAGGGCAGAATGGCAGAAAAACCAGGGAAAAACGAGTCCAACAGAGGGCAGAAGAGCACAAAAAATGAGTCTAACAGGGGGCAGCAAGGTACAAAAACAAGTCTAACAGAGGGCAGAAGGGCACAAAAACAAGGGAATAACAGAGGGCAGAAGGGCACAAAAAACGAGTCTAACAGAGGGCAGAAGGGCAGAAAAACAAGGGAAAAATGAGTCTAACTGAGGGCAGAAGGGCACAAAAAACGAGTAACAGGGGGTAGAATGAATCCCGTCCTGCGTGTTTGTCCACGAAGATGCCACTGTTTTGTGCAATACCTCTACTCAACTAGAGTACTTACTACTGTCTAATCAGTAAGTGTTCTCTCGTTGGCTAAATGTATAGGGGCAGATTTACAATAACTGGTGCATCCCCAGGGATGCGCCAGTTATTGTGCGCCGCAGCTCCACCACCATGTGGCAAAACCGGCACAGATGCGTCCAGCATCTGTGCCGTAAAAGCAGCGCATTGCTGGAGCTGCATCGCAAGCACGACGCAACTCCAGCAATGCTCTGGGGGGCCCTATCTCTCCAATGCTGCGTCAAGCCTTGCGCCTGCTTCAAGCAAGCGCAGGGTTTTGACGCAGCATTGGCCTAAAAGTGACTGAGTGAAATCTTGTAGATTTCACTCAGCCACTTTTAGGAGGCGTTCCTGCGCAGGAACCCCCTCCCCTGCACTGGAATGCCTCCCGATGGAGCAGGGCTTTACAACGTGACGCATCTCTCAGATGCGTCACGTTGTTAATACCCAGCACCACGGCGCATCTTTTGTGCTGCCGCTGCGTCACAAAAGTGACGCAACTGCGGCGCAAAAGAGACACAAGCGGCTTGTAAATCTGCCCCATAGTGCTTTTACTACACTGTAGCTGCGTATAGGGCCAGAAGATGTGTCTCCAGTGAACATGTGTGCCTGTGCCTGTGTTACAGGCACACATGGTCACTGGAGACACATCTTCTGGCCCTTTACGCACCTACAGTGTAGTAAAAGCACTATACATTTACCCAATGAGGGAGCACTTACTGGATTAGCCAGTAGAAAGTACTCCAGGGCAAATCGCAAACAAATCCGCGATTTCACAGGAAAATTCGCGATTTTGCGGATTTGTTTTGCGATTTCGCGGGGAAACGCGAATTCGCAAATTTCGCCCATGCTTACAGCAAACCCGGCTGTTCAACGTAGGTGGTCAGCTGTTTATTTACCAGCTTCTCACATACTGTGGCCAGGCCCAGAAATAGAGAGATAGGACGATAGCTGGATGTAAATTGGGGATCCAGAGTCCGCTTTTTTATGAGAGGAACCAGCATGGCCTGCTTCCAGACGGGCGGAACCAAGGCTGACCCCAAAGATGCGTTAATGAGCTGGTTCACCAGAGGATTGATGACTACAGCTGCACGGGCCATGAGGTTGTCGGGACAAGGATTGAGAGGAGAAGCAGATTTTAAAGAGGTCAAGGCAGCAAGGGACTCGGCAAGGGGTATGACCGAGAAAGAGGAAAAAACAGTTTTGTGTCAGAGACGGAATTAAAATCCGCGAGCACCTGCGTGGTCAGGGCTACTGGTGTATTAAGAGCGATTGGAGTGATCTAACTTTATTTATAAAAAAGTCAGAAATCTCTTTGCACCAGGTGAGGGAAGGTGTGTGGGCATTGTTTATGGCTTTTGGAGTAACATAACTTTTAACAATATTAAACAATTCCTTAGCATTATTGCCCGACATGGCGATACGATCAGCGTAGAAACAGCGTTTCGCTGCAACAATCACTGCGTAGTAGGATTTTTGGGCTTTTTTCAATTCAGTCTTATCCGCTATGCTATACTTCTTTCTCCATCTTTTTCCCATCCTTTTACACTGCTGTTTCTGGGGTTTGAGCAAAGGCGTAAACCAGGGTTTTGACAGAGGCGTATTAAGGCGTCCAGGTGTGACTTGCGGAGAAAGATCACAGACCACCTTCTCAATCCAATTATTAAACTGTCCCAGAGCCAAGTCCAGATCCTCAAGGAGATGTGGCTGACAGTCAGCCAGCGCAACGCACAGAGCCATGGAATCGACTTTGTGGGGAGCCCTATGTGTAGCAGCACAGCGCAGCCTAGAGGAGGTGGGACACTTGGCAATAGTCCAGGAAAAGGAGATTAAACAGTGATCTGACCAGGTAACAGGCTGCGTGGGGGGGGTTCACCAGCAGTGGCAAACTAGAGAAGACTACGTCAAACGTATGACCACCACTATGAGTCGGCGAGGAGATATTGTTTATTAATTTGATCCTCCGAGCACTCAAATCATCAAAAAAAGTCTTGATATAGTTTTCACTATTTCTTTTTAATGTTCAGTCTTCTTTCAAATCCAATCCAAAATTCATCAACCAATCACTCGCAGCCAACACGCGTTTCGTCAAGTCCGTATAGGACAAATTGACTTCCTCAGGGCTGCAACCCAAATATATACAGTCAAACCTCAGTTTATACAAGTTAAGACACAGCAAATGACAATTATTACATTCATTACATTGTAAATCCCTTGACATGTCTTCTCAACCTTTCTCAAAGAAGGGACATATGTGCCAAAGTCATGATATCCACATTAATCCAAAGAGACGTTTATAAATCAAAAACCTTATCAACCATAGTTACATACGAGTCATGTATAAAAAGTAAAAGAGTCTAAGGTCATGGTCCCCGATAACACCCATGGCTAACAGGTCACTCATACGTAACTCACCTATTCTCTGATAGGTATCAGCATACTAGTCGTCACTATGCAGTATATGAATACGAGTCAGACTCCGTATTATTTGATGTAATTCCACTCATATATGTCAACACCTATAAGTAAAGTTTGTAAATGGTGTTGTCAGCGCTATGTACGCCATATTATTTAAATTACGTGAACAACAGTACAAGTTAAATCTATCCAGTTAGGTAATAATGGGACCGATAAGTACACTCACCCAAATGTATTTAATTCCAAATCTATATGTATGTCTCTCCAAAGACTACTGTTCCCATCCAAATATCAGCGCATTATTCATTTGATTTCCTAAAATAAATTAACAACTGTATCAGTGCTCACGATTATGTATGTGGCGGTTTAGACAGAGTATAAGACCCAACATCAACTGTGTGTATCTCACCTTCTCACATAATTATCCGCTCGTACCCATAATATTATATCCGTATCCTGTAATATTTCGCGTAATCGTGAAAGCCAACAACACGAGTCCGTGTCTAAAAAGGGAGAAAGTATACACTTATAAGTTCAAAACTCCCCTGTAGTTAAATCCTAAGGTAATCGTGACTTCACCGTGCTTACCGTTAGTAAGTAACAAGCGTTCCGACTTGGGCGTTCTGCGCGGTTGCCATCTTGAAATGTCTATTTAAGGTTTTAACTACGGTCGCCATCTTGTAATGTCTAAGTGTAAAAGAAAAACCCGCAGATGTGCACGGAGTCACGTTTATAACCAAATTTAGAGTTATAATATTATAATTAAATCGGGTTCTAATCATTGTGTCATTACTGCGCTGCCGCCAACTCCAATGTCAGAAATTGTGCTCATTTTGTATTCCGCACTTACTATCATGTGCCCTATTCATCAATCCTCATATCCTTGCAGTGATATTAGTATTGAACTCCTGCAATTGTTGTTTCAATTCCAATATTAAAATTTACACGCATAGTATTTATGCTGGTAAGTGGATAATCTGTCCCATTATTATGTCAATCTTTTTAATTTTAGATTCCTATAATGGTTGGAAAGGTAATTCCATTCTTTATTCTCCTGACCTGTTTACCAATGGGGTCCTCAGGTTACCACCATCTTATCCCTTATTTACGTCAGTATTGACATTTATCCATCACATTAACGTATTCAATGCGTAAGACAAAACAGAGAGGTAGTGGGTTCGAAATAGAGTGTACAGTCTAGTTAATCTCTTTCCGTCAACAGAACAACACAAAAGTATATGCTCTCTACATAAGTCATCCACCCTTCCCATCCAAATGAGTTTACAGTGTTGGGAGACATTATTACGAACTCGATGTAGAGCAAAAACCAAAATATAAAGGATCATAAAGAAACAATGACACCCTTATTGTTAACTACACATTTCACTCCTCTAGTCATGATCTCCTCTTAATTACCAAGATAAAATTCGTACTCATGATCAGCATTAAGACCACATTCAACCGCTTTTAATCTGATCAGCCAAAGTACCTCCCGCTTTCTCAATGTCAGCAGTCTATTTCCCCCTCGCGGGTCAGGTTTTATGTGGTCAATTCCATGATATGAAAAGACATGTTGATCCTTGTTATCAAAGTTCTGAATTAAATGAGACGCAATCGGGTAACGTGTGTCTCCATTTTTCAATGCTCTATAGTGTTCTGCGATTCTATCCCTGAGCCTTCTCTTGGTACTCCCTACATAAATCTTGCCACACGTACATAAGATCACATATATCACATATGTTGTGTCACAATTTATGAACATGCCAATAGTATATTTGCCAGAGTTATTGTATTCAAAGCATAGAACTTTCTTCATTGCCCATCTACATGATACACATCTTCCACATTTGTAGAAGCCCTTATAGCTATTCAACCAGTCAGTTTTGTTCGGTTTGGTCGGGTAACTGGGACTCAACATGTTCTTCAGAGTTGTCCCTCTTCTAAATGTCACACTAGGTCTATCGTAAATATATGGTTTTAAATCATTGTCTATACAAAGTAGGTGCCAATGTTTATTCAGAATAGTAAATAGTTTCGAGCTGTCCATTCCATAGTTAGTAATTAGTCTTATCTTTTGGTCAGTTATCCTATCATCCTTATTCTCTCTTATCAATGTGGTTACTCTTCTTACTTTCTTTGCTCTTGATACAGCTTTGGTAACCACATTTCGTCTATATCCTCAATTCAGAAATCTAGATGTCATATCTGCTATATTATGCTCAAATTCTTTGTCTGTTGAGCAGTTCCGTCGAGGTCTGATTAGCTCCCCATATGGTATCGCTCTTTTTTGATAACTAGGGTGACAACTCTCAGCATGTAAAATTGAATTACAACTAGTAGGTTTACGATACATTCTACTGTGAATCTTAGCTCCCTCCACATACAACTCCACATCCAGGAAGGTGATCTTCTGCCTATCATAAGAGGTTGTAAATTTCAAATTGTATATATTCTCATTCAGATAGTCAAAAAAAACCTTTCAACTGTTCTACTGTGCCTGTCCATATCATCAGGCAATCGTCAATGAAACGTCCCCAGTAGTGTATATATGGGGTCCATTCAGTTCCAGCAGGACCCCAGATTTGCTCCGCCTCGAACCAACCCATAAATAGATTGGCAAAAGACGGAGCAAATCTAGAACCCAAATGAGCACAATTTCTGACATTGGAGTTGGCGGCAGCGCAGTAATGACACAATGATTAGAACCCGATTTAATTATAATATTATAACTCTAAATTTGGTTATAAACGTGACTCCGTGCACATCTGCGGGTTTTTCTTTTACACTTAGACATTACAAGATGGCGACCGTAGTTAAAACCTTAAATAGACATTTCAAGATGGCAACCGCGCAGAACGCCCAAGTCGGAACGCTTGTTACTTACTAACGGTAAGCACGGTGAAGTCACGATTACCTTAGGATTTAACTACAGGGGAGTTTTGAACTTATAAGTGTATACTTTCTCCCTTTTTAGACACGGACTCGTGTTGTTGGCTTTCACGATTACGCGAAATATTACAGGATACGGATATAATATTATGGGTACGAGCGGATAATTATGTGAGAAGGTGAGATACACACAGTTGATGTCGGGTCTTATACTCTGTCTAAACCGCCACATACATAATCGTGAGCACTGATACAGTTGTTAATTTATTTTAGGAAATCAAATGAATAATGCGCTGATATTTGGATGGGAACAGTAGTCTTTGGAGAGACATACATATAGATTTGGAATTAAATACATTTGGGTGAGTGTACTTATCGGTCCCATTATTACCTAACTGGATAGATTTAACTTGTACTGTTGTTCACGTAATTTAAATAATATGGCGTACATAGCGCTGACAACGCCATTTACAAACTTTACTTATAGGTGTTGACATATATGAGTGGAATTACATCAAATAATACGGAGTCTGACTCGTATTCATATACTGCATAGTGACGACTAGTATGCTGATACCTATCAGAGAATAGGTGAGTTACGTATGAGTGACCTGTTAGCCATGGGTGTTATCGGGGACCATGACCTTAGACTCTTTTACTTTTTATACATGACTCGTATGTAACTATGGTTGATAAGGTTTTTGATTTATAAACGTCTCTTTGGATTAATGTGGATATCATGACTTTGGCACATATGTCCCTTCTTTGAGAAATCATTGTGTTAATACTGTTAACAGACACTAAACCTGAGTTAAGGTTGAGAAGACATGTCAAGGGATTTACAATGTAATGAATGTAATAATTGTCATTTGCTGTGTCTTAACTTGTATAAACTGAGGTTTGACTGTATATATTTGGGTTGCAGCCCTGAGGAAGTCAATTTGTCCTATACGGACTTGACGAAACGCGTGTTGGCTGCGAGTGATCGGTTGATGAATTTTGGATTGGATTTGAAAGAAGACTGAACATTAAAAAGAAATAGTGAAAACTATATCAAGACTTTTTTTGATGATTTGAGTGCTCGGAGGATCAAATTAATCGTTTGGACCTTTGGTTTGTCTTGGAGACTGTGGTAACCAGTCCCCCACCTCTTCCTGAGCACCATTGTGATAATTTGTTTGATTACGTATACCTTGACTTTGTGCTGTGCGTTCCTATAAGCCGTTACCATTGTTTGAGATATTGTTTATGTTCGGTCGAATGCAGCAAGGTTAAGAAATCACGCGTGTCATTACCATCCGAGTTATCCATGTGGATATTACAGTCCCCGAGGAGCAGGAAGTGAGAGTAACGCAAAGCTCTGGGTATGATCCAAGTGTCCAGCAACTTTGGGAAAGGGTCTTTAGGGCCAGGAGAACAGTACTACACAATACCACCCAGGCAGTAGTGGGGGGTAATTTTTATGCAGAAATCCAAAACTTTAACATCAGGAGAATCCATAAGTTCAGTGAAAAGACACTCCCATTCCTTCAATAGACGTATCAGAGAGTAGCTCAAAAATGTCCTATCAATGATCAGACATTGAGCGGGCATTTATAAGTGCGGCCTTAATAGTGACCGGCACCCACCCTGCCCTGAGCTGATGAAGCGAGGAAATGGGGCACTGGGAAAAAGCAAGCTCACACTTTGCACAAGAATAGGAGCTGTTGAACAAAGCATCCCATCTCACACAGTTTCTACAATTAAGGGCGTTAAGGGCTAGCAGTTCCTTACTGTTATACTGAATGGTTCTAGTGTTGATTTGGATAGTTTTAGTCAGATCCGGTCGCTCCACCCGCTCCTGGCCGTCCTCGCACCGCATCCACACTCTGTGCCCTGCCAGCCTGTGCCGCTTCGTTGGTATCGTACTTGCTGCCTTGTGCCCCGATCTAGCTCTGCATTGCTTTCTGTTTGCTGAGATCGTATTTGCTGCCTCTATTGAGTATCTGTGCCAGCCTGTGCCCCGATCTAGCTCTGCATTGCTTTCTGTTTGCTGAGATCGTATTTGCTGCCTGTATTGAGTTTCTGTGCCAGCCTGTGCCCCTATCTCGCCCTGCATTGCCTTTTGTTGTTGTTCGTTGCCATTTGGTGTCCCAGCCCATCTCTCCTCCCCGCCGCTGCTCCCCTGCGGCCCCACTCCCGCTCCCTACAACATCTATAAGTGATCCCTTCCCCACGCGCCACCCCGCTCCTGCCTCCCAGCTGCTCCTCCCTCCCACTGGAACTTAAGGACTGACCAGAGCGGTGAAGAGCTGTGACTGTCCTGACCCAGTCAGATCTGGTCGCTCCACCCGCTCCTGGCTGTCCTCGCACCGCATCCACACTCTGTGCCCTGCCAGCCTGTGCCGCTTCGTTGGTATCGTACTTGCTGCCTTGTGCCCCGATCTAGCTCTACATTACTTTCTGTTTGCTGAGATCGTATTTGCTGCCTGTATTGAGTATCTGTGCCAGCCTGTGCCCCGATCTCGCCCTGCATTGCCTTTTGTTGTTGTTCGTTGCCATTTGGTGTCTCAGCCCATCTCTCCTCCCCGCCGATGCTCCCCCGCGGCTCCACCCCGCTCCCTACAACATCTACAAGCGATCCCTTCCCCACGCGCCACCCCGCTCCCGCCTCCCAGCTGCTCCTCCCTCGCTCCGCCCCTCTCCACTCTCCACTTATGACAGAGCCGCAAACGTGCAGCGTTCACGCGCAGTGAGCGTGCCCCATGCGCGCCGGAGGTGCGCCTAAGGTTAGCCAGTCTACGCCCGTCCACGCCTGGACCGCACCCAGCGCCAAACCCCCTGGACCACGCAAAACCCACTCCACCCACCTAACGTACAACGCCGCAACCCTCTCAGCACTCAACACCGGCCGTCTCCTCGACTGCCACCAAGCCGCCCCAGGACGCACCCATGGACCCTTCACCTGCCAATCCTGCAAGTTCGGCTGCATCAAAACCCACACTACATCCACAAACGCCAAACAGAGCTGCAACAACAACCACCTGAAGTGCATCCTGCTCAACACCCGTTCGGTCCACAGACACGCCATTGAGCTATGGAACCTAATAGACAACACTACGCCGGACGTCGCCTTTCTTACGGAAACCTGGATGAACGCCTCATCAGCGCCCGATATCGCCATAGCCATCCCAGACGGCTACAAGATCATCAGAAAAGGACTGCATCAACCAGACAGCCCTACACTGGCTCCCTGTTCGCCAGAGAGTAGAGTTCAAGGCCCTATGCACCACCCACAAGCTCATCAATGGAGCTGACCCAGCCGCGCTAAAAAATATGGTTACTCCATACAAAGCCTCCAGACCCCTTCGCTCTGATGCCGAACATCTTGCCACGGTTCCCAAATTCAGGAAGGCTCGCACCGGCGGTCGTCGCTTTTCGGTCAAAGCCTCCACAGCATGGAACTCACTCCCTCTCAGTCTACGTCTGGAACCCTCCCTCACTGCGTTCCGCAGGAAACTTAAAACCCTCTTGTTCCCCAAATAATTCACTCCCTCTCCCCCTCCTCTTGATCTCCTCAAGTTTATAGCGCGGGGATGCCTACGGGTCACCAGGCGCTTTAGAAATCGCAAAATAAAATAAAATAAAATACAGGAGGAGGGATCGCCATCGTCCACAAAAATACCGTCCGCATCACGACCAGCTCCGACGACACCGTCACCACCGCCGAACACCTCCATTTCCAGTAACACATCGACCCCAAGACCACACTTAAAGGCACCCTCATCTACAGACCCCCAGGACCCCGCACACAATTCAGCAAAGACATCACCGACTTCATCAGTCCACACGCCCTCCCCTCTGAGGACTACATTCTCCTAGGGGACCTCAACTTCCACCTAGATAAGAACAACGACAGCAACACCACCACCCTTCTGGACAACCTCGCCAATCTCGGACTCAAACAACTGGTAAACACCCCCACCCACTACGCTGGACACAGACTCGACCCAATCTTCTCCTCCAGCAAGCACGTCTCCTTCAATCACGTCACAGGACTCCACTGGATGGACCACAGCTGCGTCCACTTCAACTTCAGAAAGACCACGAACCACCACCACCCACAACAAGTCCCCCGCAGAAACTGGAACAAACTTACCGCCGACCAGATCACCACATCGCTAAACCAAAACCCTCCATCAATGGATCACCCACTGCGCTGACGAATTCGCACCCTTGAAAAAGCAACACAACAAGCCAGATAACAAAAAAGCCTCCTGGTTCAATGACGACCTCAAGAACTCCAAAAACAACTGCTGCACCCTCGAGAAAGCCTGGCGAAGAAACCCAACCACAGAAAACATGACCGCCCTCAAGGACGCCACCCGCAAACACCATCAGCTGATCCGATCCACCAAGAAATCAGCATTCAAGGATCGACTCGACAACAACGCCCACAACAGCAAAGAACTCTTTAGCATTGTCAAAGAGCTCACCAATCCCAGCGCCGCCACCAACGACATCACTCCCTCTCAAGACCTCTGCGACTCTCTAGCCTCGTTCTTCCACAGAAAAGCCACTGACATACATAACCGCTTCGGCGACCAGTCCACCCCCCTTAACACCGAACTAAAGCACCCCACCACCACCCTTTGCGCCTGGAACCCGATCAGCACCGAAGACACCATCCGCTTGATGAACTCCATTCACTCCGGATCACCAACCGACCCATGCCCCCACCACATCTTCAACAAGACCGACTCCATCATTGCACCCCATCTCCGAGATATCATCAACTGCTCCCTCAACACCGCTACCTTCCCGGAAAGCTGGAAACATGCCGAACTCAGTGCCCTCCTGAAGAAACCTACAGCAGACCCCACTGAACTTAAGAACTACTGCCCCATTTCGCTCCTCCCTTTCCCTGCCAAAGTCATAGAGAAGGCCGTCAACAGTCAGCTCGCCGCCTTCCTCGAATCTAACGGCTCCCTCGACCCCTCACAGTCCGGATTCTGAGCCAAACACAGCACCGAGACCGCCCTCATCGCAGCCACAGACGACATCCAAACACTACTCGACAGCGGGGAAACAGCCGCCCTCATCCTCCTGGACCTCTCCGCAGCGTTTGACACGGTCTGCCATAGCACCCTTGTACAACGCCTCAGCAATGTCGGGATACAAGGAAAAGCATTGGATTGCATCATATCGTTCCTTGCCAGAAGAACACAGAGAGTCCGCCTCCCCCCTTTCAGATCAGAGGCCACCAAAGTCATCTGCGGCGTACCACAAGGATCATCGCTCAGCCCCACCCTCTTCAACGTCTACATGATCCCCCTTGCATCCATCGCACGCCAACACAACCTCAACATCATCTCCTACGCTGACGACACACAGCTGATCCTCTCCCTCAACAAAGACCCAAACATCGCCAAAACCAACCTACACGAAGGGATGAAAGACGTAGCCGATTGGTTGAAGAACAGCCGCTTAAAACTGAATTCAGACAAGACGGAAGTCCTCATCCTTGGGTCATCCCCCTCCGCATGGGACGACTCATTGTGGCCACCGGCCCTAGGCAGCGCGCCCAAACCAACGGAGCATGCTCGCAACCAGGGATTCATTCTAGACTCCTCTCTCTCTATGACCAGACAAGTCAACGCCATCTCATCATCATGCTTTAACATCTTACGCATGCTCAAAAAGATCTTCCCCTGGATCCCCACCGAAACAAGAAGGACGGTCACCCAAGCACTTGTCACAAGCCGTCTGGACTACGGAAACACCCTCTACGCGGAACCACAACCAAATTGCAGAAAAAAGTCCAACGCATTCAGAACGCCTCCACCAGACTCATCCTAGACATACCCCGCCACAATCACATATCCGGTCACCTGAGAGACCTTCATTGGCTCCCTGTCAACAAGAGAATAACATTCCGCCTCCTCACCCACGCGCACAAAGCCCTCTACGACCTCGGACCCAAATACCTCAACACGCGCTTGACCTTCTACACCCCCACCCGCCAACTACGATCGTCCAATCAAGCCCTCGCCGCGATTCCACGCATTCGAAGAACCACCATGGGAGGAAGATCCTTCTCCTACTTAGCGGCCAAAACCTGGAACTCTCTCCCCACCCACCCCCGCCTACACAGAACCACCTCTCCTTCAAAAAACAACTCAAAACTTGGCTATTTGATAAGTAACGAACCACCCCCCCCTCAAGCGCCTTGAGACCCTCCAGGTGAGTAGTGCGCTATACAAATTTTCGACTTGACTTGACTTGACTTGCTGGCGCTGGCTGCTTCCGGGACGCTGACGGGTGCAGACGGGCTTGCCTTCAGTGTGCCGGTGGCGCGCCCGCACAGTATAAACCTCCGCCCGTCTCAACTACTAGAGCACGCACTCGCCAAAATGGCTGCTCTAAGTGGCACAACCCGGAAGTGAGGGCCGAAGGTAGTGCAAGGTAAAAGCACAGGAATTAGCACAGTAAAACCCAGCAAAGTAAGTTCCCCACACAGATTTTAAAAGTAAATTAATATTGAGTCGTTATTGAAAAGGAAACAAGTTAGAGGAGAATGCTGCCAAGCTACGCGGTACACAAATTCAAGTGCTCAAGGCAACAGCCTTTCACACAGCGTGCCTTATAAACCTCCGACCTTCTCAACCACTAGAGCACGCACTCGCCAAAATGGCGGCTCTAAGTTGCACAACCCGGAAGTGAGGGCCGAAGGTAGCGCAAGGTTAAAACACAGAGCCTCATTTATGAGGCCCCTTACGCCATCGGAACATCACTTTTTGTGACGTTCTGTGGTGCAGAAGCCTGCGTGGTATTTATCAGGCAGCACCAAGCCACTTCTTTTGGCTCAATGCTGCCTGATAAATATCAGTCCCTTTAACGCAGTGTTCTGTGTTAAAGGGGCGTGCAATGGGTGTTGCTGGGGGCATTCCCAGTAACATCCATGGCTTTTGACACTGACCCAGATTTATGAGAAATCGTAAATCTGAGGCAGTGCCAAGAGCTAACGCCTCTCCAGCGGAGGCGCAATGGGGAGAAATATCTTTATTTCTCCTCGTTTTTCATTTTTCTATGTGTGCTGCATTCTGCAGCACACATAGAAAGAGGAAAAGCCTCTTGTGATTATTTTTGTACAGAAAGGCTTCCCTTCCTGTACAGAAATAATTATCCCCGCAACGCAGGCACCCGTGCACCGTTGTGCAAAGGTGTCTGCGCTGGCACTCGGCAGCCCATTGTGCGCCGCTGCAGGGAAAAGGACAGGAATGCGCCGTATCTTATAGATACGGCGCATTCCTGCCCTTTTCTTTTGCCGTAGGGAAGCACAGCAACAAGGCCCGCTGCACTTCCTTACGGCAAAACCACATAAATGAGGCCCACCGGCATTAGCACGGTAAAACCCAGCAAAGTTCCCCACACAGATTTTAAAAGTAAAATTAAGTCGTTATTTAAAAGGAGGCAAGTTAGAGGAGAATGCGGCCAAGCTACGCGGTACACAAATTCAAGTGCTCAGGTCTGGGTAAACCTTGAAGGCCTGTCTACCACAATCCATACTCAAGATTACCTCCAGTCTTGCAGGCCGGCCCACGAAGCACCACACCCTAGAGCAACAGTGACTCTGCCACTGAGGTGCCAGGACCCTTGAGGCCAGTCTGCCTCACTCATGGGTACCTCCATTGGCCTTGTTTCAGGAGTAGTAGTGCAACACGCCAGGGATCGGCAACACAGGATATGCATGTACACCGACCTAAGTTCACAAACTTCACGGTCTCTCTGCTTCATGAACAAGCAATTTTAACATGTGCTGCCTACATACTAACAATTTCTACAAAGAATCTGCCTCATTAGTACCAGTGTAACATACAAATGCAGCAGTGAGAAAGGTGACCAGTCAACCATTGCAAAGGGCCCTACACTTTGCAGCAACACACGTCACATTTTTGGGGAACTTTTGATCTGTTTGAGCTACAAACAATTTAGGGGCATATCAACAAGCGGCAGCAAAAATTATCGCTGGCCGCCCTTAGCGCGAGGAATTCTATCGCCTGCTATCTCAGATAATTATCCCCATGCTAGCGCTGTATTACCAACACATATCGCAATGGCGATACTTATTCCTGAGATAGCGATGTTTTCCATGGAACATCGCTGGTTTTCCAGCGATGTTCCATGGAAAACTGCGGTGTCCTTGTTGATAGGCTGGCTGGTCTCAGCTCTATAATCCACCACCCATTAACTAACATTGTTTCGCCAAAGGAAAAGCAGGCGTATGGAAAGTAGCGATAACCAAGGTTAGCGCTACTTTTCTTATCGCTCTGCTTGTTAGCGTGCCCATTGATAATTGGAGAAACGTCGCTTAGCGACATTTTCCAGTTATTTTGAGCTGGAACGCCCACTTTGCATCTCATTAGAGATGCAAAGGTGGGTGTTACAGGAAAGGATGCTAAAACAAGTTTTCACGCGGTAGTGTGACCTTGCTAATATTGCGATACAATTATCGCCCTTTTCAGCCAAAAACGCCCGCAGAAGGGGCGAAACCTTTTTACCGCCGCGTTGTTGATATGCCCTCTATTAGTTAAATCATTAGATTAAGCAGTGGATGATGTATTATTAGGCAAGTATGGCAGAGCCATAATTATGTGGAAAACATTTGCAAACTAGGATATTTTTTATTCATGTCTGAACTGCTCTTGTGGAAAAAGGGAGGATAAGTGCTGATGACAGAAACTTCATGGCTGAGAGACAAATGGCTGCAATTCCACTTTTATGCGTACTTGACACATTCTGAGATTGGAAACATATCCCACTTTATGAATGTATTTTAATGTCAATAACTCATTTTAAACCTTAAACAAACATGTGTCTATTAGTTGAATTAACATGAAATGCCAAACAAACACTAGAAATTGGGATGTTTTGCTCTTTCTACCACACCTCTGACTCCGCCCACTGACCCAATTCTCAGGTTATTCCCGGCCTCTGATTCTCCGCCCACAGTTCCCCTCATTTTCCCCCCACTTCGACCACTGATTGACGCCCATATTCTTTATGTACCCCCACATACTTCACTTGTATAAATTTGCTGGCTCCCCTCTAGTTGCCCCGGCAAACCTGCGTGCACTGTTTGTATCCCTCTGTATTCTTTTTTTTCACACACTTTTGACGTAAGATTTCTTGCTCCATACACTTGTTTTCAGTCTGTGTGCATGCAGTGCTTCACAAACAATTCAGACAGATCAGCCCCTCCCAGGAGAGTTGAAGACACACCACTCTTAAGAGAAGGGAGGTTTAATGAGACAAAAAACACCTCATACTTGCCACTTACAGCCTTTTAGAGTTACACAATGCCACTTGACAACTTTTAAACCTGTCACCTTCCTCCCATCCAGGCATCCCTCACGTCACCTACGTGGAGCCCCGAAAATAATTGCTTCCCCAACTTGGCAGAAATATGCATTTTTTTAAACGTGACTTCAAGGATTTAGAAGTTTGTTTTTTATCAAAATTATCAATTGTTTTCTTCATCAACTAAACGCCGTTAGTAGCGAGTAAAGGGGACTGTTTCCCTTTCAGAAGGAGTTCACATAGTAAAAGCCGGTCTTTATTATGCTTGAATTAATGATTCGTTTGAGAGGTAAGGAAGGCCAACTGAAAGAATAAACAGCATTGCAAGTTTATGTTCGCAGGCATCTTCGGAAGTGAAATCTGCTTTCACCATCTGTTTATTCTTCAAAGGAAAACTGCACATTTCAATCTACCTACATATCAAACTTTTCAGATTTTTGTACGTACACCTTTGGTCTCATTCACGTTTACGGAGTACACAATTTGACCATGTTCATAAACCATTTTGTATGTAATAAAGTATATGATTGTGAACAAAAGGAATAAGGTAAGGGAGAAGAAAGAGAAAAACAAGCACTTGCAATGCAACAGGTCTTGCATTTGTGAGAGTTAGAGCTATTGGCACTATAAGTACAAGGGAGAGCGACCCTTGACCCTTTTTAGGCAGGTTGCTCCCCACGACGCACAGGACCACCAGTGTGCCGGTGCCCTTAGCCCAGCTGCCGCTGCTGCTGACGGAATTTTCGAGGCACTCGTCCGCCCGCAGGCTACCACCTGCGCCTCATCCCTGGTGGCCAGTGGTAGGCCGTAGGTTGCTCACTGTTATTGTGTTGCTTTATGTTGTCATTGTTTATATTGTCTTCGTTTCATTAGGCCAGCCTGCGCCCTGTGCCCTTTTTTGCATTCTGTACCCCTCGTCGTTCCTCTCTCCCATTTCCCGCCTGTGCGGCCCCACCCCCGCTCGCCCATTCGTCCGCTCCCACCTCCCAGCTGCTCCTCCCTCCCACCTCCCCTTCTTAGGGCGGCCGCTGCACTGTGAGGAGAGGGACCCTAGACCCTTTTTAGGCAGGTCGCTACCCAAGGCGCACATGTGTGCCGGTGCCCTTAGCCCAGCTGCCGCTGCTGCTGACGGAAGTTCGAGACCCTCCTCCACCCGCAGTCTACCATCTGCGCCTCATCCCCGGTGGCCAGTGGTAGGCCATAGGTTGCTCACTATTACTGTATTGCTTTTGTTATCATTGTGTATTTTGTATTTGTTTCATTCTCCTTTCACCCTCTTGTGCTATTCTGTTCCCTGTGCCCTTTCTCTCTTTCTCACCGTTCCTCCCGTGGGTTTTCCAGCCGCTGCATCCCCTGCATCCCGCCCCGTTCGCTTCACTTTTGCCTTAGCGTAATTGTATTGCTTTTGTTGTCACTGTTTATTTTGCCTTCGTTTCATTCCTCCTTTTTCCCCTCTTGTGCCATTCTGTGCCCTGTGCCCTTTTTTGCATTCTTTCCCCCTCGCTGTTCCTCACTCCCGTTTCCCGCCTCTGTGTCCCCTGCGGTTCCGCCCACCCACTCTCCCATTTGTCTACTCCCACCTCCCAGCTGCTCGTCCCTCCCACCTCCCCTTCTTATGGCGGCCGCACGCAGCGGGCACGCCTAAGGCAAGCTCGTCTGTGCCCGTCTATGCCAGGATCGCACCCAGCACCAGAACCCCTGGCCACCGCGAACACCACGACACCTGACGCCGCTACGATGCCAGGACCCTTCACGCACTCAACATCAGACGATCACACACCTACTTCCTTGCCGCCTGTAGCGCACCCAGGACCCTTCTCCTGCTGGAACTGCAGCTTCACCAGCATCCGAGCCGCAAATTCACCCACCAGGAAAGAACCAGACTACCTCAGATGCATTCTTCTCAACACCCGCTCCACCCGCAAACACGCCGTTGAACTCTGGGACCTACTTGACTCAACCTCCCCAGGGGAGAAGTGTGGCTCACTGGTTAGAGGAGGCATACCCTGAAGCAGAGGTCAGACCCGGGACCAGGGTTCAAATCCCCACGCGGCAGGGTCTGAGCCCAAGTGTCAATGGACTCGATAATTCTCACTTCGGTGCCTACTCGAATCACGGGTTCACACTCTGCAACTCTGGGCAATAGCTTGCTTAATCTCCACTACGGCCCCCCCGCTGCGGGATGCCTGGCTTTCACCTTGGGGATGCCCAATAAGGGTTATCTCACAGGGAAAAGCCAGGACGGGTTCCCAATGCAAGCGCCCAGATGCCCAAGGGTAAGTCGAGCGCTATATAAGAACACACATACTTATACATGTCGACTTCCTGACGGAGACCTGGCTGAATCCCTCCTCGGCACCCGACATTGCCATAGCCATCCCGAACGGCTACAAGATCACCCACAGGGACCACACCAATGGAGCAGTAAGAGGAATCGCCATCGTCCAGAGGAAGACTCTCAGAGTCTCGACCAACACCGACAACACCCTTAGTGTAAGGTTTTGCACTCCGCAGGATCCACGAGCAGCAACAATGCTCCACCTCCGGACCGACCGAACACCCTGAAGTATAAACACAGGGTGCTCAGACGATACGGCGAGGGAAAAAACCCCAAAAGGGGAAAAACCCAGAAAGAATAAAGAGAAGAAGGAAGGGGCAGCAGGGATAAAGAAACTGAAAACGATTGACTCTACACCACCCTTTTGCTGTATCACCCGTCTTCCTTCCCCACTGAGATAACAAAGGAGTTTATAAAGGATTCCAAAAAGTATAATGAAAAGGCACCTCCTGTGCTTAAATGATAAACGAAACTTCTCGCTGTTCTTTGATTTGAAAGAACACTGAAGTGTTCTTATTTTCATTGCATTCTCAAGAATACCCAAACACGGCAGTGTGTAGTTCCTTCACTACCACACTCCGCTCTGGTATTTATTCCACAAGTTCATACGTTCAAAGTTAACTGTATCCTTGATGTAAAACCAAACACGGCAGTGCGTAGTTCCTTCACTACTACACTCCGCTTTGGTAATTGCCTTGCCACATAGCACCCTATGAATGAACCCTGTACCATGGGTTCGTGACGGCAGTGCAGAGGTACTACAATCCCCCCCTGCACTCCGCCACTTGAAGGTTCTTAGTCACACCAACACTCGCACTCCATTAAGCTTTTTACCAATAGAGCGAAGCGCTCACAATCCCAAATGTGTCCTCGCAGCCGCGAGGCGAAAATCCAGACATCAGCCGTCTCCGTGATTACGAGATCGGAAATCACCCAAGGTCAAAACATTGCTTAGCACGCTAGCCAGCGCGCTATCAAGGAACAGAACAAACGGCTCTGCAAATACCGGTTAAATCAGGAACACCCGGAGCCTCTGGTAAAGCGCCGATCCAAGGAGCAGCCGCCGCCCCCGGATCCAGGAAGAATCACTGACACCGGACTTCCTGGTTGGCCCAAGGATATCCCAGAATTCCCGCCGGGAATTCTGGGTAATGTAGTTCCGCGCCCAGGACAGTCGGATGATGTAGTTATTCGGGCAGGCGCATGGGGCTAGATCCCGACAGTACGCCCTCCCCCCAAGCGCCTCCTAGGCCCAGGCTTTGCGGGAAATCTGACATGGAATGATCGCACAGCCCTGGGAGCATGAACATTGTGCACTGGTTCCCATGAATCCTCCACCGCCCCGTAGCCTTTCCATGAGACCAGATACCACAGCACACCCCTGCGGAATTTGGAATCTTTGATGGATCTCACCTCATACTCCAGGTTCCCATCCTTGGCCAGCACAGGAGGCGCTGTTCTGCGTGTTGTAAGAGCCTTTTTCAGCAACTGTACATGAAACACCGGGTGGATTCTTAACGTGTTAGGCAACTTCAACTTGTATGCCACAGGATTGATGCGACGCACCACAGGATATGGCCCTATGAAACGCGGATGAAATATGCTTCGGAGTGTGAAACGGATATATTTGGTTGACAGCCACACCTTGTCTCCTACCTCGAACTGAGGACCAGGTACCCTATGTCTGTCCTCCCATCGTTTGTACGTTTCCTTGGCCTTCATCAGATGTTCTTGCACTGCTCTATGTATTTTCCTTAACGTCAGTACCCTCTCCTTCACCGTGGGTTGATCGTCTAGCTCTTCCAGAATATGTATCGGCAGATTCCGTACATCATACCCATAGTTTGCTTTGAACGGGGACATACCTATGGAGCTATGCCAAGCGTTGTTGTATGCCATCTCCGCCATCCACAACAGTTCCACCCAAGACCCATGAGCCTCCTTCGCGTAACAACGCAAATACTTCTTTAGAGTCTGATTCAGACGTTCTGTCTGTCCATCCGTTTGTGGATGGAAGCTAGTAGACAACGCTGATTCGATGCCCAATGCACGACACCACACTTTCCAGAAACGAGCAATGAATTGAGGCCCCCTATCGGACACAATAACTTTCAGAATGCCATGCAAACGAAAGACTTGTGATGCCATTATCTGCGCTGTTTGACTAGCTGTAGGGAGGTTCACACATGGTACAAAATGACCCATTTTCGTTAAGTTGTCCACAACCACCAGTGCTGCGGTGTTTCCCTGATCTTTCGGGAGGCCCGTGATGAAGTCCAAACTAATGTTCGACCATGGGCGATCAGGCGTGGGCATGGGCATCAACAAACCTTTCTTTTTTGTTGTTTCCCCCTTGCTGCTAGCACAGACTTCACATCTACCCACCCATTGAGTGGTGTCTTTCACCAACGTTTCCCACCAGAAATGCCTCCTAAGCAATTCCACAGTCTTTGTGATCCCTGGATGTCCAGCCGCAGGAGCTTCATGACACCAACTGAATGCCTTCTTTCTAATCTCTACATTAGGCAGAAACAAGCACTCTCCGCAGAAGGGTATACCCTGCCTAATCTTCCTGTCTGATTTGGCAGAAGCCCAACAAACCCAACATTCCATGGACCTAGAGTCCTTGATGTCCTCCAGAAACTTCTCGGCTCTGATCACACAAACCACCTTCGTGGAAGGGAGTATTGACTGTTCCTCTGCGCTTTGTTTGATGGGGATTCCCTGTCTAGAAAGAGCATCCGCTTTCCTGTTCTCCGAGCCAGGACGAAATGTTACTACAAAGTTGTATTCGGAAAAGAACAGCATCCACCGCATCTGCCTTTGTGTAAGGTGCCTAGCAGAGGACATGTACTGGAGATTCCTGTGATCTGTATATACCGTTACTGCCTGACATGCCCCCCACAGATACGGCCTCCACTCCTGGAAAGCCTTTTTTATCGCCAAGAGTTCCTTTTCCGCGATTGAATAGTTAACCTCAGCCGAACTCAGTTTTTTCGAAAGGTAGGCCACAGGATGAAGCTGACCAGTGTGTACATCTCTCTGAGACAGGATTGCCCCTATTGCCTCATCCGAAGCGTCTGCCTCAACTATAAATGGGTGTTCCAAAACGGGATGTGCCAACACTGGAGCGGTAGTAAAGGCTTTTTTCAATGCCTGAAAAGCCTGCTCAGCCTCCACTGTCCAGTCAAATGACCTCCCTTTCCGTAACAACCTGGTGATAGGGACAGCGGTTTGGGAGAATTGCATGATGAACCTGCGATAATAGTGAGGTAGTGTGGCTCACTGGTTAGAGGCGGCAGACCCGAGAGCAGAGGACGGCCCGGGACCAGGGTTCGATTCCCGGTGCGGCAGGTTTCTGGACCAGGGTCAGCGGACTCGATAATTCTCTCGCCTCGGTACCCACTCTGATCAGCGATCACACTCGGCAACTCTGGGCATTAGCTTGCCTCATCCTCACTAACGGCCCCACCAGACCGCCGGGGATGCCTGGTCTCACCCTGGAGATACCCATTAAGGGACCATCTCTCAGGGAAGCCAGGAAGGGTTTCGCAGCGGTCGAAGCGCCTTGGGACCCTACGGGTAAGTAGTGCGCTATATAAATGCCTATACATATACATACATACATACAATAGTTGGCATACCCCAAAAAGCTCTGTACCTCCTTCACGTTCTTAGGGGATGGCCAATCCTTCACCGCCTGTACCTTCCTCTCCGACATCTGTAATCCTTTAGGACTAAGATTCACACCCAAAAACTCCACCTCTCGCACCCCGAACTCACATTTACTCAGCTTTACATATAGATGATGTTCTCTCAATTTATCCAGAACCTTACAGACATGTTTCGTGTGGCCTGAAACGTCCTGAGAGTATATCAAGATGTCATCTATATACATCACCACAAATTGATCCACATATTCCTTTAGCACATCGTTTATGAAAAACTGGAATGCTGCAGGGGCATTACAAAGCCCAAAGGGCATCACTAAGTATTCATACAGACCAAACCGTGTCTTGAACGCCGTCTTCCACTCATCCCCTTCTCTTACTCTGACCAGGTGATATGCCCCACGTAAATCTAAACAGGTGTAAATCCTGGCCTCTCTCACCTGATCGAGCAAAACCGAAATGAGTGGAAGAGGGTATCGATTACGAATGGTGTTCTTATTCAACACCCTGTAGTCCACACAGGCTCTTAAGTCCCCATTGGCTTTTGATATAAAAAAAAGAGGGGAAGCTGCGGGAGAGCGAGAGGGTCGAATAAACCCCAAGCGAGAATAATGTTCAATGTAATCCTTCAGATGGGAGGTCTCTGGCACAGACAAAGCATACACTCTACAGGATGGTAACGAC
This sequence comes from Lissotriton vulgaris, assembly GCF_964263255.1. Classification (NCBI taxonomy): domain Eukaryota; kingdom Metazoa; phylum Chordata; class Amphibia; order Caudata; family Salamandridae; genus Lissotriton; species Lissotriton vulgaris. Next base: position 347,610,454 of record NC_141686.1, read on the forward strand.
GCCCCCTCCACTAAATCGATTCGACAGTCATATTCCCGGTGAGGGGGCAGAGCTTCTGCCTTTACCTCACTGAATACATCACTGTAAGAAGCGTCTACCACCGGTAGCTTGACGTCTTTTTCCGCAGCCGTAGCTGCCAAAAACGGGGTGGCTAACACAGTGACATTAGCAGACATACAAGGAGTTAAATGGTCATTACATGTCTCTGGTTCAAACTGAATAGTATTTGATTGCCAATCCACCACAGGGTTTATGCAACCAAGGCATGCCCAAAATGATTTCGTACTGAGGAGCATCTATGATATTTAATGACAACACCTCAGAATGCACATACCCTTGTGTCACCATTGATAACCCCAAATCACCAGTCTTCTCCGTTATCTGACCTGAGGTTAATGGCTGCCCATCAACTGCCAACACATCCTCCGGCGTCCCCCTAGAAACACGAGGCAATTCTAGACGTCTTACCAGACCTTCGTCTACAAAATTACCAGTCGCCCCGGAATCCACCATCACCATTACCGGACTTCTTTCTAACTCGTATTCTAACGTCATCACCACCACCAAGTGGGGCTCTGTTTCCTCATCACCCAAAGAGGACAGGGAGGTAAGTTTCCATGCCTGTTCCCCATCTACTCCCGCTGTGTGGTCTTCCTTCTGCTCGCTTTCTGATACAGTTTTAGATACAGCAACCTTCTTAAACCTACCAAAAGTCCCTGATGACTTGGGTTTAGAAGGACATTCCCGGACGTAATGCCCCTTCTTTCCACAGTACATGCACAAGCCCTGTACCCTTCTGGCTTCTCTTTCTTCTCTAGACAACGGTGCTCTGAGAGCCCCTATCTCCATTGGTTCAGACGTATTGTCCGTACCCCTGGAGACTTTCCTCGGGTTTCTTTCTCTAAAATACGCTCCTCTTTCCCACCGTCTCCTGTTACTACCCCTATCCGTAAGTCTACTATCCAACCTCAACACCAGGTTTACCATGTCCACAAAGGAAGTAGGCTGAGGATCCACCTGTGCTACCACATCCTTTAAATCATCGTGTAGCCCCTGATAAAACAAAGACAATTTTTTCTCCTCTGGCCATGCCGCTTCGGCCACAAGCCTATTGAAGGCAGTCAGGTATGTTATCAATTCGCCCCTGCCTTGCCTTAATGTCAACAGTTCTTGATCAGCACTAAAAGTAGTTGCTCTTCGGTCAAAGACCCTCTCAAATTCCTTTTTAAACTCTGCCCAATTGGACAGAATAGCATCATCTCTTTTTACCAAGGGTACCACCCAATCTGCTGCATCCCCTATCAAATACGTAATCAAAAAGGCCACCCTTGAATGGTTTGTGGGGAAGGAGGATGGTTTACAAGAAAAATGCATGAGAACCTGTGTCATAAACACATGCACCTTACAAGGATCCCCTGAAAACCGTTCTGGAGTAGCCAAAGGAATGGGTGGGGGCACCGTAACCTGAACATTAGAAGTCGAAACGGAAGCATTGAACGGATTACCACTCAACCGCTCCACCTTCTCCCGCAATGCTGCTGTCTCAGCCTTGGAGGAGGCCAGCTCCTGCTGTACCAGGACCAAAGCTTGTAACACATCCTCCATGGACGCCATTGTTGCTACACATGAACCAGGCAGAGTGTATTTCTTGGGTCAGTGATTCTGTAAGGTTTTGCACTCCGCAGGATCCACGAGCAGCAACAATGCTCCACCTCCGGACCGACCGAACACCCTGAAGTATAAACACAGGGTGCTCAGACGATACGGCGAGGGAAAAAACCCCAAAAGGGGAAAAACCCAGAAAGAATAAAGAGAAGAAGGAAGGGGCAGCAGGGATAAAGAAACTGAAAACGATTGATTCTACACCACCCTTTTGCTGTATCACCCGTCTTCCTTCCCCACTGAGATAACAAAGGAGTTTATAAAGGATTCCAAAAAGTATAATGAAAAGGCACCTCCTGTGCTTAAATGATAAACGAAACTTCTCGCTGTTCTTTGATTTGAAAGAACACTGAAGTGTTCTTATTTTCATTGCATTGTCAAGAATACCCAAACATGGCAGTGTGTAGTTCCTTCACTACCACACTCCGCTCTGGTATTTATTCCACAAGTTTATACGTTCAAAGTTAACTGTACCCTTGATGTAAAACCAAACACGGCAGTGCGTAGTTCCTTCACTACTACACTCCGCTTTGGTAATTGCCTTGCCACATATCACCCTATGAATGAACCCTGTACCATGGGTTCGTGACGGCAGTTCGGAGGTACTACAATCCCCCCCTGCACTCCGCCACTTGAAGGTTCTTAGTCACACCAACACTCGCACTCCATTAAGCTTTTTACCAATAGAGCGAAGCGCTCACAATCCCAAATGTTTCCTCGCAGCCGCGAGGCGAAAATCCAGACATCAGCCGTCTCCGTGATTACGAGATCGGAAATCACCCAAGGTCAAAACATTGCTTAGCACGCTAGCCAGCGCGCTATCAAGGAACAGAACAAACGGCTCTGCAAATACCGGTTAAATCAGGAACACCCGGAGCCTCTGGTAAAGCGCCGATCCGAGGAGCAGCCGCCGCCTCCGGATCCAGGAAGAATCACTGACACCGGACTTCCTGGTTGGCCCAAGGATATCCCAGAATTCCCGCCGGGAATTCTGGGTAATGTAGTTCTGCGCCCAGGACAGTCGGATGATGTAGTTATTCGGGCAGGCGCATGGGGCTAGATCCCGACACTTAGCACAGCTGAACACCTGCACTTCCAGATCCACACCGATCCCAACACCACCCTCAGAGGAACCCTTGTCTACAGGCTCCCCGGACCCCGACCACAGTTCAGTGACTCCATCGCCGACCTCGTCAGAACGCACACCCTCGCCTCCACAGACTACATCCTTCTTGGGAACCTGAGCTTCCACCTCGAGAACAACAATGACTGCAATTCCACCACCCTGATCGACAACCTTGCCAACCTCAGACTCCGACAACTCGTCACAACACCCACCCACTCCGCCAGCCACACTCTTGACCCCATCTTCTCCGCAAGCGCTCATGTCTCCTTTAACCACACCACCGAACTCCACTGGACCAACCATCGCTGCATCCACTTCACCTTCTGGAAACGCATCACGCACCACACACCCAACAGTTCATCCGCCAGTGCTGGAGCAAAGTCACCGAAGACCAGCTAACCACCACCCTCACCCGAAGCCCATCCCCCGACCCGACACTGCCGCCTGCAACCTCAGACAATGGATTGACGACTGCGCCAACACCCTCGCCCCAATCAAGAAACCCTCCAACAGACCCGCCAACAAGAAAGCCAGTTGGTTCACTGAAGGCCTCCAAGCAAACCTGCCGACAGCTAGAGAAGAATGGCTCCATGAACAGACACTGGACAGCTATGCAGCCCACAAGTACGCCACCCGCAGACACCATCACCTCATCAGATCCGCCAAAAGGGCCTCCTTCAAAGACCGCCTAGACAACAACGCACACAACATCAAAGAGCTCTTCAACATCGTGAAGGAACTCTCCAACCCCAGCTCCAACACCAACAACATCCTACCTTCACAAGACCTGTGCGACTCCCTTGCCACCTTCTTCCATCGCAAGATCGCAGACATCCACAACAGCTTCAATGTCCCAACCGCCCCGACAAACACTGAGACCTCCATCCCCACGTCCACCATCCGCACCGACCCCCTGCTCTCCCCGACCAACAGAAATGACGACGACACCATCAAAATCATGAACACCATCCACCCCAGATCTCTGTCAGACCCATGCCCACACCACATCTTCAAAAAAGTCAGCACCACCATCGCACCCCATCTCCGGAAAGCCATCAACATCTCCTCTGAGACAGCAACCTTCCCGGAGAGCTGGAAGCTCGCCGAGATCAGCGCCTTACTCAGCAAACCCAAGGCTGACCCCAAGGACCTCAAGAACTTCCGGCCCATCTCCCTGCTCCCATTCCCGGCGAAGGTCATCGAGAAGACTATCAACAGACAACTGACCCGCTACCTTGAGGAGAACAGCATCCTGGACCCGTCCCAGTCCAGGTTCCGCAGCAAACACAGCACTGAAACTGCCCTCATCGCAGTCACCGATGACATCAAAGCCCTGCTGCAATGGAGAAACTGCAGCACTCATTCTCCTGGACCGGTCAGCCGCCTTCGACACTGTCTGCCACTGCACCCTACGCACACACCTCCACCACACTGGTATCCAAGGCAAGGCTCTGGACTGGACCACCTCCTTCCTCTCCGGCAGAACCCAGAGAGTCCTCCTTCCCGCTCTGAAGCTACCGAGATAATTTGTGGCGTACCTCAGGGCTCATCCCTCAGCCCAACATTGTTCAACATCTACATGGCACCGCTCGACCACGTTGCCCAACTGCACGACCTCAAAATCATCTCCTACGCCGACAACACCCAGCTGATCCTCTCCCTCACCAAGGACCCCCTCACCGCCCAAACCAACCTTCACAAAGGAATGAAAGCCGTCGCCGAGTGGATGAAGAACAGTTGACTGAAGCTAAACTCGCACAAGACAGAAGTCCTCATCCTCGGCTCCACCCCCTCGGCTTGTGATGACTGCTGGTGGCCGACCGCACTTGGAACAGCTTCAACACCCACCGACCACGCACGTAACCTGGGGGTCATCCTCAACTCTACTCACTCCATGACAAAACAGGTCAACGCCGTCTCATCCTCCTTCTTCTACACCCTCTGCATGCTCCGCAAGATCTACAGATGGATCCCCACAGAAACAAGAAGAACGGTCACCCAGGCCCTCGTCAGCAGCAGGTTGGACTATGGAAACGCCCTCTGTGCAGGAGCCTCGGCCAAACTCCTGAAACAACTCCAACGCATTCAAAACGCCTGTGCACGCCTGATCCTTGACATCCCTCGCCGCAGCCGCATCACACCTCACCTGAGAGACCTGCACTGGCTCCCCGTCAACAAGAGGATCACCTTCAAGCTCCTCACTCATGCACACAAAGCGCTACACAACACCGGACCAGAGTACCTCAACAGCTTCTACACCCCCAACCACCAGCTCTGCTCCGCCGACCTCGCCCTCGCCACTGTCCCCTGACCCTCGCCGCCAAGACCTGGAACACCCTCCCCATCCCCATATGGCAGACGCAGGACCTCCTAACCTTCAGAAGACTCCTCAAGACCTGGCTATTCGAGCAGTAGCAGCGTCCCCACCCCCCTCCAGTGCCTTGAGACCCTCACGGATGAGTAGCCCGCATTACAAATGTTCTGGTTGAAAGGTGCAGATTTACAAACCCCTTGCGCTGCCAGGACGTTACTTTTTGTGGCGCACTGGCAGCGCATTCCTCTGCCCCATATTTACAAGGACAGGAATAGCCACCCTGCATGGCTTTTCCTGTACTTTTAAATATGGCCCCTTTACACGCAACACTGCGTGAAAGGGAAGTTCCATGGGGTGTTCTCACGCAACACTCATGGAACAAGACACATTTCTAGATTTATGAGGAATTGTAAACCAGTAAATGCGTCGGTTTGCTACGCCACCCTCAACAAGGAGAAATGTTTTCATTTCTCCTCGTCTTTTCCTCTTTCAATGCGTGCTGCATTCTACTGCATGTATTGAAAGCGGAAAATGCCTGTAGTGATTGTTTTTGCTCAGGAAGGTGCCCCTTCCTGCACAAAAACAATCTCTGCACAGGCATTCTTGAACCATGGTGCAAGAATGCCTGCGCCGGGGCATGGCAGCTGTTTGTGCGCCAGTGCAGGGGAGAGCGCAGGAATGTGACATATCTTTGTAAACATGTTGCATTCCTGTGCTCTGAAAGTGCTGCAACGTGGTGCAGCAAAAGGGCTTTTGGTGCCGCGCTGCTGCGCTTTCTTGTAGATCTGCTCTATAGGGCTGTTTACGCACCACTTGCAGGTTTTAAAAACATATAAATAAAAGGTATTGTAAATTACAATGCCAATAGCTCAAACTCTTGCAGATGCGACGCCTTTTGCATTGCAAATGCTTGTTCAGGATTGCCATCAACACCCCCCTTATTGGCAGCTGGAGTCTCCAGAACAATTCCCTGATGTTTTACCCTTGTCGTCTTCTCTTCCATCTCTGCGACGCTTGCAAGAGGGAGACAGAGGAGCCGGAGCGGAGACATGAAGTTGTTTGTCAGATTTCTTATCCATTGCTGCCATGCCATGCCAAGCTCTCAAAATGTATTCAGGATAAATCGATAAAGTGGTGCAGCTTTACCTGAAATGATTGATCCTTATGATGGCGAAAGAACTGCGCTGGCACGAGGACAACAAACCAGGAGGAGCCTGGGAGCACCAGCCCCTTCATTGCACCCAGTCAGGGTGGGCAAGGCTGGCATTGTGAGGGTATGCCTGCCTCTTCCTCTCTGGAGGTGCCAGACATCTCTTTAGTAATGACTGGGATGAGGATGAGAGATATAGGTGGAATTCTGGGCGTCCTAGTTTTGATTCCAGCTCTATCCTCTTTCCCCCTCTACCCTACACTTCGTGTCTCCTTATCCTTATTTGTCATCCTTGATTTCTTACCTTTGCCTTCGTCTTCCTGTCTTTTTCTTCTTCTCTCCTCCCTTTTCTGTCTTCTGCCTTTCTCTTCTTTCTTTCTCTCTCTCATTGTTTCTGTCTTTTTCTGCCTTTCTCGCTGTCTTGTCCTGGGTCAAAATATGATGATGAAAAATAAGTCCCTCTGTAAGGGTCGCGTCCCTGTGCTTTGAAAGTGAAGCCAAAGGGCCTGCGGCAGGCACAGAGGGCCCGATTCACAGAATGAACTTAAGGCTCAATCCTAAACTTACTACTACTTTTCGTATTCACAGAAGTTCGGATTTTGTCTTAAGTCTTTCTTAAGTCTGTCTTAAGTCTGTCTTAAGACAAAATCCTAACTTCTGTGAATACCAAAATAGTAGTAAGTTTAGGATCGATTCATTCTATGAATCGAGCCCAGAGTCACTTTCATTGTAAATAATCCCCTTGGAGTGTAGTATATTTGATGTACCTGTAATTAAAAGTAAAGACATTTTGCTTGCCGAGTATTATCTGAAGTGTTATACTGTTGAATGAATGAATTAATGAATGAGGTGGAGACTGGCTGAAACAGAGGCACCCAGCTTACCTGCCCCTTTAGAAGACCCCTCTGGTCCCTCATCTAATGTGATTGGCATCATTCCTGCGTGGACACACCCAGGACCGGGGAAGAGCCCGGTGCCCGCTGTGGCCAGTCCGGCCGCAGACTCTCCCTGCCCCCCTGGAGCGTCGTTGGGCCGGGCTTTGAAAGAAGTCTTCGAGAATGAGGCACTGCATTGAAACGGAGAACAACCTTTACAACGCAACTTTTACCACGAAGTGCCTTTACAACGCAAACCAATACAACGCATTGCGTTGGGGGGCCCTCTAGGATAGGGAATAAGTTTAATTTACTATCCAACACCTTCCCTAGTGTCCACTGGGACTGGAGTTGGAATAGTAAATTAAACTTTTCACTTTCCAGCACCCCAAAGCGCTATGCGTTGTAAAGGTTTGCGATGTAAAAACCGCGTTGTAAAGGCATGCGTGGTAAAAGCATGCGTTGTAATGTCATACATCCCATTGAAACACCTCCCAGCGTCCTCCCCCAGGTGGCGGCACCCCTCAGGGTTGGAAGCAGTGAGTGAGTCTCAGTAAAACCATCTCCGTGTTGGCGGGTTCTGTAGACTGAGGCTCACATTTACATTCATTCTTGGCGAGAGGGGCATGAGCACATTTTGTGCCATCATTTACAGGCGTTTTGTCGTCACTTGTACATCATTTTGAATAATTTCATGTCCTCAAAGTAGCCAGGATGGAAAGTAAAGTTGCTGTCGTTGTCTTCTGATTTTCACAGGATGACTGCCTCGTTTTGTCCTAATAAAGTCCTTCTTTGTTTTTTAAATAATGAACAGCCACCGAGCTCCTTTCACGTAAACATGATTTGTGGCGCTGATGCTTTCCTGGAGTATGTATCCGGAGAATATGATCTGACGCTTCACATCCATGGCCTGGAGGGGGCGCCACGGGTGGACAGACACACTGCCTGTCTGCGGGTCCAAGTATTAGAAGGAGAGATCCCGCCCTCTGCGAGCCAAAGGGTGGCACTCCCAGACAGGTGAGGGGTGAGTGCCAGGCAGGTGAGGGGTGAGTGCCAGGCAGGTGAGGCTGATGAGGGGTGAGTGCCAGGCTGGTAAAGGGTAAGTGCCTGACAGATATGGGGTAAGTGCCAGGCTGGTGAGGGGTGAGTTTAAGGCAGGTGAGGGGTGAGTTTAAGGCAGGTGAGGGGTGAGTCCCAGGCAGGTGAGGGATGAGTGCCAGGCAGGTGAGGGGTGAGTGCCAGGCAGGTGAGGGGTGAGTGCCAGGCTGGTGAGGGGTGAGTGCCAGGCAGGTGAGGCTGATGCGGGGTGAGTGCCAGGCTGGTAAAGGGTAAGTGCCTGACAGATATGGGGTAAGTGCCAGGCTGGTGAGGGGTGAGTGCCAGGCAGATAAGGGGTGAGTGCCAGGCTGGTGAAGGGTGAGTGCCAGGCTGGTGAGAGGTGATTGTAAGGCTGGTGAGGGGTGAGTGCCAGGCTGGTGAGAGGTGATTGTGAGGCTGGTGAGGGGTGAGTGCCAGACAGATATGGGGTGAGTGCCCGGGAGGTGAGAGGTGAGTGTCTGGCTGGTGAAGGGTAAGTGCCAGACAGATAAGGGGTGAGTGCCAGGCTGATGAGGAGTGAGTGCCAGGCTGATAAGGGGTGAGTGCCAGGCCAAAGCTGGGTGGATGCAAGAACCACTGAAAGGTGGGTGCCTGGTCACTGGTAGCCTTAGAACAGTAGAGGGTTGTACAGGCCTGGTGCCCGGCTAGCAGGTGGGGGTGGCAAGACAGAGCCAGACAGCTGAACTGCAGGCGTGGCAAAGGCCAGAGCCGGGTCAGTGAAATGGGTGGCTGCGGAGGGGGCAGTGCCAGACTGCTGAACGCCAGTGCCGGTAAAAGACTGGTAACAAGCCACCAAGGGTGGGTGGCTTTATAGTGCCAGGCGCTGAAAGCCAATCCTGGTGAAGGGCTAGTGCCCGGGCAACAAAGGGTGGCGGGAGGCCTGTGCCAGGCTCCTGTATGTCTGCAGGGCTACCCTGGGCCCACACAGGGGGCCCTCCTAAGAGGGCGGCCCCACTTAGTGCCACAGGATGCCACATGACGAGTCAGCCTCCCAGTGTTCGGGATCCTCGAGGGTCCCCTAGGCCGACGTCACTTCCGGGCAGGAGAGGGCAGGGGGAGATGTACTTATACCTCCCCCACCCTCTGAGCTCCCTCTTTCTCTTGCTGCCCTGACGCTGTTTGGTCCCCTGGTCTGGCGACTCCTCGTGCGTGTTGGTTTGCCTCGTTTCGGGTCAAGTGATCATGGCGTCGGTTTTTGGTTGCTGTGAGTGCGGGCTAGGAGGGGCCATTGTCGGGGCCTAACAGCCTCCCCTCTCTTTTTCCCCTTTCGGGGACTCTGTGGTTTCGACCTCCTGATTTCCCCTGGTCGGGGGGCTTGAGGCGGTCCTGGGTTCGCGGGTCCCGAATTGTGTGGGAAGGCGGGGGGAGGTGTTGGCTCCGCGCTGATAGAGCAAGGTTGTCAGTATGAGTTCCTCTGTAGTGATTATGACAGGTGTTCCAGAACTCTCTCCCAATCAGGATGAACCGGTCTGGTCACTAAAAAACAAAGTAATCTACTGGCTGTCCAACAATAGACCATTACCATCTTTTCTGGACAACAGAGTCACCATAGTGCGTAGAGTCCCCTGGCTGGGCACTGAGCCCAAAAATATCCAAGGTGATTGCGTTATAGTGAACTTCGCTGACCCGAACACAGTAGAGCACATCTGCTCCTGGGGTGACCACACATCCACTGAAGGGATAGCCACTCACAGACTGTCATATTTCTACCCTCCGGCTCCACGACACAACGTCGGTCCCCCTTGGAGCTGGACAAGAGTGGGGAATTGGGATGGAAATAGAGACCGGGGCCATTGGTCAGGATACGGATTCAGTAACCCAGTTCCTGGTCCTTTCACAAATTGGAGAGGCCCACCCCTAACCAACAGATATGAATGTCTTGATATGGTTGACTGACCATCAGCTCCCTTCACTAATCCTAAAGGTAGAAACACTATCCAAACTCAACCCACTTATATCTCCAGAGGAACACTGACGGCAGTTGTAGTTCCCACATCCCCCTCTGGCTCTCCTGTAGAGCCTTCTACCCCCCCCGGTGGAAATATTCCCCGACCCGGCAATTCTTCTGGATCAAGATGGCAAACGTGATTACCCAACCCTCCCTGAAGAGTTACCCAGGAGGCAACCTTCAACTACAAATTCATTCCACCACCCACTTAATAAATCAGCCTCACGAGTAATACATCCCTCTTTTCCTACCCTCCTCCCAAATACCCAGCCCCGAGACTCACCATCTTCTGCTAATTTACAGAAATCAAACACCACCCTACCCCTAACATGGGAGCTCCCAGTTATTTACTGGAATGTAGCGGGCCTTCGATCTAAGGTCCACCTCCAGTCATGGATCGAGGTGATTAACACGCATAAATTAGTTTGCCTCCAGGAAACCTGGGCTATCGATCCTATTCACATCCAGGGTTATAAAACATTCCACGTCCCCGCCAGTCCGTCCATGCACGGAAGACCAAAGGGAGGCTTAGCAATTTATTTTTCTAATAAAATTTCGCCCACGATTGTAGAGGTATCTCTTGCGTCCCCAAACGCTCAAATCCTAAAGTTAGCCTTTGATAAAAGTTCCTTCTACTACATTATTAATATGTATAATAATACCTCCCCCACTGATTGTGCAAAGACACTGACAGAAATCACCCTATTCATCCATGAACAGAAGGCAAAATACCCGCAGTTACAATGTTACGTTGTGTGGGGTGGAGATTTTAATGTTTATTTGTGTAGTAACTATAAAAAAGGTATTTGCGGCCTTCAAGATGAATATGATTCCCCTATGACACACTTTACCCACTCTAGCATTGGTATCACTTTGAACGAATGTCTTTTTTCTTTAGAACTTGAGTTTGCTAACAAAACAGTGTATCCCCCTGTTGAGTTCAACCCGACCTTCCACGGCAGAGGCCTTTCTACCACCATCGATTACATCCTGTGTTCACACATTCTAAAGAACCGCTTGAAACATTTCATAACCGGTACAGACATTTCAAGTGATCACTATTCTAACAGTATAACCCTTATTCTCAATTCAGCTTCACTAGCCCCCAGCAATCTCTGGCTATGGACAAAATAAATGGCTTCGCAGTAAAATGGTCCAAGATAAACCCCCTCGATGTTACTAAAAAGATTATTCAAAAAACTCTTCCCCTAATAAACATTTGTTTAGCGGAGACCTCATCTCCTCACATGATCCTTTCTAGTTTTGATAATATACTAAAAGCTATCCAGCAGGAGCTCACTCCCCAACATAAGGCCCATGACAAGGACTCCCGGGGGTGGTTCGATGCCCATTGCCGCAAAGCCCTCTCCGCGCTAAAAAGCGCACTTCATAGGCAAGATAGGGACGTGGCTTTAATAGCCGCATTAAGAAGGAAGTACAAATTTGCCCTACAAACCCAAAAACGGGAAATAAAAAATAATCTTTGGGCCCAACTGCACGAGAGCACAAGGAGTAAGGATAGCTCGCTATTTTGGCGAACAGTTAAGTCTCCCTTCTTAGTAGATCCTTCAGCTGTCCGTCACCTAGATGTGGCGGTTCCTGCTGAAAAATGGGTGGCGCATTACTCACAGATTTTCGGTGATCCCTCCGCCGTAGCCTCAATTTCCCGAACTGCAGAGGATGTTTTTACCACGGATAATATTTATCCGATTGACCTCCACTTCGATCTTGTGGAGGTCACAGCTGCCCTGACTTCCTCGAATACCGGGAAAGCTCCTGGCCCCGACGGAGTTCCCCTCGATATTTTTGTGAGTAACTTAGACTTATGGTCCCCAATTGTCACGCAAGTTATGTCCGCAGTTTCCCAGGCCGGCCTAATTGAATCTTGGTCTTCATCAGTGCTTTTACCCATTTTCAAAAAGGGTGAACTCGATAACCCAGCCTGCTACAGACCCATTTCCCTCTTGGACTCACTGGGAAAGGTTGCCGGGAGATTAATTCTGGAGCGTCTCCAGGATTGAGCCAAAGAGAAGTAGATCTTAACCGACCTCCAGTTTGGGTTCCAAGAGGGATTGGGCACTGTAGAACAGGCCCTCAATCTGACACTGTTAATGGGCAAATATGCTAGAGCTAAAGGCGGAAACCTCTACTTAGTGTATGTCGACCTAAGTTCCGCATTCGATTGCGTAATACACTCCAAGCTGTGGGAGATTCTGAGCAATCTGGGGGTAGATCCTCCACTTCTTAAATTCCTCAGAGAACTCTACATTGATGCCAAAGCATGTGTGAGGTACGGCATTAATGGGGAACTATCGGATTCGTTCAGCATAGCAAAAGGCGTCAGACAGGGGTGCATCCTCGCTCTGTTTTTATTCAATATCTATACAAACGGGCTGGAGCAAGCGATGCTGGAAGACAACCAGGATCTCCCCTGCATAAACGCTCGGCCCATCCCAGCTCTACTATACGATGACGACTCCGTCATATTGGCGAGAACCCTAAATCAGCTTCAACACCAACTGGACAAGTACTGCAAATTCATGCTTTCCCTTGGTTTAAAAGTAAATAAGACCAAGACTTTTGTGATGCACATAGGTAAGAAAGTAAAGAAACAGAAACCTCTTTTTATAGAAAAGGTCAGACTGGAAAATGCTAGGGAATACCCCTACTTAGGCATTCTTATTGATGATCAAACAACCTGGAAACCGGCCATCACTAGTAAAAAAATGCAATTCCAGCGTACAACCGCGGCGCTAACTTCTTTCTCCAGGAAGTTGGGCAAGCCCGCTCCCGATGAGTTGCTCAAAATCTATCAAGCCAAATGTCTTAGTGTGGCAACTGCCGGAGAGCTCCAAACAACCGAAAATGACTTTTTGAAATATGTACTAGCTCTCCCTCGAAGCGCTCCAAATTACGGTAGTCACATTGAGCTCGGTTTGGATTATCTAACTGACACCATTAGATTCCAACCGATCCTCCTCTGGCACCGAATATGGACCGAAGAGCAATGCCATCCCACTCGGTCACTAATAACCGATTGTCTATCCCTGACTCACTGGAAAAAGATCCCATGGCTACTTTATGTGTTTAATTTTCTGAATGATTTGAACTGTTTAACATTTTTTACTGACCCTCCCTCACTTGTGGACATATCCAGAAAGACTCTGAAGAATTTATGTGTTAACCACCTAAGAGGTCTTCGCATATGTTCAGAAATTGGAAAACATACAAAAAGTCATTTAATGACGATTCAATCCACACCTGGCATACAACCATATCTGTCCTTTTATCTGTCAAACTACGATAGATATGTTTTAACTAGATTTCGCTTTGATTCTTTTTAACATCTTGTCTCGTTCCCCGGGGTTTCAGACTGGTCACATGAATTAATTAGGTGCCCCTGTGATGGTAAAACACCTCAGTCTACTTTGCATGCAATACTATTTTGCAGCTTCTATGAGACCCCGCGTAAACGCTGGCTAGTTCCACTTCTCCGCCAAATGGGATTGAGAAGATGCAGACCTGCTCTCTTGGCATTACAGTTTTTAGACACACAATTTGCTGCTAAGTGTATAGCCTGTTTTTTAAAAGCATGTCTGAAAACCCGTTTACAACTGGCTGATCCTGCTTTGTAACTTTTATATATGCAATTTACACTCAATTGATAACCCGTGTCACATTGCATAGGCGACACTCTTTTTAAAGACTAAATTTATTGTTTTGTTCATGTTACAGTCAACATTGCTCATGTGATAACTTTTTTTACAATTTTGATGCAACTGTTTTTTATTATGTACTTTTTATGATTGTATAAATCAATCGAAATAAAGTTTCTTTGAATTGAATTGAGTTCCTCTGACTTGCTTGTCCGCAGCTAAACTCGTCTGAGATATTTGACATTTGGCATGGAGGTTGCCCGGCCTCCAACCTGCTGCTGGAAGGTCACCTGGGGTTGATGTCCTGCTTCATGGGCATTGGGGTGCGGTGTGGGTGCCTTCCGTGCCGCTCAGGGCCTGTGTTGTCTTTTCGGGCCAGTGGGGGACATCGATGGATGTGCAGGTGGAGCCTAGTTCGGCCTCGGTCCCCACGTGGCCATACGTGACCAGTTGCCATGCGGGACGAATGCAGTGCGTCCTTCCTGCACGATCCCCTTATTGGATGCAGGGCTTTGGCTAGCGCCTCTATGTCCTTCCACCGCGTGCAGTGCAGCTCCATCCCCTTCTTGGAGCACACTGCCTCAGCCCCTCTGTTCCCCCCCCTCCCTCTTGATTCATGAGCTCGCATGGGTTTGATGACCCATAGGCTGAACTGTTGCGCCAGCCACGCCGTGGGGCACGCTGTTTGGTCTTGCGTTGGTCGGCATTGTTGCGGTCTCCTGCATACATGCCAACATTTCAGGAGAGCAAAGTGGGAGATTTAAAAAATTAATCGGGAGAATGGGGCTTTGAATCGGGTTACTGGCATGTATGGGCTTTCGCAGTGGCTGCTGCAGGATCGGACATTTGAAACGTAAATGCACATTTTTTTCTTACCTTTCGGAAGCATGGAGCATAATGGCAGGCAGAGAGAGGGCGATGTAAGTGTTGGACACTGGCCTGGCAGATTGTTGGTAGTGCATGCACACCCCACCCCCCTGTGGCAGCCCGGGCTGAAACAGCCCCCCCCAGTACTTCGCAGGTTTTTGAAAGACGATTCCCAAGTTAATGACGCTTTGTTTGTTTTTCACCCCTTCGAGAGCCCCTGCCTCGCCACTCTTTGTTGGAAGAATCAGCACTTTACACAATACCAAGCCCTGTCAGCTGAAACCCCAGGCGAATCGGGTTTTTGCTTGTAGGAATCGGGAGGCGGGAGACTAGCCTTCAAATCAGTAGTCTCACGCCTGAATCGGGAGGGTTGGCATGTCTGGTCTCCTGGTCGTTTCGCGCGGTGACTTTGGGGGGCAAGGAGTACCTTTGGGGCCTGTCTCCGCCGCCCGGACTCGTTCCTGACCGGTTGCTCCCTCCTCGCTCCTCTCCCATTACTGCTGCTGCCTGCCTGGTGATCATCGCACCCCTATCTGGACACCACGGTATCGCCTGCGCTTAGTTACATTAGCGTAGTGCGATTTCAGAAGCTGCTCACTTTAACGTTGTCTCCGCATTGTAATTGGCTCATAGCGCTTGTAATTGTAGCGCCGCCCGCCCTGCTTTGCAATTGTTTGTGTATGCGTAGTGCGAGTTCAGAAGCTGCTCACGATAACGTTGTCTCCGCATTGTAATTGGCTCATAGCGCTTGTAATTGTAGTGCCGCCCGCCCTGCTTTGCAATTGTTTGTGCATGCGTAGTGCGAGTTCAGAAGCTGCTCACGATAACGTTGTTTCTGCATTGTAATTGGCTCATAGCACTTGTAATTGCAGCACCGCCCGCCCTGCTTTGCAATTGTTTGTGTATGCTCACTTCTGCCAGCAACTTCAATTACATTGATATCACTCTCGGTGACTCAGGCGATCTGCTGCCCCTGCCTCTCTTCCCCTTTGACCTCCATTTTGTTTTCTGTTGTTGTTGTCCCCAGGCACGCCCCTCCTCCCCGCTACCGCCTCCCAGCTGCTGACCCTCCCACGCTCCGCCCCCTCCACCATCCATTTATGGCCAATGCCCCCACGCGCAGCGTCCACGCGCTACGGCCGCGCCGAAGGTGCGCCAAAGGTAAGCCCGTCTACGCCCGTCCGCGCCTGGACCGCGCCCAGCGCCAGAGCCCCTGGTCCTCGTAATGTCCACCCCTCCCGCATTACTTACAATGCCACCACCCTCCTAGCCCTTAACCCTGGCCGCTCCCCCAACTGCGTTCAAGCCGCTCCTGGACACACCCATGGACCCTTTTCCTGCTACTCCTGCAAGATCGACGGCACCAAGAACAACTCCTCATCTACAAACACACAACAGATATCCGATCCCAACCACCTACAATGCATCCTGCTCAACACCCGCTCGGTCCACAGGCACGCCATTGACCTCTGGAATCTACTAGACACCATCTCTCCGGACGTCGCCTTCCTAACAGAAACATGGATGAACGCCACATCAGCCCCAGACATCACCATTGCCATCCCGGAAGGCTATAAGATCATTCGCAAGGACCGTACCAGCCACACTGGAGGAGGCATCGCTATCGTCCATAAGAAATCCATCCGCATCTCAACCAGCTCAGACGTCAATCTCGCCAACTCTGAACACCTTCACTTCCAGATCCACATCGACCCCAAGACCACACTCAGAGGCACCCTCCTTTACAGGCCACCAGGTCCACGCGCACAATTTAGTGAAGACATCACGGACTTCATCACTCCACACGCGCTCCCCTCCGAGGACTACATCCTTTTGGGAGACCTCAACTTTCACCTTGAAAAGAACAACGACCGCAACACCACCACCCTCTTGGACAACCTCGCAAACCTCGGACTTAAACAACTAGTCACCACCTCCACCCACATCGCAGGTCACACACTGGACCCTATCTTCACCTCCAGCAAACATGTCTCCTTCAGCCACACCACAGCCCTCCTTTGGACAGACCACAGCTGCGTCCACTTCACCTACAACAAGCCCACATCCAACAACCACCCCCAACCCACCTTGCAAAGAAACTGGAACAAAATCACCATCGACCAGATCTCCTCATCGCTTCTTCAAAACCCCCCCGCCCACTCCTCAAACCCAGATCAAGCAGCCACCAACCTTACCCAATGGTTATCCAACAGCGCCGACATCCTAGCACCACTGAAAAAACGACAAATCAAACTAGGCAGCAAGAAGGCCCCCTGGTTCAACGATGATCTTAATAAATCCAAGAAACTTTGTCGCTCCCTCGAGAAGGCCTGGAAAAAAGACCCAACCACCAGCACCAAGGACGCCTTCAAAAACGCCACCCGCATACACCACCAACTAATCAGAAATGCCAAGAAAGCCGCTTTCAAGGACCGTCTAGATAACAACGCCCACAACAGCAAGGAACTATTCAACATCGTCAAGGAATTTACCAACCCCTCAGCCAACTCCAACGACATCACCCCCTCTCAAGCCCTCTGCGACTCCCTAGCCTCATTCTTCCACAACAAAATTGCGGACATCCACAACAGCTTCGACAACCAACCCGGAGACCAACCCACCCAATCCCCTGCAGGACCCCCACCCCCACTGAACATCCTCAATGACTGGAAGCCAATCTCCACTGAGGACACCATCCGTCTGATGAACTCTATCCACTCAGGATCCCCCACAGACCCTTGCCCTCACCACATCTTTAACAAAGCAGACTCCATTATTGCACCACACCTCCGAGACGTCATCAACTGCTCCCTAAACTCCGCAACCTTCCCGGAAAGTTGGAAACATGCCGAACTCAGCGCCCTCCTGAAGAAACCCACAGCTGACCCCACCGAACTCAAAAACTACCGCCCTATCTCACTCCTTCCATTCCCGGCCAAAGTCATTGAGAAAGCGGTCAACAACCAGCTCGCCGCTTTCCTCGAAACCAACAAATCCCTCGACTCCTCACAATCCGGCTTCCGAGCCAAACACAGCACTGAAACCGCCCTCATCGCAGCAACAGACGACATTCGAACTCTACTGGACAATGGAGACACAGTCGCCCTCATCCTCCTCGACCTCTCCGCAGCCTTCGACACGGTCTGTCATAGCACCCTTCTACAACGCCTCAGAAACGTCGGAATCCAAGGAAAAGCACTGGAATGGATCACCTCGTTCCTCTCCGGAAGAACCCAGAGAGTCCGCCTTCCACCATTCAAGTCAGAGGCCACTGAAGTCATCTGCGGCGTACCACAAGGATCCTCACTCAGCCCCACCCTCTTCAACGTATACATGAGCCCCCTGGCAGCCATCGTTCGCCAACACAATCTCAACATCATCTCCTACGCTGATGACACTCAACTGATCCTATCACTCACCAGAGACCCTAACACGGCCAAAACCAACCTGCACGAAGGAATGAAAGAAGTAGCCGAATGGATGAAGCACAGCCGTCTGAAACTGAACTCAGACAAAACAGAAGTCCTCATCCTAGGCACTTCCCCCTCCGCCTGGGATGACTCTTGGTGGCCAGAGGCCCTTGGAAAAGCACCCATCCCGACGGACCACGCACGGAACCTGGGCGTCATCCTGGATTCCTCACTCTCGATGAACAGACAAGTCAACGCCGTTTCTTCATCTTGCTTCAACATTCTTCGCATGCTCAAAAAAACATTTCGTTGGATCCCCACCGAAACTAGAAAAACGGTCACCCACGCTCTGATCACGAGCCGACTGGACTACGGAAACACCCTCTACGCCGGTACCACCGCAAAACTCCAGAAACCCCGTGTGAAGCGGTCGCTCCAGCCTTCCTCCCGACCTGCAAGCGCTATAGTGGTATCGTAGCGCTGCCTGTCCACACTGCCATTCATCTTTTGAGCCTGCATTGCGTTATTTGTGATTTCACTCGTCCTGTGTGCATAACGCTGCTCATCCTCTCCTCGCATTGCTCCCAGTGCTTAGATTAATTTTACTGACCTTTGTGCGCAGCGCTGCCTCTCCCCTCTGCCTTAAACTTAATTTGAAACTGACTTCACTCGTCCTGTGTGCATAACGCTGCTCATCCTCTCCTCGCATTGCTCCCAGTGCTTAGATTAATTTTACTGACCTTTGTGCGCAGCGCTGCCTCTCCCCTCTGCCTTAAACTTAATTTGAAACTGACTTCACTCGTCCTGTGTGCATAACGCTGCTCATCCTCTCCTCGCATTGCTCCCAGTGCTTAGATTAATTTTACTGACCTTTGTGCGCAGCGCTGCCTCTCCCCTCTGCCTTAAACTTAATTTGAAACTGACTTGGAAGCCGATCTGTGGCATAGCGCTCCGCATTTCTTTTTTCTGTGATTTCATCAATATTGTGTGCTGCCTGATTGTTTGCGCCCATAGCGTCCTGCTGTCCTTGTTATTGTTGACTCCACCATTTTGTTGTGCCTGCAGCCCGTCCCTCCCCCTACGCTACCGCCTTCCAGCTCCCCCTCCCGCCCACGAATCACCAGGAACAGCCCGTCTGGGAAGCCTCTGTGACCAGCCTAACCCCGTGTGAAGCGGTCGCTCCAGCCTTCCTCCCGACCTGCAAGCGCTATAGTGGTATCGTAGCGCTGCCTGTCCACACTGCCATTCATCTTTTGAGCCTGCATTGCGTTATTTGTGATTTCACTCGTCCTGTGTGCATAACGCTGCTCATCCTCTCCTCGCATTGCTCCCAGTGCTTAGATTAATTTTACTGACCTTTGTGCGCAGCGCTGCCTCTCCCCTCTGCCTTAAACTTAATTTGAAACTGACTTCACTCGTCCTGTGTGCATAACGCTGCTCATCCTCTCCTCGCATTGCTCCCAGTGCTTAGATTAATTTTACTGACCTTTGTGCGCAGCGCTGCCTCTCCCCTCTGCCTTAAACTTAATTTGAAACTGACTTCACTCGTCCTGTGTGCATAACGCTGCTCATCCTCTCCTCGCATTGCTCCCAGTGCTTAGATTAATTTTACTGACCTTTGTGCGCAGCGCTGCCTCTCCCCTCTGCCTTAAACTTAATTTGAAACTGACTTGGAAGCCGATCTGTGGCATAGCGCTCCGCATTTCTTTTTTCTGTGATTTCATCAATATTGTGTGCTGCCTGATTGTTTGCGCCCATAGCGTCCTGCTGTCCTTGTTATTGTTGACTCCACCATTTTGTTGTGCCTGCAGCCCGTCCCTCCCCCTACGCTACCGCCTCCCAGCTCCCCCTCCCACGCTCCGCCCCCTCCACTTCTCCACTTATGACAGATGCATCAACGCGCAGCGTCCACGCGCTACGGCCGCGCCGAAGGTGCGCCAAAGGTAAGCCCGTCTACGCCCGTCCGCGCCTGGACCGCGCCCAGCGCCAGAGCCCCTGGCCCTCGCACTGCCCAGCCCCCCCGCGTCACCTACGATGCCGCCACCCTCCTAGCCCTTAATCCCGGTCGCGCCCCCAACTGCGTCCAAGCCGCTCCTGGACGCACCCATGGACCGTTCTCCTGCTTCTCCTGCAAATTCTGCGGCACCGACAACATCTCCACTACGACCACACCACAGATTCCCGACCCCAACCACCTACAATGCATCCTCCTCAACACCCGCTCGGTCCACAGGCACGCCATTGACCTCTGGAACCTACTAGACACCATCTCTCCTGACGTCGCCTTCCTAACGGAAACATGGATGAACGCTTCCTCCGCGCCTGACATCGCCATCGCTATCCCTGATGACTATAAGATCACACGCAAGGACCGCACCGACCACACAGGAGGTGGAATCGCTATCGTCCATAAGAAAACAATCCGCATCTCAACCAGCTCTGATGCCAACCTCGCCAATTCCGAACACCTTCACTTCCAGATCCACATCGACCCCAAGACCACACTCAGAGGCACCCTCCTCTACAGACCACCAGGACCACGCACAAAATTCAGTGAAGACATCACGGACTTCATCACCCCACACGCGCTCCCCTCCAAAGACTACATTCTTCTGGGAGACCTCAACTTCCACCTTGAAAAGATCAACGACCGCAACACCGCCACCCTCTTAGACAACCTCGCCAACCTCGGACTTAAACAACTGGTCACTTCCCCCACCCACATCGCAGGTCACACACTCGACCCCATCTTCACCTCCAGCAACCATGTCTCCTTCAGCCACACTTCAGATCTCCTCTGGACTGACCACAGCTGCGTTCACTTCACCTACAACAAGCCGAAACCCATCATCCACCTCCAACCAACTCTACAAAGAAACTGGAACAAAATCACCACAGACCAGATCTCCACATCACTCCTTCAAACCTCCCCAGCCCTCTCCTCTAACGCCAACGAAGCCGCCGCCAACCTCACCCTATGGTTATCCAACACCGCCGACACCTTAGCACCACTGAAAAAACGGCAAAGCAAACCAGGCAGCAAGAAGGCCTCATGGTTCAACGATGATCTTAAGAAATCCAAGAAACTCTGCCGCTCCCTTGAAAAGGCCTGGAAAAAAGACCCAACCACCAGCACCAAGGACGCCTTCAAAAGCGCCACCCGCACTCACCACCAACTGATCCGAAAAGCCAAGAAAACAGCATTCAAGGATCGACTTGACAACAACGCCCACAACAGCAAGGAACTTTTCAACATCGTCAAGGAATTTTCCAACCCCTCGGCCAACTCCAACGACATCACCCCCTCTCAAACCCTCTGCGACTCCCTAGCCTCTTTTTTCCACAACAAGATTGCAGACATCCACAACAGCTTTGACAACCAACCCGAAAACCAACCCACCCTACCAGCTGCTGACCATCTTCCCCCCGTCAACACCCTGAACGCCTGGAACCCAATCTCCACTGAGGACACCATCCGCCTGATGAATTCCATCCACTCTGGATCCCCCACGGACCCATGCCCTCACCACATCTTCAACAAAGCAGACTCCGTCATAGCACCTCACCTCCGAGACGTCATCAACTGCTCCTTCAACTCCGCTTCCTTCCCAGAAGATTGGAAACACGCTGAACTCACCGCCCTTCTGAAAAAACCAACAGCAGACCCCACCGAACTCAAAAACTACCGCCCCATCTCGCTTCTTCCATTCCCGGCCAAAGTCACCGAGAAAGCTGTCAACAACCAGCTCGCCGCCTTCCTCGAAGCCAACAAATCACTCGACCCCTCACAATCTGGCTTCCGAGCCAAACACAGCACTGAGACCGCCCTCATCGCAGCAACAGACGACATTCGAACTCTACTGGACAATGGAGACACAGTCGCCCTCATCCTCCTCGACCTCTCTGCAGCCTTCGACACAGTCTGCCACAGCACCCTTTTACAACGCCTCAGAAACATCGGAATCCAAGGAAAGGCACTGGAATGGATCACCTCGTTCCTCACCGGAAGAACCCAGAGAGTCCGCCTCCCACCATTCAAGTCCGAGGCATCTGAAATCATCTGCGGCGTACCACAAGGATCCTCACTCAGTCCCACCCTCTTCAACGTATACATGAGCCCCCTCGCAGCCATCGCCCGCCAACACAACCTCAACATCATCTCTTACGCGGATGACACTCAACTGATCCTATCTCTCACCAAGGACCCCAGCACCGCTAAAACTAACCTACACGAAGGAATGAAAGAAGTCGCCGAATGGATGAAACAAAGCCGTCTGAAACTGAACTCAGACAAAACAGAAGTCCTCATCTTAGGTAAATCCCCCTCTGCATGGGACGACTCCTGGTGGCCGGAAGCCCTCGGAAATGCACCCATCCCGACAGACCACGCACGGAACCTTGGCGTCATCCTGGATTCTTCACTCTCAATGAACAGACAAGTCAGCGCCGTATCCTCTTCCTGCTTTAACATTCTTCGCATGCTCAGAAAAACATTTCGCTGGATCCCCTCCGAAACAAGGAAAACAGTCACCCATGCTCTAGTCACGAGCCGACTGGACTACGGAAACACCCTCTACGCAGGTACCACCGCCAAAATCCAGAAGAAACTACAGCGAATCCAAAACGCCTCAGCCAGGCTCATATTAGACATCCCACGCAACGAACACATCTCTGGTCACCTTAAAGACCTCCACTGGCTACCCGTCAATAAGAGGATCACTTTCCGACTGCTTACCCACGCACACAAATCACTCTACGACATCGGACCAGATTGCCTCAACTCTCGACTGTCCTTCTACACCCCCTCCCGCCAACTTCGCTCTTCCAACCAAGCCTTCGCCACTGTTCCTCGCATCAACAAGACCACCATGGGAGGCAGATCCTTCTCATACCTGGCTGCCAAAACATGGAACTCACTCCCCGCTTACCTTCGCCTCACCCAGAACCACCTAGCGTTCAGAAAGCAGCTTAAAACGTGGATTTTTGACAAATAATCCACCTCCCCTTCCTAAGCGCCTTGAAACCCTCTGGGTATGTAGTGCGCTATATAAATGTTTTGACTTGACTTGACTTGAACGCATCCAGAACGCTTCAGCCAGACTCATACTAGACATCCCGCGTAAATAACACATCTCTGGTCACCTGAAAAACCTCCACTGGCTCCCCGTCAATAAGAGGATTACCTTCCGGCTCCTTACCCACGCACACAAAGCACTCTACGAAATCGGACCCGAATGCCTCAACACACGACTATCCTTCTACACCCCCTCCCGCCAGCTACGATCCTCCAACCAAGCCCTTGCCACCGTACCTCGCATCAACAAAACCACCATGGGAGGTAGATCCTTCTCCTACCTAGCAGCTAAAACTTGGAACTCACTTCCCACTCACCTTCGCCTTACTCAGAACCACCTAGCATTCAGAAAGCAACTCAAAACGTGGATATTTGACAAGTAATTCCCCACCCTTCTTCAAGCGCCTTGAGACCCTCTGGGTATGTAGCGCGCTATATAAATCTATTGACTTGACTTGACTTGACTTGATCATCTTAGCTCCAAGCCTCGGGCCGGGATTGGCCGAGAGGGGGTTTTAGCTGATGGGAAGGCCCGGGTGCTCATCCCTCGGTCTGGAGGCTGGCATGCCCCTGGTCTGGCACTGGTTTTGCTGCAGTGAGTGCCTGGGCTTTGCCCCCCTCACAGTCAGTCCCCGCCGAGGCCAGAGGGTGTGTTTTGTTGCCTGGGGCAGTATGGGGAGGGCCCGTGATGTGGTCCTGCACGGCCTTTGTGTCCCCTGCGATCGTGGTTCCTTGCTGTGGCACTGGCTTTGAGATTATGTAGCGGGAAGGCTGCCTGCCTTGTTTCCACCTCGTTTTGAGTGGCAAATTGGGTTGGTGGTCGCGTCGCATGGTACTGGGAGGCGACGGACGTCGGGTTAGCTGCGGTAAGTGCGGGCAATTATTACCTGGAGAAGTGTGGCTCACCGGTTAGAGGCGGCAGACCCTGAAGCAGAGGTCGGCCCGGGACCAGGGTTCAATTCCCGACGCGGCAGGGTACGGAACCAATGTCAGCGGGCTCGATAAATCTCGCCTCAGTGCCTCGCTAACCATGGGTCCCACTCTGGGCATTAAGCTTGCTTAATCTCCACAACGGCCCCCTCGCTGCCGGGGATGCCTGGCTTCACCTTGGGGATGCCCAATAGGGACCTTCTCATAGGGAAAGCCAGGACGGGTTCCCCAACGGTACATAGTGCCAAGAAACCCCAGGGTGAACGTGCGCTCTACAAATTCATACTAACATAACCTATTTTATGTACCCCATGGCTCCGATCCAGGTTCCCCGGGGGAGAGTCTTTGTGTTGTCCGCTGTGCCCTGGGCCCCTGACTGTGTTGCAATGGATGTTATATTCTTTGGGCCGAGTGGGCCGTTAGGGCCACCGCATAGTGGACGGTTTTCGCCGGTGGCCGAGGCCAAAAAGCAATGCATGTGGAAGGCCCGCGGCATGATGAGCCAGCCCCCAAGGGAAGAGACCGATTGATGGATCCAACTATGCCACGGGCTGAAATGAAGGCGCTAGTGATTTTTAATATGATGGGGCATTCCATGCATGCAGTTTTTCTTATCTGTTCGGGCTTATGTGGGTTCTAGCACTTCGAGGTATAACTTATCGGCTAGTGCGGCCGACTCTGAAGCTGGTGTCCAGGTTCGAGTCGGTGAGAGGCCCAAACATCGCGTGATTCTATTCAATTCTCCTGTCCCTGCCCAGAGGAAGCGCTGCTGGGGTCGCCTGTGAGCCTGTCGTGTGTCCTGAGTTCGGTACCACCGGATGTAGGCGGGCTGGCGGAAGCGCGGGTGGCTGCGGACACACACTTTACATATGCAGGGCTGAACCGGAACGCCCCAGTCACCTGGTGCCGAGGGACTGGGGCAGACATGCTGGTGCGCATCCTCGTGTAAACGGTTTCAATACATACCTTAAAGTAATTTTCGCACAGAAGAATATCCAAACAATCGTTTTCTCACCATGTTTGCTTTAATTTCTTCAGGGCAAATACTGTGTTTACGGCGGGTGCTAGAGGGGAATCAGAACTTCGAGAATGGGAGGTGTTGCTACACTTTCCACACCCACATTTCCTCTCAGCACCTCTGTGGTAATTTCTTTCTGCCCAGTCCCGCTGTTCCGCTCACCACCTCCCTGCTCACGACAATCACTCTGGCCCACAGTTGATCTGAATTTTACGTCACTTGTGACGTCGGTTACGTTATGACTCTCGCCTGAGTCCCCCCCTCTGGGGGTTGTATCGGGGCTGGGTGGCAGCAGGGGTGCGGGCACCTTGGCGGGTTTTCGGCTGCTCCTGTTTGGTAAGGGGCGTCCCTTCCGGGTAGCCCCGGCCTTGAGTGGGCTCTGAGGGTATGGAGGTATGGGGGAGGGGGGGGGCAGCGATCCTTTGTGTCTGCCCCGGCTTCACCAGCCGACCTGTCTTGCAAGGCCGCTCATCCTCCCACCCTCCGGGTCCCAGTGGGGGTTGCTCACCCAGGTGCCTGGCATGCTTTCTCTCGCCTGCGGGCATTTATATGGACACTGGGTGGGCAGGGCCCTGTAGTGAGAGGATCCTCCTCACACACACCGGCACGGCCCCTCTCCCACCTCCCAGGTCAGTATCATTCCCAGGAAGGGTGGCGCGTAGCGGACGAGGGATATGGGGGGTAGGAGCTGCCGCTTGGCCCCTCAAATGCAAAATTGCTCCCTGCCTCAGAGAACAATGCTGCCAAATCCCTCCTCGGGCAGCGTTGTCCCTCCTCGGGCGGCGTTGTCCCTCCTCGGGCGGCGTTGTCCCTCCTCGGGCGGCGTTGTCCCTCCTCCGGCGGCATTGTCCCTCCTCGGGCGGCGTTGTCCCTCCTCGGGCGGCAGCGTTGTCCCTCCTCCGGCGGCATTGTCCCTCCTCGGGTGGCGCTGCCCCTCCTCAGGCGGCGTTGTCCCTCCTCGGGCGGCGTTGTCCCTCCTCGGGCAGCGGTGTCCCTCCTCGGGCGGCGTTGTCCCTCCTCCGGCGGCGTTGTCCCTCCTCGGGCGGCGTTGTCCCTCCTCGGGCGGCGTTGTCCCTCCTCGGGCGGCGTTGTCCCTCATCCGGCGGCGTTGTCCCTCCTCCGGTGGCGTTGTCCCTCCTCGGACGGCGTTGTCCCTCCTCCGGCGGCGTTGTCCCTCCTCGGGCGGCGTTGTCCCTCCTCCGGCGGCGTTGTCCCTCCTCCGGCGGCGTTGTCCCTCCTCGGGCGGCGTTGTCCCTCCTCCGGCGGCGTTGTCCCTCCTCGGGCGGCGTTGCCCCTCATCCGGCGGCGTTGTCCCTTCTCCGGCGGCGTTGTCCCTCCTCGGACGGCGTTGTCCCTCCTCCGGCGGCGTTGTCCCTCCTCGGGCGGCGTTGTCCCTCCTCCGGCGGCGTTGTCCCTCCTCCGGCGGCGTTGTCCCTCCTCGGGCGGCGTTGTCCCTCCTCCGGCGGCGTTGTCCCTCCTCCGGCGGCTTTGTCCCTCCTCGGGCGGGTGTGGCATCGTTGCGCTGTGTTGGCAGCGCACTTTGGTTATCGAGTGCCTGGCACCATCGGGCGTCATGTGCGGTGAGTCCCAGGGGCAGGAAAGACCTCGGGGGCCTTTTTTCATTCTAAATTCTTTTTCGCACATTCTAATAATTCACATTAGCCGTGGTATGGACAGGCGGACGGCTGATAGGACACCCGCCGCCCTGGCCCCAAGCCCCGCGTCACGGGTGCGGGGCTGTCGAGTGCTGCGTTGCGTGGAATGGCATTTATCGCGCGGGGCACTCAGGCGTACAACGTTCTGCTCAATGTACCAGTCGCCAAGGCTGTGGTGCTGTTTAATGTAACATTTGTCGCACTGAGGTAAATGGAAAAGGCATGACGCTGGTGTCAAAGAATGCACTGCAGAACCATCCTTGGTATGCAACCAATGCTGCCTTCGTAGCGCTGCTTTTCACATGCTGCTCTGTGTATTCAGAGCAGCGGGCGGTGCCTGGGCAGCATTCACATCCGCCTGGCAGCTCAGTCATATGCCACATGCTAAATGTTCTATAAGTCTGGGCTAATTATGTATTTCTCATGCAATAATTGGTGTGTTTTGTTTTTGAAAAACAACTGGTGAGTCAGGGCAAATCATGCATCCCCTGTGCCATAAGGGAATGTGTTCTCTTGTAAAACCACTAGTGATTCTGGGAAAATCATGCGTCTCCTGGGCAATAAGGGAATGTGTTCTCTTGTAAAACCACTGGTACTCAAGTAAGGGCTCTGAGACTGACGACCGAGTTAGCAATATGCTTACCTGTCAAGGCTGAGTATGGGCTGTTATCATGCATTTGTTCTCTCTTCCAGAAACGCCGGGTTTCTTTCTCTGATGGTCACACCACGCCTAGCAGGCTGGCCTGCCAGGGTCAGAGAAGGGACAGGGGAAGAGCACCCTGGGGCCAGTGTGTGGGGCTCTGGGTCAGCAGGTCCAGGAATGGAGTGTAACCTTTTTTCTAATTTCATGAAAATCGGACCAAGCACGCAGGCACTGCTCAGAGAAGGGCAGCTGGGAAAGGAAGCAGGAGAATGCTGTTCATTGTTCCTTGTTGCACACAGCAGGGGAAAGGACCCGTCCAGGTAGTTACGGGCAACGCTACTGTCAATTTTGTACCTTGTTTAATCCCACAAGGTGAGAAAGTAAAGTCTGGTCTTCCGTAAGTGCGATCAGGGTCCTCCACTGATTTTTCAGCATCGAGTTCTCCTGTGCTATATTTGACTAGGTGGTTTATTAACGTGGTTTTCTGGTGGGAAGCACCGTCACCATTGTCACCACCGGCGCCCCTGACAGCTGCCAGGCGGTGGCACTGTCTGGCTTTTAGGGAGGACCACCCAAACAGGCGCGCAGTAAGTCAGTTCTGTTGGGACGAATGCTCCGTTAGTAAGAGCTCCTTAGGGTAAGACGTGCGAGGCATGGACCTGGGGTGACCAGCTCAGGCTTGCTCCTGGGTTTGTAAAGTTGAGGTGATGGGCCAGTTGGTGTTGCACCATGCGTAAGCCAGATGCCACAGTTGAATACTGGCACATGGCGTGCATCATCAAGATTTACAGTTTGGGATATTAACACATGCCCTATGCACATTTACGATTAGGTTCTGATTCTCCTACTCTGGCACAACACCGCATATATTGTACATTCAAGGCACATGTTATACGATCCACCGACCCCGATGACGGGTAACCACACATCTCCTCCTCTAAAATACTAATAAAAAACAGTGAGCTGTTAACAGTCATCAGTGACATGAAAGGCAGAAAAGTATTGATTAGAGCGTATTGGATTTTCCCCCAGACTTTCAGAATCCTAATGTTGCTGCTTACCCCATCTGTAAGGTCCTTTGCATAATGGTGGGGGCGGCCCCTACCTCGTTTCACAGGTCACTCCCTGTCGGGTCTAGCTAACAATCATCTCAGTTGACTTCAAATTTACAGCCTCTCGTTTTGCCATCTGTGAATAGGTCAGCTACAAACATGAATAAAGCAATGCATGGGCCCGCTAAGGATATAGTACAGCATCCAGTTTACCGGTTCTATATGGGACCATCACTAGCAACAGCAGCTGCACACATGGGTAGCAGTAAAGCTTCTTTTATGCCGCCCAGGGTTGGGGCT
Organism: Lissotriton vulgaris; assembly: GCF_964263255.1. Taxonomy (NCBI): domain Eukaryota; kingdom Metazoa; phylum Chordata; class Amphibia; order Caudata; family Salamandridae; genus Lissotriton; species Lissotriton vulgaris. The sequence continues at coordinate 347,639,232 of NC_141686.1, forward strand.
GGCAAGGTCATCATCTTGGGGCCAGAAACGGAATAGGCATAGACATATCTGTGACTGCAATGTGCATTCAGCAGTAAAGCAAGCTAAGTTTCAGCAGAACCCTGGTATACGGTCGGGAATAAATGCAAGGTTATGGGCTACACATAAATAGGCCTTTCTGTCAGCAGGGGCGTGAGTGAGCCATTCCCACGAGGGTGCGTTTGCCTTGTTACTGCTGATATGGAGGGGATGGAGCACTAATACGGACACCTACCAGAGCTCAGTTTTTATTTATTTATTTATTAATGCAATGTATAGAGCGCGAACGATTGCCCAAGGGCGTCTCGGAGTTTGCAGTCGTAGTTGAGAGGGTACAGGGACATTAGTCATATGTTTGCCCATGTCCCCTGATCAAAAAGGATTGCATGTTACCAGTCGCTTCAGTTAAGCGAAGTGGCCTTGGGAGTTGTCAGCCAACATTGGGTCTGCTTTGTGGTGGTCAGCCGGCTGGCAGGCCTTTATATGTGGAGTTATAGCTCAGGTATGTCCAAGTAAGGGTTAGGAGGCCAGATGCCAGACCGGGGATACAAGTTCAAAGGCCTGTAGAGCGACAGAACTGATAGGGGCTTTAGTTTGCTGGTCAGCACAGCTGTCCAGACTGGGAAAGAACCTGTCCTTGGTTGATCTGAGGTAGGCCTTGGAATAAGCAGGGTATAGGTAACTAGGTCTATAGTGGTGGGGAGGCCCTGGGGTGATGGTGGCCACACCCAGTGCTGTGGCGGAGTTACAGGGCAATCCAGAGGCTGTAAGGTACAGTAAGGGTACCCTCTGCAGGAGCACAGTAAGGGTGCGAAAGCCAAAATCCCCAGGGAGGTCCTCACATTGGACCCTGGAGGAGCGATGGCGCCCCGTTAGTCCTACCGGCGGTTGTGGACCTGAGAAACTGGGGGTTGCCTGCAACTCTCCGCCCCCCCTGAGCTGGGAGGCCCGTGAGTAAGGGGTGGACTGGCGGTCCACCGGTGGGAGGGGCTAGATGGGAGGGGCTAGACCCTCCCCCAAATTGACAAACACCGGTTGGCGAGGGCCACCGGACAGATTGGCTCATCAGGTGGGCAGGTGGTGAGGGGCTGCCTGCCATGGGATCGCAACTTCACACAGTGGCTGACCGCCTGCGCAGACGACCATGCGCCACTGAAGAACCCTCCCAGCAGACCCAGAAGCAAGAAAGCCACCTGGTTCACCGACGAACTCAAGGACTCCAAGAAGAACTGCCGCACCCTCGAGAAAGCCTGGCTCCTCAACCAGACCACAGACAACATGACCACCCTCAAACTAGCCACCCGCAAGCACCACCAGCTCATCCGAAGAAAACACTGAAGGAATGACTGGACAACAACGCCCACGACAGCAAGGAACTCTTCAGCATCGTCAAGGAGTTCTCCAACCCCAGCACCAGCAACAACGACATCACTTCTTCTCAAGACCTCTGCGACTCTCTGGCCTCGTTCTTCCACCGCAAGATCACCGACATCCACAACAGCTTCGGCGCACCATCCACGCACCCCACCGTCGAACCAACGCCCCCCACCACCACCCTCCGCACCTGGACCACGGTGACCACCGAAGACACAGCCCGCACGATGGACACCATCCACTCTGGATCTCCAACTGATCCCTGCCCCCACCACGTCTTCAACAAGGCCGACCCCATCATCGCACCCCAACTGCGGGACATAATCAACATCTCCTTCAACACCGCCACCTTCCCGGAGAGCTGGAAGCACGCCGAACTCAGCGCCCTACTGAAGAAACCAACAGCGGACCCCACCGACCTCAAGAACTTTCGCCCCATCTCGCTCCTCCCTTTTCCTGCCAAGGTCATCGAGAAGACCGTCAACAGACAGCTTGCCACCTTCCTCGAGACGAACGGATCCCTTGACCTCTCACAGTCCGGTTTCCGAGCCAACCACACCACCGAGACCACCCTCATCGCAGCCACCGATGACATCAGAACCCTGCTCGACGAAGTGGAAACGGCGGCCCTCATCCTCCTGGATCTCTCCGCAGCGTTCAACACTGTCTGCCACCGCACCCTAGTCCAACGCCTCAGCAACACAGGTGTCCAAGAGAAGGCTCTGGAATGGATCATCTCGTTCCTCATCGGAAGAACACAGAGAGTCCGCCTCCCCCCGTTTCGATCCGAGGCCACCGAAGTCATGTGCGGCGTACCGCAAGGATCATCACTCAGCCCCACCCTCTTCAACGTCTACATGAGATCCCTTGCAGCCATTGCACGCCAACACAACCTCAACATCATCTCCTACGCCGACGACACCCAACTGATCCTCTCCCTCACCAGTGACCCCGCCAACGCCAGAACTAGCCTACACGAAGGGATGAAAGAAGTCGCCGAGTGGATGAAGAACAGCCGCCTGGAACTGAACTCAGACAAGACGGAAGTCCTCATCCTGGGACCATCGCACTCCGCCTGGGACGACACCTGGTGGCCCCCGGCCCTAGGCAGCGCACCCAAGCCAACAGACCACGCACGCAACCTGGGCTTCTTCCTGGACTCCTCCCTCTCGATGACCAGACAAGTCAACGCCGTCTCCTCATCATGCTTCAACACCCTACGCACGCTCCGTAAGATCTTCAGATGGATCCCGACCGAAACCAGGAAGACGTTCACTCAGGCACACGTCACGAGCCGACTGGACTACGGAAACACCCTCTATGCCGGAACCACAGCCAAGCTACAGGAAAGACTCCAACACATCCAGAACGCCTTCGCCCGACTCATCCTGGACATCCCCCAACGCAGCCACATCTCCGAACACCTGAGGGACCTGCACTGGCTCCCCGTCAGCAAGAGAATCACGTTCAGACTCCTCACCCACGCACACAAGTCCCTCCACGACCTGGGCCCCAAGTACCTCAATGACCGCTTGACCTTCTACACGCCCACCTGCCAGCTACGTTCGACAAGCCTTGCCCTCGCCGCCGTACCACGCATCCGAAGAGCCACCGCCGGAGGAAGATCCTTCTCCTACCTGGCGGCCAAGACATGGAACTCCATCCCCACCCACCTCCGGCTGACCCAGGACCATCTCGCCTTCAGGAGACAACTCAAGACCTGGCTGTTCGAGCAATAACAGACCCCCCTTCTCCCAAGCGCCTTGAGACCCTCCGGGTGAGTAGTGCGCTATACAGATGCTATGATTGATTGATTGATTGATTTGGGTTTCTAAGAATCCCCATGAAGTGGTACATATTGCAAAATAGAAAGTTCTAATGCTTTATTTTGTGGTAGTGAGGACGAGCAGTTAGGCTTATCCCAAGGTCGTGCTAAGCATTTGTTGTCACACACAGAGGCAAGAAGCAAGACACACCTTCAAGAATAAATGTGAGACCAATGTTGTATAAAAATAACACAAATCTTTAAATATTTTTGAGAAGCAAGACTTCAAATCTGAAATACACTTTGTACAGTTCTAAAATACTTAGGGGCATATTATCAAGGTAAAGCGATGATATGATCACCGCTTTAGCGTCTGTTTTCGCACGAAAAGCGGCAATAATAATATTGCATTATTTACAAGGACACGCTAGCACGTGTTTCTTTGATTCTGCTCCCGTTTTGTGAATGCCTCGCTTTGCATCTCCAATGAGATGCAAAGTAGGCATTCCCTGGGAAAACATATGGGAAATTATTGTAACTGTCCTTCGCCGTATTTACAATACGGCCCAGGACACCTTAGCGATATGTATAGACGCGCTAACAACGGTTATCGCTGTTATTGTACGTCTGCTTTTTTCCTGACTAACATATATTTTAGATGGGAGGTGGATTGAGCGGCTAAAGCCACATCTCCCTATTATCAAATATTCCCCTATCGCTGCAGGATTATCGCTGGATTCCCAGCAATAATCCTGCATTTTGCGGCCATCCCCGGATTTCACATCGCCGTGGAGATAAGCAAATCCTCGCTAAGCCAGCTCAGCGCTATTTAACGCTGTTCTTTGTTAATATACCCCTTAAACAAATACTTTGTAGACTGTAAATTTTGAAAGAAAAGAGACGCAGTTCAAAGTGTCCAGGGGCAGATCATCAAGGGCTTTATCTCCGCTTTTTTGGCTTTAAAAGCCAAAGAGGCGGAGATAAAAATATTGCCCTATCAACATCAGGGTGCGAACATGCAAAATCGTATGTTAGCACCCTTCTCCACTACGCTTCCCTTTGAGATGCAAAGTGGGCATTCCAGAGCAAAATAATAGGAGAAATGTTGCTAAGCGACATTTCTCCTATTATCAAGCTTCAAGCTAACCCTGTTAGAGACAAAAAAAGCATCGCTAACCACGGTTAATGCTGCTTTTTTACGTCTGCTAATTGTTAGCCTTAGCCATGTAATCCAATGGGAGGTGGATTACATCGCTGAGTCCACCAGGGGCTATCAACAAGGATATCCCTGTCCTTGTCGTTGTATTGCTGCATTACCAGCGATAACCTCCCAAAATGCTGCTATCTCTGGGTTTATTATCGCCTAGGCAGTTAGCGTTGGTTATAACGCGATAACCAGGCGATATTATCCAGCAATAACGGGCGTCAAAAAAATGAACGTTAAGCGCCCTTAGCGTTAATTTTCCCTGTTCCTTGTTAATATGCCCTGCAGTACTTTAGGTATCTACCCACTGGATGGTCGATACCCTTCAGATAGTTACCATCATCGTCAATGCAGAAAGCAACGGAGCGGGGAGCTTCATACTCAGTTCAGTGAAATGTCAACGAGGTCACCATCATGGTCGCTGGCAGCAGGTCACTTTAAGCCTGTGTGAGCACAGCCAACCCGGCCGTCGCTGTTGTTGGGAGAAAGGTGCAGGCTTGGTTGGTGGACTACCACCGACGCAGTTATCCATGTGATTGTTGGAAGGAGGAGTTCACCAAGGAGTTTCGGATGACCACACTACCTAGAGTTGTTGGAGATCTTTTTCACCGGCAGGGTGAAGATCGTGGAGGGCCCAGGGTTCAGGGACAGCAGGAGTCAATGTGCCATGGAGCAGCAGTACCAGAAGTCTTGGGTGTTGGAGGTCGAATATCACTGGCAGCAGGTGAGTTGCAGAGCAGACCGTCAGAGAGGAGAGGCAGTCTTGCCAAGGTTGCGGCTTTCCCCATTGAAGCCAACAGGAGGAGGGTTGGGATCTCAGGAACGGGGCTATTGTCAGCATCGGTTGCTGTGGTGAGAGGATCCCTTCAGATGATGGAGGCATGCTGTAAGTTCCTTCACAGTAGTGAGTTGCGTCGACACATGTGCCGGTTCTCAAACACCGTGGGGGCATATCATCAAGGGCTTGCGATAGACTTAGCGTCTGTTTTCGGGCGCAAAGCAGTGATAATTCTATTGCACAATTATCAAGCAAGCGCTAAACTGCTTTAGCGGTTGCTTGATAATGTAGCGACCGTTTTCAATTACACCTTGCATGTCATCGCTAATGACATGCAAGGTAGGCGTTCCTGACTTAAAAGTCAATGGAAACAGTCGCTGAAACACCATCGCCCTATTACCAATGCAGCCCGAATCCAGCGATGCGATAAAAAAAGTGCGCTAAGCGCGTTTATTGCATTTCCCTAACGCCTACATAAAACATGACTTAGCCATACATTGCCATACATAACATTGGAGATGGATAGGCAGGTTAAGACCACGCTTGCCTATTAGCACGCTTTTTCTTAGCGCACTGGGTTTATCGCAGCATTTCTCCCGCTAAAACCCGCTATCGCTGGCTTTCACATCACATCTTAGCGGCTGCTTGATAATAGGCTGCTAATGATGCAATGTGAACCAGCAATGGACGGCGATAAAAAACAATGCGCTCCACGAGCTTTGCGATATGTATCGCGTTTTGTTGATAATATCCCCAAGGTTCTTTGCCGGTGGTTGCCGAGGACGAGAGCCTCCAGCCTAAAAGGAGATTCATTGGCAATTGGTGAAGGCTGGAAGGGCTCTGTTTTTTTTTTTTTTGAGGCCTTGCAGTTCTCTGAAAGGACAGCCCCCCTACACTTTGGGGGCGCCTTATGAGTTAAAGATTTCTATGGCCATCTTGATTTAGCCCTCAATGTATATCTGACATTATGTATCAGAGCACTTGGTGGGGTAGCTATGAATAACGCAATGATCTTGAGCTCGCAGGAAGTGATGGACAGTAGGGTTAGCGCATGCCGGATTAATAGCAGGTCGCTTCCCACACACCTGGATGGCATTTGGCTTTCCCTTATGGGCAATACCTGGGAAGTGATGCTCTTGACAGAAACATGGATAATAGAGGAATTAAAGCCGAATCTGACCCCTGCTATTCCTCCTGGCTTCCGAATTATCTGTGCTAACAGGGGCATTGATAGAAGCGGGGATGACGTGGCCATTATTTTGAAGAATTCATGGGAGATTTCTACATTGGAGGTGAGTAAAATGGGCAATATGGAGGGTTTAAACTTCTGGTTTAAGATCTCACCCCCTCTCTCCTTTGCGGGGCAACTGATATATAGACTGCCTGACTGCCCGCACAGCCTAACACCAGAATTGTGCAACTTCGTTGCCCAGAGGTCACTGCAATACACTAACTTCACGGCTCTACGAGGCTTCAATCTCCATGCAGTCCATTTGCCATCAGGCTTCTGAGCCGATAATGGCACTCCATGGCTTTAACCTCACTCAGCTCCTGGATTCTCCCTCTCATAGAGCTGGCCGTGCACTAGATCTAACCTTTTTGAACATCCGAACTTTGAGAGAGGAGGAGCCTCTGTGTATGTTTGGAACGCGACAGCTAAATTAATTCGACAGGTCCTTTTCCGCCATCATATTTCCCCTCACATTAGACAGTTACATTGGCTCCCGGTGACAAAGAGGATTGAATTCAAGGCTCTGACCCTGGCTTCCATGACAGGGGTCCTGGTAACCTTACCCTTAGGCCGTATCTTCAGAAAGGCACTATGAGATCTAATTTCCAGCACCTGCTCTGCGTCCCTCACTAGGCGAACACTCGACTGGGAGGGAGGTCTTTCACGGTCAGGACCGCTGGACTATGGAACTCTTTGCCACCTCGCCTGCGCCACATGGAGTCACAACAAGAGTTCAGGAAGACCTTAAAAACTTGGGGGCATATTATCAACAAATAGCGATATTTATCGCTAAGTAGGCTTAGCGGCAATTTTTTTTATCGCAGCGCATCACCAGATTTTATCACAGAGATAATGTGCTATTAGCAACGTTTATCTCAAAAGCGAAAAAATTCCCAGCGATAGCGGTAAAATCACTGAATATAGCTGAGAATACAGCGATATTCACGCATTATCGCTAACAGGGTCTTACCCAATATATTCACCTCCCATTGGATATAATGGCTAAGAACTGGTCTGAGCAGGTGTTAGTTTTTGGAGATATTCGCGCTTAGCGCCAATATTTCCATCGCTACGCCTGCCTTGCTAATAGGCGATAGCGACGTTAGTGACTGCTTTCAGTCGCTAACAGGTTGGGTACGCCCACTTTGCATGTCATTAGCGATAAATATCGCTGACATGCAAAGCGGGCCCCAAACCACTCGCTATCGCCTACAAGCTGTTGCTAACTGCTGTTAGCGACAGCTTGCTAATAGGGCGATAGAATTATCGCCGCTTAGCGGCCGAAAATGCCCGCTAAAGCGGCAATAATTTCCTATCACCCGCCTTGATAATATGCCCCTTGTCTCTTTAGTCAAGGTTAGCTCCATGGTTTGGCTAGATCTCTGATGCAATAGTCGCATAGCGCTAACGCCTCTGCTTGCGGTAGTTGTCGCGCTCTATAAATGTTTGCAGTAGTAAATGTTTTTTATTATTTACTATTATCAATATGTACTTCACACATGTTCTGTATTCTCACTGCTTATTGAGGTCCCAGAGTCTGGAACACCAAAGTTTCAAATATACTCTGTATCTGATGTAGATTAGCCATTTTTTACACTTGTCCTGTTTCATGGTGACAGAAAACACACATCGGGCAATGAAATGTGCATATATTTACTAGTGAAAATTAAATTGGATCACACAGGAACCGTTCACATGATAACAACCCCAAAGGATTTTGCAAGCAAGTGGATTTCTAGACAGAGTCCTTGTGGGGAACGTGCCAAGGATCATGTTGAGGATTAGGAGATTATCAGTCAGGTGGATGATCGCAGTGTCATTGGGGACGATGGGCCACATTGGCAGTCCACAAATGTCCAAGGTGAACAGGGCAAAGTCATGATGAGGACAGTGACAGGTGATGTTTCCTGGCATGTTGGTGAGCACAGGGCGAACCCTCATGGTCGATGGTTGGGAGGTTTTCATCATCATCACTATCATCAGTGATGTCTGGGATAGGCTGATGGGACAGGCTGATGACATGGAGGTAAGGTTTCATCCTCTGCAATGGAAAGGGCAAAAACTATTGTTGCTGTCTGTTACATGTCGACATGTTGTTAAGCATTTAACGTTCAAAGTGCATGACACTTTCTATTTGTTGGAAAACGAGGCAGTATCTGTGAGGCCTGCACAAATAACATAACACCTTTGTCCTTCACTGGGAACCAAACACCATAGGGCAGCGCCTGACTCTCAGAGGGTAGCGGTGCGGAGCAGTCTGAGGCTTACTCAAGGGAGGCGGTGTGGGCTAGTAATCGCCATTTGCAGGTGCGCAAAAATAACACTCAATAATTGATTGTCCAGTGTGTGCTATGCTTTATAAAAGTAAGAGCCCATTTATTAAACACACACACTACTCAATACTATGCACCAATTCACAAATATACATAAGCTGTTGGAATTACTTTGTGACATTGCATTATTTATTATTAATATTGGATTTGTATAGCACTAGAATCGACTCGGAGAAGTATCTGCGCTTATGTGGGTGCGTATTATTCCAGGGGGGACTGTTGGTTATTTAGGAACAGAAGAGAGTGGTTTTAAGTAATTTTCTAAAAGCAAGATGGTTTGAGCATTCTCTTAATGGAAGAGGGAGGTCATTCCAATGCTTAGGTCCAAGGTATGGGAGAGATTTACCCCCCAATCTTGCTCTCCTGATTCTGGGAACTGTTTGCAGAAATTTGGTGCTGGAGGGCAAGGCGCTCAATGGATGGTAAGGAATAAACTTTTCGGATAGATAGCTGGGGCCGAGATTGTGTAGTGCCTTGTGAATGGCGCAACATATCTTGAACTTTATTCGTTGGCGTATTGGGAGCCAGTGCAGTTTTAGGAGAAGAGGGCGGGAGGCAGATCTGGGCGACATATTTAAGACCAGACGAGCCGCCGTGTTTTGCACCACTTGTAATCTGTTAATTGATGCTTCATTAGCAGACCATTACAATAGTCTAGGCGGAACAATATAAGTGCCTGGGTCAAAGTCTTTCGAACAGAGTCTGGAAGTAAAGGAAAGACTCGTCGGAGTAGGCCCAGGGTGTAAAAGCAAACACCAACTGTCTGACCAACACACTCTTTAAAAGAAAGAGCTTGGTCTAACCGCACTCCCAAGTTTTTAACAGAGATTTTGGGAATAGGGGGCTTTCTAAGATTATTGGGCCGCCAATTTGGGGACCATAGTACTGGGGCCTCTCCAAAAAGTAGGAGCTCAGTTTTACCAACGTTACATTGGAGGAAATTGCTCCTCATCCATTATGAAATGGTATTCATGCCCCGAGAGAAGGTCTCCTGTATAGTCGGAGTAAGTACATCGAAGGGGAAGAGCAGCTGCGTATCTCCTGCATAGGATATTGGAATAAACCCATGTTTTCTTAGAACATTAGCCAAGGGAGCCACATAGATGTTGAATAAAGTGGGACTCAAACAGGAGCCTTGTGGTAATCCCTTGGTAAATCCGATGGGTGCATAGCTATACGCACCTAAAGTAACTGACTGAGTCCGGCCAGATAGGAAACTTGCCAACCAGTGGAAGGCAGAGTCCCTTAATCCCACTTCCTTCAACCTACCGAGCAGTATTTGGTGGGAAACAGTGTTGAATGCGGCGGACAGGTCCAATAGCACCAGAATCATAGAATGGTCCTTGTCTAGGGTCATTCTGATGCTATCTGTGACCTCTAGCAGGGCTGAGTCGGTGCTATATTTGGGCCTAAAGCCTGACTGGGAAGGGTCTAGGCTGCCCAAAGATTCGACAAAGCTCGAGAGATATTTGTTGACATGTCTCTCTAATACTTTACTCGGAAAGGGCAGGAGTGCGATGGGGCGAAGATTAGTCAAGTTGGTTCGAGGGGCCACCGTATTCTTTTGAATGGAATGGATGCATAACATCTCCACCCCCCCTACGGTGGAGGGTCTAGTGCCACCACTCCCATGTATGCACATCATCTTGCCCCCAAATGCCGGTAGTTGAACATAATCAGGAGTGTGGGTCCTGCGCACTGGCACCATCCCAGTGGCGACCCACCCTATTACCTCAACCAGCATTAAAAATGGGTACACCTGCCTTGGTGACCCATAACCCTGACTGAGCCTCTTCTACTGACCATAAAGTATGCACCTCTAAATCTTCGGGGCTTACAGTCTGGATTGTTCCTCACCTAAGTGCAGCAGCAAGAATACATGTTTACGCGCACTTCAGAATGACAGTACTCAGCACATTTGTGGATCATTAGAATGCATTGCAGTTACAGCCCGTAAAGGCATCACAGATAAAATCACAGGTTTAATTAAATACAGTCAGACACCCTAGCAAGAATGTTTAGCCACTTAAATCCACTTTGCTTATGACTCCACCTTAATCATGTACTTCACATTAAACACATGAACTTCAGTCCCTCTAAAAGAAATAACCATTAGTAAATTCAGTTCAGTGCAATTACACCTCTTCACCTCCAGGGGATGCCCTTCTCCAGACATCCCCAACTCAGCCCTTCCCTCCCTGAAGCACTTCCCACTGCACCCTTGGCTGTAGAACAAAAGTTCCAACCCAGAAGGTGTTGAATTGCTGGCTGAGCCCTTGAAGGGTTAATCTTTTTAAGTCCCACATGTGACTTAGGGAGGGTCTCTCTTTGTGCTGGGGGGGGGGAGGGGGGGAGACGGCGCTTCTCCAGTAGCACCCCCAGCACCGCAGCACATGTGTGGAGGTGACCCCGTTCTCCTGGGGCCACCACAAGCCAAGAAAATGCTAGGTTGCCCTTGCATGCCGGTTCTGGCCTGCAAGGCATTGTGGGCTGTGCAGCATAATTGATGAGCAGCTCTCTCCCTGCTACGGGGTGAGTTGTGATATGGGCCTCCGGCCGTTTCTTCGGCTGTTGGGGGGCCCAGTCCCACCCGGACCCCAAGGTGAGTTAGACAGCTCACGGAGCCTACCCCCTGCCACTTATGCCAGTTGTTTGGGGCCCGGTCCCTCCCGGGCACCTGGCTCCTCCTTCTTTTGGTTTTGTGGACCGGGTCCCACCCGGGACCACCGTAGGCCTTCTTCGATGGAGGGCAGCACAGGGAGCCCACCCCGGCTGCCCCCGCCGGCTCCCCGAACGGCCAGCATCCTCGTGTGCTGCCGTGGGAGCCGGCACCTTTCTTCTAGTCTGGCCGCTCAGCGGGCAGACCCGGAACACATCACTGGTCTGCTGGACCTCGGGGGAGTGCGACAGCACTCCCCCGCCTGTGCCTTCCACCTGGGACACACCGGGCCCAGAGTTGGGATCCCGGGCCCCTCCCCACAGCATTCTTCCCGGGGGAGCGCAACGGCGATCCCCGGCTGCAGCGAACGTCTTTGGGGCCCAGAGTTGGGCTCCCGGGCCCCCAGGGACAGTCTTTATGGGGGGGCGAGGGGCCCCCCGACTTCAGCCTTCTTTTCTGGGGCCAGGGTGGGTTCCTGGCACCCCGTTTGCCCCTCTTCAGAGCCCCCACTTGATTTCGACCACGAGCGGGGATGTGGGGCGGCGCGCCCCCTCCTCCGCAACACCGGGGCCATCTTCATGGGGAGTGTGACGGCGCTCCCCAGCAATGAGCTCTCTTTGAGGGGGGCGCGACAGCGCTCCCCCTCCACCGATGTCTTTGGGGGCCAGGGTGGGCTCCTGGCACCCCTCAGGGGCCAGTTCACGGGGAGTGCAAAGGCGTTGCCCGACTTTACTTCTTACCCACCCCGGGGGCTAAGCTGGGATCAGCAGCAGAGCCCCACGTGCTTTGCCATCGGGGGCAGGGGTCAAAGGTCGCTTACCTTCTGGGGGGCATATCTTGGCCCCCAGGGTACCGATCTGCACCATTTTCACATCTTCTTGCTCCTGGTGGTGCTCCCCAGCCACTGAGAGTACTCTCCTTCACCCTCGGGGTCTCCAAGAGGGTGCATTCTGCAGGGAGCGGTCCTAACTGGCTCCCTGCACCACTCTTCTCCTTGCCCAGAGGCCTCTGCTTCTGCGCCCCGGTCCTGGGCTCTTCTTCTGGCGCTGTTAGGCAGTCAGGGGGACTCCCCTTCCAACGGCCCATTGCCAGGCTCCAGCACCTTTCGCCTCCACAGGCCACACCCCAGAGAGAGCTTCTCTTCCTGTGCAAGTACTTTTTAAAAGGTGAGTAGGGGGCTGGCAGGAAGTCTCTGTGGGTCGTATCAAACAGTGACACATCACTTAACTGCCCCTGCTCCCTCCTTCTTGTCCAGCTTCTGGGTTGTTCAAAATGGAGTCGTCCAGTGTCTCTGGCCACATGGCCCCCCTTCCCCCAGTGCTGCCTTCACCTTGGTTCAGCTTGGTGCCTGGCACCCAGCGACAGCAGTTTATGGATTGGCTTGTAGCTCCACCTATCTTTTCTCCTTGGAGGGCAGATCTCCGCTCTGGGAAAAAGGGTCATTAATCTAACCTGCCAGGACCACCCCCTGCCAAGGACTCAGAGAAATATGAAATTTCTGAACGACCTAAAAGCAGTACAAATATGACTTTGGACTCTGCAGAATACTTCTTTTCACATCCGCTACAATGGACGTTTGTGCATGTCTGGAATCTGTAGTCCTTGTGGAAGTCACTCTAACCATAGACCCCACATCCCCATAGGGGAATAATGAAGTGAAAACACAGTACACACTGCCTTTCTGTGGCATGCTTCTTTCCAGTGTATGAAGCCTATTTCATGTCACTATCCAATTCTGCAAAAACAACAGGTGATGGACCGAATGAGGATCAATGTCACACATTCAACCCAGTCAAAAGATCTGGGTCATAATCCATCGTTTTTTTGCACTCCACACCACCCTGGGTTAGACAATGGCGATATGCAAATCAGCTCTGACCCTGTGCCCCATGGGAACAGTCCAGTCCGAACTACAAAAGCCATGTCCTTCCCAGAACGGAATCAAGCATCCGAGGACCGGACCGGTTTCGAGGTAACACCTCTCATCAGCCCGGCTAGCTTGACTCCAGTGGTGTGGAGTGCCTGGGACCCACGTCTGGGCATCCCCAGTACACTTATAGCGGAATTGCAAAAACAACAGGTGATGGACCGAATGAGGATCAATGTCACACATTCAACCCAGTCAAAAGATCTGGGTCATAATCCATCGTTTTTTTGCACTCCACACCACCCTGGGTTAGACAATGGCGATATGCAAATCAGCTCTGACCCTGTGCCCCATGGGAACAGTCCAGTCCGAACTACAAAAGCCATGTCCTTCCCAGAACGGAATCAAGCATCCGAGGACCGGACCGGTTTCGAGGTAACACCTCTCATCAGCCCGGCTAGCTTGACTCCAGTGGTGTGGAGTGCCTGGGACCCACGTCTGGGCATCCCCAGTACACTTATAGCGGAATTGCAAAAACAACAGGTGATGGACCGAATGAGGATCAATGTCACACATTCAACCCAGTCAAAAGATCTGGGTCATAATCCATCGTTTTTTTGCACTCCACACCACCCTGGGTTAGACAATGGCGATATGCAAATCAGCTCTGACCCTGTGCCCCATGGGAACAGTCCAGTCCGAACTACAAAAGCCATGTCCTTCCCAGAACGGAATCAAGCATCCGAGGACCGGACCGGTTTCGAGGTAACACCTCTCATCAGCCCGGCTAGCTTGACTCCAGTGGTGTGGAGTGCCTGGGACCCACGTCTGGGCATCCCCAGTACACTTATAGCGGAATTGCAAAAACAACAGGTGATGGACCGAATGAGGATCAATGTCACACATTCAACCCAGTCAAAAGATCTGGGTCATAATCCATCGTTTTTTTGCACTCCACACCACGCTGGGTTAGACAATGGCGATATGCAAATCAGCTCTGACCCTGTGCCCCATGGGAACAGTCCAGTCCGAACTACAAAAGCCATGTCCTTCCCAGAACGGGATCAAGCATCCGAGGACCGGACCGGTTTCGAGGTAACACCTCTCATCAGCCCGGCTAGCTTGACTCCAGTGGTGTGGAGTGCCTGGGACCCACGTCTGGGCATCCCCAGTACACTTATAGCGGAATTGCAAAAACAACAGGTGATGGACCGAATGAGGATCAATGTCACACATTCAACCCAGTCAAAAGATCTGGGTCATAATCCATCGTTTTTTTGCACTCCACACCACCCTGGGTTAGACAATGGCGATATGCAAATCAGCTCTGACCCTGTGCCCCATGGGAACAGTCCAGTCCGAACTACAAAAGCCATGTCCTTCCCAGAACGGAATCAAGCATCCGAGGACCGGACCGGTTTCGAGGTAACACCTCTCATCAGCCCGGCTAGCTTGACTCCAGTGGTGTGGAGTGCCTGGGACCCACGTCTGGGCATCCCCAGTACACTTATACCGAAATTGCAAAAACAACAGGTGATGGACCGAATGAGGATCAATGTCACACATTCAACCCAGTCAAAAGATCTGGGTCATAATCCATCGTTTTTTTGCACTCCACACCACCCTGGGTTAGACAATGGCGATATGCAAATCAGCTCTGACCCTGTGCCCCATGGGAACAGTCCAGTCCGAACTACAAAAGCCATGTCCTTCCCAGAACGGAATTAAGCATCCGAGGACCGGACCGGTTTCGAGGTAACACCTCTCATCAGCCCGGCTAGCTTGACTCCAGTGGTGTGGAGTGCCTGGGACCCACGTCTGGGCATCCCCAGTACACTTATAGCGGAATTGCAAAAACAACAGGTGATGGACCGAATGAGGATCAATGTCACACATTCAACCCAGTCAAAAGATCTGGGTCATAATCCATCGTTTTTTTGCACTCCACACCACCCTGGGTTAGACAATGGCGATATGCAAATCAGCTCTGACCCTGTGCCCCATGGGAACAGTCCAGTCCGAACTACAAAAGCCATGTCCTTCCCAGAACGGAATCAAGCATCCGAGGACCGGACCGGTTTCGAGGTAACACCTCTCATCAGCCCGGCTAGCTTGACTCCAGTGGTGTGGAGTGCCTGGGACCCACGTCTGGGCATCCCCAGCACACTTATAGCGGAATTGCAAAAACAACAGGTGATGGACCGAATGAGGATCAATGTCACACATTCAACCCAGTCAAAAGATCTGGGTCATAATCCATCGTTTTTTTGCACTCCACACCACCCTGGGTTAGACAATGGCGATATGCAAATCAGCTCTGACCCTGTGCCCCATGGGAACAGTCCAGTCCGAACTACAAAAGCCATGTCCTTCCCAGAACGGAATCAAGCATCCGAGGACCGGACCGGTTTCGAGGTAACACCTCTCATCAGCCCGGCTAGCTTGACTCCAGTGGTGTGGAGTGCCTGGGACCCACGTCTGGGCATCCCCAGTACACTTATAGCGGAATTGCAAAAACAACAGGTGATGGACCGAATGAGGATCAATATCACACATTCAACCCAGTCAAAAGATCTGGGTCATAATCCATCGTTTTTTTGCACTCCACACCACCCTGGGTTAGACAATGGCGATATGCAAATCAGCTCTGACCCTGTGCCCCATGGGAACAGTCCAGTCCGAACTACAAAAGCCATGTCCTTCCCAGAACGGAATCAAGCATCCGAGGACCGGACCGGTTTCGAGGTAACACCTCTCATCAGCCCGGCTAGCTTGACTCCAGTGGTGTGGAGTGCCTGGGACCCACGTCTGGGCATCCCCAGTACACTTATAGCGGAATTGCAAAAACAACAGGTGATGGACCGAATGAGGATCAATGTCACACATTCAACCAGTCAAAAGATCTGGGTCATAATCCATCGTTTTTTTGCACTCCACACCACCCTGGGTTAGACAATGGCGATATGCAAATCAGCTCTGACCCTGTGCCCCATGGGAACAGTCAAGTCCAAACTACAAAAGCCATGTCCTTCCCAGAACGGAATCAAGCATCCGAGGACCGGACCGGTTTCGAGGTAACACCTCTCATCAGCCCGGCTAGCTTGACTCCAGTGGTGTGGAGTGCCTGGGACCCACGTCTGGGCATCCCCAGTACACTTATAGCGGAATTGCAAAAACAACAGGTGATGGACCGAATGAGGATCAATGTCACACATTCAACCCAGTCAAAAGATCTGGGTCATAATCCATCGTTTTTTTGCACTTTTTTTGTAGTTCGGACTGGACTGTTCCCATGGGGCACAGGGTCAGAGCTGATTTGCATATCGCCATTGTCTAACCCGGGGTGGTGTGGAGTGCAAAAAAACGATGGATTTGGGCCCAGATCTTTGGACTGGGTTGAGTGTGTGACATTGATCCACATTCGGTCCATCACCTGTTGTTTTTGCAAATTCCGCCCTAAGTGCGCTGGGGATGCCCAGACGTGGGTCCCAGGCACTCCACACCACTGGAATCAAGCTAGCCGGGCTGATGAGAGGTGTTACCTCGAAACCGGTCCGGTCCTCGGATGCTTGATTCCGTTCTGGGAAGGACATGGCTTTTGTAGTTCGGACTGGACTGTTCCCATGGGGCACAGGGTCAGAGCTGATTTGCATATCGCCATTGTCTAACCCGGGGTGGTGTGGAGTGCAAAAAAACGATGGATTTGGGCCCAGATCTTTGGACTGGGTTGAGTGTGTGACATTGATCCACATTCGGTCCATCACCTGTTGTTTTTGCAAATTCCGCCCTAAGTGCGCTGGGGATGCCCAGACGTGGGTCCCAGGCACTCCACACCACTGGAATCAAGCTAGCCGGGCTGATGAGAGGTGTTACCTCGAAACCGGTCCGGTCCTCGGATGCTTGATTCCGTTCTGGGAAGGACATGGCTTTTGTAGTTCGGACTGGACTGTTCCCATGGGGCACAGGGTCAGAGCTGATTTGCATATCGCCATTGTCTAACCCGGGGTGGTGTGGAGTGCAAAAAAACGATGGATTTGGGCCCAGATCTTTGGACTGGGTTGAGTGTGTGACATTGATCCACATTCGGTCCATCACCTGTTGTTTTTGCAAATTCCGCCCTAAGTGCGCTGGGGATGCCCAGACGTGGGTCCCAGGCACTACACACCACTGGAATCAAGCTAGCCGGGCTGATGAGAGGTGTTACCTCGAAACCGGTCCGGTCCTCGGATGCTTGATTCCGTTCTGGGAAGGACATGGCTTTTGTAGTTCGGACTGGACTGTTCCCATGGGGCACAGGGTCAGAGCTGATTTGCATATCGCCATTGTCTAACCCGGGGTGGTGTGGAGTGCAAAAAAACGATGGATTTGGGCCCAGATCTTTGGACTGGGTTGAGTTGTGTGACATTGATCCACATTCGGTCCATCACCTGTTGTTTTTGCAAATTCCGCCCTAAGTGCGCTGGGGATGCCCAGACGTGGGTCCCAGGCACTCCACACCACTGGAATCAAGCTAGCCGGGCTGATGAGAGGTGTTACCTCGAAACCGGTCCGGTCCTCGGATGCTTGATTCCGTTCTGGGAAGGACATGGCTTTTGTAGTTCGGACTGGACTGTTCCCATGGGGCACAGGGTCAGAGCTGATTTGCATATCGCCATTGTCTAACCCGGGGTGGTGTGGAGTGCAAAAAATGGATGGATTAGGGCCCAGATCTTTGGACTGGGTTGAGTGTGTGACATTGATCCACATTCGGTCCATCACCTGTTGTTTTTGCAAATTCCGCCCTAAGTGCGCTGGGGATGCCCAGACGTGGGTCCCAGGCACTCCACACCACTGGAATCAAGCTAGCCGGGCTGATGAGAGGTGTTACCTCGAAACCGGTCCGGTCCTCGAATGCTTGATTCCGTTCTGGGAAGGACATGGCTTTTGTAGTTCGGACTGGACTGTTCCCATGGGGCACAGGGTCAGAGCTGATTTGCATATCGCCATTGTCTAACCCGGGGTGGTGTGGAGTGCAAAAAAACGATGGATTTGGGCCCAGATCTTTGGACTGGGTTGAGTGTGTGACATTGATCCACATTCGGTCCATCACCTGTTGTTTTTGCAAATTCCGCCCTAAGTGCGCTGGGGATGCCCAGACGTGGGTCCCAGGCACTCCACACCACTGGAATCAAGCTAGCCGGGCTGATGAGAGGTGTTACCTCGAAACCGGTCCGGTCCTCGGATGCTTGATTCCGTTCTGGGAAGGACATGGCTTTTGTAGTTCGGACTGGACTGTTCCCATGGGGCACAGGGTCAGAGCTGATTTGCATATCGCCATTGTCTAACCCGGGGTGGTGTGGAGTGCAAAAAAACGATGGATTTGGGCCCAGATCTTTGGACTGGGTTGAGTGTGTGACATTGATCCACATTCGGTCCATCACCTGTTGTTTTTGCAAATTCCGCCCTAAGTGCGCTGGGGATGCCCAGACGTGGGTCCCAGGCACTCCACACCACTGGAATCAAGCTAGCCGGGCTGATGAGAGGTGTTACCTCGAAACCGGTCCGGTCCTCGGATGCTTGATTCCGTTCTGGGAAGGACATGGCTTTTGTAGTTCGGACTGGACTGTTCCCATGGGGCACAGGGTCAGAGCTGATTTGCATATCGCCATTGTCTAACCCGGGGTGGTGTGGAGTGCAAAAAAACGATGGATTTGGGCCCAGATCTTTGGACTGGGTTGAGTGTGTGACATTGATCCACATTCGGTCCATCACCTGTTGTTTTTGCAAATTCCGCCCTAAGTGCGCTGGGGATGCCCAGACGTGGGTCCCAGGCACTCCACACCACTGGAATCAAGCTAGCCGGGCTGATGAGAGGTGTTACCTCGAAACCGGTCCGGTCCTCGGATGCTTGATTCCGTTCTGGGAAGGACATGGCTTTTGTAGTTCGGACTGGACTGTTCCCATGGGGCACAGGGTCAGAGCTGATTTGCATATCGCCATTGTCTAACCCGGGGTGGTGTGGAGTGCAAAAAAACGATGGATTTGGGCCCAGATCTTTGGACTGGGTTGAGTGTGTGACATTGATCCACATTCGGTCCATCACCTGTTGTTTTTGCAAATTCCGCCCTTAGTGCGCTGGGGATGCCCAGACGTGGGTCCCAGGCACTCCACACCACTGGAATCAAGCTAGCCGGGCTGATGAGAGGTGTTACCTCGAAACCGGTCCGGTCCTCGGATGCTTGATTCCGTTCTGGGAAGGACATGGCTTTTGTAGTTCGGACTGGACTGTTCCCATGGGGCACAGGGTCAGAGCTGATTTGCATATCGCCATTGTCTAACCCGGGGTGGTGTGGAGTGCAAAAAAACGATGGATTTGGGCCCAGATCTTTGGACTGGGTTGAGTGTGTGACATTGATCCACATTCGGTCCATCACCTGTTGTTTTTGCAAATTCCGCCCTAAGTGCGCTGGGGATGCCCAGACGTGGGTCCCAGGCACTCCACACCACTGGAATCAAGCTAGCCGGGCTGATGAGAGGTGTTACCTCGAAACCGGTCCGGTCCTCGGATGCTTGATTCCGTTCTGGGAAGGACATGGCTTTTGTAGTTCGGACTGGACTGTTCCCATGGGGCACAGGGTCAGAGCTGATTTGCATATCGCCATTGTCTAACCCGGGGTGGTGTGGAGTGCAAAAAAACGATGGATTTGGGCCCAGATCTTTGGACTGGGTTGAGTGTGTGACATTGATCCACATTCGGTCCATCACCTGTTGTTTTTGCAAATTCCGCCCTAAGTGCGCTGGGGATGCCCAGACGTGGGTCCCAGGCACTCCACACCACTGGAATCAAGCTAGCCGGGCTGATGAGAGGTGTTACCTCGAAACCGGTCCGGTCCTCGAATGCTTGATTCCGTTCTGGGAAGGACATGGCTTTTGTAGTTCGGACTGGACTGTTCCCATGGGGCACAGGGTCAGAGCTGATTTGCATATCGCCATTGTCTAACCCGGGGTGGTGTGGAGTGCAAAAAAACGATGGATTTGGGCCCAGATCTTTGGACTGGGTTGAGTGTGTGACATTGATCCACATTCGGTCCATCACCTGTTGTTTTTGCAAATTCCGCCCTAAGTGCGCTGGGGATGCCCAGACGTGGGTCACAGGCACTCCTCACCACTGGAATCAAGCTAGCCGGGCTGATGAGAGGTGTTACCTCGAAACCGGTCCGGTCCTCGGATGCTTGATTCCGTTCTGGGAAGGACATGGCTTTTGTAGTTCGGACTGGACTGTTCCCATGGGGCACAGGGTCAGAGCTGATTTGCATATCGCCATTGTCTAACCCGGGGTGGTGTGGAGTGCAAAAAAACGATGGATTTGGGCCCAGATCTTTGGACTGGGTTGAGTGTGTGACATTGATCCACATTCGGTCCATCACCTGTTGTTTTTGCAAATTCCGCCCTAAGTGCGCTGGGGATGCCCAGACGTGGGTCCCAGGCACTCCACACCACTGGAATCAAGCTAGCCGGGCTGATGAGAGGTGTTACCTCGAAACCGGTCCGGTCCTCGGATGCTTGATTCCGTTCTGGGAAGGACATGGCTTTTGTAGTTCGGACTGGACTGTTCCCATGGGGCACAGGGTCAGAGCTGATTTGCATATCGCCATTGTCTAACCCGGGGTGGTGTGGAGTGCAAAAAAACGATGGATTTTGGCCCAGATCTTTGGACTGGGTTGAGTGTGTGACATTGATCCACATTCGGTCCATCACCTGTTGTTTTTGCAAATTCCGCCCTAAGTGCGCTGGGGATGCCCAGACGTGGGTCCCAGGCACTCCACACCACTGGAATCAAGCTAGCCGGGCTGATGAGAGGTGTTACCTCGAAACCGGTCCGGTCCTCGGATGCTTGATTCCGTTCTGGGAAGGACATGGCTTTTGTAGTTCGGACTGGACTGTTCCCATGGGGCACAGGGTCAGAGCTGATTTGCATATCGCCATTGTCTAACCCGGGGTGGTGTGGAGTGCAAAAAAACGATGGATTTGGGCCCAGATCTTTGGACTGGGTTGAGTGTGTGACATTGATCCACATTCGGTCCATCACCTGTTGTTTTTGCAAATTCCGCCCTAAGTGCGCTGGGGATGCCCAGACGTGGGTCCCAGGCACTCCACACCACTGGAATCAAGCTAGCCGGGCTGATGAGAGGTGTTACCTCGAAACCGGTCCGGTCCTCGGATGCTTGATTCCGTTCTGGGAAGGACATGGCTTTTGTAGTTCGGACTGGACTGTTCCCATGGGGCACAGGGTCAGAGCTGATTTGCATATCGCCATTGTCTAACCCGGGGTGGTGTGGAGTGCAAAAAAACGATGGATTCGGCCCAGATCTTTGGACTGGGTTGAGTGTGTGACATTGATCCACATTCGGTCCATCACCTGTTGTTTTTGCAAATTCCGCCCTAAGTGCGCTGGGGATGCCCAGACGTGGGTCCCAGGCACTCCACACCACTGGAATCAAGCTAGCCGGGCTGATGAGAGGTGTTACCTCGAAACCGGTCCGGTCCTCGGATGCTTGATTCCGTTCTGGGAAGGACATGGCTTTTGTAGTTCGGACTGGACTGTTCCCATGGGGCACAGGGTCAGAGCTGATTTGCATATCGCCATTGTCTAACCCGGGGTGGTGTGGAGTGCAAAAAAACGATGGATTTGGGCCCAGATCTTTGGACTGGGTTGAGTGTGTGACATTGATCCACATTCGGTCCATCACCTGTTGTTTTTGCAAATTCCGCCCTAAGTGCGCTGGGGATGCCCAGACGTGGGTCCCAGGCACTCCACACCACTGGAATCAAGCTAGCCGGGCTGATGAGAGGTGTTACCTCGAAACCGGTCCGGTCCTCGGATGCTTGATTCCGTTCTGGGAAGGACATGGCTTTTGTAGTTCGGACTGGACTGTTCCCATGGGGCACAGGGTCAGAGCTGATTTGCATATCGCCATTGTCTAACCCGGGGTGGTGTGGAGTGCAAAAAAACGATGGATTTGGGCCCAGATCTTTGGACTGGGTTGAGTGTGTGACATTGATCCACATTCGGTCCATCACCTGTTGTTTTTGCACTATCCAATTCTGCAACACCATTCAATTTGTAGCTGCTCCTGGACTGCGCACGCTAGGAATCTCCCCTGCGCAGCCCCTACACGTGTGTAGGGCTGGGCGTAGTTTACAAAGTAGCGCTTCGCGAAGCTATGCAAAGTGCACTTCGCGAGCTACGCGTAGCACTACGCGAACTGCGTAGTAGCATGTTCACACTGTGCAAGATGCCGTTTTCATTGATTGCACAGTGCGGACAAGCATCCGGCACTGTGCAATCATTGAAAACGGCATCTTGCACAGTGCAAGCTGTAGTTTTCTGCCACTCGAGTAGATTTTTCCTCGAGCCGCAGCTTTCTCAACGCGGACTGGTAGTTTCTCATCACGAGCGGTCGCAAACATACACGACCACTCGCTATGAGAAACCAGACGTCTCACGTTGAGAATCTCGCAGGGAGGTTTATTTTCCACGCATGTTGATAGGTCCAGGAGGATGAGGGCCGCTGTTTCTCCGTTGTCCAGCAGGGACTTGATGTCATCGGTGGCGGCGATGAGGGCAGTCTCGGTGCTGTGGTTGCTACGGAACCTGGACTGGGAAGGGTCCAGGATGTTGTTCTCCTCGAGGTAGCGAGTCAGTTGTTCTTCCTGAGATTCCGAATTTGTCCAAGTAGGAGGGGATGGCACAGATAACCCTTTGGTTGTTTTTGCATGCGATCCTGATTCCCGTGCAGCCCTTATATCTCTTCCATCTATTCTCGGGGAGTCCTGAGCTATTTGTCCAGTGCAGGACAGTCCGAGGGCCAATGTCCCCTTTGTCTTATGCTAAGATGTATGGGTATTTTGGGTTGGGTAAATTCTGGGCATCAATGCTTCACTCGGCGAGTTGTGTAGAATTGTTCAAGATGGCTTGTACGGTTTCATTGTTTTTTCTAGCCCAAAACTGTTGAATTGCCGTGTGTGTCCCCCTTCATGCTCAAGAATCTCTCCCATACTATATCCCCCGTTTGTAGCTGGTCTAGCGCAGCAAGGTGCTTAAAAAGGTGGAGAATGTTGCACCTGTTCAAAATGTCATGCTGTCCCGTGCTATAAAATCTCGGGGGGGAGGACTACCTCGTGAATAGTGGTAAGTGTTCCTGAGGAGTGGGTTGTTTTGTTCCTTCTTAGATCTTGTGCCGCCTTGGTTAGTCCAAGGGTTGGGCTTCCTTGTTTGCTTGTGGTTGGTCCTGCGTTGGGTTTCAGGCCCTGGCCATGTGTGTACCTGATGCTAAGCTGGTGCCCAGGGCTTTGCTGTAGTGGTTTTGGATCGTTCGGCTGTGGCGGTGCTGTTGACCTTGGTTGCGGTGTGGTTTTTCCAGCTGGTGCATGACTTGTGTCCTTTGTTGTTTGGCCCCCTGGAGGTTGTCCTGTTCTAGTTTGCGGCTTTTGACCTGTCACAGGTGGATCACTTAGTATGATTGGTTGTTTTTGTTGTTCTCTAGGGGGCGGGATCGTGTCAAGAGCCTTTTTGCCCCAATTTTTATTTATGAAGATTGAGTAGAGCTGACCCGCTTTGGTGTCCCCTTGTGAGGTTCTGCCATTGGTCTTCCTTGACTGCAATTGCCTTCCTCTTAGCTTAGATTTTTTTCTGTTGTTTCTTAATCTTCTTTTTTTCTCTTATTAATAACGGGCGATCGGACGAACACATTTTGCAGAGATTAGGTTCTTTTAAGTCAGTTTTTCATGATATCTGGGACTTCATTGCGCTCTGTTGGCATACTTTTGGGGTTTTGTATTCCTTGTGCCGTTTTGGCATTGTGGGCAGAGGCCTCGCTCCTTTGTGCTCCTCGATATGGCGATGCGGCATTATCGAGGTCCTTCAGGTTAAAGTCCTCAGCTAGAATTACCTGGTGAGTTTTATATTTATTTAGCAGGTGCATTATTTCCCACGTCAATGCCTCCAACTGATGTTTCATGATGGTTTGTGCCGGGTTGACGTAGCAGTTTATTATTAGGAGGTGCATTGGCTGTAAGATGTGTTTCAGCCTTCGATCTGTAGGGCTTGCAGCCTGGGTGAATTTTGGTTTATTCCTGTCACTACAAGGGAACTATCGTGTTTTATGTAAACTGATAGACCACCAGATGGGCGACCAAAAAGGTTCTTTTTTATTACAGGAACATAATGTTCGTTGATTCAGTCCTGGTGGTGTCATTCAGCCGAGATCGGTTACTTCCATTTGTCTCGCTGCCGGAAGATGGCCGCTTGCTGTAGTCCTGCTGTCTGTATTGCTCGGGAGCCGTGTTTCCCTGCTTCCTGTGACTGTCTTTACTATATAGGCTAGGATCTCGGGGATTAACACCCATTTTTCCATGAGAATTGAGCAGGAACAGGAACAGGAATATCCACCTCGTTTGGATAGCAAGTACTGGTCAATCCTATTTTCCCGCTCTTCCACTCTGGAGCTTATGTTGACTAGGCGGCCAGCAATCGATTTCAGAAGGTATATTTGGGCATCCATTTTGGTGGACTACCACAATAGAGCTTTATTGGTGTCCCTGTTTGATCCCGTCATCTGTGTTTTCCGGAAGTCTGCTTCTGGGCTGTCATAAAAGGTGTAATGATCTACTTTTGCATTGGTTGGCCCATTGAGGTCCTATTTGTCTTGTTTACCCCACCCCAGCAGGTTTGGGGTCAATTCTAATGTTCTCTCAATTTTTTCGCCTAGGTTTTGGAGAAACGAAGGTGTAAGCTCTCCTTCCTCTGAAGAGTCTAGGGGCTGAACAATTGGTTGCTGTCTGGTGCTTGTAGGCCATGGAGCTGGCGCTATGCTCTCCATGCTCTTGCTATCCGAGCTGTGATCGTGATCTGTTAACCAATGGACTTACACCCTTGTCGCTACTGCGTCAGCGGCTTTGTTTGGAGCAGTTGCGTGGTCCTGGTCATTGGTGGCGTCAATAGCTTTATCTGTAAGTGTAAAAAGGTTTTGTGCACTGGGTAGTCCATTTGTTGGTGTGCCTTTGAATTGTTAACAATCTAGGTTGTGTAATATTTATCAAGGACCCCCTGAGTACATGGAAATGAAGTTCCTAGACCAGGGAAAAGCAAATAATTTGATATGTATCAATCTAGGCAACAGAACGTAATAAGTGGTCGAAATGAACTGAGCTAAAACATAGGTTTTTTGTAAAAAAGGGGTAGTTCAATTTTATTCACAAATTTTTAAAAAAACACATTAAAATAATAATACAAATTCACAAATTTTATGCGACATAATAAATTCACAATACACAACAACACTGTTAAGAAGGAGGGACAAATAATCCAACAAATGAAGTTTATATAAAATGAACACAATTTTTAAGAGAGAAAAGTGTGGCTAAAATAATCTCTTCGCGCGTTTCGGCGAACCAGCGCCTTCTTCTGGAGCAGCCACGATAGTATCTAAAAAGGGAAAATTCCATAAACAAAAATATTATGTACAATAATGCATCACTTTTTATTATGTTACACAGAGAAAATTAAAACAAACCAATGTTGTGCTAATAGTCTCAGACTTTCCATTCTATTGTGACCAAACTTATTAATATTACAATATTACTTTAACGGATTTCTTTTCCTTGCCTTAATGATCATCAAGAAAACAATCAAGACGAATAAATTACATCAGTGACTATGGAATATCTATCTGCAAACCTTTATTAAAATAGGTAAAACATTAATATGGACTGTGTAGAAATCATATACTAGACTAAAATAACAATCAATGTTCATGAAATGCTTATGTACTGTTTTTTATGGTCTAGAATATCTTCGTCACATAACCAAAGAAAAGAAACTCTTTGTACAGATAATCCAGATTGAAAACATCAAATAGCATTAATACACTCCGTGTTTTTTAAGTAAGTGACCTTATCTATGATATAAATACATTGTATACCATCATTTAAGTCCCGCGTCGATAGCACGCTGCGAATTGCCACCATTTAGAATATTCCATATTTTCCATCACTAATATCAATTATTTGATTCTTCGCATTT
The DNA here is from genome assembly GCF_964263255.1 of Lissotriton vulgaris. Lineage (NCBI taxonomy): Eukaryota > Metazoa > Chordata > Amphibia > Caudata > Salamandridae > Lissotriton > Lissotriton vulgaris. Next base: position 347,665,524 of record NC_141686.1, read on the forward strand.
TCCATCCAATGTAAGAACCCTGCTTCTTCACCACCAATACTTGGGAACAATCTACTCGGTATAAGGGTATCCACCCCTTCCCTCCTTTTTGGCCATTATCTCATATAAGAATATATGAGTTAAAAGGATTCACTCCATTTGCTGTTTTCTTGATGATCATTAAGGCAAGGAAAAGAAATCCGTCAAAGTAATATTGTAATATTAATAAGTTTGGTCACAATAGAATGGAAAGTCTGAGACTATTAGCACAACATTGGTTTGTTTTAATTTTCTCTGTGTAACATAATAAAAAGTGATGCATTATTGTACATAATATTTTTGTTTATGGAATTTTCCCTTTTTAGATACTATCGTGGCTGCTCCAGAAGAAGGCGCTGGTTCGCAGAAATGCGCGTAGAGATTATTTTAGCCACACTTTTCTCTCTTAAAAATTGTGTTCATTTTATATAAACTTCATTTGTTGGATTATTTGTCCCTCCTTCTTAACAGTGTTGTTGTGTATTGTGGATTTATTATGTCGCATAAAATTTGTGAATAGGTATTATTATTTTAATGTGTTTTTTTAAAAATTTGTGAATAAAATTGAACTACCCCTTTTTTACAAAAAACCTATGTTTTAGCTCAGTTCATTTCGACCACTTATTACGTTCTGTTGCCTAGATTGATACATATCAAATTAATTAACAATCTAGGTTGGCCATTTCCTGTTTATTACTGAACTCCAGTTGAGGTGGTGTGCCTCTGCTGGGTATGGCAGTGTGAAGTAAAGGTTGTACACTCGGCCTGTAGGGGTTTGTTCTTGCATAATGTACATGCCACCCCCTTCCGTGGTGTGTTCTCGGCTGCCTGCTCCTGCCTGCCCTTGGTAATGCCCTGGCCGATGTTGGCAGCACCCTTTGTCCTGAAGAAGTATCTAATCGACCCCCTTGTTTCTGCATCTTGGGGCATGTCCTTTAAACTTTCCATGAATGATTTGCTCCTGGTGATCCTTTGAATAGGTGGGCGCTTGTTGATAGGGTCCTCGGAGGTCGTGTGTTGTCGGACCTTAGTTTTGGGTCCCATTGTGCTAGGCTTTACTCAAGGAGAAGGTTGATGAAGCTGATGAGGCTTGGCTAGCTTGACTGTTATGTTTGTTCTAATTTGGGACTAGATGCCTAGTGTACAGTAGAACGGGTGATTGGGGAGAGGTGTGTTCGTTGGCTTTGCTTGCTGGATTTGCCCAAGTTTTGAGTCGTGGTCGTGGAGAGTTTTGACAGTCCCCCTCAACTTGTATCAGCTGTAATTGATCCCCTCTTGTTCTGGGCCCTGATAGTGCTTGTGGTTGAAGTTGTTAGCACGGCTGGGTCGAGCTGGGTTGGCTGGGGTGGGACCGATGCCTTAATTCTGTGGTCTAGACCTTGATATGCTTGAGGTGCCCCGGGGAGCCCCTCCAGCTGCCTCGCTAGTCCGCGCCGCCCTCTTCCTGCTTTTCTGCTTTGTGCTTTCCGCTGCCCGCTTCATGTGGCTTTATTTGAATCTGCTGCAGGGGGCCGTGAATAAAACTCTTCTCCACTATATTGTTACTGCTGGGTGTTAGAGGAAGAAGGTCTGTTCACTGTACTCTGCTCCCTATAGGTGTAAGAGGCTGTATCTTACTGGACAGTGGATATCGGATCCTTGGAATGCCTGGGGCAGGATGCGAGGAGCCGGGAGCTTGTGGGAGCTAGTGGGGCGAGCAGGGAGACATAAGGCACGCAGGGTAGTCATAGGCACACCTCCATTATCCCATTGAGGCAGGCCCGGTTCTAGAGGGTGAGCCGGGTGGGCCAGGCCCACCCAAACATGAGCCTGGCCCACCCAAACATGAGTCTTGGCCCGAGGCCTGATGTGAGCCGTTCCCCCTCCCCCCCCCGATTGGTGTTTGGGCTGGCTCTCCTGATCCGAAGTCAAGAGGCCGCTGCAGCCTCTGCGCAGCCCAGCACAGATTATCGCGGCCCATTGTCACATATAGAATGACAATGGACCAAAGCCAGCAGGCACAGCATGTGGTGGGAGCTCCGGCCCTGGCCTTAGGGCACAGGTCTTCAAACAGTGGTGCGCGCCTCCCTGGGAGCCCGTGACTGCATTCCCAGGAGTGCACAACTCCGTCTGCAAGGAAGGAATTGTAAATGAAGATAGCCTGGAAGGGTCGCCGTTTATCTGGTGAGTTCACAGGCTGTCTTCATTTATATGTAGAAGTTAAACAGCATAAAAAGTTTGCACCTGTAATCCTGAGTGTTTCCTGGGGCACTGTCAGTGAGTAGGGAGACGGGGCTCAAGGGTAAACACAATATGCTAATAACTATGTCATTTTTTCATTTTCATATAATTGCATATATAAAAAACGCGCACACACAGTAAATGAAAAAACAAAGCAAATGAAACGAATTTTGGGAAAATATACTCTCTTACGTTATAAACCTCCGTTATCTAAAGCAATCACTGCAGATTTCTGTGTCTGACCAGAGAGCCGCCGATTTGAATCCTGGTTTTCACAGTGGGAAATAGTAACTAGTGTATTTATAGAGCTACACGTTCCATGCCTGTGGTAAAAAGCACTTTGGCATCACATAACACATATATTAGCTCCTCGGCTGCATTTATGTGTGTTGCTTAACCAGTTGCATAGGATTCAGCGTCATGAAAGGCCTATTAAAGCCAGGGTCACATCACTGGAATTATGCGGCAGGGGAGGACCAAATCATGTGGCAGGGTTGACTAAATTATGTGGCAAGAAAAAGAAAATGATGTGGGGTTATACAGAACATTTTGTCATGCATCTACTTTGTTACTTTGTCATTTTTACATTTGGTAAAAACTATCTGGGCATTGATTTCACCTCATTAATGCTGGTTTAATACCCAAATATAGCAAAAAGCAAAAGAAAGGGGACCAGTCAAGCTTTGCGAAGTGCGTATCAATGAGAGATGAGAGCACCTTTACTGCGAAAAGGTGGGGGCAGCACGTTGGAGCTCATGATTTCTAAAAGGGAGGAGTTGTGTCCTAATGGCAAGAGCTTCCAACTTTGGAACCTAATTCAGGTCCTCCTGTCAGCTCAACTCAAATTACTTAACACCTTAGCTGCGTGTAAACATTTCTCCCCAGTGCTGCGCTGTCCATTAGAACTAGTGCTGAATGGACGTTCAATGGTCGTGCGCAGCACTGGGGAGGTAGCGCTGCTGACGACCATTGGCCGTCAGCAGCACTTAAGGGGTTAATAGTCCAGTGCCTAAAATAAAAAAAAATATAATAAATTAATATGAACTTGTATTTGTGTAATGTAAATGGTGTTTATTTAAAGTTTCCCAATGCCCTTGGGCCGGGTCCTCCTTACGTAAAACTAAACAAGGGATGGATAACCTGTTTCAAGATTGGAGAGATAGCCATGGGCGGTAAGTTGTGAAAGAGGCAGAGGAGGTAGGGGGTGACTTAGGGCCTCAGCTATCATTAGGGAAGAAAATAAAATTCCATTCAGGCCCAGGAGTGCGAGGGGCTCACAAGAACCAATTTATTGAGAGAACAGGTTTTTTGTCAATTTCTTGTTATTGTTGGATGATTTTCCCTATCGTATGTTTCACATTTACTGTGGATTATGAGCTACAAAAAAGTATCCATGATATGATCTCAAAAGCTCTGCCTTTGCGCTCAGCCCTGCCTCTCTTGTTTCCCGATCCTTGGAATAAAGTTTTGCAGGGGTCCCGACTTCAAAACATTTTGCTTTGGGGGCTCCATGCAAAAAACTTTGAAGACCACTGCCTTAGAGTATGACGTGAGGCCTCACCACAGGAGATGCTGCTACAGAGGGCCAGAGCTTTCACTCCCCTTGGAACAGGAAGTGATGGAGGCAATAAACAGGGTTTTGTTCCCTCCCTCCTCGCAGTGGATGGCTGGCCCGACTCCAACTCATTATGGCCAGGCAAGGCATCCTCACTGCTCTACCAATCTCCCATCCCAAACTCAGAATTTAACCAGAAACCAACCCCCACCTTACCTATCTCTTTGAGATGTGGCATTTAATGTATAGGCTTTGTAAGCAGATGCCCTTGGCAGCGAGTTTCCTGGGCCCTAGTGCCACCGCAGTGTAACTTTTAAGTTACCTCAGTCAAAGGAGGCCCACCACAGAAACTGTTATGGTTTTTCTGAGAGACCAAATGTTTGATCATGTACTCCTTCCTTGGGAAAAAAATAAAGCCCTTTCAATCAAAACCAGCGAAACTGAAAATGTTTAAGCCATAGTTTATTTGTTCAGACAGCACAGTCATTAACTGCTGCCTGCTGGGTGTATTGATATAACCAGGGCCACTGGAATTATGCACCATTGGGGAGGGAGCCTGGCTGCTTGCATCCTGGGCAGGAGCAGAGAAGACGTGGGACCCGGTAAGCTACATTAAAAAAATATATACTATTAAATTAACCCCCTGTGTGACCCCCCTGCCCCGTCTCCCAATCCCCGCGAGTCATGCCGGACGCAACTAACTCAATGGCCCACCCAAATAAAAATTCCTGGAGCCGGCCTTGCATTGAGGGCGCTGGCGCTTTTGCTTGTGTGTGCTGCTTCACCTGCTGAGAAAACAGGATCTCTAGGACCGGCTCACCCGTGCTCCACTGTGTGCTCCGTGATTGCTGCTCGATACTCCTTGGAGATGGGGGCGAGCTCTTAGGTTGTGGTGCCTTCCTCCGTACACAGTGCACCCTGCTCCGCCTGCTATGTGCTGTCGTTCGTGTGGAGGGGCGGCTGCTGTCCGGGTCGAGTTAGTTGGTGCTTTAGGAGCTTTAGGGCCACGCTGCACCAGACGCCACCGCTGCCCACCTCCCGTTTTTGCAGCTCATATGTGGGGAGGCAGGCGGGTCCGATAAAGCGGGATAAAGTGGGTAGTCTGATTTGCCTGGCTGATTGGGCAGAATAGGTGGAGGTAGCGGTGTCCACCCATAATAGCGGTCCCTCGGCTGAATCGTGGTTAGTACTCTGGTACGACCGTTCAAGCAGCCGTTCTGCCGTGGGAGCCCCGGTGCGCTGGGGGAGAGGGGTCGGAGCCATGGCAGTTTCGGCGTCCTCCTGCTCCGCTCCGCTGCGACCGGCCCAAAGACATGGCTTCTGGATTCTGGATTCACCTCTGCGGTCCGAGGGGAATGCTTGCTCGATCAAGCTCGCTCCTCCCTGATGGTCAGTGTTTACTGCTCGCCATAGATGCTGAGGAAGAGCCCTACCACCCCCACAACAGCATACAGGACAACAACACAATCACACCTATTATCACCACCACCTACACCAGCTGGCCAGATGAGCATGAGCTGAATGTGGCGAACACTTACACACACAAACTAAAGAGTAAGCAAAAAAACACAAACAATAAAAACATGTCATCACACAAAAGGAATGGGCGAAATACACCTGACTAAACATTCCCCAAACAAGGGCAAAGAGTGTGGCATGTAGAAAAAGGTGACTTACACCCCCAACAATCAACCCACATGTAAAGGAAAATAGCTACAAATTTAGAAATAGATGACTGCCACCCATACAGCCACTCCTCATGTAAGGGCAGCAAACTAAACGCATTGCACAGGGTGACTTGTCATACCTCATGTAAGGGTATGAAACGTAAAGTGTAAGGATGGGTGAGTAGCAACTCATACAGGCATCACTCTAGAAAGGGCACGTAACAACCAATGTAGATATGGGTGACGTCCACAGATAAAACCAACCCTCCTGTAAGGGCAGTAGCATGCAATGTAGATATGGGTGACTACCACCCGTATAACCTTCCCTCATTTAAGGGCCTGCGGCTCACAAATGTTGAAATGAGTGACTACTGTGCCTGGGCGGAGTAGACGGAGTTCCGCAACTCTGCCGCGCTACGTGGAGTTCGGCAAGCGGCAGAGTCCATTAGGTTTACGCTGTTCATGGTGATTTTCAGTGCCGGGTGATTGTCTCATGCTGGAAAATCATTGTGACCGACACCATGCGCAATGCAAGAGAGCGCTGCTTTCTTTCTGCTGCTCGGGTAGATCTACCCGAGCAGCAACTTTCTCAATGCGAACTGAAGGTTTCTGAACACAAGAGGTCACAAGCATATGTGAACACTCGCATTGAGAAATCCGCCCGCCCGCGTTGAGGAATCCCATCAGGAGGTTGATTTTCCTTGTTCGCGCTTATCAACTAGATGTTGACTAGCACAAGAGATGAAAAATCTCAGTGGGAAATTCCTCTTTCTCTGTGTGGTGTGCGTTGATGGCAGATTTGAGTGAGTTTCAGGGGTATTGTTGTGGCTCAATCTCATCTGCAGGTGCATCTGGACCAGTGGAAGGCGGGAGTGAACCAGTTGGCCTTCTTGGAGGGTTGTTGCCTGGTCTTTTTTTGAGGGGTGGCAGGGTTTTGGTGCAGTTGGAGATCAATCGGTGGAGGTTGCACGCTGTGGTGTTGGCGTCCCTAAGCGTTGGTGAAATGGTTCTTGGATAGCATTGATCCAGCTGCGTGGCGGGTGTGATGTATACAATGATTGTCGGTCCAGGAAAGTTCAGTTGTGCGGCTGTATCTTTAGTTCATACTGGCGTGGTCAAGCGTGTGTCCGGCCATGTGGGTTGGTGCAGTGACTAGCTGCTTGAGTCCGATGTTGGTGAGGTTCTCCAGGAGGTTCTCCAGGAGAGTGGTGGTGTTTTGGTCACTGGGGTTGTCCAGGTTGAAGTTGAGATCTCCAAGTAGGATGTAGTCAGTGGATATGAGAGCCTGGGGTGTGATGAGGTCTACGATGGCACCAGTGAATGGGGGTTGACGGGTCAGGTGGCCACGGAGAGTGGTGTTCGGGTTGGTCCAGATCTGGGAGTGGAGATTTCCATGGTTGCTGTTGGGTCATTGGAGTGCTTGGGCAGGTGGAGTGTGCCTTTGTAGATGATGGGCTGGGAGGCAAGAGGCGCTGGTGTGTTGATGTGGCAAAAGGTGCGTTTGCAGTTTCGGCAGGCACAGGGTGCAAGGATATTCCTCAGTGATGCTAGATGGCAGTCAGATGGGCATCCAGGGTTGAGTACGAGGAGGATGCTGGTGTTGTAGCGGTGGAGTGTCCGAGAGGCAGGGTTCCTGGTGCTGGGTGCGGTCCAGGGGCCGACGGACGCAGACGGGCTTGCCTGTGGCTTGACTTCGGAGCACCAGCGGTACGCCCGCTGCGCATGGCCACACAGCATCCACCATTAAGTAGTTCTGTGGGGGCCTGGACTGCTGGGAGGCGGGATACCCAGAAAAGGACACTGGAGAGAGCGGGCCACGGTAGATCGCAGTGGCAACAAAGTAGAGGACAGCAAAAAAGAACCTGAAAAAAAGAACAGGAAAAACAAAGCCAAATAAAGCAAAGATAAAAAAATGTAGAAAAGCAATGGTTGAGTGAGGAAGATGGACATGAACAGCAGAAAAAGGGACAGGAGGGCAGTCAAGCTGCATAACAGTGATGCTGTACCATTGGCCACCAGGGATGAGGCACAGGCAGGAGCCTGCAGGTAGAGCAAGGACTCGAACACCTGACCTTCGGGACAGAGGAACCAGCAGCAGCAGTTGGGGACAGCACAGTAGCATCCTCATTGCACAGAGCTGTGGGAAGAGAAAGCCAACGAGGGATAGCACCCTCTACAACCAACAGCAAACTAACAGGGGGCAAGGAAAGGCAGCACCACCCGGATGCCTCTTCCGTTATAACAGTGGTGACCAGATTCCATGTTCCCCTGCTCCCCAGCGAGTAAGGCAAATCAAGCTGCATTCCCAAGGGACTGGGCCCGAACTGGCCGGTGTGCCCCTGGCACCCGCTGCCACTAATGACCGGTCTCACGACTTGAGCCAGCTAGTGGAGTCCCCCACCAGTCTTGTGCAGTGTCCTCTGTGATGTAGGTCTGCCGCAGCGCAGGGATTGCTCAGGGCACGCTGTGCGTCACCCAAAGGCGCTAGGCCTGGGCCTGACCCGACCCCCGGGCCACCCCGCTACTCATCCCACCTTCTCCTCACCTGGACATTGACAGTGGGGCTCACTCCGCTGCCGTCTCTCCAAAATCTGTGCCTCAGGCAGCAGGAGCTTCAGCCAGGTGGGATTTCACAAGCCTAGGTACAGCAGTTGCAACCAAGTCAGCAGGGGACCCTCCCAATGCAGGTGATGCAACAGGGCCCCCTTAGGCGTGAAGTTGCAGCGCTCCTGCCACACAAGTTTGGCGCAGCTAAAGGGCCTCACCCTCCACAGCGTCAGGCCAGCACCACATCTTCTGGCCTGTAATGCAGAGAAGCGCGGCCCACCATTGGTAATCTCCTCCGTGCACCCCCGTGTAGTGGTGGCATGTGTTATGCAATGCAGACCTCCCTACGTTGGTGTGCAGGAGCTCTTCTACCGATCACAGCTCCAAGGGGATCCAGGTGGTCTTCTCACACAGGTCAGCATTGTGTCTCCATGTGACCTGCCAGACGTCACCACCAGGTGAAGACAATCGCTGACGCCTCAATGTCTACCACCAAGGCGCATTGACTCCACAGCAAGTCTGCCTCCCACTCCAGGTCTCAAACGCAGGCCCAGCGAGGACTCCGGGCCCCAGGTACTGTCCATGCTTTCAAGATTTTTGCTGCCATGGTGTTGAAAGGAGGATGCTAGAAAAATGATGCATCACTGGTTCTGACCAGCCTCTTTTAATAAATGTAGCCCTGAATCTGCATTTCCTCTTCCCCTAGGACTCTGACTGGTCATCCTGGCTGTTGGGGGTGTTGTTGGTCTGTGCTGCACTTGGCCCTGGCTGCTGCTTTCTGCATTCCATTATTTTCATTTTATTTTGTTCATTGGAGGTGAAGTTATAGGCTATTTTTGCCTCAAGAGGCAGAAAAGTGAAGGTAGGTTGACTAACGTTAGTTTTGTTGCCACTAATTGGCCTTTCGTCACTTTTCTCTTGCTAACATCAAATTGTTATCTCCCAGACGCTAGTGTTAGTGGCATTTTCACCGCAGCTAGAAGATCCTATCGCCATGTAGTGAGGTATTGTAAATATGTTGGTACCATGGCGATAGTTTTTGGCGATACACGGTGATAAGAACATTGCCTCTAACTGACACTTAAACTACCTAGCGGCAATTCTTGTAAATATATCCCAGAGTGTTTAACTTCCTGAACAGTCAGCCAGACACAGATTAGTAAAGAAAACGGGCAAAATAGCCCCCCAAAAGCACTGGTGCGACATCTCACCCACACTGAATATACGTCTTTGAACAACAGTAAAGTATAAACACACAATAAGCCAGCAAGATTGTAAGATACACAGCAGTAATGTATGACATTGCGAATAACTCTTACACAAATACCATTCATAACGCATATCTACATAGAAATTGTCTTGATGCATGGGATAACCTCAATAGATTTCCATATAATGTAAATATGCGCACTCAGAAAGCCAATGGTAAAATATGGCAGCAGCCCCTGGCACACACAGCAAATCTTTAAGCAGTGACTACCATGCAAAGGCAGAAAAGACATCATGATGAGAAAAAAACACTATTACTGCAAACTATATCCAGATAAGAAACCCCAAAACTCCAGACAGTGATATGTCACTCGAATTGGAGCATAACTTTACTGGTCCAGTCTTACCGGTATCCCCAGTTAGAAAGTTATTTTCGCAACAACTTGAAACAAATGGAGCCTTTAGCTGATCAAGACAAAATCGCCTTGTAAATGTAAATGTAAATGTATAGGCATTTATATAGCGCACTACTTACCCGTAGGGTCCCAAGGCGCTTCGACCGCTGCGAAACCCTTCCTGGTTTCCCTGAGAGATGGTCCCTTAATGGGTATCTCCAGGGTGAGACCAGGCATCCCCGGCGGTCTGGTGGGGCCGTTAGTGAAGATGAGGCAAGCTAATGCCCAGAGTTGCCGAGTGTGATCGCTGATCAGAGTGGGCACCGAGGCGAGAGAATGATCTAGTCCGCTGACCCTGGTCCAGAAACCTGCCGCGCCGGGAATCGAACCCTGGTCCCGGGCCGTCCTCTGCTCTCGGGTCTGCCGCCTCTAACCAGTGAGCCACACTACTTCACTGCAACCTATGATACCACGTGAGGAGAGCTCGCATCACGTCGAGAATACAAAATGCCGAGATATGTTCTTTTGTCTGCCTGCGTCTCTTCTTTGCATGTGCCCTCATGCATTTCCTGACAAGCAAGCACGAGACAGACTTTGTAAAATGACCAAACAACAGAACTTCTCGATGTTCCGCCGCACTGACCAAAGATGGCGGCACGTAAATGAGCCAGTGCCGGGTGGCTCCAGGCGTGTGCCGGCACAAAACGTTAATGTACAGCACGTGCTCCTGGCCTGAATCGCGAAAACCTCACATGGTTTCTTGCTGTACCTACATGTGGCTCCCAGTACACGGTAAGTGGAAGTGCTTGTTATGGCTCAACAACAACTGGCAAAAAAATACCCAACTGCCGCCAAGTCCATAGGAAAGCACATTGACCTTTCTGCGATTTGTGCTCCCCATGGGTGCCGGTCAAAAGTATTGTGATGTCCATATTGTGCCGTACCCACAGGGGGGAACACCAGGAGCTTTGCCAGCAGCGCAAGACGCCATAGAGCGGTGCCGTGAGGGGAACGGCTTGACACACACGGAGACGGGGGCGGACCGGCAGACCAGCTTACCGGACCACACTCCCCAGCAGCCTCTGGGACAGCGCGCCCGTGACGTGCCAGGAGCGCCAGGAGGCGCTAGAAAAAGGCTGACACCCCACTCGCCACGCAAGTCGTGCGCGGGAGCGACCGGGAGAAGCCCGGGACAAGGGCGGGCCCTCTTTGGCCCTCAGTGGCCGGAAGAGGACGGGACGGGCCACGGATCCTGGCCCCAAGGTCCTAGGACAATTAAGGACAACCAAGTAAGACTCTGCACTGTTCACTGTTTATAATTGACTATCGGTCACCCGTGTGTGGTTGGGTAACTGTTGTGGGATATTGGGAAAACACACCCTGTCTGACATTAGCCAACATGCCCACAATTATCACGGACCCAGCAGCATTGGGCATACGAACTATGGATAACTTTTTAGTTAAAAAAATTACGCAAATTAACAATGAGCGTAGGGCTTCATTAGGCAGCAAAAGTGTTCCCCCTGTCATGGATAGCGTGCCTAACAAAATCACGGAATGTCTGGATGGCACCCAAGAACATGCTACACGCTGCACTAAGGACCCCAGCATATCAGTACAGGCACAGGTTCACTCTAACAAGCCCGCGGACCTGTATGTTACCTCAGAGGAAGACTCAGCAGTAGAAGAGCTAGTGGAGGTCCCCTCCACACAAAGACCCGTGAGGAAATGCAGAAAGACCCAGGGGAGGCGTGGGGGGAAGTCTGTAAATACCAGATCTCACACTAATCCTCCGAATAACTTCAAAGGTACTATCAATAATAGCGCAGGTAATCAGGGGTTGGAAAAAACTAACAAAGATAGTAGTAACAACGGGGGAAGTGTGACTTTGTCTGATACAAATTTAGAAGCACTTATAAATACTATTGTGGGAAGACTGGAGGCAAAAATTGTAGATCTAATTACTCCTCTAATGACCAAACTTGATATAATAGCTACTGAGGTAGAAAGACTGGGCAGCTTGGTGACTGGATACATGGCCCCTGCCCCAAGTGCCCCAAGTATGATAACTCCTACAACCGTCCCTGTTGGGGGTGGAAATGAGGCTGTTTGCAGGGGAGAGAGTGGGCAGCAGACACGGCAGCTAAATTCTGGGGCAGTGTTACCTGTAGTGTTACCTGCTGCTCCAGTAAACCAGCCTGCCATACAGGCCCCGGTACCCCCAGATAGCTGTGCAGTGGCCCCACAGAGGCCTAGACTTAGGAATGTAAACCTCCCTCCTGACTGTGTCCCATACGTGGTAGTGCTAACTAATGTTCCACGTTATGAGGAAGTACCAGCCCAGCCATATGGAGAATCCCACGATTCTCTAAAAAACAAAACGGCGGCATGGCTAAACAAAAACTGTGGTTACCCATCCCACTATTATGATCAAATCATATCTACCGAAAGTGTCAATTGGGTGGGACCGTCAAGGAAATCAACCACGGGGGACTGTGTGATTGTCAACTTTCAGCACCCCCAACATGTCGCCACGGTCCTATTACGTGCATCCTCACTGGTTTATAATACAAAAAGTGTCTGTGTGCGACCTCTGGGTTACTTTTATGCGCCTGACCAGAACTCCCCTAAAAATCCCCCTAATAACTTTCGTGGGAACAGATTTATATCACAAGTTCAGATTCCAAGTCCGGGAGTATCTTACATGTACAACAATAATAATACTAATGGGCTGATTGGCTGGCAAACACCGGTAGTAAACGCCAACGGCTGGCGGACACCTGCAGTAAACTTTAATGCTGGTAACCAGATTACTAGAGGGTACAATGTCCCCATACAGAATCGCTTTGAGATGTTCTCAGGGTTGGACGCTTGCGACTGACTGAGGGCCCCGGAGGGGCAGAGTATTGTACAGCCTCCTGTTGTTCAACAGATAGAGGTGATTTCTCCAATTACGTCAAAAAATAATCTTATATGTTGGAAAGTGGCGGGCTTAGAAAATAAAATGCAGGATGAAAGCTGGTTAGCTTACATCAGGAACTTTCAAATCATATGTTTACAACAGACTTGGTCGGTAAAATGTGATATGTATATTGAAGGATATAAGGCATATTATGTACCTGCTATATCAGTAACCCGGGGAAGATCAAAGGGGGGTATGGTGATGTTCATATCAGTAGCATTGAAATGCACAATTGTTAGCAGGCCATCAAGTAATCTTGGCATACAAGGACTAGTTTTATCTGCAGGCAACTGTAAGGTTGGTCTAATCAATTTTTATAACTCTACTAGTGATGTCTCAAGTTACGGTAATTTAGAAACCTTGAGTGACTACATAGGTAGCTCTATGAGGGACTGCTCTCATAACTTGATGATCATGGGCGATTTTAACATTCACCCTTGTGGTGACCCCCTAGGGAAAAACCTTCAGGAAATGCTCTGTCCTAGATTAAACGGGTTACATATGGAACATACCGTGGAGGGGGACTGTTTTAATAACTTACTCAATGAACATGGTCTTACCATTGGAATGGCATTAAGCGATCCCTCAAAGCGTTTCCTTACCCCAACATTTAAAGGGCATGGGAAGGGGACGTTTATTGATTACATGTTACTAACAATGCCTATGCAGGTGTTTGTGCGCTCATTCTCCATAGAAAATAATTTACATAGTGACCATAATCCTCTGACCATACACCTAAGGGGACCCTGGGTGGCTAGAGAAAGTCATAACCTAGGGAAGGGTAAGGTAACACCAACTGACGGGAGACGCCGCCTAAAATGGTCTATGTGTACCCCGGCCCTTATATATCAGAACATTCAAGTTAATTGCAGCGACATCATCGATAGATGTATGCAGGCTGGTTCTGATCCAACCCAGGTTCTGTCGGATTTTCAGACTTTAACTGACAAGATAGCTGTTTCAATGACAGAACCTTCAACCCACAAAGGGAGGGCGGGCCCGAGGTGGTTCAACAAGGAATGCTCCAAGGCAGCTCGTGATCTCAGAGCGGTTTTGTTGCTAAAACCTCGAAATAAGGAATTAGTCCAGAGATCACGCAAAGAGTATAAATCAGTCATTGCTAAGAGAAAGGAGGCACTGAAGAATGATGCCTGGGCTGAGATTCTTGAACCACACACTCTGAACAACAGTGCTAGATTTTGGGCAGTGATTAAGAAACCCTTCCTGGTGAAAGACTCAGGGGAGGGGTTAGAATGTGTCATTACAAAAGAGGAGTGGGTAGCACATTTAAAAAAATTGTATGGGGGATCTGAATTAAGTGTAGTACCTTTTGAATGCACTATAGGGGATCCTAGTTTGAATGTTAGTATAGAAGAGGTGGTGGTAGGAATAGAGGGGCTCACAGGGGGCAAATCACCTGGACCGGATGGGATACCCCCGGATCTTTTAAAATCTGATCCTAATTTTTGGGCCCCGATTATTGTGGCAGTTATCAATGCAGCCGCAAAGGTGGGATGCCCGCTATTTTGGGGGCTCTCTACCATCGTGCCGATATTTAAAAAGGGGGATAGGGATAGTCCCCTTTGTTACAGGCCCATCTCCCTGATTAACTCCATGGCAAAACTTGTGGGGAGAATAGTATTGAGGCGACTTTTAGATTGGACATGGGACAATAACATCATGTCTATCGCCCAATACGGTTTTTGCAGCGTCCGCTCGACCACAACTCAGTGTTTGAACCTCTTCCTAATACTAACTAAATATACTGTTATTCAAAAAGGCACAGTCCACTTGGCCTTCATGGACCTTTCCTCAGCTTTCGTCTGTGTTAACAGGGGGAAGCTGTGGGGGTCCATGAGGGACAAGGGAGTGGACAAGGACATTATACATTTCCTGGTTGATCTCCATAACAACACGAGTGCAAATATAAGGTACTCTCAAGACCTGTCTGTGACTGACGATTTTAGAACTGGGAAGGGGGTACGGCAAGGCTGCATATTAGCCCCTTTCCTTTTTAACTTCTATATAAACGAGCTGGATGGTGTTTTGCGGGAGGTGAAAGCAGATAGTCCTAGAGTGGGGAATAGAAGCATCCCCGTTCTATTATACGCAGATGATGCGGTGTTGTTAGCAAGAACAGAAAAAGGCCTCCAAAAGTTACTTAATGCATTCAAAAAGTTTATGGAAGATAGAGATTTGTTAGTGAACAACTCAAAATCTTTCGTAATGCAGGTGGGGAAACAGCCAAAAAGACAATACACCTTCAAACTAGATAATGTAGCTATACCATTTTCCAGCACATTCTCTTATCTAGGCGTACTTTTTGACTCGAAATTATCTTGGGCCCCGCAACTTGTTAAAAAAAAGTGTGATGTGTCTAAGGTTAATGCCTCCATTTTTAATTTCGCGTCTAAGCTTGGCAAAAAACCCACGGCTGCTATGATCAAATTATATGACGCAAAATCTGTAGCAACCCGAGCATACGGGAGTGAGCTCTGGGGCTATATGGCCGGGGATCAACTTCAGATCACAGAAAATAAGTTTTATAAACGACTTCTGTGTGTTTCGGCCTCTACTTCTAACTTTATGGTACACGAGGAACTAGGAGTGGGGTATTTGAGCGATATCCTGTCCCTACGACCTCTATCATGTTGGCTGAAAATGTGGTTATGTGAAGAAATCCCCCTTACACATTCTGGGGCAGATTTATGTTAACTGGCGCATCCCGAAGGATGCGCCAGTTAACGTGCGCCACAATGCGCCACAGCTACGCCACCCATGGTGCGCCGCATTTATGATGCGGCGCACCATGGGGCAAACACGGCACAGATGCGTCACGCATCTGTGCCGTAAAAGTGACGCATTGCTGGAGTTGCGTCGCAAGCGCGACGCAGCTCCAGCAATGCTCTGGGGGGGGCCTATTCTTTCAATGCTGCCTCAAGCCTTACGCCTGCTTCAAGCAGGCGCAGGGTTTTGACGCAGCATTGCCCTAAAGGTGACTGAGTGAAATCTCATAGATTTCACTCAGCCACTTTCAGGAGGCGTTCCTGCGCAGGAACGCCCCCCTCCTGCGCAGGAACGCCTCCTCATGGCGCAGTGCTGTACAACGTGACGCATCTCCTAGATGCGTCACGTTGTAAATAGGGCGCAGGGATGCGCCACGTTTCCGCGCCGTTGCGTCACGCAACGGCGGCGTAAACGTGGCGCAAGCACTTCATAAATCTGCCCCTCAATTGTTAATGACTTCCTGGCCCTTGAGAACGCATTAGGCACTCCCTGGCTGAAGTACTTAAAAACATGTTTTTCTGAGTTGGGCCGCCCGGATCTATTTGAAAATCCATCAGGAATTGTGAAGGCGGACATTGACCTAGTGAAGCAGGTGTTTACACAGCGCAAGATGGCTGAGTGGGAGGGTGCTGAGATACAAAAAGTCAGCGCGAGGAAATTTATCATGGTCAAAACATGCTTGACAACTGAGCCTTACTTACTTGGCACTTTTAGCACCCATGACAAGTTCTTGCTTACAAGATTTAGATTCAACCAGTTTCAACATCCGATTATAAGATCCAAAAAGGAGAGCTTCTGGAAAAAACCTTCGTCCTGTGGCTGCGACGGAAAGTCTCCACAGGACATGATGCACTTTATGTTTTTTTGTAAATATTATGAATTCCCCCGCAAACGCTTTTTAATTGCCCTTTTAAAAAAAATGAATTTTAAACAGATACGACCAGCCTTTTTATATTTACAATTACTACATAGTGAAAGTGTCCTTCAAGTTCTTGAATTTTTAAAACTGGCTCTTAAACTGCGTCTCTGTCTGGATCAATGAATGAACTAATGTATGTAACTTTTTCCTTATCTGGACTTATAATGAAACTTGATGTATGTACTGTTTGTTTTTAATGTACTTTTATGGTTGAAATACACCGAATAAAGTTTCTTTGAATTTGAATTTACCCAACTGCCGCCAAGTCCATAGGAAAGCACATTGACCTTTCTGCGATTTGTGCTCCCCATGGGTGCCGGTCAAAAGTATCGTGATGTCCATATTGTGCCGTACCCACAGGGCTGTCCAACCTATAACGTAAAATCAGTTAACCCACATTGCCACCAAAGCTGCTGATGCGCCGTGATGAGTCTGCCGGTTAATACTAACCGCACTCACAGCTCTTCGAAGGTAGAGGGTTGTTGTAAACATGCAGCGCATCAGCGATTGGAATTATACGCATGAACTCCCGTTCAGGTTACTAAACAAAAACATGTCCTGGCTGGGCCTTCTGGTGTAGACGACAGTACTCTGTCACTGCACCAGCGCAACTCACCGCAAAGATCAGTCAGACTCGCCAGGTTAATAAACAACACCAGCCGGTTAACTCCAAGTGAAGACTGACAAATACTTCTGTGCTGCACACTGGTGGACATGCTCTGAGCACTGCAAGGTGACACTTACCACACAATTGATCATGAACTTAGCAGACATACACCCTAACTTGGGCCGTCCGATGAACTGGACACTGGTGGGGCTTCCAGGCGTAGTGCTTCAGTCTCACAGCATGTTGCTTGACCTCTAAAGTTTCTTCTGAGTAGTTCTTCAAATGGTTTCTTCGCACATGTAGTTTCTGTACATTCAAGCTCCAAATCATCGCCAAAATGTAATAATAAACATCAGGTAGCTGACATGAGTTTAAGATGATTTATTTAGTCTTAGTTGCAGGTTGGTAAATCCATGTACTGCAGCCCCTCCAGGAGCAGCCTGCCTGCTGCTCAGCCATACTCCAAACGACCTTCCTCACCTCCCAGCCACCCACACCTTCCATTGCATCTTCACCACACCACCGTCCCCCCCAGCACATTCACACTGGCCGAACAGCTAGGGTCAATGCAACAGGGGAGAAACATAAATACATATACAAGATATTACACCACTCAAAGAGCCAAAGAGGAAATTGTGCAAATAAAATACTCCTATGGGCTGATCCAAGATGTGATGACAGAGCCTCAAGCCAATCGCTCAAGGTTCCAGAGCAAAAGGAGGAGACTGACCCAAAGCCCGTTAAATGTTGTATGGATGTAGGTGATATTTGTATAACGTGGCATGCCAGGTGCAGTTTAGCTGGTTGGACCGCCACTGCCGCGTGATGCAATATGTTTGACGTGAACGGTGCAAACGTCAAGTATGTCATACCTAACAACATGGTCAAGTTCACAAACTAGCTTTTAAAACCTTTTTCGAGTAAACATTTTATCCACCTTTGAAAGAAAAATTCCCTATCATCACTGTATCTCTCTGGTAGAGTCATTGTGCACATTCTTCGCAGTTGTATGTTTTCTTTGTGAAGATCTGTTTCTACCTGGGAGGAGTGCATCTGAGACAAGAACACTGTCAGAGATCTATCTTATGCCATATGGAAATTTCTAAAAATCACACTAATAAACAAAGGAGACTCTGTTCTTCATTCATTTGCATCCAAGTGTATTTGTTCAAAGCCACTTCAAATAAAATAGGGCTGCCTACCATTTTCATTGACACCACTGTCCAGATTGGAAGACTCTTTTATGGCACAGAGGCTAAAGCCGGGGATGAGAAGAGAACATCTAACAACAAATTTAAGGCACGACTTGTGATGTAATGGCTTGCGTTGTAACAACGCGGTTGTCATAGCAACAGCGTTGTAAAATCATGCGATGTGACAGATGCAATATTATGGCTGTTTCCCCCTGCCACTAGAATGAATGAATGAATGAGTAAACACGTATAAAGCGCATAGCTACCCTAAGGCATCCCAGCTCTCACCACATCAGTAGACGTGACTCCTCAGGGCTTCCCACAAGGCCCCATGTGTGGGAGACTAGCCTATCTTCAAACTCTGCATGCTTGAGTGGTGTAACCTAAAATACTTATATATTATATCCCTGGTAATTATCCGTGTGTCAACAGGTTCAACAAGACCACATGCAGGTGCAGTTCAGATACGTCAGAATGGAAGCTACAGGCTACTTCAAAGCACACACCGCTCTGCGGTGCATCTCAGCCCTCGCTGCAGTACATTCATTTATTCCAAAAATGCCACATGCACACAGCTCTGCTAGTTCATTGTATCGATAGTGAACTGTGCAAAGAGTTCTGCCGACAGCTCTTTCATTACTAGATCACCCAAACAACTGTGACAGTGCACTCCACCCATGTCTGGAGCACACCCGTTGCACCTCTTTACTGCCAGCTTTGCTTCTTGTAAGCAATGACTATAAGTACAAAGTGCGTGTTTACACACTGCTTGCAGGATTTCAAAACACATAAATAAAAGGCATTACGGAGTCCCTCAGGGCTCGGCCCTGAGCCCTACGCTTTTTAACTTATACATAGCGCCCCTAGCATCTATTATAAAAGAAGCTGGCTTCTCCCCAGCATCATATGCGGATGACACCCAAATCGTGGTGTCCCTAACTAATAGAGTGACAAACCCAGGTGAGGCTTTTATTGCCTGTATGAAGACGGTGAGTGACTGGATGGACGGAAACTGCCTGAAATTGAATGCATCTAAAACTGAGGTTATTATCTCTGGAAAAAAAACATCCCTGTGGACGCCCGACTGGTGGCCGCCAGAACTGGACACAGTCCCGATACCTTCCGCCAAACTAAAGGATCTTGGTACCACCCTAGATAGGGGACTGAAATTTAAAGAACAAATCAGCAAAATAACCTCCGCTCCTTTTGGCTCTATAAAAGTAATCAACAAAGTTTTAAAATATATTCCTGTTGATCTTTTGAAAACAGTATCCATGGCATTGGTCCTAACACAAATTGACTATTGTAATATTCTTCACCTCACCCTCAACTCAGGGCTGGTTAACAGGCTCCAGACCTTGCAAAATGTGGCGGCCCGCCTCATTTTTAAAATTCCCAAAAACACTTCAGCAAGAGAAGCTATAAAAAATCTACATTGGTTGAGGGTCAGACAGAGACGTACGTTTAAAGCACTCTGTCTGCCTTCAAATCACTACAGGGAATTGGGCCAGTACGATTCAGGAATAAACTCAAGTACTACGTTCCAACAAGAACACTTCGGTCAGGCTTGGCCAAAAACCTAGTGGTCACCCCCTTTAAGAAGTCTTCTTGGGGTGGGAAGAGTTTCTTTAGAGCAACAGCACAACTTTGGAATGAATTACCTATTTCCTTACAAACGGCCCCCTCCCTGCTGAGTTTCAGAAAAAGCTTAAAAACCTGGCTATTTACACAAAATGCATAACTCATAAACTATAAACTATTCCTCTGCCGTCTGTCCGTCCTTTGGTGTCTCCTCTGTTATACCTGCCTCCACTCAAACAGTGCCAAGGCGCCTTTGGGCATTAGCTGCGCGTTACAAATCTTATTTACATTACATCAATCAATCAATCAATCAGAGGTTGGTAAAGCGCACTACTCACCCGTGAGGGTCTCAAGGTGCTGAGCGGTTTGGGGGGGGAGGGTAGGGCAGATCAGGTCAGTTGAAGAGTTAAGTGCTTTACATTACATGTAATTACATTACAATGCCAATAGCTCAAACTCTCGCTAATGCAAGACCTATTGCATTGGAAATGCTGGCTCTTCTTTGAATTCTGGGACGTGTAGTCTTTTTTATTCCCGTTTAAAACTAGGCCTACACTCTGCAGTCCCCGAATGGAAAGAAAAAAAAGCTTGACTGGAGCATGCATGGACCTGGGAGACGTGGCAGCTACGCCTCCCTACCCCGCTCCTCACTTCCAAGGTGAGCTTCATGCTGACAAAGAGGACTACCAAGGTGCCGCCGCCCAATGCCTGCAGACCGGTACTGATAGGCAAGAGATCACTGCTAGTGTCACACCATGTCCTCTACAACAACACACGAAGTTTAAATAGAGACAGTAATGCAGCCCCTGATTAAACCTCACTCCTTTATCAGCTCATAAAAAGCAAGGGAACTGAGGTCCTGACTACAATGTTGGTGGGGGTAGAGATGTGGAAAATAAATAACAGATATATAATAATTTTTCTGGAATTTGACTTACAGATAACTCATGAATACAGTTTTATTTTTGGACCCAGCTCACTTTATTCTAATGCCAAGGTTCTGTTTGTTTTCTGGTTTATTAAATATATAATAAATATATTCTGATTGAAACATTTTGAAGCCTAAGATCCCCCAAAAAATCCCTGAAAGAATCATGTTCATCCCTGATTTACATTCAGCGTGGCTTGTTTCAAGAAGCAGCTGCGAGAGGCTCCTAAGCCGGACGCGTGGTATGTGTGCGATCTACTAGGACAGCACTGTTAGAGGCGGAGTGGCATATGTCAATCAATCCACTCCCTGCAGCACAGTCCGGTTGAATGTCTAGTGGTAGGTTCTCCAGGGCTTCTCTCTTGAACCTTTATAGTTTGTTACTTTCCCACCAGCTGGTTTTTCCTGTTCTACATTTTCTCACATTTAGGGCCATATTTACAATGGGAGTTGCTTTGCTCTTGCACCAACCAACATGGTGCAGGCGCGACACAAGCCCAAGATGCGATTTGCGAAGCCCTGCAAGGCCCCCTTGTGAGGCCCTGAGTGGCTTCATAAATCTGGAGTGAGGCAAAAGTGGCGCAAATCGCTGTGTTGCCTTACTCTGCGCCAGGAAGGCATCCCATGGGCGTTACCCTGGTGTTCCCACGCAGGTCCATGGATTTTGATGCATTGCCAGATGGTAGACCTGGGATGCGCCAACAGGTGAGACGCAACAAGGAGAACTATTTTTATTTCTCCATGTTTTTTCCTGTTTCTATGTGGGCTGCCTTCTGCGGCACACAGGGAAAGAGGAAAACGTCTCAGGGGATTGTTTCTGTTCAAGAAAGTGCCCCTTCTTCAACAAACACTATCCTTACAATGCTGTCAGCCTTGGTGCATGATTCAGAAAAAGGGGGTGGTGATGAACAGAGTGTCTGAATTAAGCAGACCACTCTTACCCAGTCCAAAGATCAGGGCTTGATCCATCACCGTTTTTTAGCTCACTGCACCATCCCAGCTCAGAACTTGGCTATATGCAAATTAGTCTGACCCTGGCCCAGTGCATCATGGGAACAGGGCAGACCAAACTACCAAGCCAATTCTTATACTGGGAAGGAAACAAGCTTCCGGGGACCGGTTTCTGGCATTTCAGCCGTCTTCGGCCCGGCTTCCTTGAATCCTGATGGTGCAATGAGCAAGGGACTCACATCTGAGTATACCCTTCCACGCTTATGGTGGGCAAAAATGATTCAGAAAAAGGGGGTGGTGATGAACAGAGTGTCTGAATTAAGCATTGTGGTGCACATGTGCCTGCGTTGGTGCACGGCAGCCTTGCATCGTGGTGTACGTGTGCCTGCGTTGGTGCATGGCAGCCTTGCATTGTGGTGCACGTGTGCCTGCATTGGTGCATGGCAGCCTTGCATCGTGGTGCACGTGTGCCTGCGTTGGTGTATATTAGCCTTCCATTGGGGTGCACGTGTGCCTGCATTGGTGCATGGCAGCCTTGCATCGTGGTGCATGCGTGCCTGCGTTGGTGCATGGCAGCCTTGCATCGTGGTGCATGTGTGCCTGCGTTGGTGCATGGCAGCCTTGCATCATGGTGCACGTGTACCTGCGTTGGTGCATGGCAGCCTTGCATCGTGGTGCACGTGTGCCTGCGTTGGTGCATGGCAGCCTTGCATTGTGGTGCACGTGTGCCTGCGTTGGTGATATTAGCCTTCCATCGGGGTGTACGTGTGCCTGCGTTGGTGCATGGCAGCCTTGCATTGTGGTGCACATGTGCCTGCGTTGGTGCACGGCAGCCTTGCATCGTGGTGTACGTGTGCCTGCATTGGTGCATGGCAGCCTTGCATCGTGGTGCATGTGTGCCTGCGGTGGTGCATGGCAGCCTTGCATCGTGGTGCACGTGTGCCTGCGTTGGTGCATATTAGCCTTCCATTCGGGTGCACGTGTGCCTGCATTGGTGCATGGCAGCCTTGCATCGTGGTGCACGTGTGCCTGCGTTGGTGCATGGCAGCCTTGCATCGTGGTGCATGTGTGCCAGCGTTGGCGCATGGCAGCCTTGCATCGTGGTGCACGTGTACCTGCGTTGGTGCATGGCAGCCTTGCATCGTGGCGCATGTGTGCCTGCATTGGTGCATGGCAGCCTTGCATCGTGGTGCACGTGTGCCTGCGTTGGTGCATGGCAGCCTTGCATCGTGGTGCACGTGTGCCTGTGTTGGTGCATGGCAGCCTTGCATTGTGGTGCACATGTGCCTGTGTTGGTGCACGGCAGCCTTGCATCGTGGTGCACGTGTGCCTGCATTGGTGCATGGCAGCCTTGCATCGTGGTACACGTGTGCCTGCATTGGTGCATGGCAGCCTTGCATCCTGGTGTACATGTGCCTGCGTTGGTGCACGGCAGCCTTGCATCGTGGTGCAAGTGTACCTGCGTTGGTTCATGGCAGCCTTGCATCGTGGTGCATGTGTGCCTGCGTTGGTGCACGGCAGCCTTGCATCGTGGTGTACGTGTGCCTGCGTTGGTGCATGGCAGCCTTGCATTGTGGTGCACGTGTGCCTGCGTTGGTGCATATTAGCCTGCCATCGGGGTGCACGTGTGCCTGTGTTGGTACACTTCAGCCTTGCATCGTGGTGCACGTGTGCCTGCGTTGGTGCATGGCAGCCTTGCATTGTGGTGCACGTGTGCCTGCGTTGGTGTATATTAGCCTTCCATCGTGGCGCAGGTGTGCCTGTGTTGGCACACTTCAGCCTTGCATCGTGGTGCACGCGTGCCTGGTTTGGTGCATGGCAGCCTTGCATCGTGGCGCACGTGTGCCTGCTTTGGTGCATGGCAGCCTTGCATCGTGGTGCACGTGGGCCTGCGTTGGTGCATGGCAGCCTTGCATTGTGGTGCACGTGTGCCTGCGTTGGTGCATATTAGCCTTCCATCGTGGCGCAGGTGTGCCTGTGTTGGTACACTTCAGCCTTGCATCGTGGTGCACGTGTACCTGCGTTGGTGCATGGCAGCCTTGCATCGTGGCGCACGTGTGCCTGCATTGGTGCATGGCAGCCTTGCATCGTGTTGCACATGTGCCTGCGTTGGTGCACGGCAGCCTTGCATCGTGGTACACGTGTGCCTGCGTTGGTGCATGGCAGCCTTGCATTGTGGTGCACGTGTGCCTGCTTTGGTGCATGGCAGCCTTGCATCGTGGTGCACGTGTGCCTGCGTTGATGCATATTAGCCTTCCATCGGGGTGCACATGTGCCTGCGCTGGTGCATGGCAGTCTTCCATCGGGGTGCACGTGTGCCTGCGTTAGTGCATGGCAGCCATGCATCGTGGTGCACGTGTGCCTGCTTTGGTGCATGGCAGCCTTGCATCGTGGCGCACGTGTGCCTGCGTTGGTGCATGGCAGCCTTGCATCGTGTTGTACATGTGCCTGCGTTGGTGCACGGCAGCCTTGCATCGTGGTACACGTGTGCCTGCATTGGTGCATGGCAGCCTTGCATCGTGGCGCACATGTGCCTGCTTTGGTCCATGGCAACCTTGCATCGTGGTGCACGTGTGCCTGCGTTGATGCATATTAGCCTTCCATCAGGGTGCACATGTGCCTGCGCTGGTGCATGGCAGCCTTCCATCGGGGTGCACGTGTGCCTGCGTTAGTGCATGGCAGCCATGCATCGTGGTGCACGTGTGCCTGCGTTAGTGCATGGCAGCCATGCATCGTGGTGCATGTGTGCCTGCTTTGGTGCATGGTAGCCTTGCATCGTGGCGCACATGTGCCTGCTTTGGTGCATGGCAGCCTTGCATCGTGGCGCACATGTGCCTGCTTTGGTGCATGGCAGCCTTGCATCGTGGCGCACATGTGCCTGCTTTGGTGCATGGCAGCCTTGCATCGTGGCGCACATGTGCCTGCTTTGGTGCATGGCAGCCTTGCCTCTTGGTGCGAGGGTGCCTGTGTTGCTGCATGCAGCCCACTGTGCACCAGTGCAGGGAGAAAGGACAACAATGCTCCATATCGGGATAAATACAGCCAGTGGTAGAAGTGGGCGGGAACAGCAGGGCACAGCGTGCCCCTACTTTGACATTTTTTTACAGTCCGTTCCCCTACTTCTTTATTTTTTAAAAGCGTCCCAGGATGGCAGGAATGTTCCTAATTAAAAATGATAACGTTAGCATTCCGCTGTTTCCTCTGTGTGGTACTCATCGAGCAAAGCCTCTGCAGTGCCCACGGCCTCTCCCCCTTCCCCTCTGTATCTGGGGGCAGGGGCCTGCAAAGCAAGCTGAAAGGGCCATCAGTCTTGGTTTAGCACTCAAAAACGGCTACTTCTGATGGCCCTGCCGTGCAGTGATTTACAGCTCATTACTGCCAAGGCTACCTGCTTTCCCCTCACTGTGACCAATATACTGGTCACATCAGGATGCTTTGGTGGCCCCCGCCCTTGAACACCTCTGCCCTTTATTTTTGGGCTCACACAGACTGAGGGACACCTACTGGAAAAGAAGACAAGCATTGAAAATGCAATAGTTTGCGCCTTTGATTAAGTTAAAGCCATTTACCTTGCTAATGGTAATGTATAGCAAAGTAAATGGCTTTAACTTAATAAAAGGCGAACATATTGCATTTTTAATGCTTGTTCAAGGATGTTGTGTAAACTTATTTTTTTTTACAGGCAGCATATTGGTCTTGTGTAGTGCATGATTCGAATTGAGTTGCATCCAAGTGTTTATAACGGGCAAAATTGAATTGTGGCTGAAGGTAGTGTGCATTTCTCTGAATTCCTATCAGGGGCAAAACGGTGTTCAGAAATTGTGGTTGTTGATTCTTCAGCGCTGCTGCAAGGCACACAGAGCAATATTCCGGTATGCCGGTTGCCGTTGTGATTCTATGCAAATGTGTGGGATAGTGGTTCTGAGTACTGTAGAGGAATTTTAGTGTATATGTTTAAACAACGCCCTTAATTAATTTAGGCTTTGACATTTCAGGGACCCCCCCCCTAATTTTTTCTTCCACTTAATGCCCTGGGTGTAGGTGTGTAGTAGACAGACTGCAGAGTAAAGTAATGAGACTGGAACAAAGGGAATGTTTGAGACACTATGAAGACTACCACCCCGTCCGCAGATCTTCAAAGGTTTAATTCACTATATTTTCAAACCTGAACACATTTTCAGTTCTAATTATTCACAACAACATGAAATATCCAATACTGGTTACAAGCATTGGCAAAGCCAATAGGTTTCGCTTGGTTTAGGGGGATGTCTGTTACTGCGTGATAGGCCCTTGACAAAAGCTTAAGAGAAGCACCAAAAAAAATGGTGTGGTGGTAGTATGCCGAGCACATGATTTTACTTTACACGTTTTAGTACTGAGTACAGTAAAACTCAGACAGATACACTTGCCAAAAGACACAGATCCACTTGCCAAAAGCAGGAATTTGACCAAGTAATGGTGGGAAAGCAGTAGCAAGGGGTGCTGTAATTTCGCACTCAGTATGCTTTCCCCATTGTGAGCCAAAAAACGGTATATGCACAGAAGTCACAGGTCATACAAGCTGCAACTGTAATTTCAGGAGGGGTTGGCTTCCCCCCCCCACCATAACAGTGAAAGTCTTAATTAGACCCCTATTTTTCTATATCAGTGTGCACAATAGCACTCACCCCATGACATGCACATACTAACACCCATCAGAACACATCAGAGACACCCCCCACCCCGTCTGTTCAGCAGCAAACAGCGAAACACCCACAACAACAATAATAATGTTCAATAATAATGCCGGACCATTTATCCTCCAAATCAGGTATCTTGTCTCAATCAATCTCAACGAATACAAATGTATTTTCTATTATGTTCTGTTTTTTTCTGTGGCGGATTGTTGAACAAACAGTGAAGTAGTGTGGCTCACTGGTTAGAGGCGGCAGACCCGAGAGCAGAGGACTGCCCGGGACCAGGGTTCGATTCCCGGCGCGGCAGGTTTCTGGACCAGGGTCAGCGGACTCGATAATTCTCTCGCCTCGGTGCCCACTCTGATCAGCGATCACACTCGGCAACTCTGGGCATTAGCTTGCCTCATCTTCACTAACGGCCCCACCAGACCGCCGGGGATGCCTGGTCTCACCCTGGAGATACCCATTAAGAGACCATCTCTCAGGGAAGCCAGGAAGGGTTTCGCAGCGGTCGAAGCGCCTTGGGACCCTACGGGTAAAGTAGTGCGCTATATAAATGCCAATACATACAACAAACATTAAATTGCATAAAAAATAACACCTGCTATATTCCGTGCTTAGAAATGCGGAAGTGCGGTTTGAAGTGCTACCTAAAGACAAGTTATCTTTACTATAGGTCTTATCTGGATGTCCAGCAGTAATTGCCTGTTCTGCATCCGTGTAATGCTAACATGAGAACTTTTCTGTAAATGCTTTTATCAGCTCCGATCCCTCCTAAGAGAGGCAATGCTTAAATTTGCATCAATAAACAAACCCTTGGTTCCTGGCAGCGAACTGGTGGCAGCCAATGGCTTCCATACCACTATTCCCTCCGGTCCTCTGTGAATTTTGTTAATGAGAGAGAGCTCTGCTAATTACCATTAGCTGTAAAAACTCTGGCTAAAGGAAGGAGGTGGGTTGCAAAAGCATAAAACATTGGTTCTCTTAAAGAGATGTACTTGAAACGCGGTCTGGTGGCTCAGTGGGTTAATGCATCCTTTCCAGGGACCCTGGTGGGGCCTCACAGTCACAGGTTCAAATCTCTGACAGAGCCACTCACCCTTTCATCCTTCCTAGGGTGATAAAACGAGCACCACAGAGTTGGGTAAAAAGTGTATTATACTTGCAGGACTAGGTAAGGCATAATCTGACGGAAGAGCCCTATGGAGGAATGCACCCCCCCCCTCCCCCCCCCCCCCACCATGCTCTCTCCATGCTCTCTCCTCCTCCTCGGTTGGAGACAGGCGCCGGGAGGAGTGTAATGAATGATGTGCTCACACCACTGTGGAACAGAATATCAATCAATCGTCTGTCTTCTATAATGTTCATAAAATTGTGGGGCCTCCTGTCATAGAATTTAAACCCGCATTTTTTGTTCAGAAATTTTTAGAAAAAGGGAGTAGAAGTGCTGAAGAAAGAAACTGCGTGGCTCCAAGACAAATGGCTTATGATTCTACTTATAAGTGTATTCTGTGATAGGAAACAAGTCCCACATTACAAATGTATTTCAATGTAAATACCTTCTACATTAAACCTCAAATAAACATGTCTATCCTTTGTTTGAATTAAATAACATTATAAGCTGTAACTGGTCAGTGAAATGCCAAACGTACAAAAAATTGGTATGTTTTGCTATTTCTAGCCACACCCCTGACTTCACCCACTGATTCAATCTTCGGTTATTCCCGCCCCCTGATTCTCCGCCCACAGTTCCCCTACTTTTTTTCCCCACTTCGACCACTGAATACAGCTCATTCCTGCCTTTCCCTGTAACGCAGGGCAGCAAGGTGATAAACGAATCAGTGGAAATGCATTGTTCTGGTGATAAAGCATGTTTGTTTCAAATGATTTCTTCATAAATCTGTGTGTATGACCGGTCGATGCGCGAGGGACAAGTGACTCATGAGGTCCAGCCTGGGCGAGAGAGCGTGGCGAATACCTAGGTAGGTGAACCCATGTGTAAGGCGGGTCACTGTATGCAACAGGCACCGCAGACGGTGCAAAATGACTCAGAAGGAAACATACCAGCACTTTTCACTAGCTTTTCTTCACAAAAGTAGCACACTCGCAGGTAGAGGGCTGTGCTGGGATTTACCTGCCAGCACTAATCCTGATCTGCCTTGGAAAGTGGCCCGTGAGCTGCTTTGTGCCAAGGAGCTGTTTTATAGGTTGTACGTGAGCATTCCCAGGCAAACACCCACGGCTCTGATGCAAAGCCCAGCTACTAAAAAAAAGTAAACAGGACTTTGTGCCAATAAATCTACACTTTCTCGAAGCAGCGGAAACGTTTTGTGAAAATGTGAATGTGTACCTTTCCAATCCAAGCCTATGCTGGACATCAGACGTCCACCCTGGCATTATTACAGAATGAAAATAATATTAAAGCGTCCCTGCAGCCTGGGAGTGCGCCTGCCTTTCCTTTTTCGCTTCAGAGCTCTGCCAATGTGTGTGTTTCCATATATAGGACCCTGCTCGCCAGCAGCGGGCGCTTTGTGTCGGGTCAAAGGAAAGTCCCCAAGCCTGGCCCTGCCCTCCCCAGACATGTACTGTCGGCTGCACCCCTGCTCAGGGGGCACCCAAAGCTGGAGGTGCCCCCGGCTGTGGGCAGGAAGCCGGGCCCGGCTGAACGAGGGACAGTCCCTAAAGATCTGACCCTTGGCAGCGGGCGAGGGACGGGCAGGGCCGGAAACAAATGAGAAATTAATGTTAGCTCTTCAATTACACAGTAATCAGAGCCCCGCCTAAAGGACTTGAGCTGTCATTAAATTGTCCTCAGAGAGGTGAGAGGCGCAGCCGACGACAGCTGATGACACAAGAGGCCGAGCACTGTGTGATCTGAGCACAAGAGACGCAGGGTCTCCAGTGAACACAGGTGAGTGCATGGTGAGCAGAGAGTGAGGTGACTGAAGGGGTGGACAGTGAGTGAGGTGACTGAAGGGGTGAGGAGTGTGAGGTGACTGAAGGGGAGAGTGTGTGAGGTGACTGAAGGGGAGAGTGTGTGAGGTGACTGAAGGGGTGGAGAGTGTGTGAGGTGACTGAAGGGGTGGACAGTGAGTGAGGTGACTGAAGGGGTGGAGAGTGTGTGAGGTGACTCAATGGGGTGGACAGTGAGTGAGGTGACTGAAGGGGAGAGTGTGTGAGGTGACTGAAGGGGTGGAGAGTGTGTGAGGTGACTGAAGGGGTGGAGAGTGTGTGAGGTGACTGAAGGGGTGGACAGTGAGTGAGGTGACTGAAGGGGAGAGTGTGTGAGGTGACTGAAGGGGTGGAGAGTGTGTGAGGTGACTGAAGGGGTGGAGAGTGTGTGAGGTGACTGAAGGGGAGAGTGTGTGAGGTGACTGAAGGGGTGGAGAGTGTGTGAGGTGACTGAAGGGGTGGACAGTGAGTGAGGTGACTGAAGGGGTGGACAGTGAGTGAGGTGACTGAAGGGGAGAGTGTGTGAGGTGACTGAAGGGGTGGAGAGTGTGTGAGGTGACTGAAGGGGTGGACAGTGAGTGAGGTGACTGAAGGGGTGGACAGTGAGTGAGGTGACTGAAGGGGAGAGTGTGTGAGGTGACTGAAGGGGTGGAGAGTGTGTGAGGTGACTGAAGGGGTGGAGAGTGTGTGAGGTGACTGAAGGGGAGAGTGTGTGAGGTGACTGAAGGGGAGAGTGTGTGAGGTGACTGAAGGGGTGGAGAGTGTGAGGTGACTGAAGGGGAGAGTGTGTGAGGTGACTGAAGGGGTGGAGAGTGTGTGAGGTGACTGAAGGGGTGGACAGTGAGTGAGGTGACTGAAGGGGTGGACAGTGAGTGAGGTGACTGAAGGGGTGGAGAGTGTGTGAGGTGACTCAATGGGGTGGTGAGTGTGTGAGGTGAGTCGAGGGGTGAGCTGAGAGTGAGGTGACTGAGGGGGGAGAGTGTGTGAGGTGACTGAAGGGGTGGACAGTGTGTGAGGTGACCGAAGGGGTGGACAGTGTGTGAGGTGACCGAAGGGGTGGACAGTGTGTGAGGTGACTGAAGGGGTGGACAGTGTGTGAGGTGACCGAAGGGGTGGACAGTGTGTGAGGTGACCGAAGGGGTGGACAGTGTGTGAGGTGACCGAAGGGGTGGACAGTGTGTGAGGTGACTGAAGGGGTGGACAGTGTGTGAGGTGAGTCAAGGGGTGAGCAGAGAGTGAGGTGACTGAAGGGGTGGACAGTGTGTGAGGTGACCGAAGGGGTGGACAGTGTGTGAGGTGACTGAAGGGGTGGACAGTGTGTGAGGTGACCGAAGGGGTGGACAGTGTGTGAGGTGACCGAAGGGGTGGACAGTGTGTGAGGTGACCGAAGGGGTGGAGAGTGTGTGAGGTGACTGAAGGGGTGGACAGAGTGTGAGGTGACTGAAGGGGAGAATGTGTGAGGTGACTGAAGGGGTGGACAGTGAGTGAGGTGACTGAAGGGGAGAGTGTGTGAGGTGACTGAGGGGGGAGAGTGTGTGAGGTGAGTCAAGGGGTGAGCAGAGAGTGAGGTGACTGAAGGGGAGAGTGTGTGAGGTGACTGAGGGGGGAGAGTGTGTGAGGTGAGTCAAGGGGTGAGCAGAGAGTGAGGTGACTGAAGGGGAGAGTGTGTGAGGTGACTGAAGGTGTGGACAGAGTGTGAGGTGACTGAAGGGGAGAGTGTGTGAGGTGACTGAAGGGGTGGACAGTGAGTGAGGTGACTGAAGGGGAGAGTGTGTGAGGTGACTGAAGGGGTGGACAGTGAGTGAGGTGACTGAAGGGGAGAGTGTGTGAGGTGACTGAGGGGGGAGAGTGTGTGAGGTGAGTCAAGGGGTGAGCAGAGAGTGAGGTGA
This sequence comes from Lissotriton vulgaris, assembly GCF_964263255.1. Lineage (NCBI taxonomy): Eukaryota > Metazoa > Chordata > Amphibia > Caudata > Salamandridae > Lissotriton > Lissotriton vulgaris. Next base: position 347,696,580 of record NC_141686.1, read on the forward strand.
CTGAAGGGGAGAGTGCGTGAGGTGACTGAAGGGGTGGACAGAGTGTGAGGTGACTGAAGGGGAGAGTGTGTGAGGTGACTGAAGGGGTGGACAGAGTGTGAGGTGACTGAAGGGGAGAGTGTGTGAGGTGACTGAAGGGGTGGACAGTGAGTGAGGTGACTTAAGGGGAGAGTGTGTGAGGTGACTGAAGGGGTGGACAGTGAGTGAGGTGACTGAAGGGGAGAGTGTGTGAGGTGACTGAAGGGGTGGACAGTGAGTGAGGTGACTGAAGGGGAGAGTGTGTGAGGTGACTGAAGGGGTGGACAGAGTGTGAGGTGACTGAAGGGGAGAGTGTGTGAGGTGACTGAAGGGGTGGACAGAGTGTGAGGTGACTGAAGGGGAGAGTGTGTGAGGTGACTGAAGGGGTGGACAGAGTGTGAGGTGACTGAAGGGGAGAGTGAGTGAGGTGACTGAAGGGGTGGACAGTGTGTGAGGTGAGTCAAGGGGTGAGCAGAGAGTGAGGTGACTGAGGGGGTGGACAGTGTGTGAGGTGACTCAATGGGGTGGTGAGTGTGAGGCGAGTCAAGGGGTGAGGAGTGTGTGAAAATGGAGAGGGGGAGTACTATGTGAAGTGAGGGCAGAAGAAGGGTGTATCAGGTGAGTACAGAGGACAGTAGTGTGTGAGGTGAGTGAGGAGGGCAAAGGGTGTATGAAGTGAGTCCAGAGGACAGTAGTATGTGAGGTGAGTAAAGAGGTAAGGAGTGTACGAGGTGGGTCCAGAGGATGAGGAGTGAGGAAGGTGAATGCAGAGGATGAGGTGTGTCAGGAGTGAGTGCAGGAGGTGATGAGTATGTGAAGTGACGGCAAAGGTGGAGTTGTGTGTGAGCCTGAAGGTTATGAGTGAAGGGGTTGAGGAGTGTGTGAACTGAAATCAGTTGGTAAGCAGTTTATGAGGTGAGGGAGACGGTAGGGAGTGTCAAAGTTGAGTGAAAAGGTTGAAGAGTGTGTGGTTAATGCAGCAAGGCAGACAATTGTGAATATGTGAGGTGAGCACAGAGCTGAGCGGTGTGTGGGATGGAACAATGAGAAGAAAAGAGAATTAATACACTGGGTAGAAGGGTGTCAGGTGAAATCAGGGGTGAGAGGATGTGTGAGGTGAGTGCAGAGGTTGATGAGTGTTTGAAAAAGAGTGCTGAGAGTTTGGAAGGTGTGACCTGAATGTTGAGGGTAAGGAGAGTGAGTGCAAACGGTGTGGAGTACATCAGCTGAGTACAGAGGATGAAGAGTGTGTCCAATGACAGCAGAGGACATGAGATTGTGCGGTGAGGCAAGAGGGGGATGGGATGAGTGTGAGTGAACAGGCCGAGGAGCGTGAGGTGAGTGCGGGAGAAGGGTATGTGGGAAGAGTGCAAAAGGTGATGAATGTGCAGCATACGATCAGAGGCTGATGCATGTGTGAGAAGGGAGTGCAGAGTGCCCGGGTGTCTGAGTGGGTACATAGGGTTAGAATAGGGCATTAGTGCAGATGGTGGGGTGTTTGAAGGGTAGGAGGTTTGTGAGGTAAGTATAGTGGATGAGAAATGTTTGAGGTGAGTTCAGAGAGTGAGGAGTGTTTGAGATGAGTGCAGATTGTGAGGAAAACGGTGAGTGCAGAAAGTCATTTGTGCAGAAACGTATTTGTGTGAACTGAGTGCAGAGGCAGATGAGCAATTGAGGTGGGAGCAAAGTGCTGAGGAGGGCCTCATCTTGGTTCAGGGGGTAAGTAGAGGGTTTGAGTTCAGGGTGAAGTTTGAATTTGAGTGAGGAAAGTCTGAGGTGAGGACAGAGGGCTGAGGAGAGTCTCATCTGAGTGCAGAGAGTGCAGAGAGGAGAGGGTTTGTGGTCAGGGTGAAGTTTGAGTTGAGCCCTGAGGATGAGTGTTTGAGGAGAATGCATAAGATGAAGTGTGTTTAAGGTGAGTGCACAGGGTGGGGATTGTATGATCTCATTACAGAGGGTGAGGAGAGGGAGTGAGTGAGGAAAGTGAGAATTGTTTAGGGTGAGTACAAATGTTGAGGATTGTGTGAGGTCAGTTTAGAGACAGGAGGTGAGTGCAGAGGGTCAGCTGTGTGAGTTAAGTGCAAAGTGTCAAGAGAGTGGGTGAGTGGAGAGAGTGAGGAGTGTGAGGTAAGTACACAAGATGTGGGTGGGGGTGAGTGCAGAGGGTGAGCTGTGTGAGCTGAGTGCCAAGTGTGAGGAGAGTAGGTGAGTGCATAGAGTGAAGAGTGTGTTAGGTGAGGGCAGAGAGTAGTGATGAGTGTAAAGGGCAAGTTGTGTGAGCTAAGTACTGAGTATGAGGAGGATGGATGAGTGCACAGAATGAGGAGTGTGTGAGATGAGTGCAGAGGATGGGGATGAGAACAGAGAGAGAACATAGGGGTATAATATCAAGAATGGCGTTAAAATTATCGCCGGTTTTGGGGCAGAAAACTGCAGGTAAAGCTGCGATAATGGGCTTGATAATATGCCCTTGACAATTACAATAGAGCCCATGTTCACACCAGAACATGGGCTCTATTGTAATTCTCAAGGGCATATTATCAAGCCCATTATCGCAGCTTTAGCTGCAGTTTCTTGCCGCTAAACCGACGATAATTTTTAACTCCGTTCTTGATAATATTCCACTGGGTGAGTGAGTTAAGTGTTGAGTATGAGGATAGTGGGTGAGTGCACGGAGGGAGGAGTGTTTGAGGTGAGGGCTGAGGAGGGTCTGATCTAAGTGCAGTGGTTAAAGAGTTCAAGTTCAGTGTGAAGTGGGAGTTAAGTGCGGAGGATGAGGAGCGTTTGAGGTGGGTGCAGAGGCTTTGGCTTGTATGATCTGAGTGCAGAGGTTGAGCTGAGGGAGTAACTGCAGAAGGTGAGAAATGTTTGGGGTGAGTATATTTGGTGAGGAGTGTGTGAGGTGAGTGTAGAGGGTGGGGGTGTGAGTGTGAGTGCAATTGATGAGTTGTATGAGTTAGGTGCTGAGTGTAAGGAGGGTTGGTGAATGTAGTGTGAGCAGAGTATACCATGAGTGCAGGGTCTCAGGGCTCTCCTCAGAGGGGCCTGGTGTTGTTTACCGTGCAAAGAACTAGAGATGTAAGGCACGTGCCCCATCAGGTTTGAATTGAAATCTTTGAAGGATGGGAAGAGAGGTAAAAGGGGCATATTTACAAGCCCCTTTCACGACCAAAATGTCATCCTTTTGGATATTGTGGTGGTGAAAGGCGCTTCACCTTATTTAAAAGGCAGCGTTAAGACACAAAGGTGACTTAACTCTGCCTTGTAAATAAGGCGCCCTTTCACGCTTTATTTAGCGGAAAAGGGGAGGGAAATGGGTGTTGTGTTGGGCGTTACACCGCATCACCCATTGATTTTGACACTGCCCTATATTTACAAGGGTGGAGTGAATATGAGGCAGCGCCAAATTTAAGACCAGGGAAAACCTGGTCTTACCCTGGCTAAACAAGGAGAACTGTTTAACTTCTCCTTGTTTTTGCTGTTTGTACATGTGCTGCGTTGGGAAGCACACATGGAAACATTGAAACTCCATTGGTCGTTCAAGTGCAGAAAGTCCCTGTCTGAACATAAACAATAATTCTTTTTAAAAATGACATTTTGCAACTTCTATGTGTGCTGTAAATGCACGCGACAATGAGAATGCTCTGATTGGCTGGACGCAACCTGAATTGAAAGTTGCGCCTGCCATTTCATCTATCGGGAACAGTTACCGGCTGAAAATCTGAAAGCCCACATAAGACGTCAGAGTAGAGATACTCTAATCCCATGGTAGAGAAATGGAGGTGTTGGTGATAGAAGTTATATGTCTAAAATTGATTTTTTTAACAGCGCAGGATATTTGCGACAAGGCCACAACTGCCTGCGCGGGCCCCCATGTACCATCGCGGGGACATTGCGACTATTAACGTCATTGCAACTATTGGTGAAAATACAAAAAAAATCAATGAATCATCATTAGTACGTATTGTTATAGAGATATTGATAAATGTTTTTGTAGAGTTATTTATATAGTGAGTTCTCTACTGTGTTGGATAGAATTAATTATATAGCTATAATTTTTTAATGTGGTGGTGGCTATTGAATTCCTGCTTTTGCTCTCCGCTTTTACAACATAACCGTGAGGATCTCCGGTCTCACTAGGAAAACAGAAACTAGGTTTTAGAGATGGTTGTTCTAGAAATACACTAGAAAAACATGAGCTTGAAGTGAACAGTAATAAACTTCTAGTGTGTAAAATACTGTAGTGTGTGTGCATTTATGTGTTTTCACTTTATGGAAAAGGCTCAATCATTGCGTTTAACAACGTCATTGTGACGTCCTGAATAACTGCAAAAATTAATAATAGGTCTGCAAGATGGGTTTTAAAGAAACGTAGTGCAAAAATATGAATTTAAACATGATTTTAAGAAGTATGGGGCCGATTTACAAGCCCCATATGCCACATTTGCGCCGCCGTTGCGTCACTTTTGTGACGCAGCGGCGGCGCAAAGCCAGTGCCATGCTGTGGGGTATTTATAACGTGACACATCTAGGGAGATCTGTCACATTGTAAAGCCCTGCGCCGCATGTGGGCGTTCCGGCATGGGGGGGTGTTCCGGCGCTGGAACGTCTCGGAAAAGTGGCTGAGTGAAATCTACAAGATTTCACTCAGTCACTTTTCCGACCCTGCTGCGTCAAAACCTACGCCTGCTTGAAGCAGGAATAAGGAATGACGCAGCACGGCTAGTATAGGGCCCCACGAGCAGTGCTGGAGTTTCATCGCGCTTGCGTCACAACTCCAGCACTGCGTCAACTTTCCGGCATCAGATGCGTCACGCATCTGTTGATACGCTAGGCCCACTCCCACTTCCCAAAGTCCTTTAATAATGATTTAAAAAGGCACTTACCTGTTATTTGCCGCCACTCCTGCCTTTGCGCTCCCCGTACTGCGTCTTGCATCTTCAATAATAGAACAAAACTACAAAATGAGCAGCGACAATTATCCCTCTGGAGTGGCCGGATGACGAAGGGGAGAGGATCTTCCAGGATTTGGTCCAATGCGATTAGTACGTTGAAGGTTAAGAGTAGTGCTTTCCTTAACCCCTTTGCCGTGGCGCAAATTCTGCCACAGTGCAGGGGGGGCGTGGCGCTGTGGTGCTCATGACCGCTTCCGGCCATCATAAATCACGGTTGGCGTGTGCTCATGATGGCCATGAGCCGTCAGTACTCCGCCCACTGATTAATTCTCCAGCACAGGGGGGGAATTAACACCGCATGGGAGGAGCAGCAACGTTCTGATGGCTCCCAGCCGCCATGAGTACACGCCTACCGTGACTCATGATGGCCGGGATCCGTCATGAGCACCGAAGAGGTTAAGACCAACCAGTTTAGGAATATGAATTTAGAGTAACGCAAGCATGTCAGATCCCTCCTCCCCTTCACGGATACCATAAATTCTAAGGTTATTGCACCTAATGGGATTTTCCAAGTCCTCCGTTTGCTGTTTAAGGAGAGCTATTTCCTTGGACATAGCGTCGACCTTAGGAGTCTCATCTTGTACATTGCTAATATTTTGCTCCACCACCGACAATCTAGCCTCAAGACTGGACCATTTCTCCTCTAATCTCTGAAGAGTAGCATTAATGTCAATGACAAAAGGCTTCAAAAGTTTTAACTCCATGAGGTCTTCTATCGTTAAAGGTAAAGGAGATTTTGTGGGAGAGCAAGGCTCCTTCTTTTGTCTTTTGGCGGGAGTATTGGTGGAGTCTTTGCGGAGGGAAGAGATGTTCTCAGAGGTACGCTTTAAAGATCAATCAATCAATCAATCAATCAATCAATCAATCAATCAATCAGTCATTGTTAAGTGCACTACATACCCGCGAGGGTCTCAAGGTGCTGGGGGGGGCAGGTGGGGGCCGCTACTGATCGAACAGCCAGGTCTTTAGTATCCTCCTGAAGGTCAGCTGGTCTTGGGTCTGTTGTAAGCATGGGCTGAAAATCCGTTCCGTTCGCAGAATTTGCGGATTTTCCGCGATTTCGCGAATCTCGCGAAATTGCGGTAAAATCCGCGAATCAGCAGGGACGAATTTTCAGCCAAGCACTTACAGGGTTACAGCAGCAGGTCCAAAAGTTGAAGCAAATTTTTTGTAACCTTTTACAAAAGGGTTACAAAGAAATTAACTTCAACTTGGGCACCTGCTGCTGTAAGCCTGTAAGTGCTTCCTGGCGCCTCGTTGCCTACTTGCAACTATTCTCTGACCCTGCTCTGACCCTTGAAGCAAGGTCAGAGAATAGTTACAAGTAGGCAATGAGGCGCCTGTCACGAAAATTAAACCTCAACAGGAAGCACTGACAGATATAAAAACAAGCATTTGCAATGCAATAGGTCTCACATTAGGAAAGTTTGAGCTATTGGTCTTGTAAATGACAATTTTTTTTATTAATGTGTTGGTTTTGAAAATAGCTAAATTAATAGCTTTGTCATTTACAATGCCAATAGTTATAACTTTCGCAAACGTGACACCTATAGCATTTGTAATGCAACATGTTTTGCATTTACATGACTTAGCTGTATTGATATTACAAATTACAATGGCTTTTAATTTTTTTTAAATAATTAATACTTAAATAAAAGTGATTTTAATTTATAATGGCAATAGGTTAAACTTTTGCAAATAACTTTTGTGAAGATTATGTTCAGTGTATTTTATTGTGATGAAAATCCAAGAACAGAAGTGAAATATTAACATCTTTTTGTGACATTTGTAACAAAGTTTGAAACATTGAAAGAACATATTTGAACCAGTTGTTGAATGGTTGCGCAGATTGATGCTGGGGTGGTGCTGAGTGGTGCTGTGGTGGTGCTGAGTGGTGCTGTGGTGATGCTGAGTGATACTGGGATGGTGCTGAGTGATGCTGGGGTGGTGCTGAGTGGTGCTGTGGTGGTGCTGAGTCAATCAATCAATCAATCATAGCACTTGTATAGCGCGCTACTCACCCGGATGGGTCTCAAGGCGCTTGGGGAAGGGGGACGCTACTGCTCGAGCAACCAGGTCTTGAGTTGTCTCCTGAAGGCGAGGTGGTCCTAGGTCATCCGAAGGTGGATGGGGAGGGAGTTCCATGTCTTGGCTGCCAGGTAGGAGAAGGATCTGCCTCCGGCGGTGGCTCTTCGGATGCGTGGAATGGCGGCGAGGGCGAGGCTAGCTGAACGTAGCTGGCGGGTGGGCGCGTGGAAGGTCAGGCGGTCGTTGAGGTACTTGGGGCCCAGGTTGTGGAGAGACTTGTGTGCGTGGGTGAGGAGCCTGAACGTGATCCTCTTGTTGACGGGGAGCCAGTGCAGGTTCCTCAGGTGGCCGGAGATGTGGCTGCGTCGAGGGATGTCCAGGGTGAGTCGGGCGGAGGCGTTCTGGATGCGTTGTAGTCTTTTCTGTAGCTTGGCTGTGGTTCCGGCGTAGAGGGTGTTTCCGTAGTCCAGCCGGCTGGTGACGAGGGCCTGGGTGACCGTCTTCCTGGTTTCGATCAGGATCCATTGGAAGATCTTGCGGAGCATGCAGAGGGTGTGGAAGCATGAAGAGGAGACGGCGTTGACTTGTCTGGTCATGGAGAGGGAGGACTCTAGGATGAAGCCCAGGTTGTGTGCGTGGTCTGTCGGCTTGGGGCGGTGCCCAGGGCAGGGGGCCACCAGGAGTCGTCCAAGGCGGAGGGTGATGGTCCAAGGATGAGGACTTCCGTCTTGTCTGAGTTCAGTTTCAAGCGGCTGTTCTTCATCCACTCGGCGATGTCTTTCATCCCTTTGTGGAGGCTAGCTCTGGCGGTGTCGGGGTCTCTGGAGAGGGAGAGGATCAGCTGGGGGTTGTCGGTGTAGGAGATGATGTTGAGGTTGTGTTGGCGAGCGATGGCTGCGAGGGGTCTCATGTAGACGTTGAAGAGGGTGGGGCTGAGTGATGATCCTTGCGGGATGCCGCAGATGACTTCGGTGGCCTCAAAACGAAACGGGGGGAGGCGGACTCTCTGTGTTCTTCCCATTAGGAACGAGACGATCCACTTTAGTGCCTTCTTATGGATGCCGGTGTTGCTGAGGCGTTGGACTAGGGTGCGGTGGCAGACAGTGTCGAACGCGGCGGAGAGGTCCAGGAGGATGAGTGCCGCTGTTTCCCCGTTGGGGGCAGGGGTCAGTCGGAGATCCGGAGTGGATGGTGTTCATCGTGCGGGCTGTGTCTTCGGTGGTCACTGCGGTTCAGGTGCGGAGGGTGGCAGTGGGGTGCGTTGGTTCGACGGTAGGGTGCGAGGATGGTGTGTCGAAGCTGTTGTGGATGTCGGCGATGTTGCGGTGGAAGAACGAGGCGAGGGAGTCGCAGAGATCTTGTGAAGGGGTGATGTCGTTGTTGCCGGTGCTGGGGTTGGAGAACTCCTTGACGATGCTGAAGAGTTCCTTGCTGTCGTGGGCGTTGTTGTCCAGACGGTCCTTCAGTGATTTCTTCTTGGTGGTGCGGATGAGCTGGTGGTGCTTGCGGGTCGCGTGTTTGAGGGCGGTCATGTTGTCAGTGGTCCGGTCGAGGAGCCAGGCTTTCTCGAGGGTGCGGCAGGTCTTCTTGGAGTCCTTGAGTTCTTCTGTGAACCAGGGGGCCTTCTTGCTTCTGGGTTTGCTGGGGGGGTTCTTCAGTGGTGCGAGGTCGTCGGCGTAGGCGGTCAGCCAATGCGTGAAGTTGCGGGCTGCTTCGTTGGGGTCCGGTGTGTTGGCAGGTGGGTTCTGGCTGAGGGAGGCGGTGAGCTGGTCGGCGGTGATCTTGTTCCAGCTCCTGTGAGGAACCTGTTGCGGGTGGTGGATTTTCTGAAGCTGAAGTGGACGCAGCTGTGGTCGGTCCAGCGGAGTCCGGTGGAGTGGCTGAAGGTGATGTGCTTGCTGGATGAGAAGACGGGATCAAGCGTGTGGCCGGCGTAGTGAGTGGGGGTGGTGACCAGTTGCTCGAGTCCGAGGTTGGCGAGGTTGTCCAGCAGGGTGACGGTGTTGCAGTCCTTGTTGTTCTCCAGGTGTAAGTTGAGGTCCCCTAGGAGGATGTAGTCGGCGGGGCGGAGGGCGTGTGGGCTGATGAAGTCCATGATGTCTTCGCTGAATTGTGTGCATGGTCCCGGGGGTCTGTAGATGAGGGTTCCTCTGAGGGTCGTCTTTGGGTCGGTGAGGATCTGGAAGTGGAGGTGTTCGGCGGTGGTGTAGGTGTCGTCGGCGTCGGTCGTGATGCGGATGGTGTTCTTGTGGACGATGGCGATGCTTCCTCCGGTCTGGTTGACGCGGTCCTTCCTGATGATCTTGTATCCATCTGGGATGGTGATGGTGATCACCATCCCAGATGTATACAAGATCATCGGGGTCGGGGCTGAGGAGGCGTTCATCCATGTTTCAGTGAGGAAGGCGACGTCTGGGGATGTTGTGTCGAGGAGGTTCCAGAGTTCGACGGCATGTCTGTGGACGAAGCGGGTGTTGAGCAGGATGCACTTGAGGTCGCTGCTGGGATTTGGCTTGGAGGGTGCGGTCCATGTTCGGAGGCAGGTGAACTTGCAGGATGTGCAGGTGAAGGGTCTGTGGAAGCGTTTCGGTGTGGCCTGGCAGCAGGCGGGGTTACGGTCGGCGTTGAGTGCGTGGAGGGCGGCGGCGTCGTAGGTCTGTCAGGTCATCTTGCATCGGTGAGGGCCAGGGGTCCTGGCACTGGACACGGTCCAGGCGCGGACGGGCGCAGACGGGCTTGCCTTTGGCGCGCCTTCGGCACACAATCGGCACGCCCGCTGCGCATGACCGCTTTGCGTACGCGCGGTCGCCATTTATGGCGAAGTGGGAGGGAGGGAGGAGCAGCTGGGAGGCGAGAGCGGGGAGGGCACAAAACAAAGAGGGGGCGTGTCCATTTGCACGGCGGCAGGAAGCGGGGAGCGGGGCGAGAAGGTACAGGGGGGCTGGGAGGCAACACCTAACAACAGCAACGTGCAGGGGGGTACCAGGGACAACAGTACGGGGCAAGGAACACATCGGAGGCAAAACTATTAAACCAGGGACAATAGTGCAGGCAAGAAAACAAAATAGGAGGCAAAAAAGCGATTAGACAGTCAGACAGTCACAATGGAGACATGCAATATGGCGGAGGGGCGAGGCAGGCACAACGAGGTTTCAGACAGCAGCGAGGCGGGGGCACACACACAGCTGGTGGCCGTGCGGCACGGGGGTGTCCTGCGAGCAGGTCATGCTGTGGTGGTGCTGAGTGATGCTGTGGTGGTGCTGAGTGATAATGTGGTGGTGCTGATTGATGCTGTGGTGGTGCTGAGTGATGCTGTGGTGGCGCTGAGTGGTGCTGTGGTGGTGCTGATTGGTGCTGTGGTGGTGCTGAGTGATGCTGTGGTGGTGCTGAGTGATGCTGTGGTGGTGCTGAGTGGTGCTGTGGTGGTGCTCAGTGATAATGTGGTGGCGCTGAGTAATGCTGTGGTGGCACTGAGTGATGCTGTGGTGGTGCTGAGTGGTGCTGTGGTGGTGCTGAGTGGGGCTGAGTGATGCTGTGGTGGGGCTGAGTGATGCTGTGGTGGTGCTGAATGATGCTGTGGTGGTGCTGAGTGGTGCTGTGGCGGTGCTGATTGATAATGTGGTGGCACTGAGTGGTGCTGTGGTGGTGCTGTGGTGGTACTGAGTGATGCTGTGGTGGTGCTGAGTGATGCTTTGGTGGTGCTGAGTGGTGCTGAATGATAATGTGGTGGTGCTGAGTGATGCTGGGGTAGGGCTGAGTGATGATGTGGTGATGCAGAGGGCAGAAAGGCACAAAAAGCAGTCTAACAAAGGGGAGAAGGGCAGAACAACAAGGGAAAAACGAGTCTAACAGAGGGCAGAAGGGCACAAAAAAACAGTCTACCAGAGGACAGAAGGGCAGAAAAACAAGGGAAAAATGAGTCCAACAGAGGGCAGAAGGGCACAAAAAACGAGTCTAACGGGGCAGAAAGGCACAAAAACGAGTCTAACAGAGGGTAGAAGCACAAAAAACGAGTCTAACAGAGGGCAGAAGGGCACAAAAACAAGGGAATAATAGAGGGCAGAAGGGCACAAAAAACGAGTCTAACAGAGGGCAGAAGGGCAGAAAAACAAGGGAAAAATGAGTCTAACAGAGGGCAGAAGGGCACAAAAAACGAGTCTAACTGGGGGCAGAAGGGCAGAAAAATAAGGGAAAAACGAGTCTAACAGAGGGCAGAAGGGCACAAAAAACGAGTCTAATAGGGGGCAGAATGAATCCCGCCCTGCGTGTTTGTCCACGAAGATGCCACCTTTTTGTGCAATACCTCTACTCAACTGGAGTACTTTCTACTGTCTAATCAGTAAGTGCTCCCTCGTTGGCTAAATGTATAGGGGCAGATTTACAATAACTGGCACATCCCCAGGGATGCGCCAGTTATTGTGCGCCGCAGCTCCGCCACCCATGGTGCGCCGCATTTACAATGCAGCGCACCATGTGGCAGAAACGGCACAGATGCGTCACGCATCTGTGCCGTAAAAGCAGCGCATTGCTGGAGCTGCGTCGCGCTTGCAGATTTCACTCAGCCACTTTTAGGAGGCGTTCCTGCGCAGGAACGCCCTCCCCTGTGCCGGAACGCCTCCTGATGGCGCAGGGCTTTACAACGTGACGCATCTCTCAGATGCGTCATGTTGTTAACACCCAGCACCATGGCGCATCTTTTGTGCTGCTGCTGCGTCTCAAAAGGTCTCGGTAGAGGGTGGCAGTGGTGAACCAGAGGGTGGCAGTGATGAACCAGAGCGTGACAGTGATGAACTAGAGGATGGCAGGGGTGAACCAGAGAGTGACAGTGCTGAACCAAAGGGTTGCAGTGCTGAACCAGAGGGTGGCAGGGGTGAACCAGAGGGTGGCAGTGATGAACCAGATGGTGGCAGGGGTGAACCAGAGGGTGGCAGTGGTGAACCAGAGGGTGGCATGGGTGAACCAGAGGGTGGCAGTGGTGAACCAGAGAGTGGCAGTGGTTAACCAGAGGGAGGCAGTGCTGAACCAGAGGGTGACAGTGGTTAACCAGAGGGTGGCAGTCGTGAACCAGAGGGTGGCAGTGATGAACCAGAGGGTGACAGTGCTGAACCAGAGGGTGGCAGGGGTGAACCAGAGGGTGCTGTGATGAACCAGAGGGTGGCAGTGGTGAACCAGAGGGTGCAGGGGTGAACCAGAGGGTGGCAGTGGTGAACCAGAGGGTGGCAGTGGTGAACCAGAGGGTGGCAGTGCTGAACCAGAGGGTGACAGTGGTTAACCAGAGGGTGGCAGTGGTGAACCAGAGGTGCTGTGATGAACCAGAGGGTGACAGGGGTGAACCAGAGAGTGGCAGGAGTGAACCAGAGAGGGGCAGTGCTGAGCCAGAGGGTGGCAGGGGTGAACCAGAGGGTGGCAGGGGTGAACCAGAAGGTGGCAGTGATGAACCAGAAGGTGGCAGTGATGAACCAGAGGGTGGCAGTGATGAACCAGAGGGTGGTAGTGGTGAACCAGAGGGTGACAGTGCTGAACCAGAGGGTGGCAGGGGTGAACCAGAGAGTGGCAGTGCTGAACCAGAGGGTGGCAGTGGTGAACCAGAGGGTGGCAGGGGTGAACCAGAGGGGGGCAGGGGTGAACCAGAGGGTGGCAGTGATGAACCAGAGGGTGGCAGTGGTGAACCAGAGGGTGCTGTGCCCATACACGACCGCATGGGTAACTTCGCCATGCAAGCGGCCCGCGAACACGCAAAAAGCCCCGCGAACACGCAAAAACCCCGCGAACACGCAAAAAAACCTGCAAACACGCAAAAAACTAAAAATCCGCAAATTCGCACTAATTCGCGGATTTTGCGGATTGCAAATTCGATTTCGCACGAATTCGCGGAACGCGAATTCGCAAATTTCGCCCATACTTAGTCTGTTGTAGGCTCAGTGGGAGGGTGTTTCATGTCTTGGCAGCGAGATGGGAGAAGGATCTCCCGCCGGTGGTTGTTCTTTGGATGCGCGGGACAGTGGTGAGTGAGAGGTCGGCAGAGCGAAGCTGGCATAGAAGGATAGCCGTCTGTTGAGGTAGGCTGGGCCAGTCTTGTGGAGTGCCTTGTGTGCTTGCATTAGGAGCTTGAAGGATATCCTCTTGTTGACGGGGAGCCAGTGCAGGTTTCTCAGGTGGGGGGTGATGTGTCCGTGTTGTGGTACATCGAGGATCAGTTGTGCCGAGGCATTTTGGATGAGTTGTAGTCGATTGATCAGCTTGGTCGGGGCTCTCACATAGAGGGTGTTTCCGTAGTCGAGTCTGCTGCTGACGAGGGCCTGGGTGACTGTCTTTCTTGTATCTGTCGGTATCCATCTGTAGATCTTGCGGAGCATGCGGAGGGTGTTGAAGTAGGAGGAGGAGACGGCGTTGACTTGCTTGGTCATTGAGAGCGTTGAGTCGAGGATGATTCCCAGGTTGGGTACATGGTCAGTGGGGGGTCGGGGCTGCCCCTAGTGGATGTATGACGGTACAATGCGTGGTATTACCACACGTACCATTACAATGCAGGTTTTACAACGCAAGTCGTACCGGAGAGGAAGGAGGTGGTCCATTCCAGAGCCGTGCGCGTAGTGTGCGGTCGCAGACGGTGTCGAAGGCAGTGGGGAGGTCTAGGAGGATGAGTGCTGCAGTCTCCCCGTTGTCTAGCAGGGTCCTGATGTCATCGGTGGTGGAGATGAAGGCGGTCTCGGTGCTGTGATTGCTGCGGAACCCTGACTGGGAATGGTCCAGTATTCTGTTCTCTTCGAGGTATCGGGTTAGCTATCTGGTAATGATTTTCTCGATGACCTTGGCCCGGAAGGGGAGCAGAGAGATGGGTCGGAAGTTCTTGATGTCTCTTGGGTCTGCCTTGGGTTTTTTGAGTAGGGCGTTGATCTCGGCGTGTTTCCAGCTCTCTGGGAAGGTCGCGGTCTCAAGGGAGAGATTGATGACGTTGCGTAGGTGGGGTGCGATGGAGCTGCTTGCTTTGTTGAAGACGTGGTGCGGGAATGGGTCTGACGGAGAGCCGGAGTGGATTGTGCTCATGGTCTTGATGGTGTCATCGATGCTCACGCTGGTCCAGGCTAGCAAGGGGACGTGGTCGATGGTGTGCGGAGGGTCTGTTTTCTTGCTGTCTGTTGGGGGTGTCTGGGTGTTGACGCTGTCATGGATGTCTGCTATCTTGCGGTGGAAGAAGGTGCTGAGGGAGTCGCACAGGGCTTGCGACGGCGGGATGTCGTTGGTGTTGGAGCTGGGGTTGGAGAGTTCCTTCACGATGTTGAAGAGCTCCTTGCTGTCATGCGCGTTGTTGTTGAGGCGGTCTTTGAAGGAGGTCTTCTTGGCAGCCCTGATGAGGTGGTGGTGGTTGCGGACGGCATCCTTGTGTGCTGCGTGGCTGCCCGAAGTTTGTTCACTGTGCCATTTCTTCTTGAGTTTCCGGCAGGCTTGCTTGGAATCTAGGAGTTCTGAGGTGAACCAGCTGGCCCTCTTGCTGGTGTCTCTGTGGGGGGTTTCTTTAGCGGGGCGAGGGTGTTGGCGCAGTCCTCAATCCAGCGTTTGAAGTTGTGGGCAGCGTCGTCGGTGTTGGAGGGTTCGGTGGGTGGGCTAAGAGCGAGGTTTGCATGTAATTGGTCTTCGGTGATTTTGCTCCAGCGACGGCGGGGGATCTGTTGGGTGCGGTGGTGTGTGGTGGGTTTCTGGAAGGTGAAGTGGATGCAGCGGTGGTCGGTCCAGAGGAGTTTGGTGGTGTGGCTGACAGAGACGTGTGGGCTTGAGGAGAAGACGGGGTCGAGCTTGTGGCCGACGGAGTGGGTTGGCGTTGTGACGAGTTGTCTCAGTCAGAGGTTGGTGAGGTTATCGATCAGGGTTGTGGAGTTGTTGTCGTTGTTGTTCTCAAGGTGAAAGTCAGGTGTCTGAGGAGGATGTAGTCGTTGGAGGTCAGGGCGTGCGTGCTGGTGAAGTCGGTGATGGAGTCGCTGAACTGGGGGCGGGGTCCGATGGAGGGAGACTCCATGTAAAATGAACACAGGATATGTTGCGTAAAATACCACAGTTACAGAAGAAAAACAGATTTCCAGTGCATATCATAGTACCGAAGAACCAAAGAAAAAAACTGAATCTGAAGAGAAAGCAGCTAAAAACCAATCTAGCAACTATTGTAGAGAAATAGTACATTTGAAAACACTGAGCTGCAAAGAAAAATCAAAAGCAGATGAAGCCCATGAGGGTAACTCATCTAATGGAGCCGCAGGTTGCCAAAATACTAGAAGAGGCAATGCAGGGGTTCAGTTAGCCAGAGGGCTTTTAGAAAGGTAGTGAAAGCCCACTTAAAAACAATTTTATGCCAGAAAAAATAGCCATTGAGGCCCGTGAGCGCCATTCAATGAAGTTCATCACCACATTTCTGTTCAGAGAGCCTAAAATGGCAACTGCAACAGGCAATTAAGAGGTGAGCATTCAAGGGGGGAACAGGTTCAAAAACAGGTTTAATTGAAGCCAAAAAAGCACGCTACCTGAGCCCCTGCGTCTGCGCGTTCAGGAACTCTGCTGCTTAAAGAGTATTGGAAAGAATTGCCGCTCCAAAGAAACAAAGGTCTTTGTCATGGTACGGAGCTTCACCGTGATGAGGCCATCTTGCGGCATGTTAAGCCACACCCCCCGAAAGGGTCCTTTTTCTTCTAACAGACTGCAACTGCGACATACCCATTGAACTGCATTGATTACACGGACATGTATGCTTTTAGCACACGGCTGTCATGGGGTTCCTAGACTCTCACTTGGGGTGGTATTTTGGGTCCCCAACACTTCTGCATCCAATGGACCTGGTCTTGACTAGGGTGGTGGTTCACATTCCACTAATTTTAGGTCTCGTAGCGAAAACACAGCGCGTCAGCGCTGTGTCTCGCTAGAGATCTATTGTTGCCGACTGTGCTTCCCAGGAGACAGTCCCGGCCGCGCGCATCGCCTTGGAGGCGATTTGAAACTGGAACGCGCGCTGTGGCCAGGCGCTGTCTCCTGGGAAGCTCAAGCACCACACACGCATGCGCATACACACACACAAGCACCCATGCACGCATGCACATACATACATACAGAGACACCCCCCCCTCACACATACACACACACGCGCGCACACACACACACAAGTGCACCGAGGCCCCCCCTCCCCCGCCGTCACCGTCGCACACATACATACACACACGAGCATACACGCACACACACACACACAAGTGCACCAAGCCCCTCCAGCCTTTTGGAACTTACCTGGCCAATGTCGGGGACTCTGCTCTCAGCACGCGGCGCCCAACCTCCTGCTGGCGCGGCCCCGGGGCTCCACACCGCTCACAGGAGCCCCGGGCCGCGAGACGCATTGACTCCGCCTGCCTCCTCTTCCGGTCTGGACGTGGCCCCGCCCCCGTCACAGGCGACCGTGCCTGACTTCCGGGGCGGCCGCGGCGGGATTCCGGGGTGTACGGAGAGGTTTTCTGTTTGGCAGGTGTTTGTATTTCCAACAGATACCTCTTTGTTGGACGCCACAGCATTTGCACAGCAGGAGTTCGCATTGGATCAGGACTTTGTGTACAACTTACATCAACTGGAAAACTTGAGGGGCTCCGGCTCTCAGAAATGCTGCCGTTTGTACTCGCGCTGTTTGAAGCCTTAGCCTGTACTTCCTGTTGGGTTAACAATGTCTCACTCTCCGTTCCACAAAAGAACCAAGTCAACATTAAATACGACGATTTCATTGAAGCGCAAGCCTCTCCATGTCAAGTAAACATAAAAAGTGGCGCGCGTCCGGTATCTGTTCTTCAGATACGGCACTTTGTTGGCCCTTTGCACATGGACACTGGGGGTCCGCAAAGAATAGGGCTGCGAAAGAGGGGGCGAAAGGTGTTGTCTAAGAAGGATATAAGGAGAGGAAATTAAGGAGAAACCTTAAGCAGTTTAGAGAAGTAATCGCACCAGATAATGGAGTGTCACACATAGATGCCACGCACCTCACAGGAGATTGCATCACGCAGTCACTTGGGCTGATCCAGTAGGTCAGAGAGCTCCCAGATTCCTTGGGCAGGTTAGTTCATTAAATGTCACCATTAAGAATTCTATAGTGGAACCCCATGTTTTGTCAAAGCACAGTAGTGTATTTGTAATACTCTCTTTTCCATACCTAGCCCCTCCCACATCTTGTGCAGCCAATCCAGTCAAGTCGGGACACTCTCAGCTCCCCATCTGGAAAGCAGAACCTGCTTGGCGGCCCCAGATGGCTGGCTCTCCCTCGGAAGGTTTGAGAGGATAGATTAAGGCATTCGGAATCTCTTATAGTATATAGCTTGGGATCCTAATCTGTGTCATAGGTGTTGTTTATGTCAGACAACATGGCCTCTCAAAACTGTTGAATTTTCGGACAGTGCCAAAACACGCGTGTGCCCTTTTAACCACAGCGGCAGCAGCTCTGTGTGCCCCCCTTCGTTCCAGCAGGCCACCCTAGCCGGGATATAGTACCAATTGAGTGTTATTTTAAGAAACATTCCTTTACCGGCGGGTGCTGCAAAAAGAGGCTCTGGGCCTGTGTACAATATCCTGCCATTCCTTAAAGGAACATTCTTGCTCAAATTCGGACTCCCATCTACGCTGTGCTGGGGATTTGGTGTGGTGTGAGGAGGAAAGAATACATATCGGAGAGCAGGCATTTGTCTGAGTGGCAGGTTATGAACCATTTTTCAAAGTTTGTTAGAGGGAGGCCATTGTGTATGTGGCTGTGGGGCATGTGAGACCCAGTGCCTCCGGGCAATATATTGCCAATAAGCCTCACTAGGGAAACTATAACCAGTCCATCACCCCTTCGGCATCAAAGAAGTCTCCAATTTTCTTACAATTAGCTTCCGGACACTTAATGTAGCAATCGCCGTCTTTAGCCGGTGGGAAGTCCGGGTGGCCTATAAAAGAGGTGAAAGGGGATGTGTGAGTGGAGAGGTGTCGGGACTCCTGCACCGTGTTCCATATTCCCACCGTAGCCTTAAGAATTGGCGAGATATATACCACAGCAGGTCGATTTTTTTTTTTGTACCCAGGGCACCTTCCAGATATGGGTTCCTGTGACTACTCAGTCAATGAAACACTAAGGTTTCCCAGAAGTGAGCCTGTACCATTCAATCATTTAACACAGCTGGACAGCTTGGTAGTATCTCTCTAGGTGTGGGATTCCCAGATCTCCGTCCTTCTGCTGAAAGTCAAATACCAGTTTTTGGCAAAACACGAACCCAGTGAAAGTGTATGTGATAGGGACATGCAGCATTAATTAAATCCCATGGGCCATCAGGCTGTGAAAGCATCTTGGTTGCTTTAGTTTTTTGCAGGGCGTGGGTTCCCTGGCTCCTCCATCTTGGGGGCCTACCACTCGCTGTACCCAAACTATTACCCGAAGTTCCTTGTTGTTGGGGCAGAATGCAAAGACTAATTACCTTTTCACCCCAGACCGTCAACAACTCAATGCTCATCCAGCAAGAGTAATAACAATGATTTTGGTGTAGGGCTGTAAATACCTTCTTTTGATAAAAATACAATCTCTGAATGGGCACTATTCACAAGATCCAAGCTAAAGAAGATATACTATTGTCGGCTTCCCATTCAGAACCACACAGTCTCAACAATCACAAATCACAGTCTTCGATTAAAAAAACTTCCGTTCGGAAAAGTGCACCTTGAAGTTCATTTGGACACCACCACTGCCATGCACACACAGACACCACCACTGCCATGCACACACGGACACCACCACTGCCATGCACACACAGACACCACCACTGCCATGCACACACGGACACCACCACTGCCATGCACACACGGACACCACCACTGGCATGCACACACGGACACCACCCCTGCCATGCACACACGGACACCACCACTGCCATGCACACACGGACACCACCACTGGCATGCAGACACGGACACCACCACTGCCATGCACACACAGACACCACCACTGCCATGCACACACGGACACCACCACTGCCATGCACACACGGACACCACCACTGGCATGCACACACGGACACCACCACTGCCATGCACACACGGACACCACCACTGCCATGCACACACAGACACCACCACTGCCATGCACACACAGACACCACCACTGCCATGCACACACAGACACCACAACTGCCATGCACACACGGACACCACCACTGCCATGCACACACGGACACCACCACTGTCATTCACACATGGACACCATCACTGCCATGCATACACAGACACCACCACTGCCATGCACACACGGACACCACCACTGCCATGCACACACGGACACCACCACTGCCATGCACACACAGACACCACCACTGCCATGCACACACGGACACCACCACTGCCATGCACACACAGACACCACCACTGCCATGCACACACGGACACCACCACTGCCATGCACACACGGACACCACCACTGCCATGCACACACAGACACCACCACTGCCATGCACACACAGACACCACCACTGCCATGCACACACGGACACCACCACTGCCATGCACACACGGACACCACCACTGCCATGCACACACAGACACCACCACTGCCATGCACACACGGACACCACCACTGCCATGCACACACGGACACCACCACTGCCATGCACACACGGACACCACCACTGCCATGCACACACAGACACCACCACTGCCATGCACACACGGACACCACCACTGCCATGCACACACGGACACCACCACTGTCATTCACACATGGACACCATCGCTGCCATGCATACACAGACACCACCACTGCCATGCACACACGGACACCACCATTGCCATGCACACACGGACACCACCGCTGCCATGCACACACAGACACCACCACTGCCATGCACACACAGACACCACCACTGCCATGCACACACGGACACCACCACTGCCATGCACACACGGACACCACCACTGGCATGCACACACAGACACCACCACTGCCATGCACACACAGACACCACCACTGCCATGCACACACAGACACCACCACTGCCATGCACACACGGACACCACCACTGCCATGCACACAGAGACACCACCACTGCCATGCACACACGGACACCACCACTGCCATGCACACACGGACACCACCACTGCCATGCACACACGGACACCACCACTGGCATGCACACACGGACACCACCCCTGCCATGCACACACGGACACCACCACTGTCATTCACACACGGACACCATCACTGCCATGCACACACGGACACCACCACTGCCAAGCACACACAGACACCACCACTGCCATGCACACACGGACACCACCACTGCTATGCACACACAGACACCACCACTGCCATGCACACACGGACACCACCACTGCCATGCACACACGGACACCACCACTGCCATGCACACACAGACACCACCACTGCCATGCACACACAGACACCACCACTGCCATGCACACATGGACACCACCACTGCCATGCACACACGGACACCACCACTGCCATGCACACACAGACACCACCACTGCCATGCACACACGGACACCACCACTGCAATGCACACACAGACACCACCACTGCCATGCACACACGGACACCACCACTGCCATGCACACACGGACACCACCACTGCCATGCACACATGGACACCACCACTGCTATGCACACACAGACACCACCACTGCCATGCACACACGGACACCACCACTGCCATGCACACACGGACACCACCACTGCCATGCACACACAGACACCACCACTGCCATGCACACACAGACACCACCACTGCCATGCACACACAGACACCACCACTGCCATGCACACACGGACACCACCACTGCCATGCACACACAGACACCACCACTGCCATGCACCACATCACTCAGGGGCACCGCCACATCACTCAGGGGCACCGCCACATCACTCAGGGACACCGCCACATCACTCTGGGGGCACCACCACATCACTCTGGGGGCACCACCACATCACTCTGGGGGCACCACCACATCACTCAGGGACACCACCACATCACTCTGGGGACACCACCACATCACTCTGGGACACCACCACATCACTCAGGGACACCACCACATCACTCTGGGGACACCACCACATCACTCGGGAACACCGCCACATCACTCGGGGACACCACCACATCACTTGGGGACACACCACTTCACTCTTGGACACCACCACATCACTCAGGGACACCACCACATCACTCAGGGACACCACCACATCACTCGGGGACACCACCACATCACTCGGGGACACCACCACATCACTCTGGGACACCACCACATCACTTGGGGACACCACCACATCACTCGGGGACACCACCACACCACTCTGGGTCACCACCACATCACTCAGGGGCACCACTCGTCACTCGGGGACACCACCACATCACTCGGGGGCATCACTCGGGGACACCACCACATCACTCGGGACACCACCACATCACTCGGGGACACGACCCACTTCACCCTTCCACCAACTCAATTACAATACCTTTTATTTAAGTATTAAAAAAATGAAAAGCCATTGTTATTTGTAATATCAATACATCTAAGCCATGTAAATTCAACTCATATTGCATTACAAATGCTATAGGTGTCACATTTGCAAATGTTATAGCTATTGGCATTGTCATACACAATGCCAATAACTCAAACTTTAATGCTGCGAGACCTATTGCATTGCAAATGCTTGTTGAAATATGGTTTGGTCTCGCCCTGGGGACTACTGAGTATTGGTGATATTTTACATAGTCTCTAATTGAAGTATTGTGGGCACTGGTTATTGTTAGTAAGTACTGTCATAAATATCTAATTTTTTAAGTACACTGTGTGGCTCTTTTTCTCTTAGCCTCCACTGAAGGGTTAGCCTCTGGCAATCTGAGCTGCTTTGCACTCCTCCTAGAGTAAGCCTGAAGGCTGCTCCCTACAGCTACCACTTGGAGAGCTTTCCAGTGTTATCTAAACCACAGAAATCCCCATAAGGTTTGCCTGGATTGGTAACGTTCTTTTGAACTTGCAGATTGGTTGCCATGGGCTTAGCACACCCTTTCTCCAATC
This sequence comes from Lissotriton vulgaris, assembly GCF_964263255.1. Taxonomy (NCBI): domain Eukaryota; kingdom Metazoa; phylum Chordata; class Amphibia; order Caudata; family Salamandridae; genus Lissotriton; species Lissotriton vulgaris. The sequence continues at coordinate 347,718,653 of NC_141686.1, forward strand.
TTAGAAAGTTTAGTTCCCACTTGGTAAGGTAGGTGCCACACCACACTACACCTCGTATGTCGTTAGTTGGAGAAGCCAGTAACTCTCTGTCTTCTAGAAACAGTGCCTTCTAGATACACTGGGTGCCTAGAGCCCTGTTTTCATCTAGAAAACTCAAGAAAGGGGAAAGCGCTAGCACTCAGTGCCTCATAGAGGTTCTGCTGCAGGATGACCTCCAGAAAGCTGGTAGGTCAGGAGAGCTGGAACGTGTGGGTGGGCAGGGGTCAGAAGAAAAGACAGGAGGGGCCCTCCTCCTTGACCTCCATTCCAACCTTGACCAGCAGGAGTCTAACAACTCCCCCCTGGAGACCTCTGATCCCCCTCAGGAAAGTGGAGATGGTACAGATAAGGCCCCTAGAAGTAGGTCCCCCTTTATGCCAGATGGGAGGGTACAGAGTAGACAGAGGAGGGCTAAGTCTGTTTTGACTGACGGACACAGCGCTAATGAAAAGCTTGGCAATAGGAGCGTGTGTACTTAACCATGCAATCCACCTCCCATAGGCAATAATGGTAAGTCTGGTTTTATTCAGGCTTTAGGATCACATGTTAATGGGGGCTTAGCGCGCCTTTTCTCATCGCTACGTGGGTCCGGGGCAGCGTTGATAATACAGCAAAGTTTTTCAATGCAGTAATTGTAAGAAATGCCTACTTTGCATCTCATTAGCGATGTATATCGCTAAGATGCGTAACACTAGAAAACCTGCTGCTAACATGCGCTGATGCATGTTAGCTCCACCTTGTTAATAGGTCGATAATAATATCGCCGCTTTAGCGGCAAAAAGTTCTGCTAAAGCGGCGATACTGCCCTTGATAATATGCCCCATGGTCTCAAGGTGGAGGTGACCAGAAGAAAGATTCTTCCAAGACCCAAGAGAAAGGTGGGAATAAGTCTAAAGAGAAGTCCTCTGAAGGTCCCCAAAGGACTTCCTCTGGGGGTGGGTCCCAGTCCTCTTCATCCCCTGGTAAGAAACCTTACTGCTTCCTCTGCAAGCAGAATGTTCCAAGGAAATTGGATGCTGTTCAAAATGGGATCTCTGGTTGGCTGAGGCTTGCGCCAAAGCCAGGCAGAGACCACTACTCTAGTTAGGGCTTGGGAGTTACCCGTCAAAGATAACCCCTGCTCACCCCCTTGTTGGTTGGCATGAGCAGTCAAGCTTATCCCAGAGGCAATGTGTAAAGCGTTTGCGCAACACACACACACAGCAGCAACACACTAGGCACACCACAAAAAGGAACTCCCCACAAGGTTATATATAAAAATAGCCTTTGTATTACCATAAACACATCAGATCATAATCAAACATATACACTGTGTCAACTGTCACTGGGCAGCATTTACAGGGGATTATTTACACCTGACAGGGTCACGTGGGCCACTGTCAAACTCTTAGTACAAATAGTAGATGTAGCACATGTAATAACTGAAGCACAAAATAATAATTGTAGAGCACAACCAGTAACCACTGGTAACAGGCAGGAACGCACTAAGCAATACTAATCACGATAGTCATAAGTCACGCAGTGAAACATAAACTGACTAGCATAAACCATACTAGGCAAAACAACCTCCTAATCATAAAATACATTTAGAGGTATAGAACAGGCATAAAGGCATTGCACATTACGCATAAATCACATTAGGCATTAGGTAATTCCTGTCATGAACACAGTATGCAATCACCCTGCACAAGAATTTACATTAGATACTGACCCCAGGCCAGCTGGCCTTCCATGGGGCTCAAACGCCCTTTGTCCCAAAAGTCAGGGCTGGCTGCGCACGCAGCAACAAGCAACAACCCAAAAGAACAGGCCTGAACATGGCAGCTGCCCACTACTTGCTGGGCAGCTGTATAATCACCAAGTAGGGCACTGGCACCCTCTGTCCATTGTGGTAAAATCGATTACCAATACATAATTTATAATCAATAATCAATAAGAATAACTCAGAGAAATAAGAGGCAAAATCCGGGATATTGAGGTTAACTCAAAAGGGTTTTATTCCTGTAAAAGGAATTGGGTTATTGGCTCGAGCCAAGGTGGCATAACCATTCCATCACCACGCAGGTTCAGGAAGGGGCAGACAGACAACATATTGTTTACAGAAGTACATATATATAGTCAATGCATTACAATGTATGAGCATGTAGTAGGCGTAACAGCTGGAAAAGAAGAGATAAAACATGGAAACGTCATGAAAAAGGCGTTACAATAGGCGTTACAATAGGCGTGCATGAAGGCGTGTACTAGAAACGTCACTTGTCATGAGGTCACAAGTAGGTGGATCCATAAGAGAATCCTGCAATGTCAGCAGAAATATATGGCAGAGATGCGCGCGCAGCAGCTTGACGTGAGTATGACGTATAACTGGAGGGCGAAGGGGACTTGACATTTAGCACTACAGGGGTAGACATAAGTCGTGTAAGTGTAGACATAAGTCTAGGATGTCAGGTCAACCTAATCCCAAATCATATCTGATAACATATGTTTAAGGAACTGTAATATCTGGAAGGGAAAAGGTCTCTCGGGCGGAGACTACACTATACTGGTTGTGAGTGCGTGTACATGTGTCTACATGTCGGCATGCGGGGTGAGGGGGCATGGACCTACCATGGCAACGGAGTCTATGAATTACTTGCACGGAGACAGAAGACTGGGCCCTCTGCTCCTGCAGCTGGGAGTATGTTTACTTAAGCTACGAGACAGGAATGTATTTTCGAGGAGTGGAGCAGATAATTCGAAGGTTGAATGCAGTCTTGGCAGGCAGAGGCTAGGCTATGCGCCGGAGCCGCGCAAGGAGTAAGGTGGGGGTCACTGGTACAGAGGTAGCCTGGGCTGAGGCCCTCGCAGTCAGGGAGCAGGAAAGAACTCGGAAAAGGCTCAATGGCATAATCTGGGCCTACTTCGCCAGAGCTGAAAAACGTGCAAAGTGCACCACAAAAAGACGGTGGCACGGCATATATAGGAACTGAATATTTAATCCGTTCATGGCGGATCTGAAAGAGGACATTTTAAAGATGGACGCAAATGTATTTGCGTCTTCATAGTTGGCACAGGAGGGAAATTACATGCACTGTAAGCTAGTACATGGAGACGGTGGGGTACTCGCTGGGGAACACTACTCGATCAAAAATTATATTTCCTCATTCCCTCCTTGTTCCCCACGGACCCTTCATGATACATCGATTCTCATTAATTGATCAACTTGTTCACTTAACATCATTTGCTCTTCTTTTACGCGCTTTGAATGGGAACTTGGATGCGGGACACAGGAAGTGGCACACAGGCCGCAAATCGCCGGACCACATTGGAGACACAGGCAACAACTGAATACTACGAGAAAGCCAATACCTAGGAGGGATAGGATCTTCCACCCCCAGGCTGATAACGTTGTCCAGAACCAACCGGACCAAGTCCAGGTGCCTGGAGTCTGATGAATTAAACTTGCAATTTTATGGAGACGTGTAATAGCTTTATACACGGTTGGCGCGTTATTAGGAATGAAAATACAGCAGCTTGACCCGATGACCTTACAAGCTCCACCCCTATCTGCCAAGATGACGTCAATAACAAGACGATTTTGAAGAACAACAACCCGCATAGCGGACTGTTCCTCCGTTAAGTTACCTAGAGCTGAAGTGGTCTCAAGTACCACTGCTTCGAGGGTTCTGGTTAATCTACGAATTAGTTTACTATTTGAAACAGTACCTAGGTAGGGGAAGAAACCTTTATTGAAATCTGTATATTGTTCCCATGTAGTTTCAGTATAATCGACAAGCGGGAGATCTCTTTTGTATCTATGCTTAACCAAGTTGGTGTTTCTATGGTAGTCAGGAGGGGCTAGGAAAACAGGTGGCAGAAGGAATGCAATGTAACAGGTACCATCCCAATCTAGAGGCAAACGGACATATGCAGTATGACCACAAACAAAATAGGAGTGACGTAAGGCCCTAAACGTGGATCTACCATGATCAGTGAAATCGACTACAGTGGTACATTTACTATGACCTAAGTGTACGGAACCATTCTTGCGAACGCAGAGTTCACCAGTAACGGGCAATACTTCCATAGCAGGTAGAACAGGAGCAGCTTCGGATTCAACAGACAAAATCATAAATGTAACTGTGTAATTACCTAATCCATATACTTCATTTTCTAGATCAGTTCCAGTATCTACGGGGAGTCCCTCCTTGTCAGGGTAGCATACCTTAAGCAGGACTAAGTTCAGGTTTCCCCAAACCCAGTTACCTTTGTAAATAGAAGCAGTAGAAACTAGGGAATTGAGCATTTTAAACCATGCACCACACGTGCCATTGTGAGTGAACGGGTATGGGAAAAGGGGCAAAACACCCTTGTTTTCTTGGTAAGGAGGGAGACGACCACATATCCAACAATTAGTAGCATTGGTAGTCTGATGGGAGTGATGTAACATACTAATAAAAGTGTTATTGCGCAGCGCAAGTCTGTAGGACAATTCGTGAGGCGGTAATTCACTAAAAGAATGTTCAGCAGTAACATTATAGGCAGATTGTGCACGCTTGAATATAGGATAGTATATGTGCAGCAGAACACTAGCAGTAATAACCAGCAAACTTAAAAAAAAACATAACAAGTAGTGTCACTATACAGCGACTACGAAGTGATTTGCAATATGCATTTTTCTTATGTTGTCTTTGTCTATCTCTCTCTCTATCTCGATCTAGGGGATACATGTCAGAAACTAATTTAACCGATTCACCTAGGGGAGGACTTAAACAATTAAACTGTCTGACTTGCTAGATCGTAATTTCAGTCTGTAATTTTCTGAAGCAGTTTTCTCAACCAAAGGGAGTTTCGTGTCAGTTTGTGGAGGAGGGCAGGGCTTAGAGTCCAAGTCCGAAGGAAGTCCGAAATATTTTTTAATATGGCTGGAATGCAGCCATCCCTTCCTGCCCTCTATTTTCACAGCTGTCCTCGTCGTGAGCAGAACCAACTTCGGGGATTGCCAGCGGGGCTCCAATGGGCTCTTCCGATCAAAATTCCTGACGAAAACGTAGTCACCAGGAACCACCTCATGGGGCTTCGTCTCGGTGTTGTCGGGAAAGGCTGCAGCTACCTGTGAACGACAAGATTGTAGTGCAGACATCAAGGAGGCAAGGTAATCTGTCAGCATAAGACAATCAACATCAGTTATTTTACGTGGAATAGGCGTCCCCCACATATTCGGTGGCCTACCAAAGACCACTTCGTACGGGGATAGCCCAGAACGGGAATGGACCACCATCCTCATATAGAAGAGGGCGACCGGCAAGGCAACTATCCAGTCTATACCTTTGTCTCTACAGATCTTAGAAAGTCGGATTTTCAGTGTCTGATTATGACGCTCCACGAGACCTGCTGCCTCGGGATGCCGAACACAATGGAACTTCCACTGGTAACCTAACAGGAGTGTAATGTTTTCCACAAGTGCGGATGAGAACGGCTGGCCATTATCTGAGTACACGATACGGGGCAAACCATACCGTGGGAAGTATTCACGAACCAGTTGCTTGGCAGTGGTCGGGGCAGTATAATCGGGAACTGGGTATGCCTCTATCCATCGGGAAAGAGCACACACGACTACGAGGACATACTTAAATCCTCGACAACGTTCCATCTGGATATAATCCATCTGGAGGACTTCAAAAGGGTGATCGGGAGGCTGAAATCCACCTTGCTCTACGGGGATGCTTTTACCTGGATTGAACTGACCACAAATCATGCAAGTACGCACTTTCTGTTTGGCTGCTGCCCGTAAGTTTTTATTGGACCATATGTGTTGAATACTGTCTAGCATTGCCTTCTCTCCTAGGTGTGCTGGACTATGTATTGTGTTAATAATGACTTGTACCATAGAATCGGGGAGAAACCATGTAGATTTTCCCTTCGTCATCCATCCCTGATCTGTTTGGACCCCTCCTAGTTTAGTCCATTCCTTAATTTCATCTGGTGTTGCATGTGACTGTATGTCGATCACATCATGTGCGGGATCCCTAACTGTCATACAATGTGATGGTACCACTATTTGTGTCTGGTCAGTTACATGAGTTCGGTTCTGAGCAATTTGCTTTGCTGTTCGATCTGCCAGGTCGTTACCCTGGGAAATGGTGTCAGTAACCTTGGTATGTGCCTTACATTTCATGATAGAGATTGCAGTGGGTAGATGTATCGCGTCTAATAAAGCTTGAATGAGGGGGCCGTGTTGAATGTTGGCACCGTGAGAAGTTAAGTAACCTCTCTCTCGCCAGAGGACTCCAAAGTCGTGAACGACTCCGAATGCATAACGTGAATCAGTATATATGTTGACTCTCTTATTTTTGGCTTGAATACATGCTTGTGTCAGAGCAATAAGCTCTGCTGCTTGAGCTGACAAAGTGTCAATACAACTAGTTTCAATAACTTCCGTGTCTGTCGTGACAGCGTAAGCCGCCACTAATTCACCGGTCCTTGTTCTCATACATGAACCATCCACATACAGTGTCAGGTCTGGATCCGGTAACGGAACATCTGTCAAGTCTTGTCTAGGCTTTGTTGTGATAGTGATAACTTCAATGCAATCATGTGCCAATGGATCTACCCCATTTACTGGTAATAACGTGGCAGGATTCAATGTGCTGCAGCATCTGATTTCAATATGTGGTTGAAACAATGTCAGTTCGTAACCTGTCAATCTTGCTATAGTCAGGTGTTGGGTCTGAGTGCGATTTAAAAGAACTTCTACAGAATGTGGAACCTGTACTGTCAATGGATGTCCTAACACGATAGAATCACTCTGTCTGATAGCTAAAGCTGTTGCTGCAACTGACTTCAAACATGCTGGAAGGGCTTGGGCTACTGGATCTAATGTGCTAGAAAAGTAAGCACAAGGCTTGTGTGAACCTGCTTGTTCCTGAGTGAGGACTGACAAGGCAGTACCCTCACGTTCTGTGACAAAAAGTGTAAAAGGCTTACTGTAACATGGTGTTGCTAAAACAGGTGCTTGACATAAGGCTTTCTTCAAGTCTTCAAAAGCTTGTGTATGTTCCTGAGTCCAAGGGAGGACGGACGAAGTCGCTGCCTCCTGTGTTGTTAACTGAATGAGTGGCTTTGCTAGAAATGCATATTGGGGAATCCATTGTCTGCAGTATGAAGTGAGGCCTATGAAAGCCCGCACTTCCTTTTGTGTTCTGGGTGGTAACATGTTTACAATTAACTGAATGCGATCGGGTGTGAGCTGTCTCCCCACTTTGGACAGCAAGTGACCCAGGTACACAACTTGCTGAACACAGAATTGTAGCTTCGAAGGAGACACCTTGTGTCCTTTGTCAGCCAGGAAGTTCAAAACAGTCAGTGACGCATTTTCACATTCGGGTTCGCTTCGAGCGGTGATCAGCAGATCATCGACATATTGAAGCAGAGCAGTGTGTACTGGCATGTGGATGCTATCGAGTTGTTTTTTCAGTGCTTGACTATAGATGCTGGGGCTTTCTGTGAACCCTTGAGGTGCACGGGCAAATTTGAAAGATCGTCCATTTAAACTGAATCCGAACAAATATTGGCTTTCCGGATCAATGGGGACACTGAAGAAGGCGTTCTTGAGGTCAATTACAGTGAAGAACGTCGCTTCTGAGTCAATAGCAGTTAGTAATGAAGAGATATCTGGGACCACAGGGTATTGTGGTACAATGCATTTATTCAATTCGCGTAGATCAATAACTAATCGATAAACAGGTGGAGCATTTGGGTCAGTACGTTTAAGAACAGGAATGATAGGAGAATTACACACGTTGGAGTCAGTTTCCACAACCACTCCTTGTGCAATCAGCTCGTCAATGATTCTCAGTAAAGCCACTACAGCATCTGGGGGTAACTTGTATTGTCGGATTCGTGGTAATACCACTCCTGCCTTGAGTGTGACTCGATACGGGGTAATGTGCATGCAACCTACATCAGTGGGGCCCTGCGCCCACAAGTGTGCAGGGACGTTCTGTAACCGGGGATCCATATCTCTCAATACATAATGACCTTTGAAGTCTCGCAAGAATAATCGTACTCCCTCAGGAGAACAACAAATAATAGCTCCTAGAGCTTTCAGTGTTTTTATGCCTAACAGGTTTTCCGGACATGATTTCGTAAGCAATAAATCTGTAGTCCGTGTCAGAGGACCTACTGCAAGAGGGAGGGGTTGTGATACTTCGTTAATAATGGGTTTTCCTGAAAATCCAAGGGACACGTTCTGGGAGCCTGAGAGGGGTGCCCCTGGTACTTCGTTGTGGCTTATCGTGGTTCTGCTTGCCCCTGTATCAATGAGGAACTTTCTGTCTTTCCCTAATACTTGACTATGTACGTAGGGACCATTCTGATCTACAGGAACTTCAATAAGAGGCAAGCGGAATTCCCTCTCTAGGCTGTTTCATGTGTATCGCTGGTAATCAGGGTAATCGTTCTGTGCATACTGATACATTTGCTGTGTTGTGTTTTGTGTTGCGGTAATGGGCTGTTGCTGGGGTATCGCTACGGTCTGTGTGGAGGCTGGCATGGGTGCAATATGTTGTATATTCTGCGGTACCTGTTGTGAAGTCTGGTCTTGTCTAGGAGGACGCGGTCTCTCTTTAGTCTTACCCGTGGCGATATTATGTTTCAAAACTGCACAATCGTTTATATAATGACCTGGCTGTTTGCAATAATTACATACACCCTTTACAGGAACTGTTGAATTCCCGGGATGGGTCGCACCCTTTTTCTGACCGTCGGCAGGAACCGACTGAGCAACTAACATTTTCATTTTTGTATCTTTCATACGTCTTTGTTCATGTTCTTGTTCTTCTCTAAGTCTATTCTGGTGGTACTGTAACATTTGTAACATTTGTGCAGGGGTGTTAGCTTGCCAAGTGCTTTCTACTTTCAATACTCTATTCTTAACTTGGGGTAAGGAATTCTCGACTAGTTTTGTTACAAAAAGATGTGGATATGACTCGCTACTTGCTTTCAAACCGCTATTAATACCAAAACATTTCTCAAATCGTGTATAAAAATCACTAGTATCTTCATCGGGTTTCTGTTTACATGCTGAAATTGCACCCCAATCCTCCTTTTTCGTACTCAATAAGCGTGGCAACACTTGTACTAATAAACCTGGTAACGCTTTAACTTTATCTCCAAGCCCTAGGCCTGGAACTTGGGTATCTTCTTCATTTTGTAATCCAGCCCAATCAATCTTTGCATTTCCCACCTCCCACTCTTTTTCTTTGAGTTTCTCGTATATGCCTGGAGGTAGTAGTACTTTCAGTATTTTCATAAGGTCGGGATAAGTGTAATCGCCCATTAATAACATGTCTTTTATTTCACGGTGAAAACCTGCAGGGTCTTTATCATGACTGGGTACTAGTTTGTTCATCTCTAACAATTCAATTTTAGTTATAGGTGTATACACAAACACGCGTCTAAGCGTGTTGTCTGCGTTCTGTACGGGGTGCACTTCTCGCAACGGATTCTGTCTATCCATGTAATACATGGTCCTTCGTTCCATAACGGGTGCTGAGTTGATCTGCGGACATAGGAACGCACTATACTTGTGACGGTGTTCTAGAATTACTTTAATGAGGTCAGTACTTAGACCTATCCATCTGTTCGTGACCAGTTCAATTAGTATATCAGGCAGTGGGCCTGGATCAGAATGTTGGCTTTTATACAATAAGAGCAGATGCTGTATCATGTACATACCAGCTAAACGCTGTTCACTCGGTGTCAAGTTCAAGAACGTATGTGCTAGCGCATCATCACCATATTTCTCAGAGCTGTCAGCCCATTGCACGGCTGACCTGGCTAATTCTTGTTCATCCATGGAATCGAGTACATGGTACCCCATGCGCTCTTGAAGTACTCTGTCAGTAGCTTGGAATAAGTGTTCGGGGGTTCTAGGATTACACATGGCTTCCTGATATATTCTTTTACTTTCCGGGCGCACTGGGCGCATTGAATTATTAAATGGTCTTCCTTTACCTACGTAAGCCACCATTTCTCTAGCTGGCAACTGGGTTTGTTCTGGTGTCTCGGCTTCCTCCTCCGCCTCCTCCTCCGTGGATTCCTGTTTGTCTGAATCTATTTCCGGTACGGGCTGCCTTTTCTCATGCATCTTAATTATTGACTTTCTGATTCTTCGGTACATATTATCTATACAGGCATCTTTGTCATGCTGTCCATCCGCTATATGCTGACCCCATTTGTGGAGTGCTTTTACGTCCTCCGGGTTCATACCCGGCCTATCCACTTCTCTAATAAAGCAGTTTATAAGAAACCGCAATAACTTGCCTTTAGTATCCACTTTCTGATAGGCCATGGCCTCTTTAATACTTTCAGGCCCTACTCCTGTCTGAACAAACGTATATATTCTATCTAAGTGATCTGTCATTCCAGGTAACGTCATCAGGAAGTTCGTGACTCGCCGTAAACGTACTGATGCGAGTAACATTCTCTCGTCGTTCTTTCTACCAGGTACTGGATCATATCTACAGTCTGCAAGGCGATCTCCATAAATTGTAATGTCTGTTCTAGGTGTACGCTGTTGCGCTATTTCTCTAAAGCTCAGACGTTGGGCTTGGGGCGGAGTCTGGAAACCTATCCCTCCGGACGCGCCTCCTGAGGCACCAGCTCCGAAAGGGTTAGTCGGGTTCGTATCAAGGGAAGTAGGAGGAGGTGGAAGAGGAGGAGGAGGGATCCGGGGAGGAGTAGCCTGCCGAGGAGGAAGAGCATAATTGTCCTGACCGTCCTGACCGTCAGGTGCAGGCACTGGTGGCAATGCGGTATTAACATATGTGGGAGCCACATCGTCTAAATAGGAAGAAAGGAAAATGTCCTTTGCTGTCCTCTGGTGTGTTTTAGTCGAGAGCAATGGGGGTGGTAGGTCCTTCGGTACTTCTGGAGAGGCCTTAGGCAGGCCTTTTGACAAGATAGGGTACATGCCATTCATAAGTGTATTTCGCTGTCTGTCTACTTGTTCTAATTTTACTCTGATACCTTCCTCAACTAATGCGTTTTCTTGGGCCTTGTCAGGCTCCTCCTTACTCTTTTCTTCTAGTCTGTGAGCTTTTTCTGTGCGTCTATGTGACTCTTTACGCCATAACTCGATGGCATCTTTCTGTGACTGTCTGGCTTTCTTTTTCCATAATGCTTCTTCTACTCTCATGATGCAATCTGCATCCCATGTCCCTGCAGCGGGCCATCTCTGATTCTCTGACAAGTCTTTAGTGTAGTCTACCCATAAGTCGAGAAATAAAACAGCATCTAGGCCGTGTTTATGGTACATAAAGTACCCTGGAGTGTCCCTAGGTGGAATGGGAACAGCTTCTTCTAGAACCCCTTTACGGGTTTTTATTTGTCTTAGTTTGGAAAACAACGGCATTCTGAAATCTGGCTACTTGGTTCTTCCTTCAGATATGAACATGAACACATAAGACACGTTTAAGCACAGTAATGAAGATCGAACATTCACTCATACCACGACATTTGAATGACACATCAAAACATTTCAAAAACGAACCACATTAATTACAATGACAAACCTACCAACCTAGTGCAACAGGATGTACCGCTAAACGGCACAGATACACCTTTTACAGGTGCAAACTAGATATACTGCTATACAGTACAGATACACTGCTGAACAGTGCAGAACAGGCTCGTGTACCCGAACCCGTCTTGACCGGCACAAACTAATGCGCACGTCAGGATGCGTCCCTAGCAACGGTACTCACCAGGAAGCACGGAAACAGAAGGCCTCGGAAACCCTGGACTGGACTGGGCTCGGACTGGATTCGGACTCGACGCAGATACTTCGGAATCTGGTGGGCCTCGGTATACCACGGATCTTGCTCTCTCAGCTAGGCTCAGGCCGGGATCCTCCGCACTCCTCACCGCCTCGTCTGGGTGTCGATCGCAGCCTCAGTCACCTCCGTTGGCCTGAGGGAGATACGGGAAATCCTGCGGGTACGCGTGATTGTCCGTCCGGCTGTGGCAGGGGGCTAGGCCTGCAACGCACCTCCGGCGCGTGGGGTGGGGGAGGGGTCCCTATTCGGGCGCCAAAAACTGTGGTAAAATCGATTACCAATACATAATTTATAATCAATAATCAATAAGAATAACTCAGAGAAATAAGAGGCAAAATCCGGGATATTGAGGTTAACTCAAAAGGGTTTTATTCCTGTAAAAGGAATTGGGTTATTGGCTCGAGCCAAGGTGGCATAACCATTCCATCACCACGCAGGTTCAGGAAGGGGCAGACAGACAACATATTGTTTACAGAAGTACATATATATAGTCAATGCATTACAATGTATGAGCATGTAGTAGGCGTAACAGCTGGAAAAGAAGAGATAAAACATGGAAACGTCATGAAAAAGGCGTTACAATAGGCGTTACAATAGGCGTGCATGAAGGCGTGTACTAGAAACGTCACTTGTCATGAGGTCACAAGTAGGTGGATCCATAAGAGAATCCTGCAATGTCAGCAGAAATATATGGCAGAGATGCGCGCGCAGCAGCTTGACGTGAGTATGACGTATAACTGGAGGGCGAAGGGGACTTGACATTTAGCACTACAGGGGTAGACATAAGTCGTGTAAGTGTAGACATAAGTCTAGGATGTCAGGTCAACCTAATCCCAAATCATATCTGATATCATATGTTTAAGGAACTGTAATATCTGGAAGGGAAAAGGTCTCTCGGGCGGAGACTACACTATACTGGTTGTGAGTGCGTGTACATGTGTCTACATGTCGGCATGCGGGGTGAGGGGGCATGGACCTACCATGGCAACGGAGTCTATGAATTACTTGCACGGAGACAGAAGACTGGGCCCTCTGCTCCTGCAGCTGGGAGTATGTTTACTTAAGCTACGAGACAGGAATGTATTTTCGAGGAGTGGAGCAGATAATTCGAAGGTTGAATGCAGTCTTGGCAGGCAGAGGCTAGGCTATGCGCCGGAGCCGCGCAAGGAGTAAGGTGGGGGTCACTGGTACAGAGGTAGCCTGGGCTGAGGCCCTCGCAGTCAGGGAGCAGGAAAGAACTCGGAAAAGGCTCAATGGCATAATCTGGGCCTACTTCGCCAGAGCTGAAAAACGTGCAAAGTGCACCACAAAAAGACGGTGGCACGGCATATATAGGAACTGAATATTTAATCCGTTCATGGCGGATCTGAAAGAGGACATGTTAAAGATGGACGCAAATGTATTTGCGTCTTCATAGTTGGCACAGGAGGGAAATTACATGCACTGTAAGCTAGTACATGGAGACGGTGGGGTACTCGCTGGGGAACACTACTCGATCAAAAATTATATTTCCTCACCATCAACAGTCAGGGTGCGCTGCCTAGGCAGCTAAAGGAAAGAGGACAGGTGCACAGCCTAAACGTTGTAGCTGCCCACTAAGTGCTGGGCAGCTGTGGCAGGGAGCATGGGCACCAGCGTGCCCCCCTGACCCTCTGGCTGGGACTCAAAATAAGCAAAAGCCTCCCACGTCCACCTCTGGGACTGTAAAACCTAGGGCCTCTCAACTGGCCCTAAGGCAGACTTGGCAGCACTCCTACTACACGTTAATGCGCTGGGGCTTGGGGGAGTGTAACTCACCTCCCTCCTCATCAGGAAACCGACCTGATGCTCCGGAGCCCCGCTCTAGGGCTCTTCCACCCGAATTTTCCCCCAACGTCACTCTGAGGTGGAAGAATGCGGGGAGAAGAGTTGGCTCCCATTAGGCACCCTTGTGGACAACTTTACAATACATCCCCTGGCCGTAAAACCCAGAGCGTGGCCGGGACACTCCATCCACAAAAATCACTTACCCGCTGTCACTGGGGTGTTCTCTTCTTGGATGGGAGAGTGTAGAGCACTGCTTTCCCTCATCCGGTGGAGCAACCCAGAAGCTCCTCATGGTTTTGGCTGGGAATGGCTCCCCTCGCTTACATGGGAGCCCTGATTTGAGGCGGGCAATCGTTTTTTGTGTCACGCTCTTCTCTGGGCACCACGGGGCTCTCCCTCGCTCTCGGGGACCCCGGGTGAAGGCGCAGCCTTCTTTCCTCAGAGCCGGGCACCTCCTTTAGTGTACAGGAGCACGGGTGGGCTCCCGTCCGCTTCCTGTTTCTCCCCTTTACTTCTGGGTCGCCGAAGGCAGAGCGGCGGCCCTCAGGGTTTCACTGCTTGGTGTCTGCAGTCGGTAATACGGGGTAGGCTCCCATTTTTCAAGACACGGTCCCTGGCGGGGTGGACACCCGCTAGGGGTATTCACGAAGTGCAAAGACCCTGGTGGGGTGGGCACCCGCTAGGGATATTAAAAAGGCAAATATGCGGGGTGGGCACCCGCGCCAAAACCAGCAGATTGCGGGGGGGAATCTCCACGCTGGGGGTTTCCTCTCCCAAAATGATCGCAGCCTCATACTGCTGGGGAGATTAGGAGCGCTACTCCTCTGGGGTAGCCCAAACACAGCGCTCCTCAAATAAAACACTCACAGGCTCTCGAAGTCCCAAGTCCAGGGACACAAATGGAGAGCTCTCCTCAGCAATAAAGAGCACAGCGCTTCTTCCAGATAAGGCAAAGTCCAGAGATATTTATTTATTTATTTTATTTTCATAATTTTTATAGCGCAACAAATACTCTGGGGTGTCTCGGCGCTGTGGAACTACTGGAGTCAGCCATCCTCTTACTGGTTAAACAACCATGTTTTTAAGAGCCTGCGGAAGCTCATCAGGTTCGGGGCAATTTTGATGGCCAGTGGCAAAAGATTCCAAAGTTTTGGAGTGGCCACAAGGAAGCGCCTGTCTCCCCAGGTGGCCGTTCTTGTGCGTGGCACAGGGAGGAGACTGGTGTTGGCCGATCTTAATTGCCTTCTGGGAGTATACAGCTGAAAAGCTTCGGTCAGGAACCTGGGTCCTATGCCATGTACTGCCTTATATGCAATTCAGAGGGCCTTAAATTTAATGCGGCTCTCAACTCTCAGACAGTGGAGCTGACGAATGCCAAGAGTGGTAGATTTGCGGCGAGGAATGTTTAGAAGGATCCTGGCAGCCGCATTCTGGATGGATTGCAGCTTAGTTATGACACGCTTCTGGGTATGAAGAAAGAGAGCGTTCCCATAATCTATTTTTGAGAAGACTAAGGTGGAGACCAGAGTCTTCCCAGCTGAGGGAGGGAGATAAGGTAGTAGTTTCTTAATCTTTTTCAAAATAAAGAATGATGACGAGACAACCTTATTAGTGTGGAGGTCAAAAGCCAGCTTGCTGTCAAAAATCACTCCCAGATTTCTGGCTTTTTCCACTGGGACAGGTGGTTGGCCGAGCTTTTCCGGCCACCAACTAGGGGACCATTCAGGGGAGAGTTTTCCGAAGGTCATAATCTCGGTCTTGTCCGAGTTGAGCCTAAGACAATTCGAGGCCATCCAGGTACTGACCTCAAGCATAGCTCTCTGGAAGTTGGCTGCCACAGTGAGGCCGTCCCTGTGGATACCCAGAACCAGCTGGGTATCATCTGCGTAGGATGTAAGCCGTACCCCATGGGCCTTTATTACCCTCGCTAAGTCCGCCACATAGATGTTGAATAGCATAGGACTTAGCGAGGAGCCTTGTGGGACTCCACAAGGGAGTGCAGAGATAGGAGAGTAGAAGTCTCCCAGCCTCACTGTCTGGGTAAGGTTTGCCAGGAAAGATGAGATGAGATAGTCTTAAGAATGTAGGGGGGCAAAGGCTGGGCCCAGGGGCAGCTCACAGGGCCCTCCAGCAGGGAGGCAGTCCCCAGTGGCGGTTCCTCCTGGCGCCCAGCAGCAGCAGCAGGCCCCCCTTTAGTCAGGATCAGGAGAGAACAACCTTGTACATGGGGTCACAGCCCCTTCTTAAACACACATTTCCTTTGTCACCTAGCACAGGGTTTAGGGAAAACCAGATGCAACTGGTTTGGGAGCACTTGAGCACTTTGTTTTGCTCACAGAATTTGTAGGATTGGCCAGGGTCATCAGACGCACCACAGGGGGCGTAGCCAGCATTGTGGAGGGAAGGCACAGCCCTATTCAGGTTCCAGGTGCAAGTCCTCCCTCCCATCTACATGCAGCTCTCCCTATTCACCACCGGGCAGACCCATCCTGGCTCCTGGAGCCAAGCACACCAGCCAGCTCCAGCCAATCACAAGCCAGACAAGCAATTCACATTCACTGCACACAGAAATGCCAACTCCTAAAAGTGGCACTTCCCCACTAGTCACATTCAATCTGCGCACACCACTGCGCAGCATTTATTCTCACGAGTTTGCACATACCAAACTCGCTGCTGCACTCCACTCACACCAGGAATTACCATGTACACATATATCCCCTATGCATTCCCATGGGAGGGCAGGCCAATCTCACCACACGCACTCAGACTGCACACGCACTTTACACTGGGACACAGTGCTAAAGTGCGCAGAGGCCAAAAACAACTAACATCAGGTCATATTTAAAAGCAAAAAGTTTAGGGGTGAACCTGCCAAAAGGGCCAAGTGCAACAGATGCCAATTGCCCCAAGGCGCAACAAGGAAACAGCTACTACAACTCCTACTACTATCACACACTGATGTGCCCCTAGTAGTAGCACTCCAAGTAGTAGTAGTGCCAGCCTTCCAGAATCCCCTGACCAATCACAACGCTGCCTTAACAGCATTGTGATTGGTCTGAGCGCCGTGGTTCGTCACTCAGACAGGGCCAGGCAGGCTGTGCATGTTCTTCACCAAGGCTGTAATACAGCCTGATTGGCGAACATGCAGAGTGCGCATGACGCTTTGGCTGGCCCGAGACGGCTGGCCAAAGCGCCACTCCTCCCCCTGTGATGCAGGGAGCCCAGACCCGCTCGCCTGGCTTCAGATGCAAAACAAAACGATAATAACAGACGGTTTTATGTATTAATCTTGCAGCTGAAGCAGTGGAGCGACGCTCCTCCACCTTAGCGGAGGAGCCGCCACTGCAAAGATCACATCGTAGCAAACCATCTGTGTAGAAAAAGGGCCCTTTTTGACATGGTTACCCCCTACTTTTTGCCTGGTATCTGATGCAACTTTGATTGAAAGTGTGCTGGGGTCCTTCTACCCAGGTCCCAGGTCCCAGTGTCCTTTCCCTAAACGTTACCATTGTTCCACAATTGGCACCCCTTTAGGCTTCCTGTAAGTCTCTAGGGCCTTAGACCTAAAGAGGACCCCTACGGGCTGCAGCATGAATTGTAACATCCTAAGGGATCACTCACCAAGCTCATGGAAAACTGTCACAGCAGCCTGCATGTCTTGGTGCATAGAAAAGGAAGAGTTGTCATGGCACACACCTGTGTGCCATGCCAGCAGAGCAATGCATGTGGTGTAAGTAGGTCACCCCTACAGCAGGGCTTACAACCCTAAGGCATGGTGCACTAGACTACATGTGTGGACATATCTGCGTTAGTGGATGTCTCTCTGAGATATCTAAGCACAACCTTAGATATCCCAAGTGCACAGGGAAGCCATAACAAGTACCTGGGCTGGACACTCATGGTGTCAGGATTTCTGCCACAGTCCACCGCTCTTGACTATCACAATACACTGGCATGGCTCAGATCATTCCTCCCAACACGTATGAATGAATAAACATCTTGTACCATGACTATTGACCATATTACATGCTGTTGTTAATAGCTAGCTGCAGCTGGTGCTTGACAATGCAAATGCATGGTCAGTTCTCAGGCGCCATGGAAACACCCAGAAAATTCACCAAAATAAGCATTAAGCAACCGGCATGGATGACCCCAATGCAAACATTCTGGAAGACAGCCCTCATCAAATTATTCAGCTGCACCTGTTCTCTGCTATAAGCAATTAGAATGCAACCTTTGTGAACATTCTAAAACACCTTCTTCTAGAAGGCAGCCTCATCAAGTTAATTATCTGCACCTGTTCATTGTTACAGACAATTAGAATGTGACCTTTATGAACGTTCTGAGGCAGTCTTATTTAAAGACCGTCCACACTCCTCCCCTTCGCTTAGCCTATTCGCCTGCCACTTAGCTGTTTCCCGGCTTCCAGGACTCATGATCCTCCTGCTTTGACCTCATCGCGCCGAACGTCTTGAATTAGTCTGGCACCTGGATGGAAAAAAAGAACAACAAGAAAAGGAGAGACACATCAACAGGCATTATTTTACTACGTGCTGAGCTCAGTCGCACGTTCGTGCTGCAAACAAAAGGGAACCAGTATTTTTGTTCAACTTGTACATACTATTGGCAGGCCTCTGCCAGAAAGAACTTGGCTGAAGCTAACTCCATCCAAAATTGCTTGTGGGTTTGATGCTGAACTCATACTCACTACAGTTTTAAAAAATCTGATAAAGGAGCCTCTTCTGACAATCAAAATGAAAACAAAAAACCAACAAAACTAAAGATTGGTTGAGTTTTTAAAAGCTTTCAGGAGGTGATACCTTAAGAAATAGGTGGGCATTTTACCAACGAGTAGAAATATTTATCGCTAACGATGCTTAGCAACACATTTTTTAACGCTAAGCATCGACGGAAATTACCGCAGAGATAACTTGCTATTTGCAACATTTATCTCAGAAGTGATAAAAATCCTCACGCTAACTGCCAATTGAGAGATTATCGCTGGAAAACCAACAATAATCTCTCAAAGTTTGGCGTTAGCTTGATGATAGGGGCTCACAAACTTAGCCATGATATCCACCTTCCATAGGATATCATGGCTAAGTCAGGAAAATACCAGGTGTAGAAAAAGCAGCGCTAACCGCGGTTAGCGCTGCTTTATTTATCACTAACAGGGTTAGCGAAATCCTTGATAATAGGAGAAATGTCGCTTAACAACATTTCTCCTATTATTTTTCTCTGGATCGCCCCCTTTGCATCTCATTAGAGATGCAAGGGGAAGCATAGAGAAATCGGGTGCTAACATGCAAATTTGCGTGTTAGCACCCTGTTGCTGATATGGAGATAATTTTATCTCCGCTTTCTTGGCTTTTAAAGCCAAAAAATCAGAGATAAATCCCTTGATAATATGCTCCCTTTGTTAATACTAGACTAAAGCCTTATTATTTGTTTGTTTATAGGGACCATAACTGCCGGTACCATTCATCAGACTGTTGTGAATGCATGCTGCAGTGTTGCTGTTGAGTAGATGAGCCACAGAATCTTTGACTTTACACGCTCTCTCTTTCCCAAACCCATTCGCCGGGGGATTTGCCACCGGAGGAATGTTTCCTCTTATAAACCAAGGGCAAGTCTGGGGGGGAATCGGGAACTATTGACGGCGCCCCATTGGAATCATCTGGGATCCAGATAGGTGGCTTATGACATGTGGTTATGAGTTCCCCAGCTCCATGATGGCTTCACTGTACCCACTGATGTTTGATGCTGAACATCTCATCTTTACAAACCTGCACTGATGCCAATTTTGGATTAATTGATACATGCACCCAGCGGACACCTTAGAGGTGATCCCTGAAAACCTACCGACTCCCAGTGTATCGACTGACTGGTCTCGACAAGCCAGGCACCATACACAGGTTCCTGACCTTTTAAGGTAAGAACATTCGCTCTCAGAGGTCGGGACCAAAACCTGCTCTGGGTGGAGGTGTTTACACCTCCTCCTTGCAGAATATGCATTCCAGGGTGGGAAGCTTCAAAGACTCTGCCACCTTCATTATGCGGAGCAGGCCTCTCCAGATAGTGGAAATGCCGGCACCCCTGTCCTGATCCTACTTTTTGGTGACATGACTGGCGGGAAATTAGTAAGATTAGGTGTGTCCACATCCAACCAGCTCCCTAAGGTATACTAGCTGATGTGGGCTCCACTTCCAGATTCCTCCATATTGTTTGGGCGAAATTAGCATCTAGGGTCAAGGTTATGCCCACTTGACCCTAGGAAGTGGTCATATTGAGGGTGTAAACACTCTAAAGGTAGGCAGCCCATTGGATACTACCTGTCACTCCCCTTCAAACCCCTAAATTGAGTATTTAGGGCGCAACCCTGAACCTAAGAACTCAGATTTGATGGATCAAGAGAAGAAGTATGAAAAAGAGTCACTGCCTGGTGCCGTGTAGTTCCTAGGACTCCCCAGGACCTACACGTTTTGGATGACCTAAACTGAGGGCTTGGTGTGCAGACAGACTCTGGACACCCCCACAGGATGAGTCAGCCGTTAGACCAGCTATCTCTACGATGCCACTACCAATCCCCTCTATTCTACAGTGGTGTATGTAGTTTCCGGCAACCACTGTACAGGACAACCCTGATTCCTCAGGTATCATGGAAAACAATACGGTATCTTTTGTTCAGTCACTCGTGCTTGCTTTTCTCAGATTACATATGGAATGACGATTAGAAAGGTTTCAATAATTATTTATTGGTCAAGCGTCAGTCTAGTGTGAAACATATTTGCTGCGACTATCAAAAGACAGGAGCATACAAATGTAATCGCGAGCACCAATATTGTAAATAGAAGATACATTGCTACCACAGTGCTAATAAGAGGAATATAAACAGATAATATAAAACAATAGCATTGGAATACTCCTACAGCGCGTAGCCTACCTAATGTACTAAACCTAGATATGTAGGTGATGCATGTGTATGTGAATGATAGAATATATCCTAATGGAGCCAAGAATCCAGGGGAAGTGCTAACCCCTCACCTGATGGTTCTGAATGAAGGACCCCGTCTCTGCGCCGAGGATGGCACTCAGCAAGGGATGTCAGGTGTCTGCCTGTCGAAGGATCATCCTGCAGAGTCTTGGTCGAGCCTGGATGGAATTCTCCTCTGCCTTCCATGGGGGAGTGAGAATCTTTTATACTAAAGGGGTCTTTCCAGGGTTTCTTCTAGGATCAATATGTTTTGGAAAAAAACACTAATCCTTTGCTAATCCTTTTCTAAACAAACTAATCATGCACAGCTGGCTGTTGGCCTTGCATGAACAAAGTGGTGAACCTTGTACAGAATAAATCTGCTGTGCATGGGGACATGTTTATGTACGTCAGGTACAGGGATTATGATATTGTACCGAGAGCTCTGTGCCGAAGAGACAGAAGCAAGCTAGTAAGTAAAAGGTCACCTATGCAAAACCGTTATGATCAAGTGGATGGGACAAAAGTGTATATGGTTGATATGTACATGGTGGGACTTTCCTAAGAGACATGACACCCACTCCTCATCGAAAGGTCTACAAGGTTAGCTAGGTAATGACAGTCATTGGTCTAAAACGGCATAAAATCAGTTGTACTAAAACATAATAAAAGCACTTAAAATGTCTTTAAAATGTCCATAAAAGCAAGGTTTCTATGAAAGTCATTTTTCCCTAAAAGGCATTTTAAAAAAAGTCTTCCATATTTTTGAATATATGTTCTTTGTTTCTCTGAGCACCTTGAAAGCCAATGTGCTCAGACAGAGCAGAGCGAAAAATAAAACAAAGTCAGCTCGACCTTTTAATTTGGTGTTTTGTTTAAAAGTTGCCAAACGGGTCCCAGCACAGGAAAGGCCGGATTGTTGTAAGAATCCTGCTCTGAAGTCTCAACATCACTGAACATGGCAGTCCCTGTAATCATTCCAGTATGATGTCAAGGGAGCAAAGGTGATCATCTCCCGTTCACACAGCAGCCACAGAGGCCGAGGACTGCATAGTTGTTGTAGAGCCGATCTTCGTCCCAACAGGACTTGAAGCGTCCAGTGGAGACTCTAGGAACGCCATCATCAACATGGGAATACACTGTGGACAACTGTGCATATGGACCCGCAAAGGTGCCAGGAGCATGTCTATGTCCGGCAATGCAGCCAATGGAATTGTCAGACAGAGGTCCTACATGCGTTCAGATCCTCAAAATAGGCAGCTGAATACAGGCAGAATGCAGTCGAGCCAGGCTGCTCTGAACGAAAGGAACCAATGCTCATTCAACTCTCGAAGCTGAGATGTTCCCAGGAAGAACACCAATCGCTCACGACAACGTCGCTCCAGCCGCGTGCACTCCGTGACTCTAGTGATGTTGCCATCCATTGGTATGCAATAGGATTAAAATCAGAATGCCCGCCACGGAAATCAGGACCAAAGGAAGCCCTCCAAAAATGCTTCCAAGTACGGAGTGTATGAATGATCGAAATACTCCGAAAAAAGTTTGAAAAGTTGTTAAAAGCACTGATCAAATAAGTGTACTATCCCCCGCATATCAGACATGTTAAAGATACGATGGACCACTTCTCCCAAATGGAGTGGGAAGTTTGTACGGACGAGAGCCTGTATCTCTGCTGAAGACCTTGCAACCTGGAGATCAAAGATCTCTCGGGCTGAAGTTAAGGCAACATTTTGCTGAAACAGCAGGGCTTCTAGTCTGCTCAGAGAATCAAGCCCTATGTTGGAAATATTTAGTGAAGGCCACAGTGGTGCCTCCCCAACTGTTTGAGCTGGGGTAAACAATACTTGCTTACAACAAATAATCCTGTGGTTAACGGCCACCATATAAGCAATGCCGGGCATCATACCACTAGGGATAATGGGGTAACCCTGTGTCCCTCAGAACTTGGGTGTTGATAATGTAATCCACAGTTGGTTCTGTTGGGTGGCTAAATTGCTTTGCTTTGAGTAATTAATACTCTACAACAGATCAATCAAAGTCAAATTCAACAAACAAAAAGATATGTAATGGAACACACCACCCACAAAACACTATAACGTTAGTTGAGTAGCAGTGTTTTACTCTTGTCTTATTCAAGAAGAAGTATATATGGCTGTCACATGAGCAATTTCATATCTGTGAAATGGAGAAGGTGACTCTCATGAGTTTAAGTGCAATGAAAGTGACAAAGTGAAGTCATAAGTGAGCTATATACATGAAATATACAAGTGACATGAATAAATAGATCTTATTTGATAAGATGGTTCAGTCTTATATATCATTTTATCGCATGGATTCCTACGACCATGAGGGATTTTTATAGAATAGGGTCAAGAAAACTACTTGGACATGAACATAAATAGCATTGACGTTTCGACCCAAAGATATGCGCAGTTCGACATGCGTCACAGCGGGTCTTCTTCAGGACTGTAAATATAGATGTGGGCAGCCAATTGATTGTGTAGGTATCGAACAATAAAGTTACAGATACTGGGATTGCGTCACTGAATGTTTTCGTGAATGATGCGGTCAAACAGGTTGGTAAACACCTTTTGGTAAAAATCTTAGCAGTGTGGTTTTATCTTGAAGTACAAAGGTAAGTAAGAATCCACAATCCTGTGGGAGTCTTGTAGAAGATGTGAAGAAAATAGAATGAATCTTTTATTAGTGAAACCACCGAACGGTTGGAGTCTCAAGCGAAGCAATGAATGCAGTGAATACAGGAACTTCGTCATACCACAGCAGCCTTGGTCTTCAGCATTAAGTAACTCTCATTAGAAAGTAACTCAAAAACTGGATGGATTACAGCAGCTGGGGACCCCTTCAGGAAGCAGGCCAAATTACATATTGATGCATTACAAGTGCCATGAAGGGACACCTCTTTTCACACCAAAGACTCACTTAAGGCCTTTTCGCAGTTGGAACCACTCAAGAAAACTTCCTTCTCCTTGTTCCTGCACCTGTATGTGTATGGCAACTCCCAGGTTTCTCATATGTACCCTTTGCCCAACGCTTCATACCTGCCTACTGGTTGATATTTCAGGCAGTACTGGAATTGGAATGTTGTGATTGGCAGTATGATATAGCCTTGAATTAACCATTCCGTGGTTGGTGACTCTGCTACAGTAAAAGATAGCTTCTCTAGTTTTCAATGAGCAGCAAGGTGTACTTCGCATTTCTGCGTGCCATGGTCATTTGTGTGTCGGTCAGATTTTAAGCTGAAAACAGATGTGTGTCTTTAATGTATCGCCATGGAACATAGCCAGAACGCAATGATTGAAGCATCCAGCTTAAAAGCATGATAACGCGCAGCTGACATTGCCCATGTTGTAAAATAGGCAAATCTTGTTCCAGTATGTCGATAGCTGAGGACATAATGTTGCACCGTGAATAAATATGAGACGATAGTGTGGTCATGCCATTGTCTACCACAGCTAAAGCCTTTTCTATGTTAATTCTATCAATTTCACGAAGTCTCTCCGCAGCTTCTTGTTGACGGCGTACAAAAATAGTTTACTACGTGGTTTCTTGGGACCTAGCAAGATATTCCTAAGATCCATGTTGTCTGACAGAAGGGGCAAGTGGTGTTTCACCTGTGATAGCGTCATAGTCTTTAGCCTTTCTAGGCACAACTTCCCAACACTATAGGAAGCCACTACCCTTGGGTCATCTGTGTGTACATATCGTGGGTCAGGCCTATGGATACTGAACCATTTGGTGGTACTCTTGAATCTTGAGTTACACATATTTGTGTTTAGAGGCCAAACCAACCAACCCTTCCAATCGGAGATGATGAATTGTATGTACTTGTTCATCCGTCCCCTCACTTGTTAGTGTGTTATTTGCGATACCCTTAATAGGTGTGGGTAGATGGTCAAAATATCAATTTTTAAATATTGAAGCACATTTATATTGAGTTTTAAAAATCGTAGGGACAAAATATCGAAATCAAGAATATCGACAATCAGAATATCGAAGTTAAGGTAAAAAATATCGATGTTGCAAATATCGATGTTAGTAATATCGATAGTGAAATTATTGATGTAAATAATATTAATATTTATATTAGTGTTATGTATTTTAGTATGTATTTTATATGTATGTGTTCTATATTTGTTGCTAAGTATTGTACTGTTTTTTAAATATAAATATACATTTTGTAGAAATTAGTAATTTTTTAACCACATGGATGCTGCACATCATTCTCTGCGGTGCTGGGCCATAATGTTAGTGGGTGTGGTCATGAGCACAGGAGCACTGTGCCTCATGACGAGCGGAGCTCGTCATGAGCATCGAAGGGGATAACAGTAAATTTTGGCTTTAGTACCATAGCGGGTGGTGGGTTTATAGCGGGATAGGGTTGGGAGTACTTTAATTTTAATTAAGTAATTTTTTCATTTTTAATTATTGTTATTAATAATTAATGTATTGTTAATTAATTATTAATTGGTAATTAATTATTATTATTCATTGATAATTATTTTATTTGTATTTATTTAATATTGGAGTGGGTTGTGAGTTTATAGGGGAAAGGGCGGGAAGTAAATTATTTGTAATTAAGTAATTAATTAGGAAACATTGAGTATTGATAATTCATTTTTTGTTAATTAATTATTAATTGGTTATTGATGTTGATTACATATTCTTTATTGTTATTGATATATATATATATTGTTAATTAATTATGAATTTGTTATCAATTAGTTATTACATATTATTTATTTGTATTGATAATACAATGTTAATTATTAATTGGGTATTACTTTTTCTCACATATTTATTGGTATTGATAATTCATTTTTTATTTAATTATGAATTGCAAATACATTTTTATGAATTGATTAATTGAAAATTAATGTAATTGTGTGAAAATGTATGTGGAGTGTGTTGTATGTTTATTGGGGAATAGGGTGGGAAATGTTTAAGTAATTATTATTTTTGATATCTTTGTAACTTTTTTCTTTCTAAATTTATTAATAAATCATTATTTAATTACGACATTCATTTCATTTATATATATGTTCTTTTAACATCTACTCTGTCCAACGCTTTCCCTACTGTTAAACTCACTGGAGTGGGAATAGTAATTTTTACCCCTATGCTATCCAGCACTTTCCCTACTGTTGCACTCTCTGGAGTGAGAATAGCAATTTTTACCCCTCCGCTATCCAGCACTTTCCCTACTGTTGCACTCCCTGGAGTGGGAATAGAAATTTTTACCCCTACACTATCCAGCGCTTTCCCTACTTTTGCTCCCACTGGAGTTGGAATAGGCATGTTTACCCCTATGCTATCAAGCGCTTTCCCTACTGTTGCACTCTCTGGAGTGGGAATAGTAATGTTTACCCCTACGCCATCTAACGCTTTCCCTACTATTGCACGGACTGGAATGCGAATAGTAATTTTTACCCCTACGCTACCCAGCGCTTTCCCTACTGTTGCACTCTCTGGAGTGGGAATAGTAACTTTAAATCCTACACCATCCAACGCTTTCCCCAATGTTGCACTAGTTGGAGTAAGTATATATATTAATTTATATGTATATGTTTAATTTATTTTAACATTATATGTATTCATTATTATTTTTAAATATATTTTAATATTTTTAACTATATATTTTTTTATTATATGTACGATTTACTTAATTTTACATTATTATTAAAACATATTTAAAAAACGATGTTTTTAACATCGATATTTTTTACAACAATATTTTTTTCTCGATATTTTTGTACTTACCTTTATGTAGATGGGACTTCAATATTTTTGAATTCGATATTTCTGTGTCAATATTTTTGTAGGTCGATTTTCTGCCCGTCAATATTCTGTCAGACATTTGTGGGTGAGGGGATTCTCTATGTTTTCAGGTCTTTGACTTTTGCTAACCCATAACAGGTAGTCTGTTGCACTGTTCTGTTCAGGAAAATCATCTGTAATGGTATGAGGCAAACTGTAAATAAAGCCTCAGTTCCCTGAACATGCCACTCTCTTGTTCCCCCAGATGGATTTTTTGTCCACGGTATCTCTCGAAATCCTGTATAGACAGTTGGGAGATAAAAGGTGCTGAATATATCAGCTTAGTATTTGTTAGCATAATTTTCTTCATTGTTGCATTATTTTGTGCAAGTTTGTAGTAAAATGATTCTGGGTCTGATGTATTGAACCCTGAAAAGTATGCAAATTTCTGTGTGAATGTGGCAGAACTACCCTTTGGTGGAGTTGGGCAATCTTCCCATTAATGGTAAGTGTTAGCAGTGCGTGGTACACTCGCTCCATGCCAAAAATTATGACCATAATGCTGGTAACAAAACATGTTATCATAATCAGTTGTATCTTCATACAATTCCCTGTAAGAAAATGCAGTAGACTGTTCTAAATCTGAAAGCATAGTATTTACAGTTTCAATGTCCCAATCATCAGAAAGTGTACTGGGGTAATGACATAATTTACAGATATTTAAAATACATGTGGAATTTTCAAATGTTCAGTAGGACTAAATACATCATATGAAACTTTATCCCAAACTATACCATCAGGTATTGGAATTGCTGTAATGTTCACTAGTAACAAGTCTCTTTGTTCAGGGTGTGATGAGGTATGTGGTTTCAGGACCAAGTTCACAGATTGCACTGCAGAGCGTTTTGGGAGATAATGTCCGTTCAGAAATAGAAAAAGACAGTAACTGTGCAAACCAAATTAACAGGTATGCTACCCCTATTGCAAACCAAATATGCAACCAAGGTGACACTATAAGTCTCTTTGAGCAAATGACAGAATTGTAGAAGTTTTTCTTTCTTTGAAATGGGTGGCAATTGATAAGGTTCACTTGGATCTGAAGAGAAATCTTTGAAGTTGATGAAGTAGCCAGACACAGTTCGATACATCTTTTGTAGCTCTGCAGGTTTCGTAGATGTGTTGTTTGAAGGCCCATTAATGTAGACATCATTGTTGGGCCGAATTGCAACTACTTGCATTGTTGTTTCTTCTTGATGCTTCTCGATTCAACTGGAATGTTTTGTGCTCCATTATTTAGTACTCCTTCATTTTGTGTAGTGGAGTCTTGAAAAGTTATTAGTCTTTCCATCTGAACTTCCTGTATAGTAGCAAGAGGGGATCTGCGGATATTCAGGACCTCACGCGGCCTACTTTTAAGAATCGGCTTAATGGAGACAAATCTTTTTTTCTTTTTAGCATGCAAGAGGCGGAAGAAGTACTTTTCTTGTTCATTCTACCTCCAGGACAGGTAAGATGGCCTAAACTCTATTCTGTCCAAGATCTTTTTCCTGACCAAGTCCCCAATCGGCGGGACCCAGGCCGGTCTTGCCGGAACCAGGTTCACTTCCTCAGTGGTAATGCGTTTGACTTGTAGGTTACTTTGTAACGCCTGGAATTCATTGAGTTCTTGTAAGACAACTAAAATGTAATTCAGTTCAAATGGTGTTTCAATCCACCACTGTGTACCCACATTCTGGTCCCAAACAGAATTTTATAAGGGGTACGGGCTCCCAAGGATTTTCATGGCATGTTATTTAGCGCCCTCTGGACCCCGCAAAGTTGATTGACAAAACTGTCACCCGCACCTAACACCCTTGCTGTTAAGGATTGCTTAAGGTCCCAGTTTTTCCTCTCCACCACCGAATTTCCCTCTGGATGGTAGGGGGAGAAGTACTGCTAGGCCACACCCATTCTTTCCATGGCTTCCTTGTAAGCCCTAGAGCTAAACGCAGGGTCACGGTTGCAATGTAATGTGCCAATTGTATGTCCAGATGAAGAGTCGCAAATCCTTTATAACAGTTCGAACTTCAGCCAAGCTCTGGGGCCAAACCCATAGGAATCCAGAGCATGAATTCACTGCCACCAAGATGTACTTATAAGCCAGTCTAAATTTAAGGGGTCGCATTGGTCCAAATAGACACATGCGAGAGGTCTGTCTGAAATCAGTAATGGTGTCTGTGGTGGCCTGTGAATGGTGAAACCCTTCATCAGCAGGCAAATAGCGCCCTTCAGGACATAGTCCTTTGTTTGTTTTGTCAGCCCTGACCACCAGTAACGCTGCTTCAATAATGAAATTGTTGCAGTGACTCCTGCGTGTGCTGAGCCCAGACCCTCATGTACAGCTAGTATTAAACCTAGTCTGCGATCTTTGTTTGGTATTACTCTATCCCCTACTCCTGGAGTTTGAGCATACAGTGTGCTTTGTGCATCTAACTTGGAGGAGTACTTGAGTGGAAAGCCTTTTGGCAGGACTGCAGAGCCGTTCTTTGTAGCATTGATAGCTACTAGTATATCTCCGTCTATTCTCGTGTGTGAAGGAGTGATTGCGGCAACGGCAGCAGTTCGCTCTGTCGCCTTGGCGGCTTCATCAGCCAGTGAATTCCCGTGTATGCCGACACGCTGATGACTCAAGGTGTAAATAACTTAAGCCCGTGGCAGGCATGATTTCAGCTTTGCCAATTGTTCCCGTAACAATTTGTGTTTTTATTTTTTTTAAATATTTTTATTGGTATTTGCAGGTTACATGGTACATCTACTAACAAACATATAATTTCACTACTTGGTTACGTTCACGTCGTTGTCAATAAACAAAAAGAACATGTAACAAACATATAACATAAAACCCAAAGCGTCTGGTGGTCGCGGTTGGTGTGGACAGAAACTGTAGGTCTATTATGTGGGTAAGTGGAGCTTTGATCTCGTTGTGGTCCGTTGCTGGAACGGAGACCCTTGTGTCTATGGTGGTTTAAGGTGTGCATGTGATTGTCAAGTTTGGACCACATCGCTCTGCCTTGATGTCTACCTGGCGTGTTCTGAGGGTGGTTGTGTCAGCCCCTCTTAGGAAGATCACCCAGTTGAGCTTGCTTTTGAAGGTGGCCTTGGAGGTGTCCTTCCAGTTTGTCAGAATTGTTTTTGTTGCCAACGTGAGGAGTAAGTCCAGTAGGTTCTTATCTTCTTGGGTCACCACTTCCTGTGATATCTGCGCTGTCAGTATAGTTGCAAATGATTCCTTGAGGGTGCAGTTGAGCATTTTGTTGGTGAAATCTAGCACTTGTTTCCAGAATTTTTTGACTTTGGAGCAGCTGCAGATGAGGTGTTCCTTTCCCTGATCCGCAGTTCCAGTAGGTGTAATTGTCTATTAGACTAACTGATGCCAGGGGTCCAGTAGGCTCGGTGTAGTATCCAGAATTTGGTTTGTGCGAGTACTGCAGATATCATGTTCTTGGATGGGGACTCCCAGAGCTTTTGTATTTCCTGTTCGGATAGTTTCGCCTCCGTTAGGCTTTCCCAGTGGGCTATCTTATTATCGTTGAGCTTAGACATGGTCGGTCGGAATATTTTGTACAGCAGTGAGACTTGGTGGCCTGTCTTGTTTATGGTCTCCATGAGCTGGAAGATCGAGGGGGTTGTCTGTGTAACTTTGTTTTTGTTAGGGCTGTTTTTATGGCAAGGAAGTTGTAGAGTTCTATGTCTGGTACGTTGTGCTCTCTTTGGAGGTTGTTGAAGGTGTTTGGCATCCCTTCGTGTTCTAATTGTATTGGGAAGTGTATCCCCTTCGTTTTCCATGTGCACATGTCTAAAGTTTTCCCTCTGTATTTAATCTTGTGGTTCCCACATAGTGTCTCCCACTGAGAGTTTTTGATGTTGACCTCTAGGTTGCGGTCTATCTTCAGCAGTGCTTGTTTCGTGAACTTTAGGATCGGATTGTTGTTGAGTGATTTTTTGTTAGCCGTGAGTAGTGTGAGTTGGGTGGTGTTGTTTAGCATTGCTTTCTCTATGGCTAGCCATGTTGGTGTGTACTTTTGTTTCGGTAGTAACCAATGTATTCCTTGTCTGGCAATGAATGCTAGTTGGAAAGTTTTCGGGTCTACTAGATTGAGATCGCCTAGTCTTTTCCTGAGTCTCAGCTTGCGGAGTCCTATCCTCGCCTTCTTGGCCTGCCATATGAATTTGTTGATCATTAAGTCTAGTCTTTTGTGGAAGTCTCCTGTCAACGGCAGGGGGAGCATGTTCGCAAGATAATTGATTATTGGTGTTATTATCATTTTGATAGTGCCTATGTGGCCCCACCATGTGATGAAGTTGGGAGACCATGAGTCTAGTGGGTCTTTTACCTTTTTTAGCGTGTTAGACTCGTTTAGTTCTAGAGTGCCCCTTAGGTTTCTTTTGAATTGGATACCTAGGTGTTTGATGGCCTTTGGCTGACAAGCTAGACCTATGTTCCCTATATCCTCTCTGGTTGTGTGGACATTTAATGGCATGCAGTCTGATTTTTCCTGTTGAGTTTGTAGCCTGAATGTTTGGTGTATGTTTCTATAGTATTCATGAGTGCTGGTAAGGATTCGGAGGGGTTGTCTGTCAGAATTAGGAGGTCGTCTGCGTAGGCTGCTATCTTTGCTGTTGTGGTATTTATTGTTATTCCCATGATGTTTCTGTTTGCCAGCGTGACCGTGATCAAAGGCTCCAGTGCTAGCAGGAATAATAGAGGCGATAGTGGGCACCCCTGTCTCGTGCCTCTTTCGAATGTGAACGGAGCAGATGAACCTCCGTTTATGGCAATTTTTGTGGTTGGTTTTTTAGAAAGTGCCTTGACTTTCTTCGTTATTCATTCCCTATGTTGTATTCTTGCATGCACTTTTCGAGGAAGTGCCAAGAGACTCTGTCAAACGCTTTTTCGGCGTCTAGCGTGATGGCGACGGTTGGGTTGGATGAGTTAGAGCAGTGTTCGATCATTTGGCAAAGGAGTCTGGTGTTATCATGTGACATGCGGATTTTCATGTACCCTACATGGGTGTTTCTGATCAGCTGAGGTAGTATTGTGTTGAGTCTGGTGGCTAGAACTTTTGCATAGAGCTTGCAGTCAAGGTTGATTAGCGAAATTGGGTGGTAGTTTTTGGCCCATTGTGTATCTTTGCCTTATTTCGGGATGACTATGATATCGGCTTGTGTCATTGTTTCTGTTACTGTGCCTTTCTTTGAGCATTGATTGAAAGCTTTTGTTAGGACTGGGCTTAGGAGTTCTTTGAATTTTTTGTAGAAGGGTGCTGTGTAGTCATCTGGTCCAGGAGCCTTGTTGTCTTTTAGTGCATTGATGGCGTTTGCTATTTCGGATTCCTTGAAGTCTTGGCCTAGTTGTCTCGCTTCCTCATCTAGTAGCTTGGGTAGATTGAGTCTTTTTAGGTAGTCTGTAGTTCCTGTCTCGTCTATGTTGTAGTCCTTTGTGTAGAGTTCCTCGTAGAACTCTCTGAAGGTTTGTAGAATTTCTGGGTGGCTTGTGCGTGTTTTGTTTTGTTTGTCCGTGACGTTTGCTATGGAGTGCTGTCTTTGTTTGCGCTTGAGGTATGACGCCAGTATTTTCCTCGCTTTGTTGGCCTCACACAGATTGATTTCTTTGTACTTCCTGATTCACATACTTGCTCTCTCGCTGAGGGTTCTATTGTACTCGTATTTCTTGCTTGTGAGCGTTAGGTGGAGGTCTGAATTTGTGGTGTCTTCTATGTGTGTTGGTTCAGTACTTTTATGTCTATTTCTAGTCTGCTCAGCTGTGAATTAGCTTCTCTGTCTCTTCTGGCCTTAATTTCAATCAGGTTCCCTCTTATGGTCGCCTTCAGGGCCTCCCACAGGCATTTCGGATTCATTCCATTTGTGTCGTTTTCCGTTATGTAGTTTTTGATTGCGTTCTCTATTGTATCTCTGTCCTCTTTCTTTGCTAGCGTTATGCTGTTGAACCGCCACTTGCGGGTAGTCTGGTCGTTATGTCTCCCTGACATGTGTGTAGGCTAATGCAGGAGTGGTCTGAGACCGTTCTGGCTGCTATATCTGTGTGTTCCGTCAGGTGTGTGTGTGATTTAGAGATGAGAATGTAGTCGATTCTACTGTAGGTGTTTTGCGGGGTGGAGTAAAAGGTATAGTCTCTGGTGGCTGGGTGCTGTTGTCTCCATGGGTCTTGTAACTGAAGTCTGTTGCACATGTTTTTCAGGATGTTGTGGGTGGCGTGTGGTCTTGTCCTGGATTGTGTCTGTCTGTCTAGTGTATGGCCCAGGACTAGATTGAAGTCACCTGCGACTATGTTTAAGCTGTTTGTGTGGTACTTTTCTAGTTTCCTTGTTACCCACTCCCAGAACTCTGTGTCCTCTGTGTTCGGTGCATAGATATTAGTTACTGAAATAGTTTCTTCTCCTCTTTTCAATCTTGTGTGCAGGAGTCTGCCTTCATCGTCGTGTTCTACTTTCTCCATTGTTATTTTTGACTTAGAGCTTACTAGGGTGATTATCCCCCTCTTTTTCCCTATTGCCGGTGAGCTGGCTGTGTGGCCAATCCAGCGCGCTTTGATCTTGTTCGCTTCTTCCGCTGATAGTTTGGTTTCTTGTAGGAGGATGATGTCTCCTTTCATTTTTGCTGAGTAGTCTAGGACCTTCTTTCTTTTGTCAGGATGGTTCAGTCCCTTTACATTCAGTGATATGACCTTGAGGTCGGATTGTATTGTCGCTTTACTGTTTATTGCGTTGTTGTGGAGGTCGCTGTACTGACGGTTTCTGGGCACATGGAAAGAGTTTGCTGTGTCCACTCTTGTTGGATGGCCAAAGATCATTCTCTGCTGTGTTTGGTCTTGGTTTCTGTCTGAGGTGTCGCTTGGGGTGTGGGTATGACTTACATGACTGACGGGACATTTCCACTGTCCCTTGTCTTTCCCTCCCTTCCCTCCCCCTTCCCCTTTCTTGGTTGTATTGGAAGCGTGCAACAACAATGCCCTCTGCCCCCACCTTCCCGGGACTTTGTTTAGTTTGGTTGTTGATCTTGTTGAGAGAAAAAAGACACTTGTGCCCTATTTCTCCTTTCCTTAGTTCGTAGTAGCTGGCGGTACAGGCATTCCCCTTAAACTTATCACTTATATGCATTTCAAAGGATATGTTAGTCTTTGTTTACACTTATTTTCGCTTTGCATACTGTACGGGATTCTGTTCGCCAGTCGCTTCTTGTTCGTTCGGTGTAGCTGACAGATATGTTCTGAGGGCACATTGCTTCTATTGAGATAGATTTGTATGTTGGTATTCTCTGTGCTTAGTGTTCTAGATCCGGTTCTTTGACTGAGGTAGATATGTTTGCTAGTTCATATTTGTTGTAGGCTCGACTCTGCTTGAGGTAGACAGAACAGTTGGTATGACGCTTGCTCATTTTGTATTTTCGTGCATTCTTGAGAGCTTTTGCGTGAGCCTATTATGAGGTAGGAGTGTTGATTGTTTGGTTCAATAATGGGTGCCGTTTCTATTCTGTTTCATTGTCCTGCAAAGCCCTTCTTTTCGATGATGTGGTCGCTAGTTCCATTTCCTGTGGTACGGTTCCCCTCAGGTAGCGTGACAGTATGTTGGGTCTTCAAAGATTAGTGTTTTGCCATTGTTTGTTATTCTGAATCTTGCGGGTCCGACGAAGGAGTAGGTGATGTTTTTCTTTCTTAGATCTTCTCTTTGTGCAAGGAAGCCTTTTCTGATGTCTACAGTGTTTTTGGAGTGGTCCTGCGTTAGGATGATCTTATTGCCCCGCCACAACAAGTTTGTGTTCTTTCTTGCTACTCCGAATATGGCCTCTGTGTGGTGCGATCGCAGGGGCTTACATATTATCGGTCTTGGTGATTGTCTGTTACTCTGTCTATGTGCTGGAATTCTGTATACTTTTTTCCAGCTCGAAGGGGTTGTCAA
This sequence comes from Lissotriton vulgaris, assembly GCF_964263255.1. Taxonomy (NCBI): domain Eukaryota; kingdom Metazoa; phylum Chordata; class Amphibia; order Caudata; family Salamandridae; genus Lissotriton; species Lissotriton vulgaris. Next base: position 347,753,020 of record NC_141686.1, read on the forward strand.
ACTTTAGATTCGTTAGTTTCGGTATGAGGTCTTGCAGTATAGCCACGCAACTGCCCGCTCTGTCTTCTTCTCCTTCAGGTATTCCGAGGATCCTTATGTTCCCTTTCCTCTGTCGGTCTTCGAAGTCTGTCGCTTGTTTTTGTAGATCTGTTGTTGCTTTGGCAATCTGCCCCATTGTCCTGCTTGCTAATTGGGACTTGTCTTCGATGTCGCTCGCTCTCTGTTCGACTGTGGATAGTCTGTTGTTGGCCGTGTGGATGTCTGCTTTACATGCCGCATGCTCTAGCTGAATGGCGTCGGTGGTCTTTTTGGTTGATTTTGCTAGGTCGTGGACTTCGGCTAATTTTTTTTAGAATACTTTCTAGTGTGGCGCTGATGACCCCCTTCTGCTTGAAGGGTGATTCTGGGGTGATGTCTGCTTTTGGTTTCTTTTGTTGTTGGGGCCCTTTCCCGTCGCTCCCTGCCATGTTGCGTAGCCCTCTTTTGGTCTGCATGATCACAAACCTTTTTTCGTTGCCAATTGTGGTCTTGGGTGTTGGACTCTTGTTTTGGTCGCCTTAACCCGTTGCTCTTGTTGTCTTTGTACACGTTGTGGTTGCTCTTGCTCTGTCTGGTCTTGGGTCTTTGTCCGTTTTGACAGCAGTTTTTGAGGCTGGACACCCTGCCGCTAGTGTCTTGTCGTCTGTTTTGCAGGCACTGGCATGGTCGTGATCTTGGCCCTTGTGGCGCTGAGCCGGTCCATGTGGGCGGTCTCCATTTTGTCCGCTTGTTTCCTATTGCCTTGGTCTCTTTCCAAATGGCTGCCTCACTCAAGCTGTCTGCAGTTTGGTTTGCAGGTCTCTTTGTGGTAGCAACCGTTCTGGATAGGGTTTTTAGCCTTCTGTATGTGGCGCAGTACCTGTCTGTGTGTCTGGGGGGGTGTTCGTGTTATGCACGCTGGTTTGTTGCGCCTTCGTGTCTCCCCCTTTGGTAGCCTCAGTGTGTGTTCTTCTGCCCCTCTCAAAATGTCCGCCGTCTGGTTTGTATATTTTATGCGTGCTCTCTTATGTACGCTGATTTCTTGTGCTTTTGCCTTTTCGCCTGTGGTTGCCTCAGTGTTTGTTTCTCTGCCCACCTCAAGATGGCCGCTGTTTGCAGGTTTTATGCGCGCCCTCTTTGCGCTAGCGATCGGTCTTAGCGAGGCAGCCGGTCTCGTGTCCGTGGTGCTGTGCTTGTCTGTGTGCCCGCGGGGGGCTCCCGTTATGTTCGCTTTACACTGTAAGTTTGTGCCAGCGTGTCTCCCCTTAATGCCGCCTCTACGTCTGTACTCACGTTTTCTGTGTTATTCTCTGCTTTCTAAGATGGCCGCCCCCTGTGCTCTTTGCTTTCGCTTCCATTTCTCTTGCGCGAAAGTCTGCTGGTGATAGCTTGATATTCTGTTTAAATCAGGTGAGAGATCAGTGTGGGCTGTTCTGGATTGCTGGGAATTGTGCGGCACTAACCTTGTGTTTTGCTCGCAGTCCCACCGCAGGGTTGGTCTTTAGCGTCCCCTCAGTGCCTTCGCTGACTTTTCACGTCCGCCATATTTCTGGTTTTGGTATACCTCGTTCCGTTATTTTCTTTTGGATGTAGCTTCGTCTGGATGGTCCGTTTTGTACGGACTCCTTACCGCTCTGTGCCTTGCGGGTTCCGGCAGCGTTTTCTCTGTTTTGGTGTCCTCTGGGTTTAAATCTTAGCACTGATTTTCTTGGCTTGGTCCCGGGGTGCTGAGGAGCTCCGGACTCACTCGCCTCCTCTCATTGCTGTCCAAGCCACACCCCACAATTTGTGTTTTATTGTGCAACCCTTGGTGTCTTTAGCCATTCTGGTCCCAGTAGTGAAGATATTCATTGTAAGATTTCACACAATAAAACGAATTGCACACAATCAGTGTGGGGAATACCAGATCCGTGTACTGTAGTGCTAGTATCAGTGCTTTCAGTTCTGCCAGCTGCGCTGTACAATCTCCTAGAGATTGCCTAGGCATATTGCTGGAATTGAACTCACCATCCTGCATCCGACCTTTCACTATAGCACACGCAGTGCTATATTGCTGTTTACTTCCAATGGCAGGCGGGGCAGAACCATCAGTGTAAATGATGTGTTCATATTGATCTAGAGACAAGATTTCATTCGGGAGAGGGTATTCTTGTTTGTACTGCAGGAATGCTTGAGTTCTTAGTGTAGGATCATATCTGCACTCTACATCTGTTGCAGTGAGAGAATAAGCCCATTGTATCCAACGTGGATACAACGCCTGTGCATTTGGAATGCTGACTTTTGTAACCACTTCTAAAGTTGGTATCAGGGTTACGACAATGATGCGTTTCCCATGTGCGAGTGCTCTTTCTCTCCCTACAGCAGTCTGTACTGCCGTCAGTATTGTTTCTGTTGCTGCAGATCGATTTTCAGCATTCGTGTACAAATTAGATTTATATGGAATTGGAACTGTCTCACCTTCATTGAACGTGATGTAGATATACCCTGATAACCCAGGGACGACCTGCATTACCAGGTTGCGGACATTTACTTGTGTCTATAAGTGTTTTGATGCTATGATGTCAGCTTGAACTGAACTTAGAGTGTCTGTATGTTTCTGAGTACACTTCTTTGCTTTGAAATCTGGTCTGATTAGGTTGTAGAAAGGTTTTACTCTTTCTGCGTAGTCTTGAATGTATGTTCTGCCAAAATTTAGAAATCCCAAAACGGATTGCAAACCCTTCAGTCTTAGGAGGCTGGATTCAAGTGCATTTTTCTAAAAAGTTTGTGGCAAGGCTTTTGCCTTCACTTGACAGCTCATATCCCAAAAATAGGACACTGAGATGGGCAATTTTTTATTTCTTGAAATAAATTTGTAGCCCAAGTTGGCGAGTACAGCAATTATGTTGTTTGCCTTTCACCCTTTTTTCCTTTAGTCTGTTTTCAGCCTTTTTTTCTGACCGTCCGTCCCTCTCCGAGCTTTTTGATGAAACCTGAAAGGAACGAAAGGAACGTGTATCAGTATCCTGATACCTTCACGTTTTCTAATGTTTTCACGATTCCTAAGGTTGTACCTCTTTTTAGAGGACTCCCATTGGGGAGATCCACCTCTTGATCATGAAGTGTTCACTTTATTATTATTATTTTTAGATTGATTATGATCCCATTTCTTTTTAGAAGAAGTGTGCTTGCTTTGAGTTATCCATGTCAGAGTTACTTGCCATTTGTGGTTTCCCTGGTTTGGCTCCCAAACTATTACTACCCAGTGAAACATAGGTTTTGTTGATCATTTTAGGTAGTGCACGCTCCTGATTTGTAGGAGCTGTTTCCCTTAAGCCTTGGCATATAGCCACAGCTGCTGCTTCCCCCTTGTTATTGTTCAGCATAATTGCCAAGACTTGGTCAAAATTACTCAATAGTGTCATCTCTAAGTCAAGGGAATGTCCTGCCCCGTACTCATTCTGTATCTGTTTCAATACTTCAGGAATAACTGCCATTGACGGGGTACCCTGTATTCTAATATAAACTACAGCAAAGATTGTTCCCCATGTGGTACTATCCTCAAGTTAGGGAAACATTCCCATTGGCAAGCAAATTGTTAACATTCTGTGTTTTTCCTGTGGACCCGTTGGGGAAATACGCATATTCATAAATGCCATGACCACAGACACTGCATGGAATATAGGTATGACATCTCTCTAGCATGCCTTAGCCCCAAGACAGGATGCACTATATCTCCTGTGAGGGCATATCTGCATGAGAAGATATGCCCCTGCAATATCAATGTCGATTCCTGGATATTGTAAGTGACCAGGGAAGCCATAGTAATACATGGGATGGACACTCGTGATTACGAGTTTTCCAGCTCCATGGTGGTTTCACTGAAGTATGGGATGTTTGGTACCAAACATCTCATCATAATAATCCTGCACTGCTTCCACTGTTACATTTATTAAAAGTTGGACATGGAGGACCCCTTAGAGGAGTTCCCTAAAAACCTACCAGCCCTTAGTGTGGTCACAGACTGGCCTAAGACAGCCTGCTACCACCAGACAATGTTCTTACCCTAAAAGGTGAGCATCTTTGCACTCAAAGGTCAAGAACAGTTCCTCGGTGGAGGTGTTCACCCCTGGTCAGGAAAAGCCATCTGTGTGGGGAGCTTCAAAGGCCTTGCTGCCTTTGTAACATGACCACAGCCTCTCCTGTTAGAAGGAGCAGGCCACGTTCTGGTCCTCATGCCCCAAAAGGTTAACTTGACAGTAAGCTGTCAAAAGGCTTTTGACACCCTGAAGGAAGTCATGTGCTCAGCACCCTTTCTGAAAGCTCCAGATTATAACAAGCAGTTATTGTGCAGCCAGATGCTTCTGAACATGGGATAGGAGCGGTCCTATCCCAGACCATTGATGATGGCCCCAAACAACCAGTTGCTTTTATTAGCGGGAGGCTTATTCCCAGAAAGCAGCGCTGGCATGCCATCGAGAGGGAAGTCTTTGCTGTGGTTTGGTCCCTGAATAAGCTGGAACCATACTTGTTTGGTTCTCACTCCCTAGTTCACACTGACTACAGGCCTCTCGGATGGCTCATGCAACAGAAACATGAAATCCCCAAACTGTTAAGGTGGTCCATATCTATATAGTTAATGAACTTTACAGTGGAACACAGACGTGGGACTGACCATGCCAGTGCAGATGGCCTTTCCAGGTTCTTCCACTGAAGATGAAACTTTTCTAGGGAAAGGTTAGTTTCTTCCTCTTTCATTTGGGGGGTGTCATGTAGGAAAGTGCCTCTTTTTTTTATTTTTTTTATTTTTGAAAACCTTTATTGTGCGAAAAGACAGTACAAATACGGGCCCACAACCATCCGGCCGGCCACGGTCAAACATTTAGCACTGGTGCATACAATACGACGCCATGGTGATGCGGCACGACAATGGTTGCAATACAAGAGTAGACTGGAAAGCGCCGTCATACCTAGGCACAAGAGCAATGTAGGTTAATTTTCAAAGTCTTTTTTTTGCGCCAAGAATAAGGTCAGGTCATACTGCTCCGAACTCAAGCAACGAAAAAGAAAAAGCAAGGTCCATGTAGGCGGGACTCGACAAAAACATCCATGGCTAGCTGAGCAATTCACAACATGCAAGTCCCGACCAGAGGATGGCAACAGGATAGTAAGACCACAGGAAGCTGACCCAACTACCCATCTCCAATGGCGCCACCACCCATCCCCCAGCATACCAACACGGGCCTAAGAAAGAAGGGAAAATCAAAAAGAGCAAAAATGGAACCATAGAAAGAAAAAACTCAACTAATAATTAAACCCCCCACCCTACACACATGCAGAGGCTATGGCTGACCCCCCCCTAGCAGAGTGTCTGTCGCCCCGTAAACCCGAAATATAGGAAGAAAGGAGAAAAGAGGAAGAAGAGAAAGCGAAAGTGAAAGTAAGAGTAAAGAACTAATTCCAGTGACATAGGGAGTGAGAACAGGAACCCCGTCCCTGAACGTCCCTAAGAAAGATCCGGGAGGAGGGTCAATTAAACATGCGCGCAAGCTCCGCCAGTCCAATAATCAATCCCCACCCCAATAACAACATCAATAAAGCTGCAGCAAGCAATACAGTGGGGAGTGAATCAATACGTAATAAGCAATAAAGCAAGCCAAGTTCAGGGTCCACCCTACCTCCACACACCCGCCCGGGAATTAAGCAAAGAAAGTCCCTCATCCCTGGCCAGTTCTGGGGCTCAGTCTCACACCCCCTCCGCTCGCTAGTCCGGTGCAGTGCAGGAGAACAAAGGAAGACCGCTCGAGGGAGGGGGGAGGCGCACGGTCGAAGGAAGAATGGCGTCCGATCACAGGAAAAGAGCCCACCGCAGTCCCAGTCCGCTCTGACATAGTCCAGCCGTACCAGTCGCAAAGCAGTACAAAGCAAATCCAAGGCAAGCATGCCGGTGGTGAGGCAGGAGAACAAAACACTGGTAGCCCAGGCCATGATCTCTCACACTGCTGCACACGGTTTTGCGTGGAGCAAGGGAGATACACTGTGTCATTGTTGGTAACAATGAGAGGCAACAGACCATTATCGGCTCCCGCGATGGCTACAATATCTTCCACTGCAACCTCACGAAACAATGTTGCGGCTTCGGGCTGTAACAACTCCCGTCCGGAGTCTTGTCGGAGACAATGCCCCTGCTCCAGGCTGGAATCTCGGGAGCAGGCATCGAGTCGTGCCCCCAGCGCGTTACCGATGTCCCACATCTCCATTTGCACCTCACCCAGGGCTGCAACGACGTCGGCAAGGGTGAATGTGGGCTGCAAAGACCCCATGTTCGCAGACTCGTGGGGAGGTGCTGCTACGATCCCTTTCACGCCGGAGAGCTCGCTGCTGTGACGGGGGGCTGTGTAGACTGCGTTGCAGCAGGCAGCCATCTGCTGCGCCATCGTAAATTCTGTCCAGCCCAGTGCAAGGAGAGGCAGGGGGGAAAGCAGTGGGACGCGGTCAGGCGGTTGCCGATCACCCAGCGGTCAGCAAAAGGCCGCCCTTCTCCGAGGATAATCCGGGGGCCGACAATTGCTCGGGGGGGTCCGCAGATCAGGGCTGGGGCAGCCGTCGTCAGCCAGAGGGACCCGGAGCAAGGAGCAATAAAATGGCGGCCAAGAACAAAGGTCCCACTGGCGAGGCGCCCAAGCCGACCAGCACCATGGAGCCCGGAAAGTGTGCTGCGGTCCCCGTCGGCAGGCAGTACGCTGGTCGCAATCACCCAAGGAAGCTCCGTCCAGCCGTTTCACCCACCGTCACAGAGCTGCTGCAGGAGGGGGCGCGAGGGCAGCAGGGCGCCGCGGAAGAAGCTGGGTCTCGGGCCAGGGCACGTCCGTCCACAGCATCCGAACCCGGGCGGGTGGAGAGGCCGGCGAAGCACCGGCAGCAGCAGCTCCGTCTCCCGCACCTTTTAGCATCAAAACTGGGTAGCCGGGCAAGCAGGATCGTGGTGCCGGATTCCGGGGCCGGCGGAGCCGAAGGCTGCGCGTCCGTTCAGGTCGCCATCTTGGCTCCTCCCCCGAAAGTGCCTCTTTTGATATGGATAGCCACCATTTTTGCCAGGAAGATGTAGTGATTTCAAATGAAAGTGCACTGGGTCCATGCTAACTAGGTTCCTAGCGCCAGAGCTCTTTTCCCAAAACTGTACCATGATTGGCACACCTTCAACTACCCCTGTAAGTTTCTAGTGGATGGTGCCCCTGGTACTTAGGGCTTTGGGACTGAAGAGGGTCCACTAGGCTGCAGCACCAACTACGCCACCCTCCGTACCCCTCACCAAAACCATTCAAACTGCCATTGCAGACTGCGTGTCTTGGTGCAGAGAACACTGAAAAGTCGACATGGCACACATCCTTGTGTTAATATATGTGTGTTGCGCACACCTATTTATATGTTCACTCTAGAAAAAATGTTTACCCTGAAGTTTTAATATTTAGCTTGCTGGTCAGGAATGTCTTCCTGGCTCACTTGTAACCTGTGAAACAAAAAACAATATCTCACCAGGTGTTATTTGATAGGCTAGTAAATAAACATGTAAATTTATTTGAACAATGAACAAGCAGGGAGACTCAAAGTTTCAAGGATGTGCCAAAGGCACATTATATTTAGAACAAGTAACGTGAAAACAGTAGTATCAGCACTATTAACGAGTGTGGGAGTAACCAGAAAAAGCTTTGTGCACATAAGTGCTCGTAACACACAGGGTGGACGGCGAAAGTGACACAGCGATGAATGGCGCAAGGTGAGCAATAGTGATAGTATTTACATAGTACTTGTGGTTCACAGGTAATTTTTTACAAAGGTTTACAGAGCGCTTAACATTTTTGTGAACCAGAGCTTAGCGCCAAAAGTTGTGCTGGAAAGTCAACGGCGTTTCAATCCGTCACAAGTTAGGGTCATCTTCAGGAAAATGTAACCTTTTAGATAGTGCTGATGTGGCAAAAGAAACTTGATTATAAAATCACACGTTGAAGGCGGAGGATCTGGGGTGTCCAAGGGCCCTGTTGAGGGACCAACAGGAGGTAAACAAAGGTGTGCGCGGTAGGCTGCCAGGGTATGTGAATCTGTGGTAGGACTCTGTCCCGAGGGTATAGGAGGATCGGTGTCAACATGCAGTTGTCCTCTGTCAAGAAAATAAGTTGGCCAACCACCAGGGGTGGCAGTAAGCATCCTGCGGCCCTAAGTATTCTGCAGTTCGAGTCCATGGGGGTGATCAGAGGCTGGCGTAGTTGGGAAACATCCAGGAGCCGGGGAGTTAAATTTGTGTGGAGAAATAAATGTGAACAGAGGTCTAGGAAACAATCCTCTGTGGGCCGTCCGTCGGGATCATCTTGAGTCCCCCCCGATTCAGACTTGTGCCGATCCCGATGGACGCCCCATAGTTGGTCTGGGGGGAAGTGCTTCAGTATTTAGGTGTCACCCCTCGGATTAGAACTTTAGATCCTGCCAATCTAATAAGAAAAAGGACAGAGAAGAGCTGCAAAGAGCTGGGAGAAGAGGACATGTGTCTAACCTGGCGCCAAGACTGCCGGCCTGGCTGCTGACTCCGATCCCTTCACCAAAGTGGTCTCGTCCTCAAGCTGTGCTCCAAGAACCCAGGAGGCCTGCCTGCCTTTGACAAAGAACTAGGAACTCCCTTGGATTGGTGAAACCAAGCTCACTTTAGGTCCACTGATATCTGAAGTTGTGAAGAAAGTGCTCGCCACTGGGACCGTTGAACGTGTGGTCCTCCAGAAACATGGCTAGAGTCCCGAAGTATGGTAGCTGGCTCTCACCAATGTTCCAATCCCCTACTGCACTCCTGATGACCTCTAGCTTGTGAGGTCAGTTTGTTTGGCCTTTGCCACAACCAAGGATTATTGGTAGCTCGTCAGGCCACCGACCCCTCCAGACTTAACTTCAGCAAGAGGGCACTCCACAGCATCAGTGACCAGCGTCGGAAATGACCCCCCCTCCTGTGTTTTTGCATCTCCTGTGGGTTAGCGTTGACTGTGGCAGAAACCATCTTGGCACGACCACCTTTCCACTGACGGATCAATAGATGCAAATCTTTTGTGCACCTGCTGCTGGTGACTGCTGCTGGTGACAGACATTTCCATGTGCCCATGGATCCAGCATCCCAGGGCAAGGAAATTAAGAACCGCCTGTTCCCCAAGTGGCCATGGGCACAAGCGTTGCAGAAGCACGAGTGCTTTAACCTGGACCCCGACAGTCTTTGCTCGATGGCCCTCCTATCCCCCATTGCCTGCAATATTAAAACTGTGTGACAGAGACGCAAGTTACTGCTGTGTATTATACATCCACTATCACAGAAATACTTGACGGTTTTAAAGTATTTTATTTTGCAACTGTGCTGCAACCATATTTTCTAAACTTGCCTAATCATATTGATTTTAGTGCCTAAAACATATATAAAATAAGAGTTATATCTTCAAATTGGTCTAAGATTTATTCTTTAGTGTGCATCTCATTTATGGCCTCTGTCAGTACAACAAATGTTTAGCACTACTCTCCGATAAGCCTAACTTGCCGCCCACACTACCACAATTAGAGCGATATCATTCTCTTCTTTTGCCTCTGTATACCAATCTGGATCTCAATGGACTCTCTGCACAGTGTACTTCCTTTTAGTACTCTATATAGAGAGCCAGCTTCCTACATCCTCCCTTCCCAGCCCTGTCTCCAGAATCACTCGAGTGGGGTAATAAATCCTATTTGTGGGGAAAGGACACTGCCTATTCAGGCCCACAAAGAACCATCAGGAGGCTCATGGGCCCTTAGTCACACCTATCCTTCCTTTGTGTGTCTGTAGTTTCTAGAGGGAATGCACAAAGGCCAGCTGTCACCGACCCCAACGTGTATTGAAAACAGGCTGAAGGCACACAAAGATTTAAGAGCAGAGAAATGCCATCTTTCAAAAAGTTGCATTTCTAAAATAGTAATGTTAAATCCAACTTTGGAAGCAAAGAGGATTTATAATTACCATTCCAGTGATATAAACATGGCAGAGCCACTCCTTCTCAATCAGAAATTACAGCTTAAAAGTGTAATAAGGAATTCCTAATGATAACCTATGAACGGGTAGGCCTCACAGCAGTGAAAATTTTGTTTTGATATTTTTTACTACCAGGACATGGAAAACTTGAAAGTACATGTCCTACCTTTTGTTTACACAGCACCCTGCCTTATGGCTATCCAGGGCCTACCTTAGGACCGATTTATATGTATTATAAGGGGAGTTTAAGGCTTGGCAAGGGGTATAAATTGCCAAGTCGACATAGCAGTGTAAACTGCACACACAGGCTGTATAGTAGCAGGCCTAAGACATGTTTAAAGGGCTACTTGTGTGGGTGGCCCAATCAGTGCTGCAGGCTCACTAGTAGCATTTAACTAACAGGCCTTGGGCACCGGTAGGACACACTATGAGGGACTTACAGATAAATTAAATACACCAATTGTGGGTAAGTCCATGAAACCAGATTTAGGGAATAAGCACATGCACCTTAGCACTGATTAACAGTGGTAAAGTGCTCAGAGTCCTAAGGCCAACAAAAGAATACAGCAAAAAGAGGAGGTAAATAGGCAAATAGTTTAGGGAAGACCACCCTAAGGCTGTCAGGTCTAAGATAAACTGATTAGAGTAACTATTTGAACCTTTGAATTTATAGGGATATTATTGCCCGTGATACCAGTTTTTCTATGCATGAACTTACCCAGGGTCCCATGCGACTCTTGGGTTCCCTTGTTAGCTGAAACTCTGATAGTGCTGCTCAGACCATTTCCCTGGCATCGTTTTTAGCTTGATGTTGAAAGATCAGAAGAGATCCCAATCCATATTATGTAATACTTTGTTGTTCTTTGTTTTCCTCCACAGGGGCACCAAGATGTTCATACCAATGACAAGGAACTTAAAGAGAGGCGTGTTCTTGACAGTTTCTATCGTACTAATTCTCTCTTTTTGGATTAATCGTAGGCTGCTACAGGTAGGACACACATGGTCATGGGACAGATTTCAGACTGAGGAATTTGCTTTTGACGTAACTAGGGCTCAGCATGGCTTGCGGAGGTGCTATGGGCAGAATGAGGGTGTATGACTGGATACATGAGCGGGAGGCTGAAAGGAACTGTCTCTCCCCGGAGTGATAGCTCCTCTTATAAGTAAAGAGGTGATTTTGAGGGAAGGGTTAAATGTTCATCCAAATCACTTTACAAGAAGAATGTATCCAGAGTCAGTCTGAGTATGTAACCCTTTGGCTGGGACGGGTGACTCAGGAGTCGGGTGTGCTGGTGTAAGCCATCGCCTGGTCATGCTTCTCTTGTGGCCCACTTCTCCTGAGAGGTGCTGATGCCAGATCCATCAACTGCGATGGTTCCCTTGTGGTTGGCTTCTGAGGTGAGGTGATGGTTTCAGACACAATTCCCACCCATGTTTATCCGGCGAGGTGCTCTTGTCAGACCGATTCAGACCGATTTCCTGATCATGCTTCACCTGGAAGTGGCAGAAATTACAATGCTCTGCACTGAGGCCTATCCTGTGGAGGTTTTTTTCTTGTCATTTGCAAATTACAGCTTCTTTTCTAACACATTCTTTGCAATGTTTCGCTTCTTCCATGGGGTGCTGATGTCCAGGTTTCCTAATATTCATGCGTGACCTCTGTTTGGTTTCTCCCGCGTGGCGCACATGCCAGAGCTGCTTCCTATCCTTGCTTTGCCTGTGGTTTGCTCCTTCTATCAGATGCTGTTATTGCCTTTGCCTCAGGTTTATATTTCACCGGGAGCTGACTTCTGCTGTGAGGCGCTGATGGCAACCACAAGCCGCTCATGCTTCACATGTGGATGGCTTCTCCTGCAATTTGAAAAGGTCGGAGTTAGTTCTCACTCATCTATCAATCAGTCAATCAATCATAACACTTGTATAGCGCACCACTCACCCGGAAGGGTCTCAAGGCGCTTGGGGGAAGGGGTCCGCTACTGCTCGAACAGCCAGGTCTTGAGTTGTCTCCTGAAGGCGAGGTGGTCTTGGGTCAGCCGAAGGTGGATGGGGAGGGAGTTCCATGTCTTGGCCGCCAGGTAGGAGAAGGATCTGCCTCCGGCGGTGGCTCTTCGGATGGGTGGTACGGCAGCGAGGGCGAGGCTAGTAGACCGTAGCTGGCGGTTGGGCGTGTAGAAGGTCAGGCGGTCGTTGAGGTACTTGGGGCCCCATCTCTGCCCCTGGTTGTCTTCTCCTGTGAGGTGGAGAGGTTAGACCCAGTTCCTGTGAGCTGAAGAAGTCAGAGTCTGAGAGAGTCTGCCTCCAGGGGGTGATGTGGAGGGAGTGTGGCAGCATTGGCCATCGCCATGGGATGCAACGGTTGAGACACAGCTAGCTCTTCATGATTTGTGGCCATTATTGACATATTTCTAGCTCTCCTGATGCAGTGCGGCTGAAAACCTTCCTCCCATTAGATGAACACCCTGCTTCTTGCTTGTTCTGGTGGATGGGCGTGAACAGCTGGAGCTGCTCTGTTTTGCTGTTGTACCTGTGAGTTGTAGGAGAGAATAGTAAACCTTTCTCTGAGGGCCCATACCTACTGACTGGAATTGAAAATTTGTGATTTTAGGGTATAAATGCTGAGATGTGCTGAGATGTGGGACACCCCCGCGCCGCACGGCCACCAGCTGCTGCGTGTGCACCCTGCCTCGCTCACTGCCCGCCTCGCTGCCGGCTGCCGGCTGACTCCGCTGTCGATTGTTTTTCTTTCCCTTGTTTTGACCGTAATTTGTGCTTGCTGTCTAAATTCTGTGCCCGTGTTAACTCTTTATCCCCATTGGTTTGTGATTGTATTTTGCGTTGCCGTATCAGTGTTTCCTTCCTGGTTGCCCGCCTACCGCGCCGCCCTCCGTCCTCCCTCCCCGCTCCCCGCTTCCCGCCACCACCGCAGACCCCGCCCCTTTTTGCCTTCTGTTCCCTCCCCGCTCCCGCCTCCCAGCTGCTCCGCCCACCCGCGCACTTCGCCTTAAATGGCGACCGTGCGAACGCGCAGCGGCCACGCGCAGCGGGTGCGCCGATTGTGCGCCGAAGGCGCGCCAAAGGTAAGCCCGTCTGCGCCCGTCCGCGACCGGATCGCGACCAGCGCCAGGACCCCTGGCCCACGAAGACCCCGACCTACCCGCCTGACGTACTCAGCCGCCACCCTCAGCGCTCTCAACACCGGCCGACTCCCTGAATGCCATCAAGCCACTCCAAGACGTACCAACGGACCTTTCAGCTGCCACGCCTGCAAGTTCTCATGCATCCGGTCCAGCCCCGCACCCGCCAAGTCGAACACCAGCAGCACCCACCTCAAGTGCATCCTGCTCAACACCCGCTCCGTCCACAGACACACCATCGAACTCTGGAACCTTCTAGACGCCACAGCCCCTGACGTTGCCTTCCTCACGGAGACCTGGATGAACGCCTCTTCAGCTCCCGACATCGCCATCGCTATCCCAGAGGGCTACAAGATCGTCCGGAGGGACCGCAACGCCAACCAGATGGGAGGAGGCATCGCCATCATCCACAGGAACACCATCCGTCTCACGACCAGCACCGACAACACCCTGACCAGCGCCGAACACCTGCATTTCCAGATCCACACCAACCCGAACACCACCCTCAGAGGCACCCTGATCTACCGACCCCCGGGACCACGCACACAATTCAGCGAGGACATCGCCGACTTTGTCAGCCCGCAGGCCCTCCCCTCCGCTGACTACATCCTCCTGGGAGACCTCAACTTCCACCTGGAGAACAACAACGACCGCAACACCAGCACCCTGCTCGACAACCTCGCCAACCTGGGACTCAAGCAACTGGTGTCCACCCCCACCCACCTTGCCGGACACACACTCGACGCCGTCTTCTCATCCAGCACAGACATCGACTTCAGCCACGCCACAGAGCTTCATTGGACGGACCACAGCTGCGTCCACTTCACCTTCAAGAGAACGACGACCCACCATCACCAGCAACAGGCCGCCCGCAGAGGCTGGAACAAGATCACAGCAGACCAGCTCGCCACCTCCCTGAGCCAGCACCCTCCTGCCAGCTCAGCGAACCCCAGCCAGGCCGCCGACAACCTCACGAAGTGGATCAGCAACTGCGCGGACGAACTCGCCCCACTGAGGACCCCGCCCAGCAGACCCGGCAGCAAGAAGGCCCCATGGTTCACCGACGAACTCAAGAGCTCCAAGAAGAACTGCCGAGCCCTCGAGAAAGTCTGGAAAAGGGAACCGACACCGGACAACAGGACCTCCCTCAAGCTTGCCACCCGGAAGCACCACCAGCTGATCCGCGCCGCCAAGAAAACAGCATTCAAGGACCGGTTGGACAACAACGCACACAACTGCAAGGAACTCTTCAACATCGTGAAAGAGCTTTCCAACCCCAGCGCAGGAAACAACGACATCACCCCATCGCAAGACCTCTGCTACTCCCTCGCTTCATACTTCCACAACAAGATCACAGACATACACAGCAGCTTCGACAACCAACCAACGCACACCATGACCGAACAACCACCCCCCACCACCACCCTCCACGCCTGGACCCCGATCAGCACCGAAGACACCATCCGCACGATGAACTCCATCCACTCCGGATCACCGACCGACCCCTGCCCTCACCACGTCTTCAACAAGGCCGACGCGGTCATCGCACCCCACCTGCGAGACATCATCAACACATCCTTCAACACCGCCACCTTCCCGGAGAGCTGGAAGCACGCCGAACTCAGCTCTCTACTCAAGAAACCAACAGCGGACCCCACCGACCTCAAGAATTACCGCCCCATCTCGCTTCTCCCGTTTCCAGCCAAAGTCATCGAGAAGACCGTCAACAAGCAGATGGCCGCCTTCCTCGAGACGAACGGATCCCTCGACCCCTCACAGTCCGGCTTCCGAGCCAATCACAGCACCGAGACCGCCCTCATCGCCGCCACCGATGACATCCGTGCCCTGATGGACAATGGAGAAACAGCGGCCCTCATCCTCCTAGACCTCTCCGCGGCTTTCGACACGGTCTGCCACCGCACCCTAGTACGGCGCCTCAGCAACGTCGGAATCCAGGACAAGGCGCTGGAATGGATCATCTCCTTCCTCGACGGAAGAACACAGAGAGTCCGCCTACCACCATACAAGTCAGAGGCCTCCGAAGTCATCTGCGGCGTCCCCCAAGGATCATCTCTGAGCCCCACCCTCTTCAACGTCTACATGAGCCCCCTCGCGGCCATCGTACGCAAACACAACCTCAGCATAATCTCCTACGCCGACGACACCCAGCTGATCCTCTCCCTGACCAACAACCCCGCCGCCGCCAGAGCCAACCTGCACGAAGGGATGAAAGAGGTAGCCGAGTGGATGACGACCAGCCGCCTGAAACTGAACTCGGACAAGACGGAGGTCCTCATCCTGGGCTCCTCACCCTCCGCCTGGGACGACTCCTGGTGGCCTCCCGCCCTGGGCACCGCACCCAAACCGACAGACCATGCACGAAACCTGGGCTTCATCCTGGACTCCTCCCTCTCCATGACCAGGCAAGTCAACAACGTCTCCTCGGCGTGCTTCAACATCCTACGCATGCTACGGAAGATCTTCTGGTGGATCCCCACAGAGACCAGGAAGACCGTCACCCAGGCCCTCGTCACCAGCCGACTGGACTACGGCAACGCCCTCTACGCCGGCACCACCGCCAAGCTCCAGAAGAGACTCCAGCGGATCCAAAACGCCTCAGCCAGACTCATCCTCGACATCCCACGAACCAGCCACATCTCCGGACATCTGAGAGACCTCCACTGGCTCCCCGTCAGCAAGAGAGTCACCTTCCGCCTCCTCACCCACGCACACAAAGCCCTACACGACCAAGGCCCGAGCTACCTCAACAGCCGAGTCAACTTCTACGCTCCCAAACGCCACCTCCGATCAGCCAACCACGCCCTCGCCACCGTCCCCCGCATCCGAAGAGCAACTACAGGAGGAAGGTCCTTCTCCTACCTAGCCGCCAAGACCTGGAACTCCCTCCCGACCGACCTGCGCCTGACCCAAGACCACCCCCCCCCCCCCCCCCCCCCCCAGCGCCTTGAGACCCTACGGGTATGTAGCGCGCTTTATAAATGTCACTGATTGATTGATTGATTGAGATGGGCTTATTCAATGAAACTGCAATTTTGGTATTTCTACATTTTTGGGTGGACTACGATGGCGGGGAGACCGCCCCCGACAGGCAGTCTCCCCACCATCATTACCAGGTTTACCGCCCGCCGCATTGGGATGGCGGGCAGTGGCGGGCAAAAAGACCGGCCTCCATGCACCTCACGGGCTCCTTGAGTCCACCGGTGCAGTGGAGTTAATTGCAATCCTTACAATGGTGGCCGTATCTGCCAGGCACTGCCATAGGGATTACAGTGCCCCTTTCTGACAGCCTTTTCATGGCGGGTAACCGGCTCTCAAAAGGCCGGCAGAAAGGGACTCTGGAGGAACATTGCGGGTCCCCCTTCACCCTTCTACCTGCCCCCATCCCTGCACCATGGGGCAGGCACCGCATGGTGCCTGACATGTAGTGCAGGGATATTTGCAGTGTCCCATTTTTGTCTTGAGGTGTGTGCTGCAGCCAGCCGCACCCCCCGCAATACAAAACATAAGCATTGCGACCGCCGTATTGTAATGCCTACTGTGGGACCAACAACAGCATGACCGGCGGTATCAATCCCCGAAACGGTGGCGGGCAGACATAAGTCTGCGCCATTGTAATCAGCCCCTAAATGTTTGCATTTTCAGAAACCAGCAAGCTGATGTCATAGACACATTTATTGCATTTTATAATTACATTTTACAATTATATTTAAAGTTGATAATTATGGGATATTTCATGAAGAGTTTCTGAAGATAAATGCTCATTTCGACTGCTTGGTTCCTCTCATTTCATGATTTCTGTGAAGATATTTCATTATCTCTATTGGAAAAAAAATCCTTCAGTGATATCACTATTGCTGTCTGGCACCGGAACACATAGGGTTGGTGTAAACTGTATGCTCTCTTAGATCACTGACAGAATATCGACGGACCAAATATTGACCTACAAGTTTATCGAGTCTAGAATAGTGGAGCTATGCCTAATGACGAGCTGGTCTCATCACGAGCACCGGAGCGCCGCGCTCACCCCTCCCACCCCCGCACCATGGGGGAATTACCCCTGCAGCGAAGGGGTTAAAATATCGTTGTATAACATATCTTTTTTTAAACTGTCTTAAAAATATTAGCAAATTAACTAAATACTAAATATAATTCATAAAAACATAGTTAGAATTTTGTTTAAATGTTAAAAATGAATAATAATAAATGTAACATAAAATAAAAATAAACAAACATATTAAAAAATATATATATACTAACTTATTAATATTAATACATAATTATGTTATTTAATTATAAAATGTTAGAAACGTAATAAAAATGGTATATATACATAAGCCTGTCATATAAATATAAAATAAATATATTAAAAAAAATATATATAATAAGTAAAAATATTTAAATTAATAATTATTTGTAAAAAAAGATATTTTACACTACATTAACTATAACAGTAAATAAAACGTTGGATAGTGTAGGGAATACAATTACTATTCCTACTCCAGAGAGTGCAACAGTAGGAAAATTGTTGGATAGCGAAGGGGAATAATTTACTGTTCCCATTTCAGCAATTGCAACAGTAGGGAAAGTGTTGGATAGCGCAGGGGAATAATTTACTATTCCCACTCCACGGAGTGTAACAGTATAGAAAGTGTTGGATAGCAGAGGGGTTAAAATTACTATTCCCACTCCAGTAATTGCAACAGTAGGGAAAGTGTTGGATAGCGGGTGGGTAAAGATTACTATTCCCGCTCCACTGAGTGCACCAGTAGTAAAAGTGTTGGATAGCGGGTGGGTAAAAATTACTATTCCCACTCCAACTGGTGGACTCCACGAGTCCACCAGTAGGGAAAGTGTTGGATAGCGGGGGAAGTGTTGTTAAGTGCTACTTAAGTGGGTGGCATAATACGTGGTGCATATCCACTGGTAGCATTTAATTTACAGGCTCTGGGTATATTGTAGACCACTCTACAAGGGACTTACAAGTAAAACAAACATGCCAATTCAGAATTAACCAATTTAACCATATTAAGGGGAGAGAGCACTTTAGCACTGGTTAACAGTGGTAAAGTGCAATGAGTCCTTGAGGCCAACAAAAAGATATTCAGCAAAAAGTGCAGGGTAAATGGCAAAAGTTTTGGGGGTGATCCTGCAGTGGTGTACTCCTATTTCTTGTTCCTTTTTAAGTGAAGCTTAGTGTTCATATTACATCATATTAGAGGTAAAAAGAAGACAATTCTCCAGGTATTCCTCAAGCTAACAAGCTCATGGGCAAGTAGACTTTGTTGTGACCCAATGGCCACCACAAATTTAAAGTGCTGCCCATTGACCTTAAAAGTAAGGGTGGGCGTAAACCCCACACCGTCAGAGAAGTTCACAGAGTTTTTGTCGGTCCGCAATCCGCTTGGAGACTGTCCCGCGTGGCGGAGTTTACCGGTCCTCACTAGCCACCACTAGCCTCTAAGCAGCTTGGGCACTCTTGCGAGAGGCCAGTAAACTTGTGAGCTATATTGTTTCATAGCAGTCCATTCATGACGCTCCCTCAGGGTTCTTGATGTTTCACATAAGAGAATTCTGGAGATGGGTGCCCCACCCAGTTGACGGGTGGACACTGCCTCACTGCCAGTAGCAGACTAGCGGTCAGCAGAGCGAGACTGCTTTCAGAGGGTCATTCGTAAACGAGCCGCAAGTATGTGCCTTCGAGGGCGGGACGCAGCAAGGCTTTGGCTCACCTTCAGGGTGTTCGCTTGATTTGATTCTTGCTCAAGTGCCGCACCAGCTCAGAAGGACCCTGCGGCCCTGATGGCATTCCTGCAACTGCTGCCCTCCCCATGCCCATCGTAGAGAACTGGCACATCAGGCAAGAGTATATGGCTGGGGTCTCACTGGGGAGCCGGACACCGGATGCGTTGCGGTCCGTCCGTCCATACTTGCAAAACGCTTTTCAGAAGATTGCGGCATCACTATTGGCATTTTAGTGAAGGCCCCTTGAGGTTTCTCAGAGTGGCTTTCTTATATTGCCTTCTCTAAGTATATCTGTGGATGTTGTTTTCAGGAGATCGCTGTACCTCTCTTGGTATTTTGGTTAAGGCACATTGCAATTTCACCTTGAGACACAAGCGCACACATCTTCTGTAACTGGACAAGTGAGGTTGATATTGACGAATGGGGGTGCTCTTCCGTATTACGACATTTGCGTTGGTACTGCCAAGGCGGGCGTCATTCGTTGACTTGCAGAGTCGTGTTTTTCAGTACTGGTAGGTGGGGCACATTCTGAGATTAGAGAAGCTTGTTTTAATTATTCGGCACTCGTTCTTTATATGAGTTTGCTTACATTGTGTTTATTTGGGGTGGCCGCTTGCGGAACTCCGTGGAACTCTGCAGAATTCCATTACTGCTACTCTGCGAGCTCTGCCCACCCCGACTTAAAAGTGCCTTAAGAGCCTTCCAATATTTAACTTACCAAGTCATAACTTAGCAGAGTGATATGAGTGCCACCTTTCTGAGTAACTGAGCTCTCTGGAGCTTCAAATAGAAAGAACCTTAACCAATATTGCTGTAATAATTGCAGAATTACACATTGACCAAAGAGGGTAAACTTCTGTACTGCATCTGTGGCAAAAGATGTGCAGAGGGAGTGTACAAACTCTCTGGGCCAAGATCTTGACTGAGATGGTTTGATGGTTTGATGATGCACTTCCTGACCACAGGTGAGAAGAATCCTTGAGCTCAGTTTCTACTATATCACTTTTGTAGCCAAATATGGGACCTTACAAATCATGGGCATTAAGAACGTTCAGACACTACTTTTCCAACCAGATGAACCACGTAGTGCTGTGAAAATGTAAAGGCTGCAGGGTTCTGGGGTTGTTCATTTCTTGGAAGGATTGCATTTCAAGCTGGAGGAGGGAAATCACATGGGAATTCTGATGGATGCACAAGAAGGATGTTACAATCATATGAACGGGTAACTCTAGGAATTGTGTATTTACAATAGAAGTGACGGAGCGCTGCGTTATCCTTCTTGACTCCGCCACTACTGAAACGCAGGGCTGCTCTGTATGTACAACAATACGGTGCATCCCTGCGTTTCCCCCTGCGCTGGCGCTACCATTTAGTTGCCTAGTGCGAAAGCAGGCTCCCTTGCATCATAGTGCACCATAGTGCAAGGCTGTCTGCTCTGCAGGGGAATATTGTTTATGTGCTGGAAGGTGGCCCTTCCTGCACATAAACAATCTTTAAATTGCATTTTCTGACTTCTTTGTGTGATGCTTAATGCAGCGCACATAGAAGTTGCAAAACGTCATTTTTTTATCGATTGTTCATGTGCTTCAGGGGCACCTTCCTGCACAACTCAGCACACATGGAAACAGCAAAAACGAGGAGAAATTAAAGGCTTCTCGTTGCGCCAGGGTAAGGCCAGGTTTTCCCTGGTCTTAATTTTGGCGCTCTTTCATGTTTACGCCACCCTTGTACATATGGGGCAGCATCAAAATCTGTGGGTGTCAAAGTGGAATGCCCACCGTAACACCCCTTCCCCCCATTTTACGCTAAGCATACCATGAAAGGATGCCATTTTTACAAGGCAGCGTTAAGCCACGTTAAGTGGCTTAACACCGCCTTGAGAATAAGGCGAAGCCCCTATCGCCAACAGAACATTGGGAAATGTGAGGCTGTGGTGGCAACAGGGGCTTGTAAATATGCCCCTCAGTCTTAACTGATCTGGAAGGGCTTTCTGTAGGGATGAACGTCTTTATTCTGGGTGTAAAGCAGTGTCCTGATCGCGATAATACAGCTAAGATTATCCTTTTTCTTCACTAATATTGAACATTTCAAACCCCCAGAGGATCTCTCATTTTCATTGCTCCACGTTAGACCACCAGGCACTAATGGAATGGAGGTACAGGCAGCTGCACTTCCACCCAGAGTGGAGGGTGGTAACTTCCCCACCCCATTCTTCTTGGACTCTGAGGGGGATATGTACAAGGAAGTGTTGGAGAGAGGTGTTAGCCTTCCTGGCTTAACGCCTCTGTCCGCCACTTTTGAAACGCAAGACTCCACCATAGTTACAAGAATCGCCCCCTGTGATGGTGATAAGTTTAGCAACTTAGCGCCAACGCAGACACCCTTGTGCAAGGGTGTCTATGTGCAGGCAAGGATTGTTTATGTGTAGGAAGGTGTCCCTTGCTGCACATAAATAATCCTGAAATGCCATTCTCTCACTGTAATGTGTGCTGCTTTGTGCAGCTCACATGAAAGTCACAAAATTGCATTTTTTTTAAAAGATTGTTTATGTGCAGGAAGTGACACCTTCCTGAACATAAACAATCCAAGGCATTTTGCTTTTTCCATGTGTGCTGCACAAGGGAGCACACATGGAAAAAACAAAAACGAGGAGAAATAAGGCATTTCTCCTCGTTTCGCCAACTTAATACCAGGTTTTCCCAGGTCTTAATTTTGGCGCTGCCCCCTATATACGCCACCTTTGTACATAGAGGGCAGGGTCAAAATCAATGGGTGTTGTGGTGGATCGCCTTCTGCAACACCAACTGCCCACCCCTCCCACGCTAACCATAGCGTGAAAGGGGGCCTGATTTACAAGGCAGCATGAAGCCACATAAAGAGGCTTAACGCTGCTTTGTAAATAAAGCACAGCTCCTATCGCCACCACAACGTCCTGTTAGCAATCAGTAGATGCTGTGAAAACTGCCAGTAACACTAGCGTGAAGACGCTACAAATTCTGACGCTAGTGGGCGAAAACTGATGAAAGGCCTATTAGCCGCAAAACAACTCATATTGGTCCGCCCAACATGACTGTTTTTTGGCTCTAGAGGCAAAAATAGCCTGTAAGTCCACGTCCAATGAAAAATAGAAAATAAAACCAATGGAATGCAGAATGGAGCAGCCAGGGCTAAGGGCAGCACAGATCAACTCCCCTTTAAGCCTCCCAACAGCAAGGATGACAAGCTAGAGCCCCATTGGAAGAGAAAATTCAGGCTACAGCTATGAAAAGATGCGCATCGCTGTGAAAAACCAGTGATCATCACTTTTCATTGCGCACTCCTTGCAACACCGCGGTATCCAAAACCTGGAAAGAGCGGCCAGTCCCCGGGGCCCGGAGACCTCGTTGGGGCTGCGTCTGAGACATGGAGTGTGATGCGGAGGTGCTGTGGAGTCGCTGGGCCGTGGCAGTGGAACATTGAGGTGCGGCGATCGCCCTTACCTGGTGGTGACATCTGGCAGGTCGCATGGAGACACGTTGCTGACCTGTGTGAGAAGACCGCTTTGCACCCCTTGGAACCGTGAACGGTAGAGGCGCTCCTGCGCACCAACGAAGGGAGGTCTGCATTGCATACTACGATCCACCGCTACCCCGGGGTGCACGGAGGAGATTATCAATGGTGTGCTGTGCCTCTCTGCATCACAGGACGTTGCATGTTGTTCTGGCCGGATGCTGGGGAGGTGAGACCCCTGAGCTGTACCAAACATTTGTGGTGGGAGCGCTGCAACTTTGCGCATAAGGGGGCCCTGTTGCCACACCTGCATCGGGATGTTCCCCAGCAGATTTGACGGTGACTGCTGTACCCAGTCTTGTGAAATCCCAACTGGCGAATTCTCCTGCTGGCTGAGTCACAGATTTGGAGAGAGTGCAGTGCATTGAGCCCCTGTGACTATGTCCAGGTGAGGAGAAGGTGGGACGCATGTCGGAGAAGGCCAGGGGGCGAGTCGGGCCCAGGCCTAGCGCCTTTGGGTGACACACATCATGCCCTGAGCAATCCCTGCGATGCGGCTGATCTACTTCACTAAGGGCGCTGCACAAGACTGGTGGGGGACTCCAATAACTCGCTCAATAAGCTGAGAACGCCCATTGGTGGCAGTGGGTGCCTCGGGCACGGGGCCGGTTCTGGTCCAGGCCCTTGAGTATGCAGCTTGATCCTCTGTTACTCACTGGGTAATTGGGGAACACAGAATATGGTCACCACTGTCACATCAAAAGAGGCAACTGGGTGGTGCTGCCTTTCCTTGCCCCCTGTTGCTTTTGGGTCTATGGGGGACTAAACCTTAGTAGACCTCCTCTTTCCACAGAGCTGTGCCGTCAGGTTGCTGCTACTGCTTTCCGCATCTGCTGCTGCTGGTTCCTCTGATGCAGAGGTCAGCTGTCCAAGTCCCTCCTCCACCCGCAGACTCCTGCCTGCACCTCTTCCCTGGTGGTCCAGTGGTAGAGCGTCACTGCTCAGCAGCTTGACTGCCCTCCTGTCCCTCTCGGCTGCTGTTCCTGTTCATCTTTCTGCTCTTCTCTGTGCCAACGCTTACAGAAAACACTGCAGAGCGCCACCTCAACCTATGGTTCTCCAACTGCGCCGACACCCTGGAACCCCACAAAAAAGACCAGGCAAACAACACTCCAAGAAGGCCAACTAGTTAACTCCCGCCCTCCACTAGTCCAGCCCCACCTGCATCCATCTCGAGAAGTGATGGCGCCACCACATTAATCAACTCCGCAACACAGTGACCCTTGCACCATGGCGCAAGGGTGGCTGCGTTGGCGCGTGGCAGCCAACGTGCGCCAAGGTAGGGGAAAAAGACAGGGGGGCTTATTCATGAGGCCCTTCTGACAGTTTCACCCCGCCAGTGTATCCTTTTCTTAACATGCTTGCAGCGTGATTCTTGCACCACGTTGAGAGGTATTTGCAAAGTGACACATCTAGGCATATGTGATACCTCATAAAGCCCTGTGCCACATTATACCTGCATCAGGTATGATGTATGCAGGGTGGGCATTCTCACGCAACAAAGCCTCATAAGAGAGGCACCGTGAAATCCATCAGATTTCACTGCAACATTTGTAGGATGCCACTGAGTCAGTACCTTATGCCTGCCTCATGGCAGGCATAAGTGCGACGCAGTCCACAGGGATAGCCTGGCCCTATGCATTGCTGGAGTTGTATCATGCTTGTGACACAACTGTAGCAATGCGTGACTTTAGCGCTGACAGATACACCAGGATTCCAGATGTATCTGTCATTAATTGCGACATGGAACGCTGTCCAATGAATACAAGGCATCCATGGTGTTGCAAGAAGGGCTTAGTGAAAAGTGTTGCAACGCTGTTTTGTTGCAGCAATGCAATACTTTTCATGAATGAGGCCCAGGAATGGGCCCTATCTTATTGATAGGACGCATTCCTGTCCAGCAGTTTGGTCGCAGGGCAGCGCAACAACATACTTTGCAGCGCTGTCCATCACCAAAACCTTCTGAAATGAGGCCGCAAAAGTTTGCACCATTGTTAAGACCAGCTATTTTCTGTTCTTAAAAAACTGCCTCTAACTGCAGTTATAGGCAGTTTTTTCGGTTTTGCACCATACAAGGAATTCCTTGTAAATATCGCATATTGGGGTTAGCTGCAGTTTTTGCATGGGAAAGCCTACCTTGCATCTCATTTCCGTTAACTCCTGCTAGCAGAAGTGGCAATCTTAAAAATGCACGTTTTCGCCATAAAACTGCCGCTAACTGAGGTTAGCGGCAACTTGTAAATAAGGGGATAAAAAAAAGCCGTCGTAATGTCAAAATATTGATGCTACGGCAGTGTTAACTCCTTGGACATAAGCCCCACAGTTGTCTCAACAGTGGCTGACATCTATGCATCAACATACATGCAGGCAGAGATTGTCCCAGCAACGATGCCAATATCTGTCTAGTTTCAAAAGAGCAGGCTCTTTTGCATCCATCAGTTTCACCTCACTTGTGGTGGCCAGATCGGTGACTTACAAGTCCACGTGCCATTAAACGTTCATTTTTCTTTTACTGCTCTATGAAGTGAAGAGTGAAGTGCAGGAGTATGGATCCTGTTAATTGTTGCTGAGGCGCTGGTATCTGAAGTTGACATACTTCATCGGGCCTGGCTTTCACCAATGCTGGTGGCTTACCAATGGTTTGGACCCTCGGTGCCAGTACCTTGTCTTCATTTCGACCCACTGGTTGAAGCTCTGCAGCTTCCACGTCAGAAAAGAAACTGCCAGAAACAGATTTGTTCAGTCTCCTGTGCCTTTGAAGCGGTAGTTAAGCCTTGCACAGGATGGAACGACTACAGCTGCTTCCCCTGGAGGAAAAGGTGAGGTGGACCAGTTCGGCAGGCAGAATAGCTGCTGTGAATAAGAGGGAACAGAACCAAGGCCCATTTCACTAAGACCAGCAGGGAATATTGGCTCAAGGAGAAGCTTCCTCAGGAGTCACTAACGTTTGCTGCTCAGCACCTTTACCAAATCTCAGTCAAAATGATCCTCATCACAAAACAGTCAAGTGCATCCCAGACACACTGAAGCTTTGCACCTGCTGGTGAACCTGCAACAACCCTCAACGCGACCCTTATACGCCTGCTGTATTTTATGATAGCGTGTGCCTGCAACAGTGACTTAGCGGTGGCCAGAGATTGCTGCATGGTTAAGGGACTTTAACAACCTCTGTAACTTTGTGTTTGATGTAGAGCTTGGAGCGACAGGTCACTCCATCACAAATGTGATGGATATATTGTCCTCTGGATTACAAGTGCCCTTGAATATAAGGGAGTTGTAATACAGCAGGCGGAATATCCATCACATTTGTGTCCCAGTAACCCGGTCCCCTAAATTATAAATCAGGCCTTTGTTGGGACCTGAGTGCCATGTTCTTATGCTGTAAAGCATTGTGGGGTTCCCAAATACAAGCTTTAGGTGTCTCCTACCAATCACTTAGGATTTCCCTCCTTCAGTACTTCCTTAAAAAGCAAACCCCAAAGTTTCTACCTCTCTTGAGCACTAACTGCAAAGTGGCGTCCCATTTCAGAAATATCCGGGAGCATTCTACTTTTCCTTTTAAACGCCAGTCCATGCTGGAGGCTTGAGGTTTGCATCTTAGGGTAAGATTACGATGTCATCTGGAAATTAAACTGATTTAATCGGGTCCGGACTAGTGTCCAAATGAATCTGGTCCTGCGAGTCTGACCTACCTATTATGATGCTTCCCAACATCGTTCAGTCGAACTTGCATTGACTTCAACAGTAACTCTGCGAAGGAACTGTTTAAGATAGTGAAGGAACTGAGCAAACCTGCCAGTATCTCGCAAACACTCACCCCTACGGTCGATGCTTGTAATCGCATTAGCACCTTTTTCTCTGACAAAATTAAGAAAATGTACTCAAACTTTTCCCCTCAATCAACCAACACCAACACAGTTAAATCCCCCAACACTATGCTTGACTTGGAAACCTCAGACGACGAAATTACACCCGGTTTAGCTGATTTTGAACCACTCTCAGTGGAGGATGTTCTAACAGCTATGCAATCAGTTAAATCTGGCTCCCCTGCGGACCCATGTCCTCACTTTGTGTTCTCCAAGATTGCACCTACGCTCTGTCCTCTAATCACCCAAATTTTAAACAAATCACTCAGAACCGCCACCTTTCCTCACGTCTGGAAGCATGCTGCAGTGATCCCTCTCCTAAAGAAAGTGGGTTCGAATATTCTCAATCCTGAGAATTACAGACCCATCTCCCAGCTTCCTTATCTCTCTAAAGTCTTAGAGAAACTGGTCAATGTTCAACTGACCAAATACCTGGAAACTAATCTTCTTCTGGACCCCTCTCAGACGGGCTTCAGAGCCAATAACAACACCGAGGCTACGTTGCTGGCAGTGTCGGACAGTATCAGATCCCCCATAGATCAAGGAGGGGCGGTGGCACTGATACTGCTCGACCTGTCAGCAGCGTTTGACACGGTCTCCCACCATTGCCTGCTGAACATACTTCGGCACAAAGGAGTTCAATCTAATGCCCTGAATTGGCTACACTCTTTTCTGCGTAATCGCAGTCAGGCCGTTCATATGGGCCAGTTCCAGTCTAGATCCACCTCCATCGACAGCGGGGTCCCGCAGGGCGCCTCGCTGAGCCCCACCCTTTTCAATGTATATATGTCATCCCTAGCCAACATTGGAAGGAAGTGGGCATTGGCATGTGCTCATATGCGGATGACACGCAGCTGATGGTGGCCCTGGATGAGAAGCCTGAGATCATTAAAACCAAACTACAGGGTTGCCTCTCAGAAATGGCTCAGTGGATGCATTCCCACTGTTTAAAACTAAATGCAGGGAAATCCGAAATCCTTTTGTTTGATGGTGCCAAACAAGTGTGGGATGCTTCGTGGTGGCCGCCCTCATTGGGTCTTGCCCCCACTCCCAAACAACATGCTAGGAATTTGGGGATTATCATGGACAACGAACTGTCCATGAAAGACCATGTGCGATCCCTCTCTGGCAAGGGTTTCGCCATCCTGAAACTCCTAGCTAGGTTGTTCCCCTGGATACCACTGGACTGCAGACGCTCAGTTACACAGGCCTTACTGGTTAGTCGTCTAGACTACGGCAACGCGCTGTTTGTAGGGATGAACGAACACCTGTTGTCTCGTCTACAGTTACTGCAGAACTCGGATGCCAAACTCATCTGTGATAAAGGCAGGTTAGACTCGGCATCGGAATGTCTGAAGACACTCCATTGGCTGCCGATGCGTCAGAGGGCCGCCTTCAAACTACTCTGCCATGCCCACAGGGCCTTACACAAGACAGGCCCTATCATTCTTCAAGGAAAGATTGAATTCTATGTCCCTACTAGGAACCTACGATCAAGCCAATTAGCATTAGCAGGGACAAAACGTATCTACAGAGTCAGAACCGGCGGCCGTTCATTCTCTTACCTAGCGGCCAGGAGGTGGAACGAGCTTCCAGATGACCTTAGACATACCACAAATTATCTCCTGTTCCGAAAAAAATTGAAAACCCACCTTTTTCCCATTTCTCAATAGGCCCCTCAGCTTCAGTTTCAGTAGTGTTCACCTGGTATTAGCGCCGTGATATCCCTTGGGATGAGTGATGCGCTTTACAAAAACCACAAATAAATAAAAAATAAAAGGGTGTGTTCTGAACGAGATCACAGGCTCCCATTGAAAAAAGGTGTGGTTGGACTCTCTACGACAACTTTGACGAATATAACCAAGGCACCAACTCAACACCACCCACCAGCAACTCCACTTAGCCGGCCATCCTCACGTGGACCCCCATCACCACAGAAGACCCCGCAAAGACCATGAGGTGCACACACTCTAGAGCACCCACCAACCACTGCCCACTACACATCTTCCACAGGGCCACCTCTGACATCGCACCAGAACTACGACGGACAATCAACTGCACCCTTGAAACAGGCACCTTCCCCGACTACTGAAAACACGTAGAAGTCAAACCCCTCCTCAAGAAGCCCTCCTCAGACCTGATTGACCTCAAGAACTACAGGCCCATCCCACTCTTCCCCATTGCCACCAAAGTCACCTAGAAGATCGTCAACATCCAGCTAACGAACTTCATAGAATCGATCAACATCCTCGACACATCTCAATCCGGCTCCTGCTGCGACCACTTTCCTAGTACACTTCTCGACCAAGGCCACACTGCAGCCCCCATTCTATTAGACCCCTCAGCAGCCTTTTGATACTGTTTCCCACTGCACACTAGCCACCAGACTCCACAACTCTGGCATATAGGGAAATGCCCTAGACTGTATCCACTTCTTCCTCGCCAAACGAACTCAAAGAATCAGCCCCCCCTTCCTCTCCGAACCAACAGAGATCCGATGCAGAGTACCCCAAGGATCCTCCCTCAGCCGCACGCTCTTCAACATCTACATGGCCCGCCTTGCAACCATCGTCAGAAAACACGGACTCAGCGTAGTATTGTGTGCCAACGACATCCAGCTCATACTCTCCCTCACCAAGGAACTCGACATCAGCAGGCACAACTTCCAGGAAGGAATGAAGAAGGTTGCATTCTAAAATATAAATGTAAAAATGTAAATCTGTATTTATAAAGTGCAAAAAACTCACCCTTACGGGTCTCAAGGTGCTGCAGGCCGTCGTGGAAATTAAGTGAGCTATTGCCCAGATTCACATGGTGCTGAGCTGAGCTGCCACCAGAGCCGGGGATCAAACCGCAAACCCTGTGCTCTGAATTCAACTGCCCTGGCTGCTGCACCACCCCTCTCCATATTCTAGGTGAACAGCAGCTGCCTAAAGCTCAACTTGTTGAAAACAGAAGTCCTCATTCTCGGACCCACCCCCTCCGTGTGAGACGACACCTGATGGCCCCCTGCCGTAGGTAACCCTCCCATACCCATGGACCATGACCGCCACCTCGGCATTAACTCTGGGCCTAGTACTACGCTACGCTAACGGAGCATGCAAAGTTTGTACAAATTCACACTCCGCAAATTGCAAGTAGCACAGTACATAAACTTTGCTTAATCACGTAGCGTAGCAACTAATTCAACAACATCCTCAGATGTTTTCATAAAGCAATTTTACATGCTTAAAAGCATATAACCAAATCACAAAAGTGAACCTTTTCAATGAAAACATTAGGCAATGAGAGAGGTGATGATTTTGGGGTCCCCCTAACATAGGGGGAGGACCAAGCAGATGCCTTGAACACAAAGAGCATAAACAAAAAGCACATCTTGTTGAACTTCGGTGGTGGTCCCATCCTCTTAGGACCACCCCAAGCACAGTTATTGGCAAAAGAAAATCCCAACCAAAGGCCTTGCAAAGCATTATGGGATGAGATTAGCAGTGGGCAGTTAATATTATAGTATCCAATATCAAAATAATTCTACAAAGAGCTGCAGTTCAACTAGTCGTTACTAGATGTCCTCACGAGTCAAATACAAAGCATTTAAATTATTCTTACATCAAGCTGCAGTTCCACTAGTCGTTACTAGACGTCCCTCACGAGTCAAATGCAAAACTATTGAAACCCTTTCATCAAGCATTTGCATTTGACGTGTGAGGGACATCTAGTAACCACCAGTTGAAATGCAGCTATTTGTAGAATTATTTTGATATTGAATACTATATACGATTCTCTGTCCACTGCTAATCTCATCCCATAATGCTTTGCAGGGCCTTTGGTTAGGATTGTTTTTTTGCCAATAACTGTGCATGGGGTGGTCCTAAGAGGATGGGGCCACCACCAAATTGTTCAATAAGATGTTCTTTTTGTTTACAAGGCATCTGCTTGGAACTCTCCCTAGGTTAGGGAGGATCCTAAAATCATCACCTCTCTTACTGCTTGCTAATTTTTCAGTTTCACTTTTGTGAAAGTGCTTTATGCATTTTAGCATATAAAGATAGAGATACGGGGCCCGATTCACAGAATGAACTTAACCGCATTGCTGCTGCGCGAGTTTTTTGCGCTGTGCGGCCTTTTTTCAAAAGCCGCGTTACATGACGAGCTCAGCTCGTCATCAGCACACGCCACCCGTGGCTGATGACGAGCTGAGCTCGTCATCAGCATCGAAAGGGTTAAGACTTAATCCTAAACTTACTACTATTTTGGTATTCACAGAATGCACTTACTACTTTTGGCATTCACAGAATGTACTTACTACTTTTGGTATTCACAGAATTTAGGATTTTGTCTTAAGTTTGTCTTAAGACAGACTTAAGACAGACTTAAGACAAAATCCTGACTTCTGTGAATACCAAAAGTAGTAAGTACATTCTGTGAATACCAAAATAGTAGTAATTTTAGGTTTGAATCTTAAGTTCATTCTGTGAATTGGGCCCCCTTATTTTATCATAACTGCACTGTGCAGGATGCCATTTGCAATTATTTCAAAGTGCAGACAAGTACACAGTGCTATCAGCTACGCTACGCAGTACTACGTGTAGTTCAAAGTATAGTACGTGTAGCTACATGTAGTGCTGCTATGCAAACTACGCCCAGGGTTACTCAGCATCATACTCAACTTCTCTCTCACTATGAAATGAGAGATCAATGCAGTATCTTCCACATGCTTCAACACCCTCTGCAAACTCCTAAAGATCTTCAAATGGATCCCCCTGAATCCAGGAAGACCATCACCCCACGCACATCACTTGTAGGCTGCACTACAGGAACGCCCTCCACGCCAGAATCAACAAATCACTACTCCACAAACTCCAGACTGTCCAGAATGCCACAGTTAGACTCGTCCACAGCATCCCACAACAAGAACCCAGCACCTACGAGATCTCCACTGGCTCCACGTCGAAATAAGAGTGACCTTGAAGCTGCTCACACACACCTACAAACCCTCCACAACACCGGACCCCAGTACCTCCATTACCCCAAGACAAAACCTCTGCTCTGCTGACCTAGCCTTGGCCGAAATCCCCCACATCTTCAGAGCACGAACTGGAAGCAGATTCTTCTCCTACATCATGACCATGACCTGGAATGAACTCCTCCTCATTATGAGACGATGCCCCACACTGCAAGCATTTAGGAGGAGCCTGAAGACATGACTCTTCAGATGACCAGAGCTGCCAGAAACCCCCCCTCGCCCTCCAGTACCTTGAGACCCTCACGGGTGAGTAGTGCGCTCTTCAAATCCCTGATTGATTATTGGGGAAAACCTTGCACCCTGTAATCTACCAGGTGTTCTCGGGATCGAGGAAGGACAGGAAGAAACACAATATTAAGGCTCCACCACCGGTTGCTTTCTCAGTAGAGATTTATTGGTACGAAGGCAAGCGGAAAGTTAAGGCAAAAAAGAAAGAAACAGTCCGACTGCTTTGTGGTAACCTCACGACCAATTGTTCACTAAGAAAGAAGAAATAAAGTAAAAGAAACAATACCCATTAGCAGCCCTGGTCCACTGGTAGGGCTTTTGCTCCAACCGTCCTCCGCATGAATACCAGTCCTGGTATTCTCCAACGGAGGGCACCGTGCAAAGCAATAGCCGAAAATGCCGTTCGAATGTGGCTAATGGGTCTTAACTTTATGGCCTGTGTACTGCGCTTGTGGACGAGGCTCCAGCGCTGATAATACGAACTCGGGAATGCCCAGCCTGGCACCCTACCGTTCTCTTCGAGAGGGCGTATAAGGGAGCAGCCGCTCAACCTTCAATGCCCTTAATGCCAGGAAGCAGGACGCCAGAAGACAGGTCCAGTGTAGCGTGCGTGGTGTCCGCCGCACTACACTCTCTGATTCCACTCAGGGCAACAGTCACAGTACAACCCAAGCAGAGACGCGGCAAACACCTCCGTGGTGTGCGTCTCTGCCCTTTCCCAACTCAGGAGTGTGCGACTTGACACTCGACCAAGACAAGGTAAAACAATTGTATACCAAAACCAAGGAGTATCTTATATTGGAAATGCAATCTATCAAAAGTCATATGTAGACATAAATCATGAAACAGAAAAAGAAACTCTTTATAGCATGCTTGCTTCTTCTTTTGGGTTTTTATTTTTATTTCCACTTCAGGTATTATTTTTCAAAGATGCTTCACAAAACAAGATGATCAAATGAATCCAATTCAATTGATGGTCAAATATATCACAATACAGCCTACTCGTTTACGCGTTTCGTCCTCAATGGGGTATCATCAGGGCTGTAGGATTAAATAAGAAAAACAAATGTAACTAACTATTGAAAGATACTTCAATTATCCAATCTACAATCCTACCTATATAACAATCTAAGGCAATATTGAACTCAGCCTGCCTATTTAACATTCTACCAAATAATATCATTGGATTACGCATTTATTTTAAAAAACAGAACAACTCTTCCTAAGTGTGACATATAACCTGTTCACCCTTCTTTTGGTTTACCAAGGCAATAACCATTTTACCACTAAGTAATTCATTTCATGTCAAGGTGCACCTTGTAATTAACAATTTACCTCTAATTATGTATCAATATTTAATGATCGCTCACCTAGATTTCTAAAGCCAACGGGAGAAATTCCTTCGTAAAAATATGAATGGTTACGTATATATTTAAAAATAATTTGGGAGACAAGTTCCAATAAAAAATCTTCTTCATCGATCTTATTAGTATGAATATTACACCACTACTTAGTGAAAACATATGGTCATCCTAAATCCAATACTCGGTGACAAATTTTAGATTCTAAATAAAACACTGTGTCTATTCAACACAAGAGTTCAATTTTTTATAACTCCTACCCTTCAAAACTTGCTTGAGCTGGTTTGTTCAATCAATGTGTCACAAAATGCATCTTCTATACGATGTTTCGCAATTCTAAGGGTTTCCTAAAAGAAAATAAATAACACGAGCAAACATGGAGACAAAGTGATTAATAGTCTCCTTTTAGAATAACCTAATCGATTTTATACTAAAAGAGAGGCAACCAGGTGAGCCTCCTGTCCCTCAAGCGCCTACCTCCATCGGTAAAGATCTGCTTCTCCCGCTTCTTACATCCTCGGCGACCCGCATGGTAAAGAGTCGACAATTCACTATTACTTCCTGCTTCTATTTCAATCCTCTATTGGCCAATGAAAATGTTTCAAAATGCGCGCCAACACTTGCCTCTAATCTTAGGATTGAAGTTTCCTATTGCGTCTGCTACCGCACGTGACCGGAAATGTTACAACATTAAAACGCTGTAGCCGCGTCTTTAGCGGGACACGGTGTGCACCAAAAGGAATCAATGGAGTATTTCCGGTTTGTTTCTCCTGTTCAGTGATAGGTGCAAATACGGATCTTTTATTGGTCAATTCTAATCACCAGAAATACTTAGTTTCTATATATGAAAGCGTCACTACAAAACACGATATGTACCCATGGAAACCACTATAGTATATCGGGTTGTGACACTATTCAATAATAAGTTCAAAAACACAGTCGTCGCTTCACCAATAAGTGATTCGAAACTGTCGTACATTGGAAAATTCCCTATGATTTTTTGCATAAATCAATGCAAATTATCGCTGCTATTTGTTAGTTTATATTATTTCATCAGTCCGTGTTTTTGTACAGCAGAAAATACTAACGTTTACCACAATAGAAAATTCAATAGAAAAAGTGTGCCTGGTTGCTCCCAACCCATCAAAAGAAAGTTTAGACCCCTCTCATTTCTTGACCCTATTTATGTGGAGAAAAGACTTAAACAGAAAAGAGCAGCGCCCCAATTAATTGTATGGCTTTGGTAATTTAAATTTAGTTGTCTGCTCGAAATTTTATCATATCTCAACAATGTGTATAGTCTATCATATCTAGAGTAGGTGCATACGTACCGTGACCTCATAAAGCGCAAATTTAAATTTATTTTATAACTTTATACGTTTATTTTCTCATAACCAAAATTCTAACGACTAGTGTCACTTAAGAAAAGACAGCAATAGTTTCATCTTGTCTTATTAAATCTTTGTTAACCAGGGAGAACAAGTGATCTTCAATTTGATTGTGATAAGGACCAGTCAATGACCTTATGCTTAACTGAACATGATAAAAAATGTAGCACACGTTCTGTATGTGCAATATTCATGTCACTACGTGCGTAGAAAAATATTAAAAATACTAGAGATACTCATTTTGCGTATTTATAGAAAATAGTGCATTTCTGAATCACTATTTCACCGTTCTACAACAACTTATCCATCTGGCTTCCTCCTTCCTGATACATAGTTCCCAGTCTGCACCTCTCATATTGGGTACTATTTTTTGGAGACCATGAAATTTAAATTCTGTTAATATTTAATGGAATCTTCTTATGTGTACAAATATGGGTGATTTGTGGTCTTCATTTAGAATGGCCCTTCTGTGTTCTTGCATGCGAATCTTGAGATCTCTCTTCGTGCTCCCAATATAAACTTTATTGCCTGCACAGATCAATGCATATACCAGTCCAGTACTATTACAGTTAACCCTTTCGCTGCTGATGACGAGCTCAGCTCGTCATCACCCACGGGTGTCGTGTGCTGATGACGAGCTGAGCTCGTCATGAATAATGGTATTAAAGGATCTGCAGCACAGGGCAAAAATCCCCGCAGCAGCCATGTGGTTAATGAACTGTTTGATCTGATAAGTCTGTGTGCTCTTGTACCGAAATTATTCAGACTTGTTCAAACCCCAGGGGCACATGTTGCAACCGCCACATGTGAAGAACCCATTAGGTGTTACTGGCATCCACCCCTGTCTAACTCGTTGGATGGGTTGAATATAATTTCTAGTGATGAGGTTACTTATAGTAGGGCTTCGTCTTTAAACTACTGTAGGAGTTTCTCCAATTTGTCCTGATAGACCAGGTACACCCATTAGCAAATGCCAATTCCTTTTAAGAATCCTAAAGATTTTATCTTTGTCTGTGTTGTACGTTGTTATAAATGCTAAGGGTCTGTTTGACTCTTTTCTGTCTTTTGATTTTGGTGTCAAAGTTGTATGTCTTGCTATTTGAATTACTTTCCCACGTGCAGAGTTCAATTATTTTCTAGAGTAACCCCGATTTTTTAACCTATGACAGAGCTTATTAATTTCTTCCTTAAAATCTCCATCCTCACTGCAGATTCTTCTGATTCTAACCATTTCACCAAATGGTATACCCTAATCACTGACGCTGGGTGTGAGCTCTCTGCCCTCAAAATAGAGTTGGTTGCGGTCTCTTTTCTGTATAATTTACTTTTGATTGAATCTCCC
The DNA here is from genome assembly GCF_964263255.1 of Lissotriton vulgaris. Taxonomy (NCBI): domain Eukaryota; kingdom Metazoa; phylum Chordata; class Amphibia; order Caudata; family Salamandridae; genus Lissotriton; species Lissotriton vulgaris. The sequence continues at coordinate 347,788,701 of NC_141686.1, forward strand.
TCTACAAATAATTCCACGTCCAGATATTCAATTCTTTCAAATTGAAAATTCATAGTCAAAGTCACGTTGAACAAATTATTGTTCAAGAATAATAGGTATTCTTCCATCTGTTTCTTAGAACCTCTCCAAAGAATTAAAATGTCATCTATAAAGCAACCCTAGAACAGTATGTAATCTGTCCAGTTTGCTGCTCTTCGGCTCCAGGCATGCTCCCTCTCATACCAACCCATGAATAGGTTGGCATAAGAGGGGGCAAACCTGGAGCCCATTGCCGTACCCCTGATTTGATGGTACCATTCATTTTGAAAGAGAAAAAAATTATTGTTCAGTATGAGAGAGCTCATGGCCACAAGCATTTCAGAGTGTTCCACCAAACTAGCACTTCTCTTGTTTAAAAAATGTTTCAAAGCTGCTTCCCCTATGTCATGGTTAATGCATGTATACAGTCCTACTACGTCCAAGGTCACAAAACTCATGCCCTCCTCCCGGACAACGTTTTCCAATTTATTTAGAATGTCCATGGTGTCCCTGACATAAGAGGGTAAGTTATCTACTAATGGCTTTAGAAATCCGTCAACAAATTCAGACAGATGTTCTGTCAGGCTTCCTATGCTCGAAACAATTGGTCTCCCTGGCGGGTTAGTTCTTGATTTATGTATTTTTGGCAGGGTATATAAAAGGATAAATGTTGTAACATTTCCGGTCACGTGCGGTAGCGGTAGCGGACGCAATAGGAAACTTCAATCCTAAGATTAGAGGCAAGTGTTGGCGCGCATTCTGAAACATTTTCATTGGCCAATAGAGGATTGAAATAGAAGCAGGAAGTAATAGTGAATTGTCGACTCTTTACAATGCGGGTCGCCGAGGTTGTAAGAAGCGGGAGAAGCAGATCTTTACCGATGGAGGTAGGCGCTTGAGGGACAGGAGGCTCACCTGGTTGCCTCTCATATAAAATCGATTAGGTTATTCTAAAAGGAGACTATTAATCACTTTGTCTCCATGTTTGCTCGTGTTATTTATTTTCTTTTAGGAAACCCTTAGAATTGCGAAACATCGTATAGAAGATACATTTTGTGACACATTGATTGAACAAATCAGCTCAAGCAAGTTTTGAAGGGTAGGAGTTATATAAAATTGAACTCTTGTGTTGAATAGACACAGTGTTTTATTTAGAATCTAAAATTTCTCACTGAGTATTGGATTTAGGGTGACCATATGTTTTCACTAAGTAGTGGTGTAATATTCATACTAATAAGATCGATGAAGAACATTTTTTATTGGAACTTGTCTCCCAAATTATTTTTAAATATATACATTCTCTTTTTGTCTTATATCAGTGGATCATAAGAGACGTGTTCTTAAATTAGGAGACTTCTCAACCGCCTTATTGAAAACCATTCATATTTTTACGAAGGAATTTCTCCTGTTGGCTTTAGAAATTTAGGTGAGCGATCATTTAATATTGATGCATAAATAGAGGTAAATTGTTAATTATAAGGTGCACATTGACATGAAATGAATTACTTAGTGGTAAAATGGTTTTTGCCTTGGTAAACCAAAAGAAGGGTGAACAGGTTATTGTCACACTCAGGAAGAGTCGTTCTGTTTTTTAAAATAAATGCGTAATCCAATGATATTATTTGGGGGGTGTGGCTTGGATGCCGAGGAGGTAGGCTGCGTGAGCCCGGAGCTCCGCGCCCGATCCTGAATATCATCCTGATTATCCGCGCAAATTCCAGTAAAAATTGGATAATCTGCAATCTAAAGTCGTCACGGAAGCTGCGGCGTTCAGAGTGGACGGCCTGGAGCTGTTCCTCGTCCTGAAACTCGACTTTGAAGACCAGCACCGGGTGTGATGCCGTCGATTCTAAGATGGCGCCCTGAGGCCTGGACAAAACAGCGACGGGGGCACGAGGCCTGATTCTTCTGCTGATCCAACACTGGCAGTGATTACTGGACCGGAGAGCCCCTCCTAACCTTCTGGGCCGGCACAGGTGGCCTTTTCACGTTCTGGTGCAAGCTACTGGGACACGCGACTATAAGTACAGACGCAGAGGAAGCCCCAAAATGGCGGCAGCCTTGTGACGATGGTACCGATTTTCCGAGCACGATCTGGCACCTTGAGACCCCGCTGCAGCAGAGGACTCCCGGGAACTGAACCCACTAATGTGATCAGAGCAGAGTCCAGTGCTCTACGGGTGTCCTAGTTACCTGATCCTATTGCCCGTGGGGCTATCCGGTGGCAGGGCTCTGCAGGGCGGAGACAACGAGGGGAACAAAGGGATCCTAGGGGCCGGTGCCGGCCGCAGCCAAGATGGTGAAACCGAAAGGGAAGGGGGATGGAGCGGCTGACTCAGAGGTGGTGGATGGAGCGGATCGTGACCAGTCTGCCCTCCAGCGCATGCAGGACCGTATACTGGAGGCCATCGCGACCACGAAAGATGCCCTGCAACAGGACATCGCCCAGGTGGCGACGGGCTTGGGTCTCCTGAAAGCGGATCATGACAAACTTAAAGACAGAGTCAAGTCTATGGAGGTCACTATTCAGGAATTGACCCCGGACCACGCAGCGGTGAAAGCTCAGATGGCGGATGCTCTGGACAGGCTGAAGGTGTTGGAGAGGAGGGCCGAGGATGCGGAAAATGGGAGCAGGCGCAATAATATTCGCCTCGTGGGCCTACCGGAAAAAATTGAGGGTGATGACATGGTGGGCTACCTCGATAACTGGCTACGCACTGAGGTGGTGCCAGAGGGACTGTCTCCTTTCTTTTCCCTGGAACGGGCCCACAGAGTCCCGGCTCGACCTCCGGCCCCGGGCTTGCCGCCTCGCCCGGTGGTGATCAGGCTGCTCCACTATAGGGATCGGGACTGGCTACTACAGAGCGCGAGGGAAGCAGGACCCTTCCAAGTTGACAACAACAGAGTCACCCTGTTCCCGGACTACACTTTTGAGACCCAAAGACTCAGGGCCAACTTCTTGTCCCTCAAGCGTGAGCTCCGTGGGGAGGGCATAAAATACTCCCTTCTCTTCCCAGCGAAGCTGAGAGTTGTGGTAGACAAGTCGCTTTTTTTCACTACCTCGGCGGACGCTTGGGCCTGGTGGGACACGTACAAAGCTGGAACGGACGGAGCTAAGGCCAGGGTGGAGGAGGCTAGAGAGGCACAGCCGATCAGGAAGTCGCAACGGATTCGTAAGAATCGTCGGAGAACTGGAAAACCATCGGTGTCACAGACGGAAACAGAGAGAAAGGCAGCCCTACAGGCGGTGGTGGACCTCTCTGGCACGACAAGAAGCCAGTCCGGGAAGGGCACGGACTCTGACGAGCAGGGCACGGGATCTGAGACGGGACTCTCGGAATATGGAGGAGCCAGGGGCCCCATAGTCACACCTCAGACGTCTGGGGAAATAGTCGAAGCATGAACCACTGGACTTGAGGAGCGACCTGCTGGTCAGACACTGGGGCGCTGTGCCCGTGTGCGCAGTTTACTACTGTATCGGACTTCGTGAGTCTGCTATGGGGGGATTGTGGGGCGGGATATGCGGGATTGATTTGTTCTAATGTACTCACTCGGCATCGGTCCGCGCCCTACAGGCCCTTACGGTCATCGCAGTGGAGACTGCGAGTATTAGTGCCTTTCATTGAGTGGATAGCTGGTTGTGATAGTTTGGATGGGTTCACTTCCAATTGCGGGGGGCCTGTCCTGGGGGGGTGGGAACCGAGAGTAGTTGGGGACGCTCAGGTTGGTTTTTGGGGATTGAGGGGTTCACTTGTTTGGAGTGGGAGGGGGGGCAGCACGTTGTTGGCAAAAGCACATGGTCGATGGCTATTATTGTTCTGTCTGCGGGTGCAGGAAGCTATGGCTAATACGGGGGCTTTGAAATGTGTGACCTGGAATGTGCGGGGTCTCCATACTATGGTGCGTAGACACAAGGTCCATGCGTATCTGAAGCGTAGGGGTATGCATATTGCTTTTCTTCAAGAGACGCACCTCACCAAACAAGAGTGAGTAGCGCTGCAGAGGAGGTGGAGGGGGCAGCTCTTTAACACAACGTATTCGGCCTTTGCGAGGGGGGCATTGATTTGGATACGGGCAGGGGTTCCTTTGCAGGTCACTAAAACGGTGGTGGACCCAGAGGGCAGATTTGTGGCTGTAGAGGGGAGACTCAGGCGCCGGGTGGTATCTCTTTGTAGTGTATATGCCCCAAATGTAGATTTGCCCGCTTTCCTGACAGCTCTTTCGGGCAAACTGGCGAGTTTGTTGGCAGGGCCGATGCTCATGGGGGGGGGATTTTAACTCGGTGGTGGATACTGATTTAGATAGATCTCATCCCCCACTGCACGCCTCCCCAGTACACAGGGTAGCGAAGCGCCGATTAGATTGGCAGGAGAGCTGGGACCTGGGGGACGCCTGGAGAGTACTACACCCCACCACGAGGGATTACTCCTTTCATTCAGCTTTATATGACCTGCATGTTAGATTAGATGTATTTCTGTGCTCATCGCACATGCTTTCAACAGTGGGTAGCGCAGAGTATTTGGCCGGCACGCTGTCGGACCACAACCCTCTGTTGTTGTCCCTGAACTGGATGGTGGAAATCAACTGTGTCCCAACATGGCGGCTGCAACCTGATACACTGGATGATTTGCTCTTTAGGGAGGCCTTGGGGGAGCGAGTGGCACGTTACTTTGAGGAGAATAGCGGCTCCGCCTCTACCAGAGCTGTGGAGTGGGACGCATTTAAGGTGGTGGTCAGGGGTCACTGTATTGGGAATACTGCAGGGGCTCGTAAAACTTTGCTAGATGATCTCTAGAGAGCGGAGAGATGATTGAGGGAGAAGGAGAAGGAACGCCCAAATCGCCCTGAGCTCCAGGAGGGGGTTAATGGCGCCAGGGAAGCGCTAGCGGTGGAGTTAGAGCGGTTGCGCAGCTTCGACCACAAGACGTATATGACGAAGGCGCATGCGGAGGGTGATAAGGCGGGGTCGATGCTGGCGTGGCTTGCCAACCCGATCAGGCGGGGAGCTCCGATCAAGGCGATTCAGGCGGAGGGGGGCTTTGCCACACCCAAGCCGGGATCCTGGATAGGTTCAGGGCGTACTACGAGGGTTTATATGAGAGCGGACTGACGGGCGAAGCGGAAGAATTGGGCACCTTCCTCGAAGGGTTGCAGCTACCACAATTAGAGGAATCGGAAGCGGCGGAGCTGGGTCGGCCAATAACGATCGGGGAGATAGGGAGTGCGGTGAAGCATATGGCTAGAAATAAAACTCCAGGGCTTGACGGTCTCCCGATAGAGTTTTATAGCAAATACTTGGAGTATCTGGCTCCACAACTGCAATTGGTCTATAATGAGGCGCAATCACGAGGTAGACTCCCGAGCTCCATGTGCGAGGCCCTTATGATCCCGTTGCTAAAACCTGGCAGAGCGAGTGATGCCCTTTCGTCATACCGTCCATTGTCTATGCTCACGACGGATTACAAGATCCTGAGCAAAATCCTAACGAATAGGTTGTTGACTCGCATGACGGGTCTGATTCATAAAGATCAATGCGGCTTCATCCCGACACGAAACACTACCCATAATATCCACAGGCTGACGAGGCTGATGGGGGCTCGGTTGTCGGAAGACACTACTCCATTCGTGCTCTCTATAGATATCGAGAAGGCCTTTGATAGTCTTGAATGGGACTATTTGTATGAGGTGATGAGGCGTTTCGGGCTGGGGACGGTTATATCAACTGGACCAAAGTCCTATACACAGAAGCCACGGCTAGAGTCAGAGTGGGTTCATTGATCTCGAGGCAATATCCGGTTCGACGCGGCACTAGGCAGGGGTGCTCCCTTTCTCCCCTCTTGTTCGCTTTAGCAATGGAGCCTTTTGCAGCGGAAGCCAGGTCCGGCCGCCATTATAAGGGGTTGGTCTACAGGGCCAGGCCGCATGTCATCTCATTATATGCGGACGACCTGCTGATGTTCTTGGCTGACGCTGTAAATGTAAATGTAAATGTATTGGCATTTATATAGCGCACTACTTACCCGTAGGGTCCCAAGGCGCTTCGACCGCTGCGAAACCCTTCCTGGCTTCCCTGAGAGATGGTCCCTTAATGGGTATCTCCAGGATGAGACCAGGCATCCCCGGCGGTCTGGTGGGGCCGTTAGTGAAGATGAGGCAAGCTAATGCCCAGAGTTGCCGAGTGTGATCGCTGATCAGAGTGGGCACCGAGGCGAGAGAATTATCGAGTCCGCTGACCCTGGTCCAGAAACCTGCCGCGCCGGGAATCGAACCCTGGTCCCGGGCCGTCCTCTGCTCTCGGGTCTGCCGCCTCTAACCAGTGAGCCACACTACTTCACTGTTGCGGAGTTGTCGGGGGCGAGACGTCTGCTAGAGTTGTTCGGGCGGCTGTCGGGCTTGAAGGTCAATTGGCCCAAATCTTGTCTATACCCGTTGTGACAGGGAGAGCCGTGCCCTCTCACGGCGCAGGAACTCCGATGGGAACCTCATTGTCTGCACTATCTCGGCGTTTATATCTACCACACCCCGGCGGACATGCTGGATGGTAATATCAATCGCTGTATTACTGCCCTGAGAGGATGTATGACCTTCTGGGCCACCCTCCCACTCTCACTAGCTGGTCGAGTCTCCTTGCTTAAGATGGTGGCTCTGCCTAGGTTATTGTATTACTTTAGGACTCTTCCAATATGGGTTCCGGGCTCCGTTTTTCGTCGCCTGAGATCGTTGACCATAGCATTCTTATGGGGCACGGGCAGGCGACGAATCGCGCTAGATACCCTCTTGCGACCCAAGGATGAGGGAGGCATGGCGGTGCCTGATTTCGAAGGCTATTATCTGGCGGCTCAACTGCAGACTTTCACTCAGGAGGTCGCGAGGGTATATCGAGGCCCGGAGCATTCTAGAGATGAGGGCACTCCGCGGCATGTGTTGGCATACATCACGCTGCATCAGAAGCTGTTGCTTAGAGATTTGACGGTGGAGGAACAGACGTTCCGACTTTGCTGGAACCGGGCGCGCAAACGAGCGGGCATCCGTCGCATGTATGCTCCGGAGATCCCGCTGGGAATGGTCACAGCCCTGCCTCATGGTGGGGATTGGTCGAGATTGCTAGGCTGGGAAGAGGCTGGGGTTCAAATGCTAGGCGACTTGTATGAGGATGGTGTATTGCTTCCGTTTCAAGAGTTGCAGGAGCGGTTTGACCTCCCGCGAGGTGATTACTTGTTACATGCGGCAATAACGGGCGCCATGCAAGATCACTGGGGAGAGGGATTGCAGGAACCTGCGACCTCCATGGCGTGCCAATACACAATGATTTACAACAAGGGGTGGTGAGGGACAGAGTCTCTGAATTAAGCAGAAAGCTCTCACCCAGTCAAGAGATCAGGGCTAGATCCAACACCGTTTTTTAGCTCACTGCACCATCCCAGTTTCAGAACCTGGCTGTATGCAAATTAGTCTGTTCCTGTCCCAGTGCATGATGGGAACAGGGCAAACCAAACTACAAAAGCCAATTCTTACACTGGGAAGGAAACAAGCTCCCGGGGACCGGTTTCTGGCATTACAGCCGTCTTCGGCCCGGTTTGCTTGAATCCTGATGGTGCAATGAGCAAGGGTCTCACATCTGAGAATACCCTTCCACGCTTGGGGTGGACAAAAATATTTACAACAAGGGGTGGTGAGGGACAGAGTCTCTGAATTAAGCAGAAAGCTCTCACCCAGTCAAGAGATCAGGGCTAGATCCAACACCGTTTTTTAGCTCACTGCACCATCCCAGTTTCAGAACCTGGCTGTATGCAAATTAGTCTGTTCCTGTCCCAGTGCATGATGGGAACAGGGCAAACCAAACTACAAAAGCCAATTTTTACACTGGGAAGGAAACAAGCTCCCGGGGACCGGTTTCTGGCATTACAGCCGTCTTCGGCCCGGTTTGCTTGAATCCTGATGGTGCAATGAGCAAGGGTCTCACATCTGAGAATACCCTTCCACGCTTGGGGTGGACAAAAATATTTACAACAAGGGGTGGTGAGGGACAGAGTCTCTGAATTAAGCAGAAAGCTCTCACCCAGTCAAGAGATCAGGGCTAGATCCAACACCGTTTTTTAGCTCACTGCACCATCCCAGTTTCAGAACCTGGCTGTATGCAAATTAGTCTGTTCCTGTCCCAGTGCATGATGGGAACAGGGCAAACCAAACTACAAAAGCCAATTCTTACACTGGGAAGGAAACAAGCTCCCGGGGACCGGTTTCTGGCATTACAGCCGTCTTCGGCCCGGTTTGCTTGAATCCTGATGGTGCAATGAGCAAGGGTCTCACATCTGAGAATACCCTTCCACGCTTGGGGTGGACAAAAATATTTACATCACCACCCCCTTTTCTGAATCGATTTTGGCCACAATAGGTGTGGCAGGGTATACTCAGACATGAGTCCCTTTCTCACTGCTCCATCAGGATTCAAGCAAGCCGGGCCGAAGATGGCTGAAATGCCAGAAACCGGTCCCCGGTAGCTTGTTTCCTTTCTGGTGAAGAATTGGCTTGGTAGTTTAGTCTGCCCTGTTCCCATGATGCACTGGGCCAGGGACAGACTGATTTGCATATAGCCAGGTTCTGAGCTGGGATGGGGCAGTGAGATAAATAACGGTGATGGATCAAGCCCTGATCTTTGGACTGGGTAAGAGTGGTCTGCTCAATTCAGACACTCTGTTCATCACCACCCCCTTTTCTGAATCGATTTTGGCCACCATAGGTGTGGCAGGGTATACTCAGACATGAGTCCCTTTCTCACTGCTCCATCAGGATTCAAGCAAGCCGGGCCGAAGATGGCTGAAATGCCAGAAACCGGTCCCCGGTAGCTTGTTTCCTTTCTGGTGAAGAATTGGCTTGGTAGTTTAGTCTGCCCTGTTCCCATGATGCACTGGGCCAGGGACAGACTGATTTGCATATAGCCAGGTTCTGAGCTGGGATGGGGCAGTGAGATAAATAACGGTGATGGATCAAGCCCTGATCTTTGGACTGGGTAAGAGTGGTCTGCTCAATTCAGACACTCTGTTCATCACCACCCCCTTTTCTGAATCGATTTTGGCCACCATAGGTGTGGCAGGGTATACTCAGACATGAGTCCCTTTCTCACTGCTCCATCAGGATTCAAGCAAGCCGGGCCGAAGATGGCTGAAATGCCAGAAACCGGTCCCCGGTAGCTTGTTTCCTTTCTGGTGAAGAATTGGCTTGGTAGTTTAGTCTGCCCTGTTCCCATGATGCACTGGGCCAGGGACAGACTGATTTGCATATAGCCAGGTTCTGAGCTGGGATGGGGCAGTGAGATAAATAACGGTGATGGATCAAGCCCTGATCTTTGGACTGGGTAAGAGTGGTCTGCTCAATTCAGACACTCCGTTCATCACCACCCCCTTTTCTGTATCAATACACAATGATGGCGGCCGGGACCTTTAAGGCGGTAACCTGTCTGTACTCCAGAATGTTGCGGGAGGCTTTGCAGCCGCTCACAGCTTTAAAAGCTAAGTGGGAATTGGACCTCCAAATGGAGATTCCTGATGCAACTTGGGGCCATTTATTGCGGAGGGCGCGGAAGAGCTCAAGGAACGCTAGGTTCCAACTCATACACTTTTATATTATTCATCGGGCATACCTCACGCCAGGGAAACTACGGCAGTACTTTGGGGTGGAACAGGCGGCCTGTCCCAGATGTAACACACTTGGGGCGGATCTGGGACACATGCTGTGGGATTGCCCTGCTTTGGGGGAATACTGGCAGGAGGTTGGGAGGGCCCTGAATAATGCTACCGATAGGGAAATACAGTACACCAAGGCAGTGGGGGTGTTACACTGGTTCCCACTTACGTCCAAAAATAATAATACCAGCCGATTTATAGATTTGGGGCTGATCCTGGCAAAGAGGGAAATAACACGAAATTGGAAATCGAAAGTGGGACCCACGTATAAACGATGGTATGGCGAGTGTCTGAGGTGGGCAGCCTGTGAAAGCACTTTGAAGTACCAGATGGCTAGGAGGACCGATGATGAGAAAGCCATGGAGAGGGCGACAGCGTGGGAGATGATGGTACAGGCACTCCGGGATGATAATGATGAGGAGGAAGGAGAGGATGCGGACTCTGTAGCAGCCGACCCCATTAGCGCACCTAGGAATACACCTTAGCGAATACATAAGTCCTTCTTATACACACCAGACCTTCTTCTCACTGAGATTCTAATTCAGCGCTGCCACGGGGGGGGAGTTTGGAATTGGGGAAAGTTGGGGGGGGGTTGATGGGGGTGGGGGAGGGGCGAAAATTTCAAAAGCAGTCCACGTCCTCCTGTGAATATGACTATGGACATTGAATTATGAAGCGGGGAAGGGACTCAGTGCGATGGTTGCTCTGTCTTCTGCCTGGAGACGTGATGGGGAAATCGAATTTATCATGTACCTTCCTGCTACGTTTACTGGATATGCCATAACGATACTGTCTGTACAATTATTTTGGTGCTGCAATAAAAACGATGTTACAAAAAAAAAATCCAATGATATTATTTGGTAGAATGTTAAATAGGCGGGCTGAGTTCCATATTGCCTTAGATTGTTATATAGGTAGGATTGTAGATTGGATAATTGAAGTATCTTTCAATAGTTAGTTACATTTGTTTTTCTTATTTAATCCTACAGCCCTGATGATACCCCATTGAGGACGAAACGCGTAAACGAGTAGGCTGTATTGTGATATATTTGACCATCAATTGAATTGGATTCATTTGATGATCTTGTTTTGTGAAGCATCTTTGAAAAATAATACCTGAAGTGGAAAGAAAAATAAAAACCCAAAAGAAGAAGCAAGCCTGCTATAAAGAGTTTCTTTTTCTGTTTCATGATTTATGTCTACATATGACTTTTGATAGATTGCATTTCCAATATAAGATACTCCTTGGTTTTGGTATACAATTGTTTATTCTAGTGGCCTTTTGTGGTGGGCCATTCCAAGTAGAGTGTCTAAAAATATTTGTAACTAGATTGTGTTAAGAATTGGATTTCACAAAGTGCTCAGAATAGGGTAATCCTCACCACATAGCACAGTTGTTTCAAGACAAGGTAAAACCGGGAGGGAAGAGCGCAGCCGCTCTGTCTTACCTCCACAACTCCGATATGCTCCAACCAAGGTCCGCGGTAGCAAAAGCGAACTAGTACGGGTCCGCGGTCTCAGGATACCAGGAAGGCCGGCAAGGATCTCAATATCCAACGCCTTTCCTTGGCCGTGTACGCTATTTATGGACGTTTCCGGTTCTTGCGCTGATCGCGCTAGGCATGCTGGTGCTTGTAGTCTTTACACGCCAGCTGGTTACGATGTTCCCGTGACTGGTTTGTGCTGTTGTCACTGAGCTGCCGGGGTGCAAAGGGGGGTGGTTCATGACACACCCTCCGACAGCCATTTCCGGGCAAACCAAATTGGAACAGCTGTTCGAATCGGTCATCATAATCGGTCATTCGGAAACCGTGTCCATAGAGCTGTACGAATCAGCTCTGAAAGGCTCGGGCTGTGCAAATACCTTTCGGACCTGATTCAGACTGCTCGTATGATTTCCAGACATCATAATCGTTGGAAAGCTGTACGATTCAGTCAGAAACAAGGGTTCCAAATCTGATTCTGTAACACCGAATCCCATCCAGAGCCCTTCCAAACGATATCGTAATCTGGACCTTAGTTGCAAACTTCTTCTTCACTTAGTTTCTGTGCTCCACCCTGTGGAGTTTCCAGCTTACAGTTCTGAGGTTCTCCTACTCTTAAGTTTCCTGTGACATCTTGGGGCATATTATCAAGGACCGGTGTTAAAATTATCGCTGTTTTATTGGCAGGAAACTGCCGATAAAATGGTGATAATGGGCTTGATAATATGCCCTTGTTAATTCCCATAGAAGCCCATGTTAACACCAGAACATGGGCTTCTATGGGAATTAACAAGGGCGTATTATTAAGGCCATTATCGCCATTTTATCGGCAGTTTCTTGCCGATAAAACGGCGATAATTTTAACACCGGTCCTTGATAATATGTCCCCTTGACTCTTGATACAACAACTGAGGTCCTATGGCCCGTCTGTCTCGGTGTTCAAATGCTTTGTTCAAAGGGGTGGTTTGTTGTATAGGTAGATATCATTACCTTTTTCTTGGACGTCATTGCTACATTAAAAAAGGGTATACATTATGTCAATTTGTGAGACTTCTGTGTATAATGCAGTATAATCATATGATTTGTTCTTGTTGTTGCCAGTTTCCTACTCTAAGCCATTTTTGCCAAATGACGTCTGTCTCAGAACCCGTCTTGGAGAAGATGAAAGACACCCTGGAAGACAAATCAAAGTTCACGTTGATGAACTTTCCAAAGGTTCCCATGAGGGCTGTAAATGAGTCACAGAGGAGGACTCCATCGAAAGACGTTGACCTGCAAGTAAAAACTATCATGAGAAAAATAGATCAACGGATACCCAAAGTAAGCTTCACCCACCCGGATAACACAACGTGTGCGGCAAAGAGCAAGGTGTCCATCATAAACCCCAGAGATAGCTACTGCGAAGGGGACAATGTGACCATTCAGATTGACGTGTTCGATTACTTGGGCAACAGGAAGAAATATGGAGGCGACTTCCTACGAGCGAGGATCTACTCGCCAGATCTCGGGGCAGGGGCTTCTGGGAAGATTGTGGACTTCCACAATGGATCATATCGTGTGCAGTTTATCTTATTCTGGGAAGGAAAAGTGAAAGTGTCGCTGTTTGTGATCCACTCCAGTGAAGCGGTGGCAGCTCTATGGAGGGGACGCAATACTGGTTATAACTACATAGACCATAAGGTGAAATATACCAACGCAACGCATGAGGTTGAGGCCAAGTGTGGGTATGACCTGGACACTGAGGAGGAAGTCTGCAACTTGATGGAGGCGTTGGATGAGTATCCCTTCTACTGCATCAGACCTGCGCACATGTCCTGCAGCTCGATAACTAAAACGACCAGCTACTACACCGGGCGCTCATACTTCACCGAGCTGGAGCGGCCACTCTTTGACAAGTAAGTGCCTCGCCTTAGGCAATAGATGTTCACAGGGTCCATGTTCTAGCTCTGTTGGCAACAGCTTTTGTGTATTTGTGCACCATGTCTCCAAGTTGATGACTCTGGGGTACCCATGAAGAAAGATGGGTGCTTAGTAAGAAGATGCTGCTTAAAAGAGGGGGGTTAAGGTCTTAGCCTATCAGCAGGGCAGAGACAGTTGCCCATCAGTACACGTAGATCACGTATTTGTGCACCACACTTACTCTAAAAGGGGCAGAAAGCTGAGGAGGCGTGAAGTCCATCTGTGTCCTTCAGATTCCACTCAGATCTCAGGATGCGCTGGACCACGTCACCTGATGAAATGGACAAGTCCCTTGTACAACACTCACTAATGACGTCATCATATACATGTGGGTATGATTGGGCTTTATATATCATACAAGTATCGACAAAGCAACTGAACATTCTACAAGAGAAGCTTCCAGTAGGGTTACCCTGGGGGGAGGGGATATGTGAAATGTACCCTGGGGGAGGGGCTGTGTGAAATGTACCCTGGGGGAGGGGCTGTGCGAAAGGTTCCCTGGTGGGAGGGGCTGTGTGAAAGCTACCCTGGGGGAGGTGCTGTGTGAAAGGTACTCTGGGGGGAGGGGCTGTGTGAAAAGTACCCTGGGGGAGGGGCTGCGTGAAAGGTACACTGGGGGGGAGGGGCTGTGTGAAAAGTACCCTGGGGGAAGGGGCTGTGTGAAAGGTACCCTGGGGGAGGGTATGTGTGAAAGGTACCCTGGGGGAGGGTATGTGTGAAAGGTACCTTGGGGGAGGGGCTGTGTGAAAGGTACCCTGGTGGGAGGGCCTGTGTGAAAGGTACCCTGGGGAGGTGCTGTGTGAAAAGTACCCTGGGGGAAGGGGCTGTGTGAAAGGTACCCTGGGGGAGGGTATGTGTGAAAGGTACCCTGGGGGAGGGTATGTGTGAAAGGTACCTTGGGGGAGGTGCTGTGTGAAAGGTACCCTGGGGAGGTGCTGTGTGAAAGGTACCCTGGGGGGAGGGGCTGTGTGAAAAGTACCCTGGGGGAAGGGGCTGTGTGAAAGGTACCCTGGGGGAGGGTATGTGTGAAAGGTACCCTGGGGGAGGGTATGTGTGAAAGGTACCCTGGGGGAGGGTATGTGTGAAAGGTACCTTGGGGGAGGGTATGTGTGAAAGGTACCCTGGGGGAGGGGATGTGTAATAATTAAGAGTGACAAAAGAGAGTGCACTGGAGAGGAGCAGATCGATTTTATGTATTATTATTTCAACTTTTATACAGTGCAGGCTGGACCCAAATGGTGTCAATGCACTTTACAAAAGAACCAAGACAATACAAAAGAACTTTAGTTTTGTTGCATTGCAGTTTTCGGCAGCCAAGTTTCAAGATGAAAATGACAAGCAAACACAACCCTATTCTTTTGGTGATTTCCATGTAGTCTTCAAATCCTTGCCCTGACTTGAGTAACTGAATTTACATATTTTTTAACCATATTTTGTTGAATTCACAGTCACATCTAATTCCACATTGCATTACAGCAATATATCAAGTTCTTCTTATCTTACAGTAGAACAATATGTGAGCTCGGAATTACATACATATGCATATCTGTCAGATGAACCGGGGTCAATGAAGTCTCCCCCCCACCCCCCCGCCCCTTGCAGATCCCCCCCCAGGCCTCACCTGAGCTCAATGTTCTATCACAGTGTAAGGTTGATGTGTGCCCTATCTTAACCCTTCCCCTTCTATTGTGCAGTTAATTAGTTGTGTTCTACTTTATTCCGAGGTGTTGAAGTTCGAATCCTCCTGCTTCCTGTCCTATCAGACTTCCTCTGGGCGTCGGTCCTGTGGCGCTTGATTCGCTGAGGCGGGTTCTGGATTCTGGGGGCCACATGTGCAAAGAGGTGGCGGAGCGAGGCGATAGCCGTCACGGTTTAATGCCTCTCTCCGCCACTTCAGAAACGCAAGACTGCACCATATTTACAAGAACATGGTGCAGCCTTGCGATTCCCCCTGCGATGGCGCAGAACTTAGCAGTGTAGCGCCAACACAGGCACCCTTGCCCCAGAGTGCACGGGTGTCTACATGCAGAGGAGGATTGTTTATGTGTAGGAAGCTGTCCCTTCCTGCACATAAACAATCCTGAAATGCCATTTTGTCACTTTCTTGTGTGCTGCTTCGTGCAGCACACATGAAAGTCACAAAAAGGCATTTATTTTAAGGATTGTTTATGTACAGGAAGGGGCACCTCCCTGTACATAAACAATCCATGGCATTTTGCTTTTTCCATGTATGCTACAAAAAGGTAGCACACAGGGAAAACGGAAAAACAAGGAGAAATGAAGCATTTCTCCTCGTTTCGCCAACTTAAGACCAGTTTTACCTAGCCCTAATTTTGGCGCTGCCTCCTATGTAAACTGCCCTTGTACATATGGGGCAGCGTCAAAATCAATGGGTGTTGTGGTGGATGGCCCACAGCAACACCCACTGCCCACCCCCCTCATGGTAACCACAGCTTGAAAGGAGGCCTTATTTACAAGGCAGCGTTAAGCCACGTTAAGTGGCCTAATGCTGCCTTGTAAATAAGGCTAAGCCCCTGCCGCCCCCACAACGTCAATAAAAGTGATGTTCCCATGGCGATAGGGGCTTGTACATAAGCCCCTCTGCGCCTTCTACTGAAGCCTCTCATGCACTTGCTCTTTCAATAGAACCAATGCCCCACCGTGCATTTCTAAGGAGAACCCTCCCTTCAGAGCTCGCCCATTGTTTTAGTTATTTTTTCCACGGTAACAATCGGGGTCCCTCCTGCGGCTTCCAGTGCCTTGTTATTACTCTTTTGGCCAAAAAACAATGTCAGGTCTTGAAACCTTCTGGTGACCCATGTTTTAGAGGTATGGGGAAATAAGCCCAGTAGGCAGTGCGCAGGGTCCTCTGGTATAGGGCGGTCTATAGTCTCCTGAAGTGTGTCAGTCCCCTATCTCCATTAATCCCGCAGCACTGAGCATGTCCGGAGCATGTGTAGGATATCTGCTCCCACTTCTCTGCATCTTGGGTTCCTTGCCGGAAGAACCCAGAGAGTCCGCCTTCCACCATTCAAGTCAGAGGCCACAAGGATCTTCACTCAGCCCCACCCTCTTCAACGTATACATGAGCCCCCTCGCGGCCATCGCACGCCAACACAACCTCAACATCATCTCCTACGCTGATGACACTCAACTGATCCTCTCACTCACCAAAGACCCTAACACCGCCAAAACAAACTTACATAAAGGAATGAGAGAAGTAGCCAAGTGGATGAAGCTCAGCCGTCTGAAACTGAATTCCGACAAAACAGAAGTCCATATCCTAGGTACCCCCCCCTCCGCCTGGGACGACTCGTGGTGGCCAGAGTCCCTTGGAAAAGCACCCATCCCGAAGGACCACGCACGGAACCTGGGCGTCATTCTGGACTCCTCACTCTCGATGACCAGACAGGTCAACGCCTTTTCATCATCTTGCTTCAACATCCTTCGCATGCTCAAAAAAACATTTCGCTGGATCCCCACCGAAACTAGAAAAACGGTCACCCACGCACTGGTTACAAGCCGCTTGGACTACGAAAACACCCTATACGCCGGTACCACCGCAAAACTTCAGAAAAAACTCCAACGCATCCAGAACGCATCAGCCAGACTCATACTAGACATTCCGCGTAAAGACCACATTTCTGGTCACCTGAAAAACCTCCACTGGCTCCCCGTCAATAAGAGGATAACATTCCGCCTCCTAACCCACGCACACAAAGCACTTTACGAACTTGGACCCGAATGCCTCAACACACGACTTTCCTTCTACACCCCCTCCCGCCAGCTACGCTCCTCCCACCAAGCCCTTGCTGCTGTACCTCGCATCAACAAAACCACCATGGGAGGAAGATCCTTCTCCTACCTGGCAGCCAAAACCTGGAACTCACTTCCCACTCACCTTTGCCTCACTCAGAACCACCTAGCATTCAGAAAACAACTTAAAACCTGGATATTCGACAAGTAATTCCCCACCCTTCTCCAAGCGCCTTGAGACCCTCTGGGTATGTAGCGCGCTATATAAATCATTTGAATTGAATTGAATTGAATATATAGAAATATTTATTGATCCGGCCCGGGGTAAGATATGCCCTATGCAGTATGAAATAATGAATTAGGCAGAAACGGGTGTTCCTCAACACTCTAGGAGTCCCAGTTTTTATGTTTTCCAGGCTTTGTTCTCTAAGGTGATATTTAGGTCCTCTTCCCATCTATCTCGGAGGGTGGTCAGCGGTTGAAGGGTGTCCCCGCCTAGTGCTCTATAAAGGCCTTAATCCTACCCTCTACCTATGTATCTCCAGGTTTCATGGTGTTCCAGTAGTCCCTACCCCCCAATATTCCAGGATTGTCGACGCCACCCCTCCTGTGCAGTAGGAATTGCTGTGGGGAATGTCACAGCTCTCCCAGAATTCTTCAAATTGGAGTAGCACCCCATCCCTAAATAACTCCCCCAGTTGGGATGCCCCCGCCTCCCAGTCCTTCCCATTGCCCCCCATGTGGTAACAGGTGCAAAAATGTTATGGGGAGGTCAGGAGAATAAAGGACCAGGGCACATGTCTTCTGGAGGCATTGTCTGGAAAATCGCTGAACTACTTGCAGCTACCCGCTCCCTCCTTTTGGAACCCTGCGCATTCGTACCAGCATTCTCAGTAATGTGTTGAGGTCTGGTATAAATGGCCTCGCATCACATTCCGGCATATGTTGCTCTCCAATCATAAAGGTGAACCAATATACTTGGCCTGTGTGGTAGTATCTTTCAAAGTCAGGAACCGCTAGGCCCCCCTCCGCTGCTGGTCACTGCAATGTTTTCACTGCCACCCGTTTGAGCCCCATACCGCAGAGGAAACACACCACTAAAGAATGTAACTCCGAATGCCTTCTAGGGGGTAGCCATATTGGAAGTGTAGTAAAAAAGTACAATAATTGCGGCAATGTCACAATTTTTTAAAGAGTCACCTTCCCCCAGTTATAAAGGGAGCCCTTCCAAAATGTAATTCTGGTTTTCAAAGATCTTATAGCTGTCCAGATATTTACCTCAAACATGTCACGGTCCGTGGTGTGGTATATCTTTACTGCTAAGTACTCTAAGCACCTAAGTTCCCATTGTAGATTTCCTAGCTCAGGTGGGGGGTTCCCTATTTTTTGTTCGGGGAAACAATCTGGACTTTGGCAGTTAATGTGTGGGCCTGACATTTCCCCAAATTGCGTCATTAAGTCCCTAGCTCCCATCAAATTGTTGCCTGTGTTTCCCAGGAAGTCATCTGCATATAATGCTGTATGATGAACACTAGCCCCAGGTGTATCCTCTATACTTCATATTAGCTCTTGTCAGGCAGGCCAGAGGCTCCATAGCCAAGGCAGAGAACAATTGGGCGAGGGGGCACCCCTGTCTCGTACCATGCTGCACGTGGCATTGCTCCAATATGGTCTTAGCTGTTCTAATTCCAGCTAATGGGCCCATGTAGAGCAGCTTCACCGATGTCAGAAAACCTTGTCCCATTATTTGTATGACACTGTATAGAAATTCCAACTCTAGACTATCAAATGCCTTTTCGATATCTACGGCAAAGACAACTGCCTCTCCCCCCATCCTGCCACATGCTTCCCTGATTGCCAGCAGGTGTCTTATATTGAGCGCTGCAGTCCTACCCGGGATAAATCCAGCCTGATATGGATGTATGAGTTCTGTCATGAACGGCTGCAGTCTTGTTGACAATATCCTGCTGAGAATCTTGAAGTCTAAGTTGATCATGGATAGAGGTCTATCGGCTCCACAATCCCGCAGAGATTTGCCTCGCTTGACGAGGGGGACTATCAACGCCTCTCGAGTAATCCTATGGAGAAGGCCTGAAGGAAACAAATTTCTGATAGTCCGGACTATAGTTACCACTAGCCCGCATATAAAATAAACGAACAACAAAGTAGTTGGCAATGGAGAAGGTCGAATCGTTTATTCAAATCAATGCAAACCCTGACAGGGGAGCCTCGGTCTACACGACCCTTCGGAGGTGCGCAGAGGAGACTGACTAGTACAAGTGATACAAAGCATATATACGTTTTCACACATTCAGGTTAACGCCCTACAAGGAAAAACACAAGTTGTCAGTAAGCCAGCAGGAAGACCCATATAAGGCACCACTAAATGTTGGTAGCTAAGCTGAAGCTATTCCGGGGGTAGGTCAATGAGGTGCCTTCTTGTCTATCTGGAGCCCGGGGAGTACAGCAACAGGCTCTGCTGAAATGCACGCATCCCACGAGAAAGGCAGGTGTGACCTTGAGTTTCCCTGAGCTACACACTAAAGATCAGAGAGGGAAACTAAGCATGGCAACATGGTTTCGTGGCGAGGGCTAACTCACGAGACTTCTGGGAAATGGTACATGAACACGGGGAAACGAAAGAACTGGCCGTGGTTATATCAATAGGCCTGCATGAATAATGCAACAAGCATACGCATATCTACATGATATTATATGGTTATTCTTATGTATACACAGTTATATGATACATAGTGGGCCAATCATGTATATATATAATTTTATAACCCAACAGACTGCCCTTTTGGCCTACTATGGCCAATATAACTGTTCTACTCTACAAACACCCCTTCACCAATCTGCATGAGGTCTGCTACCTCCTACTGAATCATTTGCGTCTCTATCTTTTCCTGTCGGGAATTGGTTAGGGCTGAGGTTATTTTGGTGGCACAAAAGGTGCAACACGCTGGGCCACATTGAAGACATATGCAACAGATAAAAAGCACCCCAAAGGCTCCTGCTAAGATCATAAATATTTTCCAACCCCAGGTTGCGAGGAGGCCCCAGAACCATCCACTAAGGGACCAAGTGCCGTTCTCTTCATGAAGTTCACTAGCTAATCGATGTAGTTTCTTAATTGCAAGGTGTATGGTAGGGGCCGAATCAGGAATAAACACGTAACAAGAGCAGCCAATCACGCGACAAGCTCCAACCCTGTCTGCCAGGATGACATCTAAAACCATCCGATTTTGAAGAGAAACAAGCCTCGTAGCCTGAAGTTCAATAGTAAGGTTGGTTAAAATTTCGGTCGTGGTCTGAACCACATTTTCCACTATTCTGGACAGGCGTCTTATGTTCCGACTATTAAAGATCGGACCCCAAAATGGAACCAGGCCCTTTGAGATATCTTCAAATTGCTGCAGTGAGGTATCTGTTTGATCTGTACTGTCAGTATCATAACTTCTAATGGTTCTATTATATTCTACCTTTCTTTTTACCAACCGATGGGTCCTGTGATAATCCGAAGGGGCAATAGAGACAGGGGGATAAAGAAAAGACAGATAGCACAGCCCGGACCATCCTCGAGGGAGCCAGGTATAAGCATTTTCCCCACATACAAAATATACATTAGGAGGTGTGATCATTGGGGGAGCACTGTCAGTCTGCAATGTATAGGTGTAATTACAGGTACTACTCCCGACCTTAACGTGACCCCGCCCCCTAATACAGATCAAGGAGGTGGCATTGATTATGGGGATCGGGAATGCTTTGTCATTTGTAACATTTCATTCCTGAAAATGCTGGAAATACAAAGTAGAATTGAAAAGTTCAAAATCCTGCATTTCATCCTGTAACCAGGTATCATTAGCATTATCGGTATATACATTCATACACGCATTTGGATCTAAGGAACCCTGACCTCCATCCCCTTCAGCATCAAATCCTTGGTGTCGCTCTATATATTTCAAAATAGCTTCATAGTCTTTCTCGGAAAATATTTTAGGATTTTCAACATAGTGTGAATACATTAATGACAACAATTGCCACCAGGCTTCGCAACTGGCTAGATAAGACAAAGGAAGGGAGAAAAATAACTCATGCTGATGCATGACTGACGGTAATAATCCACAAACCCAACAGTTCGTTTGTTCGTAGTGCTGTGGGTTTGATGCAACATTTCTATGAAAACATTTTTTGAATAAGTCTCCCTATGTCTAGCCTTATGTGGAGGCAAAGAATAAAAGAGATGTTCTTCTGGAGCAGGAGTAGTTTTAAAAAATGTCAGCACTGGATGCTGAAATTCTAAGTATATAAACACACACATCATTATTACAGTAATTATAACAATACAAGCAACAAATGCCACCTTCACTCTAGTGGGCCATCCGGAAAACAATTGCATATCATGAATAGAACGCCGAGGGGCAAGTGGTCTTTCATCTTCCATCACAAATCGATCAAAGGGAAACATGCTTGCTAAAAGTCCATATCTATCTCGGTCCCTTGCTAAAAGTCCAAAAATCTAAACTTTGTATCCACAGAGGACGCACACCACCAGAGGGTTTCTTCTTCCCACAAAGGGATCTTCTTCCTGTGTCCGTATTAGAGCCTCACAGGCAGACCCTTATCACTTCCAAGGAAAACAACAGACTTTCAGATTCCAGAAGTACGATCGTGGCCCTTAACTCAGTCTTTCTTTCTGAACAGAGCCTATTACACAATGTTCCAAGCTCTCTGCGAGTTCAGTCCAGTGTCTCGCTCAGCACCCCAATCACTCTACTCGACGTTTTTTATCACAAAGTCTTGGTCTAATTTCTTCCATGAGAGAGTGGGGTGCCACGCTGTTTTCGGGGCCGCAGATCGTATCGACAACGGCCAGGTTGCTCTTGGTCAGAAAATAATTCAGTGGCATTGGTAACAGACTCGGTCACCTCTCGTGCTGCCTCGGGACTGGCAATTGCTTCTGATTGAGCAATCTCACCTCCCCCTTCAGGCAACACTGCACTTGGTTGCCCTTTTTCTTGAGCATCCGAAACGGGCACAAAGCTTTGAATCAATTCTCCTTCCTGACTCGGCACTCCGTCTTTGTTTTGTCGGTCAGAGGGCAGGGGCAGCGGGAGGCGCTTGACGTTGCTCGCATGTATCCAGTGTTTGCGGCCATGCACCTTCACCGCCGTCCTCGTCAACAAGAGAATTTGATAGGGATCAGACTATCTGGGCTCCAAACTCGATGTTTGTTGATAATTCTTCACTAGTATCCACTGGCCAGGCTCCAATCGATGTCCAGGACCCTCCGGTAGTGGCTGCAATGTGTTCGATACCTTCTGGTGAATAGAACGCAGATCTTTAGTCAAAGCATAAAGGCAGTCTGTCATCAATGGATAATCAATATCTCTAAAAGATCTGGGCCTAGGGACTCCCCAAACATTGGCGGGACGGCCAAATATGACTTCATATGGGGACAGACCAGTCTTAGAATGAGGATTCGTTCTAAGGGATAGCAAAGCTAATGGGAGGGCATCTGGCCACTTTAATCCAGTATCTGCACAGATTTTGGCCATTTTAAGCTTTAATATGCCATTATATTTTTTGACCAGGCCCGCTGATTGGGGATGTTTAGCGGCATGGAATTTTAGTCTAATTTTTAGTCCATCACAAACACTTTGTACAAGTGTGGCATTGAAGTGGGGCCCGTTGTCCGACCAGATAATTCGGGGCAAACAATATCTAGGGAAAAACTCCTTGATCAGAACTTTGGCAGTGGTATTTGCAGTGGCATCTTTGGTGGGGTAGGCCTCGACCCATTTACTAAAAGCACATACCACCCCCAATACATCCTTCAAATTATTCACACGTTCCATTTGTATGAAATCTATCTGTAGGACTTCAAAGGGCAAAGATGGCGGGGCAAAATTGATACTCAAAACAGATTATCTACCTCCAGGGTTATATCGTAAACACACCGGGCCATATTTGACAATGTGTGCTGCTATTTTGAAAATGCTGGGGTTATTCCATACCGGGTCTAATACTGTGCTAATTCCTTTAGCACTGATATGGGCCGGGCCATGCGCCATGGTGACTACTGCATACACCAGTGCATTAGGGAGCAACCATCGCTGCTTCTCAGATCGGTCTATCCAACATCCATTCTCATCTAGTTTCCCAATCTCCCGTTCCCACTTCTGCATTTCTTCAACAGTCGCTTCTTTCTGTAATTCTTTCACACTTTCAAGGGCAGTAGCAGCACCCCTCCCCCCCACCCCCCCCCAAGCGCCTTTAGACCCTCCGGTAAGTAGTGCGCTCTATAAATGTCTGTGATTGATTGATTGATATTATCAAAAAGAGATGTTTCGGTGGGCCATCGGGCAGATGTACTGAGAAACATGGGACTTCCTTTTTCCTGAGACCTTTCTTTTGCTACTGAATCGGCAAAGGCGTTCCCCTTTCCAGTAGAATCTACAACCTTCTTGTGTGCACTGCATTTAATAATGGCTAACTTCTTCGGTAAGGTTAGGGCAAATAACAATCGATCAATCAAGGGACCATGCTGAATTTTCTGGCCATATGCAGTAAAGAAACCTCTCTCCCTCCAAAGCCTCCCAAAGCTATGGGCAAAGCCAAAGGCGTACTGGCTGTCTGTAAAAATATTCACCTTCTGTCCCTCACTCAATTCACATGCTCTTATCAAAGCTATTAGTTCAGCTGCCTGAGCTGAGTGGTGTGAAATCCTTGCGGTTTCTACCACTGTCTTCAAAGTCGTAATGGCATATGCAGCTGTCGCAGTGCCATCTGGTAATTTAAAACAAGAACCGTCTACATATAATTCTCCCTCTGCTTCGAGTAAAGGGGTGTCAGTTAAATCCACACGTCCCTTTGTTTCCTCCTCTGTTCTAAATATACAATCATGCACATCATCTTTTTTGTCATTCTCAGGAAGAGGTAACAATGTAGCTGGGTTCAAAGTAGCACATCTCTTGATGGTAATGTGTGGGGCAAACAGTGTCAATTCATATCCTGTTAATCTAGCGCTCGTCAGGTGTTGGGTTTTTGTCCTATTTAAGAGAATGTCCACAGCATGCGGTACCATAACTGTGTGATCAGTATTTAGGACTATTCCTTCCGATTGTCGGATGGCCAATGCTACTGCAGCCGTGGCCCTCAAACAACTTGGGAGGGCTCGAGCAACGATGTCTAAAACTGAAGAGAAAAATGCACAAGGTCTCTGTTTCCCACCAAAAGTCTGAGTTAATACTGATAATGAACAACCGTCCACCTCGTGCACATAATGTGAAAAAGGCTTCCGGTAATCTAGAGTACCCAACACAGGTGCTGAACAAAGAGCAGATTTTAAAGATTCAAAGGCTTCTTGGCATTCATCTGTCCAGGGCAAGGGTTCATGCACATCTTTGGTTGTCAAATGCAACAAGGTTTTAGAGAGAAGTGAATAGTTAGGTATCCATTGGCGACAGTAAGAAGTTATGGCAAGAAAAGCACGAACATCACGCTGCGTACGAGGTACAGACATGCTAGTTATAACAGATATTCGTTCAGGAGTTAGTCGCCTCCCCGCTTCCGACAGGAAATGGCCTAGATAGGTCACTTCCGGTCGACAATATTGAAATTTAGAAAGCGACACTTTATTTCCCTTATCAGCCAAATGATGTAATAATTTTACAGTAGCCTCTTTGCATCCCTCTTTTGTATCAGAGGCTACGAAAATGTCATCAACATATTGAATAATCGTATTCCCAGCGGGCAAAATCAATTCATCCAGAATTGCCTTCAAGGCTTGACTATAAATACTGGGTCTTTCAGTATAGCCTTGGGGGGCGCGTGTAAATCTAAAACTTCGCCAGCCAATGAGAATCCGAAGAAATGCCTACTATTGGGATGAATCGGGATGCTGGAAAAGGCATTCTTCAGATCAATTAAAGAAAAGTACTGGGCCGTGGGAGGAATTATGGTCAAAATAGCAGTTATATCGGGTACCACCGGATACTGTGGGACCAATATTTTATTAACCTCTGGGAGGTCAATCACAAAACGATATGTATTCTTATAATCTGGAGCACCATCAACTGGTGCTTTCTTCAAAATCGGTAAAATTGGGCTGTTACATGTATTTGCTGCTGTTTCTTCTACCACCCCCTTTTGAATAAAGTCCCGAATAATGTGCAACAGAGCTCGTTCACCTTCTGGTGAAATTTTATACCGAGGAATGCGAGGCAGCTGTGCATTAGGTTTCAAAGTAATGGACACTGGGGCTATTCTTAACAGGCCAACATCAGTGTCTCCAATAGCCCACAGGGTCTGAGGAATCGTAGAAAATTCGGGAGGAAGACGTTCAGTTTTTGCAAAGTAGTGTGTGTCTGACGGGGAAGGTTTCTGCATGGTCAAATACACTCCATCGGGCGAACAATAAATTTGTGCATGTAACTTCTTTAAAATATCCAATCCCAAAAGGTTCTCACCGCAGTTGGATGTCAACAGAAAGGGTGACTGTATAGAAATAGGACCAACAGTAAAAGGCAAGGGCTTAGAAACGGGGCTTACCACAGGTATTCCAGAGAATCCCACTGATACATTATTTTGGCCAGACAGAGCAGCCCCTGCGACCATGGTATGAGCAACAGAACTATTCATTGCTCCAGTATCCAATAAATCCTTCGTTTTCTTTTCAGTTTTTTCCTTACTCTCGTTCTCTCTGTGCTCATAGTATTGAGCCATACTGAGGATCACGGACGGGGTGGCCGTAGTCCAAGTACTTTCTGCTGCTTGGTGGCGAGACATGATTTACGGGAGCAGATTTGTAACGAATCTGTTCACAAACAATCAAATCCCTCCATCTGTGGACAAATCTTGTCCACTAAAATATATGAACGTTTTCTCAAACCTGGTAAAAAAGTCAGACACACTTTCATCCTTTTTTTGTTTACAAGCCGTTAATTTATCCCAATCTATTTTCTTAGGAGGGAGGAGGGTCTGCATAAATGTGATGATTTTACCCGGCAACGCTAAAATTTCATCTCGAGGTTTCTCACCAGGTTTTTGTTCCTTATCCCAATTCTTCAGCTGATCCCAGGTTCCCCCTAACTCGGGGGCATGATCTGTATCATGTATCTGCCTCCAGATATCAACCGGGATCAGAAGACCGAAAAATAACTCAATGTTGGGGACTGTCATAATAGTGGAATTGGCAGCCTTTGCCAATTCCTTATAATAAGCTGTGGGATTCTTACGGGGATCAGGAAGCTGAGCTTTTAATGTGAGTACCTCACTTCGCTTCTAAGGGGTGTAAACCCATTGTTCCTGGAGCCTTGCGTCTACCCTTGCTCTAGTGACGGTGCCCCCATCGTCTTTTATTTCAGCTAATTTGGGAAAGAAAAGAGGGTGTGCCTCCCTAATAGGATTCTGTGTTCCCAATCGGCACATTTCCGATGCATTCGTTCTCGATATTGTAACAGAACCGCTACATTCTGATACACTTCATCAGCCTGCAACTGAAACTTATGGGCTCGTTCTCTTATATCCCTCAATATTTGAGGAGCGATCCCTTCCCCAAAACACTGTTTCCAGAGCGAAATTAATCGAATCGCCATATTTTCTAAAGCCAGTTGCTGAGCAACCGGTTCGAAATCTTTCATAGTACTCCAAATATCCTCCATTGTATAAATGGCATTCCGCATCCACTGGGACGCCTGATTTACTATTGTCTTTCTTTCCTCCATTCCTAACGCGGATCTAGTAAAGATTCATTGATCACTGGAATCGGATCCAAGGCGTTTAGGCGTGGTACCTAAGTGTGAGCGCAAAATCCGTTCCGCTCGCGGATTTCGCGGATTTTCGGTAAATCCGCAATCCGCGAACTCCCGCGAATTTACCGAAAATCCGCGAATCCGCGAGCGGCGGATTCGGGGGGCAAAAGTTCAAGCCTTCAAGCTTGAAGTTGTAACTATTTTAGGATGGCGCCGGCAAGCTGCCAGCGCCATCCTAAAATAGTTACTAAGTTAGCTTCAACAGGAAGCACTAATAGATAAAATAAAGCAGGAGCTCAAAATGTATCAAAAAAGCCACATTTTCCTCACATTTCCCTGGTGAAAAGTTCTGGAATCTGCGTGGATCCACATAATTCCACCCAACCCGCATTCCCAAAAGTCTTCTGAGAAAAATGATACCTCTCATGTGTGGGTAGGCCTAGAGCCCACCACAGGAAACGGCCCAGTTCTGGAATCTACGTGGATCCACAAATTTCCTACCACCCAGAGTTCCCCCAGGTCTCCCAATAAAAATGATGCCTTACTCGTGTGGGTGGGTCAAGTATCCGTGACAGGCGAGGGCCTAAAAACGTGTTGAAGAGACATCAAAATGACCTATCACAAAACAACCTGGTTTTGCAAGAGGGGTCAACTGGGTTTTTGGCCCCGGGCTCGGTGGCCATCTTCGAAAACTACCAAACCCACACATTTTGTAAAACTAGACACCCGGGGGAGTCCAGCGAGGTATGGCTTGCATGGGTCCCTAAACATTTTCCTACCCAGAATCCCCTGCAAACCTCAAATTTAGCTGAAACAATCACTTTTTTTCAAAGTTCTGTGTGGGAAAGTTCTGGAATCCACGAGGATCCACAAATTTCCTAACACCCAGCTTTCCCTCAGATCTCCTGATAAAAATGAGAGGGTGATTCCATCCTAAAGTCACAAGCCTTTTTGTCGGAGGGGATAAGGCTGGAGCGTCCCTCCATCTTAGAAATTCCAGTCTCAGCCTGCAAAAGTTACTATTCCTGCTCTGCATCTCCCCATACCCCCTTACCCCAAAATCTGTAACAACTGAAGTAAAAAGGCCATTCGTCAAGGTAAGGTTACAAATGAAGACAAGGCGGTACTAAGGAGGGACTAACAAGCCTATTTACGAATCAGAAGCCAGCATTTATGAAGGGCAATGACAAATATGGGCTGAGAGTGGGCGTGGCTTCCATTCCATATTCCAGTATAACAAGACTCGCAGTGCGGCGCACTCTGGGCTCGACCTAAAAAGGAGGTTGATTCTGCAATGGCCGAACCCAGAGAAAGAGCTCTAAAGAGCAAGATGATGGATGATTTTTAAAAGGACCAAAAGTGTAAATATATGTAAGGCTCTCTGTTGCGATAATTATTGTTCTCCATCAGAGAAACCCTGGGTTTTCAAGGCAAAGACCGAAAGGAAGAGGGGTTTTATTTACAATATATGAGTCATGATGCAGGTGAACTGAGATTCTCCACGATGTCAAAGGAAATTTTATATAAACAGTGGAAAGATCCAGATAATTCTGACATTCTGCGATTCTCGAACAAGAGATATTAGGTCAGAGATTTTGAAAGAGATTTTCTTCAAACTCCTAAGGTTTTTTTTTACAACCAAATGTTATTGATTTTCAATGAAACTAGTCACAGTCATATGTCCTCTGTACTTCCAGTCTATTACACAGGACATGCCATTAGCAATCTCGGTACATTTATTAACATGAGCACTAAAAAAAACTTTCCCCCACCCCCCTTGAGTTGCGCCTATGTGTGCTCAGCCTAATCTCTGGAAATTCATGGGTTCTTAGCCGTCAGTAGTTGTCTTAGTCTCTTAGTACCCTTGTCAGCCTTGTTCTTGGTGTTCTCGTCTATTCAGTTCCTGCTCTGGTGGTAGGGAGGCTGCCTCATCATTGTCTGGCTCATCTACTGCCAGTGCACTGACTATATTCTCCGAAGCTCTGGCCCTGTCTATCTTCCCTACCCCTTGGTTAGCTCCCTAAATAGCAGTCTGACTTCCGCCCCCCCATTTCTTCAACTCTCTTTTCCAGGAAGGAATTCTATGCCCCCCGGTGACTTCCAGTTTCTGGCTATCTCTCATTTGGCCAAGAGATGTGCCATGTCCTGAAATCTCCCAGTCGTTTTGTTTTTGGCCGTCTGCGTGAACCATCCTAATAGGAAATATTCTGGGGTGTGCAGGACTCAAACACAGAATGTTAACATTATTTTGGTTTCAATGTCAACGGCATCTAAGCTTTTATCAGAGAATTCCAACCTGCCCAATGTTGTGGAAGCTTCGCTTAATAGGTCTGATGTTGCTTCTAATTTTTCATTGAAGCATATGCCACGCCCAAGTGTTACTTAAACACTTTCAATACCTATATGTTGGACTTGGCCCTTCTGGCAGGTTCACCCCTAAACTTTTTGCTTTTAATGGTGACCTGGTGATGGTGATTTTTTGGGTTGTGCGCACTTTCACTGTGTCCCAGTGGAAAGTGGAGCGCGTGGAGTAAGGTTGGCATGCCCTCCCATAGGAATGCATGGGAATGTCTGTGTCCCTGGTAGTTCCTGAGGCGTGAGGTGTGCATGCTCGAGTTTGGTATGTGTAAACTCAAGTGATTGAATGCTTCGCAATGATGTATGTGGCATGATTGCGTCTTGTGCGGAAGTGCCACTTCTAGTAGATGGCATATTAGTGTAAAATGTGCCTGGCGTGTGGTTGGCTGGAGCTGGCTGGTGAGCCTGGCTCCAGGAAGTCTGTGTGGGTCTGCCCCGGTGGTGAATGGAGAGATTAGCATGCTGATGTGAGGGAGGGGCTGCACCTGGTTCCTGAATGGGGCTGGGCTTTCCCCACACACTGCTGGCTCCGCCCCCTGTGGTGCGTCTAACGACCCTAGCCTCCCTAGTGAATGAAAGGGGTGCTTGAGCCATCAAGGGTTCTCCCACACCCTGCACCTACAGACAAAGGATTGTACAGTATAAGAAGGGGCTGTGTCCCCTTACAATTTGTTCTCTTCCAGGATCCTGAGGGGGCTGCTGCTGTTGCTGGGCAGGAGGACCGCCACTTGGATTGTCTCCCTGCCTGGAGACCCAGTGAGCTGGCTCTGTGCCCAGCCTTGCCCCCCTGCCTACCTAGGAACTTTGCTGGAATCTTGCTGGGCTTATAGCGCCTGGGAGCGCTATACTTGTCTTATAGCGCTTGAGAGCGCTGTGCCTTCACCCCAGTGCTGGGAGCTCTTTACTTTTCCTTTTGCGGCTGCACACGCCGATTTTAACGTCCCCTGGCAGGTGCTCACCCTGCCAGGGACGTTGCGCTGTGTTTGGCCCGAGCGAGTGCCCACCTCGCCTTATAGTTAAATTAGAGGGACCAACGTATTCACCGCCGCAGCCCAGGAGAATTTTGAAACGTTGCCGGGCTGCTGCCTAGTGCGACCCGGAAGTGCCCGCCTCCATGCTCGGGCCGCGCTGTCATTGGCGGACACCCGAGGCAGGAAGCCAGGCAAAACCAGAGAAGACGCCCGGACGAGGGCGGGACCGGGGAGTCTCCCTTCCGCTTCCCCCGGTCTGGGGAAGCCTAGGAGTGTCTCCGGGAAAGACAGAGGTTTGCCGGCACAGGAGGGGCTCCCGTAGTGCAGGGAGAGGCCCGCAGGTAGCAAGGAGTCTCCGCCAAGAGCGCCCAGCATGCCGCCAGCAGACGGAGCCCCGGGAGACACTGCAAAGGAGCCGCGCTGAGGAGGAGCCCCTGCCCTCCAGAGTCCCGGTGAGTGCTGCTCCGTGTCTCCGGTGCTGGGGGTCGTCATCTGTATTTCGAGTCCCTTAAAGGAGGGACTCCATTGTTCGGGGGCATTTTTACAGAGCCCACGGAGGGCTCCGGGAGCATTGTTGGTGATACGAGCCCTGGGAGGGCTTATGGGGCATTTCTGGTGGTTGCACACCCACGAGGGCGGGACCCCCACGGCCACATTCTTGTACGAAGCCCACGAGGGCTCCAGGGGCCATTGTCCTTCTTGAGTCCCTAGGAGGGGGACTCCAGCCAAGCAGGCGTCTAATTTTGAAGAGCCCCGAGAAGCTCAAGCCAGGGGCCACATTCATTTCACGAGCCCTGAGAGGCTCTAGGTGCCCCAATTTTACTTCGAGTCCCCAGGAAAGGGACTCCAACGGTGGGGGCCGTTTTGTATCCAGAGCCTACGAGGGCTCAAGGGGCACATCTTTATTTCAGAGCCCAGAGAGGCTCCCTGCCCAAGTTGTCGTTTCACAGCCTGTGAGGCTCCCACGTTGGCCCCCATCATTGCCACACAGCTGCCCAGCCCTTCGTGGGCAGCTGCCACATTTAGGCACCCTTGACACTGGGACACAGGGCGTCCCAGCCCTAGAGAGGCCAGTTGTCCTAGGGACTGCCACAGGATGTGGCTAATGTGAATTTTGCGCAATTGTGTTCTTTTCCTTACACCTCTGAATGTTTTTAGGCATCATGTGTTTTCCTTCCCTGCACCTCTGAATGTGTTGTTTATGCATCATGTGCCTTGTTCCTTACACCTCTGAATGTATGTTATGCACATGTGTTATGTGCTTATACCCCTACAGGTATTGTGATACTTAGGTGGTTGTTCTTGCTAGTACAGGTGGTGCTAGTGAGGTCCTGGTTCCCTGTGTGACCTGTTCCTAGGGTGGTTAGGGTTGCGTAGGTGGTACTTACCTGGTTACCAGTAGTTACTGGTTGTATGCTTTATGTTCTATTTTGTGCTACAGTGATTTATATTCTATGTTCTAAGTGCTAATTCTACCCAGTACTAAGTTCTAAAAGTGCCTATTCCTGACAGTGGTCCATGTGGCCCTGTCTTGTACATATCCCCTGTAAATTCTGCCCGTGCCTGTTGGCACATTGTAAAGTGTGTGTGTTGGACCTGGCCTCGTGGCGCGGTTCCCCCCGCTACTTAGCTCCCCGTCAGCCCAGCCCTGTACCTAGAAACCCCTGGTCGTCCTGCCCCTGTCCGTCCAAACGCCAATGACCAGTCTCGGCCTGTCCCAGGCCACCTTCCCAGCCCTGCGCGCCCCGAACCCTCAAGGCCCCATAGGGCCACTGGCAGCCATTTTCCCTTCCCGAGGTCCCTGACTCCGTGGGCCTAACGTGACCCCAGCCCGAGCACATCTTAGGCTCCAGACGCGCCAGCCCCCGTTGGGAGGGTGAGGGCCACCCTAGTGAGAGAAGACAAGGAGTTTCGATGGCACCTCCGGCCTCCCCTGAGAGACTGGTTTCGATCACACCTCTGTTCTACCCCTGGGGGCCAGTTTCGATCGCACCTCTGGTTTCCCCTAAGTGCTGGCTCCAGACCTGCTGGCATCTGGGAATTCGCATCCTCAAAAGGATCAAAGGACCAACCGCCGGACTTCATCCACGGGCTGCCCCCAAAGCCTCGGACCTCCGCCTGCGAGGGTCCGGACATCAAAGGGCCACTGGACTATATCAAGGCCCGCCCCTGAACTAGCGGGCAGTTGTATCTTGGACAAGGAAGCCCTGCTGATATGAAGACCTACACCGAACCTTCTGAGCCCTGCTGAAATGGTCGCGGCTCCCCCAGAACTTCCTCGAGAGTGAGCCCTGCTGACTCCGTCGCTCCTTGAGGAACATTCTAGTCCGGCTGGACTATCGACGCTACCAACACGAGTGGAAACATCTCCAAGTGAGTAGGATCACCAGTGCGCCAACCATCTTCCGTATCCCCCCGGCTCGAGGATTGAGAGCTGTGTGCAGGGTATGCTACGTACTGGCCTATGAGACTAAGACTGTCCCGCCACCCCCTCCCTGAAGACTTGTGACTTTTTACGATCCCTTGATCGTTGTATTTATAGAGTGATAATCCTTTCTACGTGATTATAAAGAAGTTGATAATGAAACCCAAGGTGTGGTGTCTGTTCATAAGTGTAGTGTGGTCCTCGTGTGTACGATTCGCTACTTGAGGTCTTCCCCGGTGGAGATCTCTCATAAGGCTCGGCATTATTGGTGGGAGAGGCGGGTCACGGAGGAGTCGGGTAGACATAACCTGGCCTCTGGGATCGCCCCTTCTAACAGTGTGTTTTATGTAATGTGTTTTGGTATAATACAAAGGCTATTTTTATATATAATCTTGTGTGGAGTTTCCTTTGTGGTGGGTCTTGGGTGTTGTTGCTGGGGCGCTTGCGCAAATACTTAACTCACACCGCCTCCAAGTTTAGCCTTGCTGCTCGCGCCACGTTACCTAGAGGGTGAGCAGGGGTTATCTTGGCGTGTAACTCCTTTGCCCTGACTTAGGAGTGGTGGTCTCTGACTGACTTTGGCGCAAGCCCTGGCCAGCCAGGGATCCCAATTCTAACACTATTTGACTGCCTATAGGAAATGAAAACCCCCCACTAATATTCTAGCAAGCATGAAACTGGTATTCAAATGAATCTCGGATGTCACATTTGGCAGCTTGTGGCAGCCGCAGCATCGGTTGGGGCTTCAATAGCTGGCCATAGACTGCTTTGGATAAACTCATGGAACCTAGATTCCCTGAAAGAGGTCTAATTACAAAATTACATGAATAAATACAGCTCCTTCCTACGAGGTTAGTACTGGAGCTGTGCTTCTGTAGAGCTGCAGACACTTTAAAGGTGCCTATTTCAAAGTGGATTACTCTGCTAAAACAGTTTTCATTCATTTGTGGCTGAAATGAATGATTATGAATGAAATAAAAACAGGTGAGCCACTCCTGCCTAAGGAGCCGCTCCCTGCCATGCCCATAAACATATCTCTGGTGTTTAGTGGGCTTTCTGCCCATTTGGCCCCAGGGACGCAGGAAGACTGTGGTTATGTTTCACTTCACTTCACGCGGTAAAATGAAATGTGGCACATACCAAGAACCAATTTTCCAATTATCCGGTAGACTGGGACAGTAGACCTTGCGGAAAAATAAAGGGAAATAGTGCTATGAGGTAACTGAGTGGGCGAAGGGAAACACCCCTTGCGTGTTCGGTTTGCAATGCACTCAAAACTTTGTAAATGCTGCATTAACTGAAGGAGACACACATTGCACAAACAACACTACTAAAGTCATGTGACATCACAAATTGAACCACCCTGCACCTCAGGTAGCGAAATACCATGGGTGGGGAGGGGTAGTGATGAATGATGAGTGGGATATTCTGGCTCACCAAACAAACACAGTGAGTCGAGAGAGCAGAACATAAAATACAAAATACCCCCACTTTGAACCATAGCTTCCATCAACCCTACATAAACAAAGTAAGTGAAGTAGGTGAGCACCCCTCTCTGTAGAAAGATCTGCCTTGCTTTTTCACCAAAACAATGCAAATATTCATTCATCCTTTCATTCTAATTCACCAATAGCCACCAGGATTAAGCTTTACTTTACCTCATCCAGTCTTTCACCAACATTTCCAAAGTGTTATCCATCCATTCAATATCCACCCTTTCTTCCAGTCATCC
The DNA here is from genome assembly GCF_964263255.1 of Lissotriton vulgaris. Classification (NCBI taxonomy): domain Eukaryota; kingdom Metazoa; phylum Chordata; class Amphibia; order Caudata; family Salamandridae; genus Lissotriton; species Lissotriton vulgaris. The sequence continues at coordinate 347,822,845 of NC_141686.1, forward strand.
TTTTGCCCATCCATCCCTTTATCCATCCATGCACGCTTTCACCCACCCACCCTTTCTCCAATATACCATTTACCTTTCTTTCAACCTTCTTTATTTCACGTTTCCCTCAAGCCGCCAACGCTCGTTGTTTGAGCTTTTGGTGAGGTGCAGATAGAAGAGGCCAACATAACTCAACTACCACCGCAGCTGACAAAGCTGGGGGGGATCACGATCACGAGTTGACGACACCCTGGGAGGTAGTGAGTATCATTGTCATTAAGCAATTATGTGACTTACCAGTGCCCGTCCCAACCTCCACCTCTCCCCCTCCAACTGAATCGCCTCCTTCAGCTGCACTGGAGCCGGCGTCACTGGTGGTCTCTGTGGCCAAAATAAATATTTTAGATGCCAGATATGCCACCCTTTATTTTTTCAGTCAAAAAATACAACAGCAATACTGCACTACAGCTCGGTTACCACTGCAGTATCGTATATCACTCTGGGCATTGGGTTGGTTCACACAATATTATTCAAGCCAGGCAGGGGTTAATGCTCATTGAAAGACTGTGTTGTAGGTTGGTAAATGCACTGGGAGTGGGACCTCATACTTTTTTCCAGCCTTGCTGCACTGTCATGGGAAACTGCTGATAAACCGTACAAATGACAATGAATGAGACAGCACACAACATGGGGGGGGGTCTATGAGACCATGGCCACTCTCTCGTGAACTCGACTGTTGCAGAATGAGCAGGGATGAGGAAGCCTTCTCAGCAGACATACATAGTGAAGATTATTTATAATGCAAGCTTACGTGGGCTTTCAGTCTTCGTGGTAGATAGTAGAGTACCAACAAATGTGTTATTCCTAGCCTTACTCTTACAGTGAGATAAGATACATGTAAGAGAAAGGGAAAGATAACCAGCAAAGCCGAAGATAACTAAGTGACTGGAGGCCGGAAAAAGTCAGCTACCAAAAGAAAACATATAATATAAAGGAAAAAAGTTCATGCAGGGATAGCAGGAATGAAGCAAAAGGCGGATCCATTGTACTTTGCACAAGTGAGTTTGTACCCCATTCTCGTTGCCATGGAAGGAAGATGGCAGGTAAAGGTGTCAGAGAAGCGGTATTTCTCACCAGCAACACCAGCCTCCAGGTAGAATCTCTGATCCTGGAACCCAGTGCCAACATTCCAATGTACCCCAAGATTCTACCCTAAGCCCACAACAATCATAACAAAACCCAGGATAAGGAAAATAATAAATAAATATTAGGGTTCACTAGGGTTAGAAGAGCCCTCAGCAGCGTCGCTGGTGGTCTGCGCCTCCTGACCAGCTTCTCCCACACCCTCAACAACATCCCTCTTCTTGCCCTTCGGTGCAGATGTAAGAAATGGATAATATAAAAAAAAACTGTTACCTCGGGACTGTACAGACTACATTAACAAAGTCACAGAGAGAACGCCGACTCATTGTTATCACTGATTCACTATGGTGACGGGAGGACAGTCTGCAATGCTTCTTACTTAATCAGCCAAAGTGAGCGCCAATGATGAGTATGATTAGGGAGTGCTGCTGTGACCCTGCCCATCAGAAACTAGAAACTGGATCCCATTATAATATTCCAAAGTAAACTAAAGGTATCTTCCCTCTGAGTGTGAGCAGCATGATATTCAGAATTTGTTTAGCTTTGTAGAACACAAACACAGCAAATAATTATTACTTACAAGCCCCAAAATCTCAACACCTAGTAGGTTGAACAGGTCCTGTTCGTGTTCCAGGATATGTGGCAAGCGGTGCGTCAGCTTCTGGACGGTCCGCTGAACCTGGCTGGCACACTTCATGCACTGGCGCACCCGCCCACAGCGCAGCCAACGCTCCCCCAGTGGGTATCCGCTGTTGGTCCTGCAGTCTGCTAACAGCATAAAGGGATGTGACGCTGCACAAAAAAGCGAGTGCTGCCACCTCCTCCTCACAAAAGATTGCCCAGGAATGCACACCTGGAAGGCTGCCCACAAATGTGACTGTCCTCCCTCCGTCATGGCGCTGGAAGGGTTAGAAAAAAAAGGAAAAGGAAAGAAGAAGAAAGTAAGGAGAAATAGCAAAATACAGAAAGTCATGAAAAACATGAAAGAAATTTCCCTAAAATGTAAAATACAAAAACACAAAGACACACACTAACATAAAAAATAAACATGAGGGGTAGATACATTTCAAAGGGTGAAGAATAAAGAGATAAAAGTGAGATTAACATTTAGGGCCAGCACCATAACAGAGAGCGGAAGAACAAGATGGTCACGCCCATATGGACCGAGCGGTGCCATTTACGTGTGATTTGGAACGCAAGGACGCACAAGAGAACCGTGGGGCGCTGTTTGTGTGAGATTTGGACATCAAGAAAGCACACCCCGTTTCCATCACAACGTGAATGGGTGCGCCAGAAAACTCTGCCCGCAAGCGAAACTCTACATTGAGTTTTTGTGCAACTTCACGGAGTTTCGCGGAGCCCAACTCCGCAAACTGTGCCAGTACCTACTTTTAGGCAGATTGACTGTGCCAGACTGTGGCAATTTTGAGGGGTGCCATGCCACGCCCATCCAACACGTCTTCTTGCTGCAACAGTACAAATCAGAGAAAGATAGAGAAGGAGAGTGAGAGGTGGCGGGCGAGGGTAATGGAGTATAAGAAAGGAGTGATGATAGAGCAGCAAGTAGGCGAGGTAGAGAAAGAAAGACATAAAGGTGGAGAGTGGTGATTCATGCTGGATAGAGAGAGACAAAATAAGAAGCAGCAGCAGGCTGAGAAAGGCTGTAATCAAGAGACACAGAAGAGATAAAGAGAGACATTTCTTCAACAGGAGCCTCTTGGGAGGTGGGTCCCTGGCCAATTTCCCTTTTGCCTGAGCTTACAATTACTCTGCACTCAGTCACCTGATTCTAAGGGCTGCACCCTCAGGTGTTACTGTTAACCAATGCAATGACATCAGGAGCAGTAAAGGCTGAGTTTACTAGAGTGCTTTGAGTTGTGACATGCAAGCCCCCCCAGACCTCGCTGAGCCATCCTTTCCATGCTTTGAGGTGTGACATGCAAGCCCCCCAGAGCTTGCTGAGCCATCCTTTCCATGCTTTGAGGTGTGACATGCCCCCCCAGACCTCGCTGAGCCATCCTTTCCATGCTTTGAGGTGTGACACGCAAGCCCCCCAGACCTCGCTGAGCCCTCCTTTCCATGCTTTGAGGTGTGACACGCAAGCCCCCCAGACCTCGCTGAGCCATCCTTTCCATGCTTTGAGGTGTGACATGCCTCCCAGAGCTCGTTGAGCCATCCTTTCCATGCTTTGAGGTGTGACACACAAGCCCCCCAGACCTCTCTGAGCCATCCTTTCCATGCTTTGAGGTGTGACATGCCCCCCCAGACCTCGCTGAGCCATCCTTTCCATGCCTTGAGGTGTGACATGCCTCCCAGAACTCGTTGAGCCATCCTTTCCATGCTTTGAGGTGTGACACGCAAGCCCCCCAGAGCTCGCTGAGCCATCCTTTCCATGCTTTGAGGTGTGACATGCCCCCCCAGAGCTCGTTGAGCCATCCTTTCCATGCTTTGAGGTGTGACATGCCTCCCAGAGCTCGTTGAGCCATCCTTTCCATGCTTTGAGGTGTGACACGCAAGCCCCCCAGAGCTCGCTGAGCCATCCTTTCCATGCTTTGAGGTGTGACATGCCCCCCCAGAGCTCGCTGAGCCATCCTTTCCATGCTTTGAGGTGTGACATACCCCCCCCAGACCTCGCTGAGCCATCCTTTCCATGCTTTGAGGTGTGACATGCCCCCAGACCTCGCTGAGCCATCCTTTCCATGCTTTGAGGCGTGACATGCCCCCAGAGCTCGCTGAGCCATCCTTTCCATGCTTTGAGGTGTGACATGCCCCCAGACCTCGCTGAGCCATCCTTTCCATGCTTTGAGGTGTGACATGCCCCCCCCCAGAGCTCGCTGAGCCATCCTTTCCATGCTTTGAGGTGTGACATGCCTCCCAGAGCTCGCTGAGCCATCCTTTCCATGCTTTGAGGTGTGACATGCCCCCCAGAGCTCGCTGAGCCATCCTTTCCATGCTTTGAGGTGTGACATGCCCCCCAGACCTCGCTGAGCCATCCTTTCCATGCTTTGAGGTGTGACATGCAACCCCCCCAGACCTCGCTGAGCCATCCTTTCCATGCTTTGAGGTGTGACATGCCCCCAGACCTCGCTGAGCCATCCTTTCCATGCTTTGAGGTGTGACATACCCCCCCCGTAGCTCGCTGAGCCATCCTTTCCATGCTTTGTGGTGTGACATGCCTCCCAGAGCTCGCTGAGCCATCCTTTCCATGCTTTGAGGTGTGACATGCCCCCAGACCTCGCTGATCCATCCTTTCCATGCTTTGAGGTGTGACATATCCTCCCCATAGCTCGCTGAGCCATCCTTTCCATGCTTTGTGGTGTGACATGCCTCCCAGAGCTCGATGAGCCATCCTTTCCATGCTTTGAGGTGTGACATGCAACCCCCCAGACCTCGCTGAGCCATCCTTTCCATGCTTTGAGGTGTGACATACCCCCCCCATAGCTCGCTGAGCCATCCTTTTCATGCTTTGTGGTGTGACATGCCTCCCAGAGCTCGCTGAGCCATCCTTTCCATGCTTTCAGGTGTGACATGCAACCCCCCAGACCTCGATGAGCCATTCTTTCCAGGCTTTGAGGTGTGACATGCATGCCCCCCCAGACCTCGCTGAGCCATCCTTTCCATGCTTTGAGGTGTGATATGCCCCCCAGACCTCGCTGAGCCATCCTTTCCATGCTTTGAGGTGTGACATGCCCCCCCAGACCTCGCTGAGCCATCCTTTCCATGCTTTGAGGTGTGACATGCAACGCCCCCCCCGACCTCGCTTAGCCATCCTTTACATGCTTTGAGGTGTGACATGCAACCCCCCCAGACCTCGCTGAGCCATCCTTTCCATGCTTTGAGGTGTGACATGCCCCCCCAGACCTCGCTGAGCCATTTTCCATGCTTTGAGGTGTGACATGCAAGCCCCCCAGAGCTCGCTGAGCCAAACTTTCCATGCTTTGAGGTGTGACATGCAAGCCCCCCAGACCTCTCTGAGCCATCCTTTCCATGCTTTGAGGTGTGACATGCAAGCCCCCCAGACCTCTCTGAGCCATCCTTTCCATGCTTTGAGGTGTGACATGCCCCCAGACCTCGCTGAGCCATCCTTTCCATGCTTTGAGGTGTGACATGCCCCCCCAGACCTCGCTGAGCCATTTTCCATGCTTTGAGGTGTGACATGCCCCCAGAGCTCGCTGAGCCATCCTTTCCAAGCTTTGAGGTGTGACATGCACGCCCCCCCAAGACCTCGCTGAGCCATTCTTTCCATGCTTTGAGGTGTGACATGCAGCCCCCCAGACCTCGCTGTGCCATCCTTTCCATGCTTTGAGGTGTGACATGCCACCCCCAGACCTCGCTGAGCCATCCTTTCCATGCTTTGAGGTGTGACATGCCCCCCAGACCTCGCTGAGCCATCCTTTCCATGCTTTGAGGTGTGACATGCCCCCAGACCTTGCTGAGCCATCCTTTCCATGCTTTGAGGTGTGACATGCCCCCAGAGCTCGCTGAGCCATCCTTTCCATGCTTTGAGGTGTGACATGCCCCCCCAGACCTCGCTGAGCCATTTTCCATGCTTTGAGGTGTGACATGCCCCCAGAGCTCGCTGAGCCATCCTTTCCAAGCTTTGAGGTGTGACATGCACGCCCCCCAAGACCTCGCTGAGCCATCCTTTCCATGCTTTGAGGTGTGACATGCAACCCCCCCAGACCTCGCTGTGCCATCCTTTCCATGCTTTGAGGTGTGACATGCCCCCCCAGACCTCGCTGAGCCATCCTTTCCATGCTTTGAGGTGTGACATGCCCCCCCCAGACCTCGCTGAGCCATCCTTTCCATGCTTTGAGGTGTGACATGCCCCCCAGACCTCGCTGAGCCATCCTTTCCATGCTTTGAGGTGTGACATGCCCCCAGACCTTGCTGAGCCATCCTTTCCATGCTTTGAGGTGTGACATGCCCCCAGAGCTCGCTGAGCCATCCTTTCCATGCTTTGAGGTGTGACATGCCCCCCCAGACCTCGCTGAGCCATTTTCCATGCTTTGAGGTGTGACATGCCCCCAGAGCTCGCTGAGCCATCCTTTCCAAGCTTTGAGGTGTGACATGCACGCCCCCCAAGACCTCGCTGAGCCATCCTTTCCATGCTTTGAGGTGTGACATGCAACCCCCCCAGACCTCGCTGTGCCATCCTTTCCATGCTTTGAGGTGTGACATGCCCCCCCAGACCTCGCTGAGCCATCCTTTCCATGCTTTGAGGTGTGACATGCCCCCCCCAGACCTCGCTGAGCCATCCTTTCCATGCTTTGAGGTGTGACATGCCCCCAGACCTTGCTGAGCCATCCTTTCGATGCTTGGAGGTGTGACATGCCCCCAGAGCTCGCTGAGCCATCCTTTCTATGCTTTGAGGTGTGACATGCCTCCCAGAGCTCGCTGAGCCATCCTTTCTATGCTTTGAGGTGTGACATGCCTCCCAGAGCTCGCTGAGCCATCCTTTCTATGCTTTGAGGTGTGACATGCCCCCCAGAACTCGCTGAACCATCCTTTCCATGCTTTGAGGTCTGACATGCCCCCCAGACCTCTCTGAACCATCCTTTCCATGCTTTGAGGTGTGACATGCAACCGCCCCAGACATCGCTGAGCCATTTTCCATGCTTTGAGGTGTGACATGCCCCCAGAGCTCGCTGAGCCATCCTTTCCAAGCTTTGAGGTGTGACATGCACGCCCCTAAGACCTCGCTGAGCCATCCTTTCCATGCTTTGAGGTGTGACATGCCCCCCCAGACCTCGCTGAGCCATTTTCCATGCTTTGAGGTGTGACATGCCCCCAGAGCTTGCTGAGCCATCCTTTCCAAGCTTTGAGGTGTGACATGCACGCCCCCCCAGACCTCGCTGTGCCATCCTTTCCATGCTTTGAGGTGTGACATGCCCCCCCAGACCTCGCTGAGCCATCCTTTCCATGCTTTGAGGTGTGACATGCCCCCCCAGACCTCGCTGAGCCATCCTTTCCATGCTTTGAGGTGTGACATGCCCCCAGACCTTGCTGAGCCATCCTTTCGATGCTTGGAGGTGTGACATGCCCCCAGAGCTCGCTGAGCCATCCTTTCTATGCTTTGAGGTGTGATATGCCTCCCAGAGCTCGCTGAGCCATCCTTTCTATGCTTTGAGGTGTGACATGCCTCCCAGAGCTCGCTGAGCCATCCTTTCTATGCTTTGAGGTGTGACATGCCCCCCAGAACTCGCTGAACCAATTTTTCCATGCTTTGAGGTCTGACATGCCCCCCAGACCTCTCTGAACCATCCTTTCCATGCTTTGAGGTGTGACATGCAACCCCCCCAGACCTCGCTGAGCCATCCTTTCCATGCTTTGAGGTGTGACACGCAAGCCCCCCAGACCTCGCTGAGCCATCCTTTCCATGCTTTGAGGTGTGACATGCCCCCCAGAGCTCGCTGAGCCATCCTTTCCATGCTTTGAGGTGTGACATGCCAGCCCCCCAGAGCTCACTGAGCCATCCTTCCCATGCTTTGAGGTGTGACACGCAAGCCCCCCAGACCTTGCTGAGCCATCCTTTCCATGCTTTGAGGTGTGACATGCCAGCCCCCCAGAGCTCACTGAGGCATCCTTTCCATGCTTTGAGGTGTGACACGCAAGCCCCCCAGACCTTGCTGAGCCATCCTTTCCATGCTTTGAGGTGTGACATGCCTGCCCCCCAGAGCTTACTGAGCCATCCTTTCCATGCTTTGAGGTGTGACATACAAGCCCCCCCAGACCTCACTGAGCCATCCTTTCCATGCTTTAAGGTGTGACACGCAAGCCCCCCAGACCTCGCTGAGCCATCCTTTCCATGCTTTAAGGTGTGACACGCAAGCCCCCCAGACCTCGCTGAGCCATCCTTTCCATGCTTTGAGGTGTGACATGCCCCCCAGAGCTCGCTGAACCATCCTTTCCATGCTTTGAGGTGTGACATGCCCCCCCAGAGCTCGCTGAGTCATCCTTTCCATGCTTTGAGGTGTGACATGCATGCCCCCCAGACCTCGCTGAGCCATCCTTTCCATGCTTTGAGGTGTGACATACCCCCCCAGACCTCTCTGAGCCATCTGTTCCATGCTTTGAGGTGTGACATGCCCCCAGAGCTCGCTGAGCCATCCTTTCCATGCTTTGAGGTGTGACATGCCCCCCCCAGACCTCGCTGAGCCATCCTTTCCATGCTTTGAGGTGTGACATGCAACCCCCCCAGACCTCGCTGAGCCATCCTTTCCATGCTTTGAGGTGTGACATGCCCCCCAGACCTCGCTGAGCCATCCTTTCCATGCTTTGAGGTGTGACATATCCCCCCCCCACCCACCCAGAGCTCGCTGACCCATCCTTTCCATGCTTTGAGGTGTGACATGCAACTCCCCCAGACCTCGCTGAGCCATCCTTTACATGCTTTGAGGTGTGACATACCCCCCCAGACCTCTCTGAGCCCTCCTTTCCATGCTTTGAGGTGTGACATGCCCCCCCCCCAGACCTCGCTGAGCCATCCTTTCATGCTTTGAGGTGTGACATGCCCCCAGACTTCGCTGAGCCATCCTTTCCATGCTTTGAGGTGTGACATGCAAGCCCCCCAGACCTCTCTGAGCCATCCTTTCCATGCTTTGAGGTGTGACATGCAAGCCCCCCCAGAGCTCGCTGAGTCTTCCTTTCCATGCTTTGAGGTGTGACATGCATGCCCCCCCAGACCTCGCTGAGCCATCCTTTCCATGCTTTGAAGTGTGACATGCAAGCCCCCCAGAGCTCGCTGAGCCATCCTTTCCATGCTTTGAGGTGTGACATGCAAGCCCCCCAGAGCTCACTGAGGCATCCTTTCCATGCTTTGAGGTGTGACATGCAACCCCCCCAGAGCTCGCTGAGCCATCCTTTCCATGCTTTGAGGTGTGACATGCAACCCCCCAGACCTCGCTGAGCCATCCTTTTCATGCTTTGAGGTGTGACATACCCCCCCAGACCTCGCTGAGCCATCCTTTCCATGCTTTGAGGTGTGACATGCACCCCCCCAGAGCTCGCTGAGCCATCCTTTCCATGCTTTGAGGTGTGACATGCCCCCCCAGAGCTGGCTGAGCCATCCTTTCCATGCTTTGAGGTGTGACATGCCCCCCCAGACCTCGCTGAGCCATCCTTTCCATGCTTTGAGGTGTGACATGCCCCCCAGAGCTCGCTGAGCCATCCTTTCCATGCTTTGAGGTGTGACATACCCCCCCCCCCAGAACTCGCTGAGCCATCCTTCCCATGCTTTGAGGTATGACATGCCCCCAGACCTCGCTGAGCCATCCTTTCCATGCTTTGAGGTGTGACATGCAACCCCCCAGACCTCGCTGAGCCATCCTTTCCATGCTTTGTGGTGTGACATGCAACCCCCCCAGAGCTTGCTGAGCCATCCTTTCCATGCTTTGAGGCCTCTCATGTTCATAGTAATCATTCTTTTCTCTAACTTTCCAGGTCTCGTATCCGGGCAGTGATCCCTCACGGCTTACAAGACCTCAGTGTTCTGAAGTGCTCAAGTGAGTCTTCTTTCTAAAAACTTCTTGAGCAGCTGTAAGTATTTGATACATTTATCTCACCAGTGATGTGAGGGAGGAATGCGAGGCTAAAAGAGAGAGCTCTGATGTGAATGAATGAATCAGTGAATGAATGAGTGAATGAACAGTTGTATTTGGCATTTGAGTAAATGTAATGAGTTATTTAGTCGGTGTTACATTGAATTACATTGCCTCCAGTGGTTTATGGCATGTCTGAATATGTGCTGCTGACATTGGAACACAGAAGGCAACGGTTGAGGCTCTAAGACAGAACAACAGTCCCCACACAGCTCACCTAGGGGGCGGTGAGAAACCCCATTACTTCAGCATCACTGATACTGCTTCTATGAGCTGCAGACTCCCTGCACAGCTCACCTGGGGCCAAGGAGGAGCCCCATGACCTCAGCATCACTGATACTGCTTCGCTGATTTTTCTGATTTCAATTGGAAGGCTGTTATAGAGGCGGGCCGCTGCTACGCTAAAAGCTCTGCCACCCTGGGTCGCTTTTCTAATCCTAGGTATTCTGACAAGGTTAGTGGAAGAGGAGAGGAGGGCCCGTGTGGGCTCGTACCACTGGAACTTTTCCTGGAGTGACTTAGGGTCCTGACCATGTACTGCTTTGAAGACGGTGCATAGGGACTCGAAAATGATCCTCTGAGGCACTGGGAGCCAGTGCAGGTCAGCCAACGCTAGAGATGTAGAGGATCTGCGGGCTCGTGAGAGTGCCAGCTTAGCTGCTGCTGCCTGGATACTCTGTAGTCTGGTAATCAGATAGCCAGGTGATTCCAGTAACAAGCGCCTAGAGACCTGACAGTGATTTGGCGCTATATAAGTCCCAGTTAACAATAACAATAAAAATAACAAGGCGTTGCAGTAGTCCAGGCGGCTGAGGATGGTACTCCTGTCTACAGTTGTTCTTGCCTGTATCGGTAGAAAAGGTAGCAGCTTCCGGAGACCTCGCATTCCAAGCTATGTAATGTATCCGCCTGAGCACCATTAAGGGAGATCATTAGCTGTGTGTCATCAGCGTAGTTGATCACGCTGATGTCATAAGCCTTGATGATACCCAACAGGGATTGCATGTAAGCATTAAACAGAATGGGATTGATGGAAGATCCCTGTGGAACCCCGTGTGGAACTTTGGCAAATTCAGATTGGTACGTAGGGAGTGCCACTGCCTGCCACCTGTCGGACAGATACAACCGTAGCCAGTTAAGCACCATTCTTTTCACTCCAAGGGTCTCCAGCCTTGTCAGCAGAATGTTGTGGTTCACTGTATCGAATGCGGCGGACAGGTCCAGCAGGATTAGAATTGCTGACTCGCCCCTGTCCGCCCTCATTCATAGGTTGTCCAGTACCATCACCAGTTTTGACTCAGTCCCATGGGCTGGTCTAAACCCAAACTGTTCCTCCTCTAGAATGTTATTCGTCTCCAGAAAGAGGGACAGGGACTTGCTAACCAGGCGTTCCGTGATCTTAATTGGATAGGGCAGGAGCGAAATTGGTCGATAGTTCTTGTAGCAGCTATGGTCAAGAGTTGGTTTCTTCAGAAGAGGTGTGATAACGGCCTGCTTCCATCTAACCGGTAAAGTGGCTGTACTGAGGGATTGACCACATAGCTGTCGAAGAATAGGAAAGAATTCGGACCCGAATGCCTTCACAATTTTGTGGGGCAGAGGATCCAGCGGTGATCCCGAGGAGATGCTAAGGGCTACTTGAGTGAACTCTTTCTCAGAAGGAATTGCAATGTTGTCCAGGGAGGCCCTGGAGGGTGGATACTTGGCCATTCCATCTTCACCCTTCCTACTGGTCCCTGTGCTCTGATGTAGTGGTATGAGCGAAGGAGAGTCCTCCATACTCGTTGGGGGGCAGGGAGTCACCCCATGACCTCAGCATCACTGATGCTGCTTCTATGAGCTGCAGACTCCCTGCACAGCTCACCTGGGGGCAGGGGTGAGCGCCATGACCTCAGCATCACTGATTCTGCTTCTATGAGCTGCAGACTCCTTGCACAGCTCCTCTGGGCTCTGTGGATTCACTGCTGCAGCTGTCCTGCAGCTCCTGTGAGTGTCCAGTGCCTTTGAACTCCAGACGGCTAAGCAAGGGTCGCTGGCTGCACAGCTCAAATGGTCTCCATGGATGGACCTCGGGGCTGCCCCTGAAATCAGTCCCAATCAATCAATCAATGCACAGCTCCTGTGAGTGTCAGACCCCCCAGGGCTGCCCTGGACACACAGCTCCACCCAGCAGGCCCCTCTGCTGCAGATGTGGGTCCACCAGGCTGCTCTTGTGTCCCTGCTGGGACCTTGTCGTACAGGAAGCAAACTTTGGGAACGCCTCACTGACTGTGTTTAATTGTTTTTAAATCACGAGTTCGAAGTAGCTCCTTAACTGAGCATATTGAGTGACGTGTCTATCGGCTGCGGTTCACGCCGGAATGGCTGCCAGATTAAATGTCAAAGGGGCATATTAGCAAGGGCAATATCGCAGCTTTAGCTGGACTTTTTCCCGCTAAAGCAGCGATATTTTTATCGCCCTATTAGCAAGCTGTCACTAACAGCAAATAGAGACAGCTTTGAGGCGATAGCTACAAGTTTGGGGCCCGCTTTGCATGTCAGCGATATTTATCGCTAATGACATGCAAAGTGGGCGTACCCAACCTGTTAGCGACTGAATGCAGCCGCTAACACAGCTATCGCCTATCAGCATGGCAGGCGTAGCGGTAAAAAAAATCGTGTTAAGCACGATTATCACTAGAACCTAACGCCTGCTCAGACCATGACTTAACCTGTATATCCAGTGGGAGGTGGATATTCAGGTTAAGTCCTATTAGCGATAATGCCTGAATATCGCTGGATTTCCAGCAATATTCATGCATTGAGCCGCTAACGCCGGATATTTTATCGCATTAGAGATAAACGTTGCTAATAGCACGTCATCTCTGCGATAATGTCCGGCGATAAAAAGAAATGCGCTAAGCACATTTAGTGATAATTATCGCTATTTGTTGCTAATATGCCCCAGAGTCCTACCTCGGCTGTTTGTCGACAATTGATGGTGACAATGTCCGGTCTTGGTTGGTTGAGAAGCTTGATTGTGGCTCAGAGAAACCTGATGAATGTTCACTGAAACATGGGACCCGCAGGTCAAGACCTCTGACTGCCTCCCGCTCCTTTCATTCAATGTCATCACTGTAAAGGATTTTAATATTAAATCAGCCAATTCTCACTGGATGCCGAAGTGTTACTCTGTTGCTTATTTCCAGAGCTGGAATTGGATAAAAATGGCTCTGAGAACCCACGCATCTTGGGTCAAACCATGGCAGCGAAAAGGGAATTATACATTTTCCAGAACAGTCTAGAAGAAGAGGATTCGATGTTTTGCCCCCCGCCCCTTCCCTCACGACCCCGCTGCTCCCTGCGCTCCGACCAGTCCCGGCCGCTCTTTCATGCAGAGGTCTGCGATGCGTGACCTTTCCAAGGTCATCTCCAAGCAGACGGTTCTAAAATGACTCCTGCACCAGAAACCGGTCTTATTTGTGGCCTGATCTTGTTTTCGAAGCAGCCCAGAGGTCCGCGCTTCCGACAGTCACAGGAAGGAAACACTGTGGGCCTCATTAATGAAAAGTGACGCATCACTGCGTGAAAACAGCGATGCGTCACTTTTCACTGCGCACTCCTTGCGACACCAATGATGCGTCATATTTAATGTATGACGCATCATGTCGCAAGGACTTACAGATACGTCAGTATTTCTGACTCATCTGTAAGCGCAAAAGTGACGCATTGCTGGAGTGTGTCACAAAAGTGACGCAACTCCAGCAATGCGTCCTTTCACATGGGGAAAGCCCCTTGAGAAAGGGCTTGCGTCAGTCTTACGCCTACTGTGAGGCAGGCGCAAGATTTTGACGCAACAGCGTCCTAAAAGTGACGCAGTGAAATCTCATAGATTTCACTGCGTCACTATTACGAGGCTTTTTGCGGGGGAACGCCCCCTCTGCATACATTATACCTGACCCAGGTATAATGTGGCGCAGGAGTTTAAAAAGTGATGCATCTATCTTAGTGGAGAAGTGTGGCTCAGGGGTTAGAGGCGGCAGACCCGGAAGCTGAGATCGGCCCTGGACCAGGGTTCAATTCCCCGCCTCGACGGGGGTTGGGCTCAATAATTCCACGGACTCGATAATTCTCACTCCGGTGCCTACTCAACTCACGGGTTCACACTCTGCGACTCTGGGCAATAGCTTGCTTAATCTCCACAACGGCCCCTCGCGGCGGGATGCCTGGCTTTCACCTTGTGTGGATACCCTGGTGGGGCTATCTCACAGGGGAATAACAGGACGGGTTCCCTAAGCAAGCGCATAGATGCCTGCGATGTGAGTGATTTGCGCTATATAAATACATGTACATTTACATTTACATTTACCTAGATGCGTCACTTTTTAAATATGGCGCAACAAGGTGCATTTTGTACGCCGCTAGTGCGTCACAAAAAGTGACGCACCGGCGGCGCAAAACTGACGCAAGGCCTCATAAATAATGGCCTGTGAATGGTGGGGTTTACCCCATGCAGGAACCCTGTGATCACGGGTCTTCCATCACAGGCAGCGGGGCGGTCTCAGTGCTTCAAGGAGCTCAGGGCGCCTCTTTCTGAGCCGTCATTGTTTGGGTGAAGGTCAGATGAAAGGGTCCAAACCTGGCGCTGTTCATGAGCTGCTGAGACACTTTGCTAGATTCCAGCTTGTAATGCCCACATGTGTCTCAGAGCTCGCATCAAGGCTTATCCTTGTGGCAAAATATTTTAATTTTCTTTCAGAAGGTGAAGGGTAGATGACGTTATAGTTCTGATAATGTTCACTCATTTTGAGTGTTTAGAAGCCAGTGTCAATAACTTTGAATGTGATCTGTATTACTTATCGATCTGCTGGTCTAATCCTTTCTGCGGCTTCTCTTTCTGAATAATCCCGCTCTCTTCTTTAATAAGGGCATCATAAGATGTTTGGTTTTCACTGGATGTGAACTCAGGAGAAAATCATTAAAATCCATTTCCTAATGAATTGTGGCCAGATGCTCATTCTCAGCAGCTGGAAGGGGCTTGCTTTGCTGGCAACGTTTGCCCAAAACCAATATGGAGACTGTTGTGAGAGTTTATCCAGGATACTTGGGGTCTGGCTGATTTGCTAAATGACCGGGAGCTTTTGAAAAAACCTGTTCATGTTCATGGAAACATCAGCATCTAAAGGCCACGTGGCAACTCTATTAGAATCAAATACAGCCAATGTATAGGTTCCATTCTGAATCATTTCATTCAAGTCATTTTCAGTCATATTTTCTTACCAATGCTAAACTGAAAGCTGTGATGAATTTCCTTCTGGAATAGGCAGTGTTTTCAAATCTCCACTGAGGCAGGTGGTCTGCTGGATGGGTTTGATCAGAAACAATTTCTCTGTGTATCATGCATGCTTGACATAAAGCATCCATACCATTAACTTGTAAACATGTGGTACCCCAAATGCTTTTCTCGTTTATATGATCATTCTAATATTGATAACCGTGGACAGTCAGCGATTCACTGAACCGTGCAGATTATACAAACCTGTAGTTGGTCATCAGATTTTTCCAGGGTTTCTCAGGTTTCTGAGGATGAAGAGCTG